>NC_041338.1:217500-837500 GCF_004354835.1 Perca flavescens | reverse complement strand
GTGCCACCCTAATCCAAGGAAAACTGCAGGTGAGAAAACACAAGGACTCCGGGGAATAAGCTCCCCAGAGCTACTGTAGTAGTACTGTAGTACTGTAGTAACAAGCATTTCTGGGACATGAATGCACACAGATGGAAAGAGAGAGGAGAGAGGAGCTCAGCTCAGACTTTTTAAAGATCACTTAGAATTTACAGTAAGCACCTAAGAGGTAATATTCAACAAACACACAACAAACACCAAGAGCACTGTAGAAAAGCAGTAGTAGAAAATAAAAAGTAGGAATAGGAAGGCAGTTTGAAAAGAGTAAGTTATACATTAGGCTATCAAAAGACATCTGTAATATTATCAAAAAAAAACATGAGGCATTAGAAAAGTATATTACTTGTGATCAAAAGTTAGATAATACATTTTATTTAAATTTGGATTTCAGAAGCTTTTTCTGCTTTATTGCTAGAGTAAAGGAATTTACAGCACCTTACCTGTTATTTAATCACGTTATTAGAAATATTGGACATTTTACTCCACTACAGCTTAAGTTACTAGTTACTTTACAAATTAAGATTTCTGCACACAAAACACATGTAGTTTATAAAATACGATGTTTTAAAGTACCCAACAATATCACGGCCTATAAATCCAGCTGAAAGGATTAGCCGATTAAACTCAAGAACTGTTCGGATCGTTTCCAGTTTCTAAAATGTGAGGATTAGGCTACTTTAAGTACATTTACCTGATGATACTTACATACTTTTACTGAAGTAACATTTTTAATGCAGGACTTTAACTCCTATTTTAACAGAGTAACAGTTTTTTACATTGTTGCCATCTGGCAGGAGGCTCAAGGTCCCACTAGCCAGAAAAAACGGGTCATTCATGCCCTCTGCTGTGGCTGTCCCAAACACAGACATCATAAAATACCCCCCCTAACAAAGACCCTCAGAGCACGGGACTCCTGTTACTGGCTCTGGTCCCGCCCGCCTCACTACTCTCCCATCCACCCTGCTCTATCTCTGATCACCAGCCCCCGCCCCCGCCACTCACTGCCAGTCAGCCCAGCAGCAGAACCGCTGGCCACGTCTCAGAACACGGCTTGGTACGCAACCGGACGGTCCGTCAGTGGAAGTAGCCGAGCAGCAGCAGCAGCAGCCGGCCGAGGGGAGGAGGACTGCAGGGTGTTGGGACAGAGAGCTCTCCGTAACCCGGCTACGTCGCCAGGCAGCACGACCAAAAACAAAGCCAAAGGTAAGGAAAATAATAAGATAATAAAATACATAAACTAACTCCTCCTTGGCCAGGAGCCTTGTTTTCTGTTCACCTTGGGGAGTGGTAAAAGTTAGCCCGCGTTAGTTAGTTTCCACGGGACCGCTGGGGAGAAGCTAGCGGACGCACTTTTTTTTTTTTTAGTACAAACCATCAATACCATTCGCTCTTTTCATCCACAACATTCAGACAAGTGCGGAAAATAACGTTTTTTGGTGACTAAACGCACACAGAAACTTTAACTAGAGCCTACTTGAAGCACATTCTGAGTCTATTAGCTAAGCACACAGAGGGGACTCCATAACACCCCATTATCTCATTTAGTATGGGTCGGTACAGCTTGTACCGGGTGTACCCGGGGACACACAGTTATTTTTAAGAACTGGGATAATTCCAATAATTGAAAAATTGCACATTAGACCTCTCTGAATCCCCCTCTGAGTACTCCTGGGGTGTCCCAGTTTGAGGCTCAGTGACTTAACTTGTTTGACCCAGAAAAGGAGTAAACTTATTTAAAAAAAATCTAAACTAATACAAATAATAAATAAAACTAATAAAGTAGGCTTTTTAAAAAAGAAAAAGAAAGGATGACAGCCATAAACATACAAATTGGGTCATAGTACTTCCATGACATGATAAACCGTTTGACCCACTACACTCTGGAGCCTATGGGATATACTGTAGAGTGTATGTGTATGTGGGGAATAGTCTGGCTGGGCAAATATGGTTCAATGAATCAGAATATTTATGGGATTATTTTTCTGATGTTGATTATATATCGCAACATAAGGCAAAACTCATGTAATAACAAAACAAAGAGTTAGAAGAGTGAATTATGCCTACAGCTGCTGACTCAGTAGAGATGATTAGAGAAGTCTATCTACAGGAGTATTAAGGCCTATTTGAAAGCAATACAGAATGCATGAGAGCCTTACTGCATTATATTCCATTATGTTTTTACATTTGGATTTTCATGTTTCCCTTTACATAAAGATATTTCCAGCATAAATTGATTCAGAAAAAGGTAGAAATGGGTGCATACAAATTCAGCAGAATGCAGGCAATTAAGTGTTTATTGCTCAACATTTTTGGGGAGGACATCCAGACCCCCCACATCGTATGTCACCCCACAAATCTGGAAACAAAACCTATGGCCTTCCTCCACAGTGCTGCAGATGAAGGTCTGACTAGTCCACACAGCATTCTGGGATGGGAGAAAAACGTGCTCTGGTTTATTGGCATTTCTTTAAACCAATCACAATCGTCTTGGGCGGTGCTAACCTCCAGATGGAGCCACGGTGCCTCTGCTAAATAATCTCAGGAAGGAACTTGTTTTGGTGGAACATGTGTACGTTCAAAAGTAGTTTTAGTCGTGCGAGAGAAAACTCTGATTGGACAGATAGTCTAGCTAGCTGTCTGGATTTACCCTGCAGAAATCTGAGGAACAGTTACCCATAGTCCTCACAAATCCACCAAAGGTTAGAACGCCAACACAAAGAAAGAGGAAGGGGACGGACATCCGGCCGGAAAAATGGATATCTGGTGAAATTTACGGCGGCACCGGAGCAATCCCGGAAGTGGAACGTCGTGGATATAGACTATTAAAAATGTAATTTCTCCTTGCAAGAATAATAAAGCATGTCTTCTTCTCTTCTTCTTCTTTAACAACATTTTATTACCTTTTCTACAGAAATGTCTGCATAGGGTTAAACACAATAAACTGAAGTTAGCCTACAACAAAAAGAGTTGATAAAGTGGGCAGCTGTTTGAGGTTGTTGTTGAAGAAGACAGCTCTGTAGTTTATTTTTACTCTGAACACAGTGCTCTTTCCTCTGATACTCATGGCTGTTCTCTGCATGCTGCCCTGAAGCAGCCCTGAGAAGCTTGTCGGGTTGTTGTTCCTTCATTTAGACAGCTGAGCACAACAAGCAGCTTTAGACAGCATGTTTTTGGTAACATAACACTGTTGCATTCTCAGCAATAAGCAGAACAACTAAATCTTGCAGCTGGGGCAATACCTTATACAGGTGCGATAATTATGCTTACTTGCAGGTCAATTTTTGTAACGCTACGATTTGTACCCTTGATTTTTTTTGGATGGTGAGTGAAGCAAACCTACCAACCACGTTTGCATATTTTACCAGCATTTGGCTAGTAGGTGGTGCTAATGTTTATCACAAGTGACGAAAATTAAAAAAAAACAAAAACAACTTTCTAACAATGAGAGTGAATACAGTCCTAAACTAGTCCTCAGTAACAATGAGAAATGGGCAATGCCTCCTGCACTGCAGACCCTGTTGCTGTAGTCTATATTGACAACATTCCACTTCCAGGATTGCTCCAGTGCCGCATTTTGTCAGATGTCCCTCTTTTTTGTTGGGATGTCCGTCCCCTTCCTCTTTCTTTGTGCTGGCGTTCTAACCTCTGGTGGATTTGTGAGGACTATGGTTAACTGCTCCTCAGATCTCTGCAGGGTAAATCCAGACAGCTAGCTAGACTATCTGTCCAATCAGAGTTTTCTGTTGCATGAATAAAACTACTACATACACATGTTCCACCAAAACAAGTTCCTTCCTGAGACTATTTAGCAGAGGCACCGTGGCTCTGTCCGGGGCTTAGCACTGCCCAAGACGATTGTGATTGGTTTAAAGAAAGCACGTTTTTCTCCCATCCCAGAATGCTGTGTGGAATAGCCAGACCTTCCTCCGCAGCGCTGTGGAGGAAGGTCTGGCTATTCGGGACTATTGTTGCTGCTACCCACCACTGTTGTCCTGTGGAAGATGTAGACTGCCACGTGTTTCCTATAATACATGTTTCTTTTCAAAAGAAACGTGTTGTTCACATCCAACTTCACTCCGTGGATGCACCACAACCAATAAGTGCTAGTGTTGCTGCATAAAATGGGCAATACAGATGTGAACAGGGTTCTGCAATGCAGTATTGCATTTCACAGTTGTTTGGTTGACTTTGGTAAAGTATATTCACACTTTTGAAGAAGTTAAGGAGGTGTGCCATGTTCTGTCAGTCAGTCTTGTGTTGCTGGTGTGGAACGATGTGACAGTTATCGAGGCATAGTATCGCTTTTTCTTTTAAAGCCAACCCCCCTTCTTCCTCCCGATAACCCTCGCCCTCTAAGCCCTCTTCAGCCGCACAGCCGTTACAGATACTGTCAGCGGGGCGGATGGTTAAGCCTATATTAGAGGAGTTGTTTCAGATACTTCCCTATGGTTACAGTTTTTCTCAAATGCTAAAACACATTTCACAAACGTTTCCTCCATGGAATGGCGAATCCATCCTTGGAAGGCGTCCACTGGGATGTCAACACAGGCCAGCTCCATTGCCCTTAGGAGGTTCTCTCTAGTGTATGGTTGTCATAAACCTTCCATCTCCACCATGAGAAGAACTCCTCTATAGGGTTCAGGAAAGGGGAGTAGGGTGGCAGACAGACGTTTAAAAAGTGGTTACTGTTGGTGGTGAACCACTCTCTGATCTGGTTTGTTCTGTGGAAGCGTACATTGTCCCAAATGATCACATAAATGTGATGTGCGGGCCCAGGATGGTGTTGTTGGCGGTCCAGGAGGATGTCTTTTAGCTCCTTTAGGAAGGTGAGGAGACGTTGGGTGTTGTAAGACCCAAGGACAGCATGCCGATGGACAAGCCCCTCCAAACCCATGGCCGCACAAAGAGTAATATTACCCCCCCGTTGGCCAGGAACCTCAGTGATGGCTCTTTGGCCAATGATGTTACGGCCTCTTTGCCCTTGTTTCTGCAGGTTGAAGCCAACCTCATCCAGGAAGAGGTACTCATGAGGTCTGGCCATCGTGTCCAACTGTAATATCCTCTGTGAAAATGTGCACAGGTGTTCAGAACAACAGTCAATCAGGTAGCACAGTATTGTCCAGAAGTAATGTAGGCCACTGAGCAACACAGTATGTCCACTAACTGTACTGTGAACATGGATGTATACTTACTTACACATACTCGTAACATAGGTCTTTGTGTCACGCAGAATTGCGCTCAAAGGGAACCCTATAGACCTGTTTCAACCGCATCTTTTGGCGCCAGAGAACTCTGTCTATTGTGGCCAAGCTGACATCATCAATGCTCTCAAAGTTGACATTATCGGCAATGACTTTGTCTCTGATCTCCCGGAGTCTGATGAGGTTGTTTTCACGAACCATATCCACAATGAGGGTTTCTTTTGCCGCTGTAAATATGGCAACCCTCCCACCTCTCTGTGGCATTCTTTCAACTCTAAAGAAAGAAACGTGTTGTCAATTGACATGTTTTACAATACAGTAACAACTGATTTGAAACCAATAGACTACTTTCACAGGCTTGTAAAATTGTATTGTGACAAAGAAAGCAATAGAGTACAATACCTGTTGTGTTGTCTGAATGCCCTGATAATGGTGGCCAATGGTGAACCTACTCAGGTTTGGACGGACTCTTAGTCCTGCTTCAGCCAATGTCATGCCATGGACAATGACATGGTCAATGACTGTTGCTCGCATCTCGTCCGTAATGATGGTGCGAAGTTGTCTTGCTCTCCCTCCTGGACCTTCTCCTCTCCCTTGTTGGCCTCCTCCTCTCCCTTGTTGGCCTGCTCCTCTTCCTCCTCTGATTTGAACTCCTCTTCCTCGTTGGCCTGCTCCTCTTCTTCCATGGCCAGCTCTTCTCCCTCCTCTGACTCGAATTCCTCTTCCCCTGACTCTGCCTTCATCCATTGTGTTTGTTTGGAATCTTCAGCAAACTGTGCACTCTGAACTTGCTTTTATACATGTGGTCACAGCATTAGCAACAAGTGTCTTCAATTTTGAGTCGTTGTGTGTAATGAATGACGCCATGTGTGTTCATTGTGTTCAAATATTGCTGACTGTGGCAAGCATTTTGCATCACATGAGCTTTCATTTGAGAATATGAGCAGAGTTCTTTTGCAACTTGTGTTTTAGCAAAGAAAAATATGTTAAGATTTATGAGAACAGAGGATTGTGTTTTGTGAATTGTGTCTTAATGTGAAATGTGTTTATGATATTGGAAAATGATGGCTAGATTTAGTAAATGTGTTCAGAGAACTGGTCATTTGGTTTAGAGGATTGGCTTTTGTGTTTTAGCATTTGAGAAAAACTGTAATACCGTAGGTATTGAAACATCATAGGTTCAAATACTATAAATATTGTATTATAACTATTAATAGGTTCAAATGAATTAATTGAAATACTTCCCTATGGTTTAGATTATTTTTAGAGAGACACACACACCCCCGCATTCGCGGGTTCTCGCTACAGCGGAAACCCGATGACGAGACAAGAGGCTTTTGATTGACAACCTAGATGTCCCCCGTATGAGGTCTGCTTGTCATACACACGCTGAGGGGTGCTGATTGCGTCGTATCTGACGCTGAGAGCCACTGGCCAAGCGTCTGTATTTAACAAGTTGGGAGTGCGAACGGGTTGGCCTCCTGCATTTTTTGTTTTCCTTTACAACAATAAAGATGTTTCCACCGTACATTTGTGCATACAAATTTATCAGAATGCAGGAAATGAAGTGTTTGACACTCAAAATTTCTTGGGGGAGGACCCCCAGAACCCCCACTTGATATGTTTCCACCCAAATGGCCCATTCTGAGCCAGGACAAACCCCTGAAAGGGTAATGAAACAGCATCTCAGATAGATAGTGAGGATAGGAAGCTCTCCCCTGTTGGATTGTTTTTTTTGGAGCTGATTCTACAGTTTAGTTCTGCAGTGCTTAGGTTTTACAAATCAATCCAGAGTTGTATTTAAATTCACGTTGTCTTCCTCCTGCAGACTGTTGAACAATCCAACATGGTCTAGACTTCAAGGAAATAGAAAGTTATTTTAAACTGCCAATTACCTGAATCCAGTCCATGTGAATCACTGGCAATCCCACCTAACTGTACGTACACACCGCCGCCGACTTGAGCGTCTAAAGATACCGGAAGTCATTAATTTTCAATGGAAGCTGGCTTCTCTCAGCTGCAAGGAGCGTCAAAACTGTCGGCGTTGCGTTTTGGTATGTTTTGAGCGTCAATCAGAAAGTTGAACTTTGGTCAACTTTATGGTAATGAGCTATGACGCGGTTCAGCGGCGGCAAGCAGCGGCAAACAGCAGCAACCAATCGGAATATAGACGTCCTTCTCGCTGGCTGATTCTGGAGAAACATACGATGTAAACTTTTGTTCCTACCAAGACATTAGTTCCATGAAAATGGAGGGAAATCTCATAATCGCCGTTGCTGGGTTCCCCTATCATTTATGATGTGACGTTGTTTGCGTATAGGGACCAGTTAACGTGCCGTCTCATGGTCTCTAACCAGTCCGCTCACGGTGAAGTCCGGTGTTCTGTCGATTTATGCTACCTATCGAGATGTGCTACTTAGCAGTTCTGCGCATGCGCACGACCCACAAGCATGGTCTGATTCCCCGCCCATAAATCTATGCAACCTTGCGGTCGGACATACGGCCGATACTGTGGTTAATAGAGTAATATCTAATAAATAATTTATTCATTGTACCTTTTGATAGGGTATATTTGTCTATCAGAATACGCTACCACTGAAATATTCAATAAATATAATTTAATAGAATATCAAAATATGCTCCTTATCTCCTGACAGTGCACATGGAGTGAGTAGTGGTGCAATATATTCAATTTTATTTTTCAATTCAATTTTATTTATAGTATCAAATCATAACAAGAGTTATCTCGAGACACTTTACAGATAGAGTAGGTCCAGACCACACTCTATAATTTACAAAGCCCCAACAATTCCAACAATTACAGTAATTCCCTCAAGAGCAAGCAGTGCGACAGTGGCAAGGAAAAACTCCCTCTTGGGAAGAAACCTCGGACAGACCCAGGCTCTTGGTAGGCGGTGTCTGACGGGCCGGTTGGGGGTGTGATGAACAGTGGCAATAATAGTCACATTAATAATGGAACAGTGACTGGATGTAGCGGGAAGCTGCCGGGTTCAGCCGGAAGAAGCATGACATTGCAGGGCACCGCTGAGCTCGGCAGGGAGTGCAGCAGGACCACGCGGCGACAGCTGGAACCAGGATCTTGGTGCCAACGTTCTCCAAGGAAATACGCTGGGGAAAAAACATAAGGACTCCGGGAGTAAACTCCCCAGAAGCTAGGATAAGTAACAAGCATTTCTGGGACTGGATACACACAAATAGTAATAGTAAAAGTAATAGAAAGGGAGAGGAGAGAGCAGCTCAGTGTGTCAAAGGAAGGAAGGAAGTCCCCCGGCAGTCTAGAACTATAACAGCGTAACTATAACAGCGTAACTAAGAGAGACAGGTCATAAGGAAAGGTAGCTTTTTCGGGCTTAGAACTCTCCCCTGCGGATCGGGCTTGGCTGGCCTGCCTCCCTCTACTTTGTTATGTATTATTAGTCTAACAATTATGAAGAGAAGCAGGTGGGCCAGTTAGGTGAACACTGCAACTCCTCACTCCCTAACTATAAGCTTTATCAAATAGAAGAGTTTTAAGTTCATTCTTGAAAGCGATTACAGTTTCTGCCCCCCGAACCCAGATCGGGAGCTGGTTCCATAGGAGAGGAGCCTGATAACTAAAGGCTCTTGCTCCCATTCTACTTTTAGAGACTCTAGGTACCACCAGTAACTCTGCATTCTGGGAGCGCAGTGCTCTAGTGGGACAATAAGGTATTAGGAGCTCTTCTAGATATGATGGTGCTAGACCATTTAGAGCTTTGTAGGTCAATAGAAGGATTTTAAACTCAATCCTGGATTCAACAGGAAGCCAGTGCAGAGAAGCTAATACAGGAGAAATATGATCTCTTCTCTTAGTTCTTGTGAGAACACGCTGCAGCATTCTGGATCAGCTGGAGAGTCTTAAGGGACTTATTTGAGCAACCTGACAGTAGGGAGTTACAATAGTCCAGCCTGGAAGTAACAAATGCATGCACTAGTTTTTCAGCGTCGTTTTGAGACAGGATATTCCTAATTTTGGCAATGTTACGAAGATGAAAAAAGGCAGTTCTTGAGGTTTGTTGTAGATTGGCATTAAAGGATATATCCTGATCAAAAATAACTCCTAAATTTCTGACAGTAGTGCTGGAGGCCAGGGCAATACCATCCAGAGTAGCTATATCTTTAGATAATGAGGTTCTGAGGTGTTTAGGTCCCAGTACAATAACTTCAGTTTTGTTAGGGTTTAACATCAGAAAATTATAGGTCATCCAGGATTTTATATCTTTAATGCACGTTTGAAATTTAGCTAGCTGACTGGTTTCGTCCGGTTTGATTGACAAGTATAATTGGGTGTCATCCGCATAACAGTGAAAGTTAATTGAGTGTTTCCTAATAATATTGCCTAGAGGAAGCATATATAAGGAGAATAGAATTGGTCCAAGCACTGAGCCTTGAGGAACCCCATGGCTAACTTTAGCGTACTTGGAGGATTTATCATTAACATTAACAAATTGAGATCGATCAGAGAAATAGGATTTAAACCAGCTTAGAGCAATTCCTTTAATGCCAACCAAGTGTTCCAATCTCTGTAACAGGATTGAATGGTCAATAGTGTCAAATGCAGCACTAAGATCTAGTAAAACAAGAATGGAGACAAGTCCTTTGTCTGCAGCAGTTAAAAGGTCGTTAGTAATTTTCACCAGTGCCGTCTCTGTGCTATGATGCTTTCTAAATCCTGATTGAAAGTCATCAAATAAACTATTGTTATGTAGAAAATCACATAACTGATTAGCAACCACCTTCTCAAGGATCTTGGAGAGAAAGGGAAGGTTAGATATAGGTCTATAGTTTGCTAAGACCTCAGGATCGAGGGTGGGTTTTTTCAGAAGAGGTTTTATCACAGCTACTTTAAATGACTGCGGTACATAACCTGTTAATAAGGACATATTGATCATATCTAGTAATGAAGTGTATACCACGGGTAACGCTTCTTTAAGTAGCCTCGTTGGGATGGGGTCTAAGAGACAGGTAGATGGCTTTGCTGAGGATATCTTTAATATTAATTGTTGAAGGTCTATAGGATAAAAGCAGTCTAAGTATATGTCGAGACTAGTCGTTATTTCTAGCGACTCTGCGTTTAAAGGTGAACCGTTAGAGGTTGAAGGCAAAAGGTGATGAATTTTATCTCTAATTGTTGTAATTTTATCATTAAAGAAGTTCATGAAGTCATCACTACTCAGAGCTAGAGGAATAGATGGCTCAGTAGAGCTGTGGCTATCTGTCAGCCTGGCTACAGTGCTGAAAAGAAACCTTGGGTTGTTCTTGTTTTCTTCTATTAGTGATGAGTAATAGTCTGATCTGGCCTTTCTTAGGGCCTTCCTATAGGTTTTCAGACTTTCTTGCCAATCGAAACGGGATTCTTCCACTTTGGTGGAACGCCACTTACATTCGAGGTTTCGCGAGATTTGTTTTAATTTGCGGGTTTGGGAGTTATACCAAGGTGCTAATTTCCTTTGCTTCATCATCTTCTTTTTTTTATATATAATGATTCTGTTGGGGGAGCATTATTTGATAGGGTATATTTGTCTATCAGAATATGCTACCACTGAAATATTCAATAAAGATATAATGGAGTATCAAAATATTCTCAAATAAACATAAGATGTCAATACTGTTAGAGTTATACCTCTATGGGATTCAGCCTGCTTGCACATTTGGAAATATGCAGGCAAATATATCACATGAGGAAGCACATTTCGATAGGGCAGCGCGACTCGATAGACTCTACTATCGATTTACGCTACGGTAGCATTTTTCGACAAGGCAGCATAGATCGTCAGAACACCGGCACGGGTCAACAGCTGGCGGCTGCTCGCTCTGCCTGCATTCTGCTGACAGACACCGCTGTGACCAACAAACAATACAAATGATATCCTTATATGTGTAATTTATAAAAGGTTTCTAGTGTCAGTGTATTGGTCGTGCAGTGGCTGCTTGTGCTTTTTCTTCAATCGTGTGTTGAACATGATCAAAGAATG
This sequence comes from Perca flavescens, assembly GCF_004354835.1. Taxonomy (NCBI): domain Eukaryota; kingdom Metazoa; phylum Chordata; class Actinopteri; order Perciformes; family Percidae; genus Perca; species Perca flavescens. The sequence continues at coordinate 826,246 of NC_041338.1, read as the reverse complement.
CTCCAACGTCAGAGCGGCCAAAGCGTCAAACAGCTTCCCGGACTTTTTGACAAGCGTCCTCGACAGGGCGGCCAGAGCTTCTTTGCAGCTCAAGTCGGCGGCGGTGTGTACGTACAGTAAAGAATACGGTATGGGGCAACTCCTGGGGACTGTCCTGACCTGCTTTGGGCCAGAGAGTCAGAAGGGAAGTTTTAGATGCCCGTTTTTTTTTTTTTTTTGGGGGAAATGTAGCTGTAGTATGACTGTTTATGTTGGCATGACTGTTTGTGTTTTTAATGATGTGTTATGCCATCAATGCGGAGCTGCTAAATTGCTTTTTGTTGTCAGTAAAGCAATGACAAATAAACTATTCTATTGTATTCTAAATCACTGTAATTGGTTTGAATAGTCCACTATTTTGGGCCAATCAAGGATATTAGAAAATCACTTTTGCCTTATGATTCGCTATATAGTCAAATTCGCCAATGAGACATATGATAAAGCACAGAAAGTTGTAATATCAAAAGTGGGGATGGAGTTGAGGCTACAAAGACCCATATCACGTTTGACCATTTTTGTTTCCCAAAATGTCAAAGTGATTTGGTATAAATACAACAACAAATTCAAAGGGATTTTATTTATCAGACAATAATTGTTCATATTGATCAGTGTTTTCCCTCGGTTTGTGGAAGACTTAGGTGCGCATATTTCGCACGGGGGGGGGGTCTCTTTGTGGGATTTTGTCTCATTGTGAATTTTTGCATCTCTTTGTAGTTGTGTTGTGTCTCTTTTTGGTAGTCGTGTGTCTCTTTTTCACATCATTTTGTAGCATTATTATCACCATATCTATGTCTAAAACGTTGGAAAAGCTAGAGCCACTGGGAACCAACTACAATCATTAGATCTGAGAAAAGGCTTTAAGTTACATTCATTCGGCTTAGGTGGTGCCCCTAAATCTTATAATGAGAGGGGAAACCCTGTGAATCTGGTATAATTTTGTAATCGGCCAGGGCTCGACATTAAGTCCAACAATTAGCGTCGCAAATGTGCAAAATTGGCCATACATTTTTGTAAAAATGCCCATTTTCTAACTCTACATAGTTGATTTCTCGCATAAAAAAGTCTCAGAAGTGAATTTGGTGGTGAAATAGCGAACGAAAATTGTCGGACTTCAGAACCACCAGTCTTACGTGACAAGCCAGCTGGTTGTGGCCGGCATTGCCTACTCGCCAGTCGGCCAGTGAAGCTCAGAGACCCCGCTGTCAGCTGGAAGTCTCTCCACACCCCCCTCCAAACTACCATGCCTCCTCATTTGAATTGACAAGTGTCACTTCAAAATGAAAAGCCTTAATGTTACCAGTAAATAGAAATAGCAAATGTCAAAAGGCAATTACCAAATGTAAAATTCAAAAGAATTGAAAATTGAAAATTATTAAGTGCAAAGACTTTTTTTTTCTATTTGAGATTTTAATTTAAGTATTTCTATTTAAGCTTTTCCATTTCACCTTTTGAGTTTCATATTTTATGTTTCTGTCATTCAATAAAAGATTTCAAAGATTTCAGTTTAAGCATTTATAGTTAAGCTTTGCATTTTACATTATAATTTTACATTTCCACATTTCCTTTTTCTCTTTAAAATTTAATTATGGCATGATTTTTCTAGTAGCGTAGTAAAATAATACTATTTTTAATTTGATCTTGCTTCGTTTTGACTTTGGACTTTCAATTTATGAATAAATATATCCTCCATAATGGTTAACCTACTGGTGAGCCCAGCTAGCCTTTTCTCTCTGAGGGAGAAGAGGAGTAGGCTAGCCTCTGATGCCTCCTGGGTGAGCCATCTCCATCAGAGTGGATTCAATATCAGCTAATAATTAACTGTGTACAAAATCACCCCCATTGTTTAACAAGGGTTGATCACAGTCTTTCGTGTGTATTCCTGGTTTGGAGATCAGCCAATCTGATAAAATGAAGCCTTTATAGCTTAATAACTACTAGGGACGGAGGGAAGTAAAGAAGAGGGAGATGGATGTGTCAGGATGTCGGGTGTTTACCTTTCTATCCTGAGGGTGTAAAGGTGAGAAGCTCGTGTCAGGGCTTGTTCAAAAGCACAACATATTAGGTCCGCTAGCATGGATCCCCTCAGTCAGCAGTGATCTTGATCTCCCACTGGGACAGTCCCAAACACTGCGTCTGTTTCTTCTTTTTGCTCTTGTTTCTTTTCACTGTTTGCTGAATGGATTCATTTAGAGGCTGGGATCGACCTGCCTTTAGTCTAACCCTAAAAGAATATTTCTGTTTCATTCTCCCAAGATGCTCTTTTTCAGAGGGGTTTCCACTCTCAAACTCTTTGGAGAAACACGTCTAACCTAGGGGTGGGAATCACCACAGGCCTCACGATCCCATATCATCACCATACTTATGTCATGCTACCATATTATTGCGATTTTTAAACATATTGCAATATTCTGCGATATATTTTTACAATGTAATACCTTTTTTCCAACTCAAAATTTTTCCCAATTTCAAAGGAAAACTTTGTCAACATGTGATACATTTCTCTGTTTGTTCATATCACTTCAATGTTATTGCTGCAAAATGGGATTGTCAAGCAGACAAACTGACCAACACATATATAATAACAGATCCAACTTGGCGTCTGTGTATCAATACAGTGTTGCCACGGAAAATATCGCGATACTATGCTGTATCCATTTTATTCCCCAACCCTATTATAACCTTGTTTTTTTTTTTAAATGCTTTGCCAGAAACTTGAAGTTTTGATTAATAAAAAGCAGATAATACAAAGCAATAATAGTGTATCACTGCCCACTGAATATGGAAAAACATCAAGGCATGAGAACATTTTTGACTTCCATCTCATCTTTTCAGCTCACCTACAACGTTTTCATTACTGGGAGATGAAGATAAAAATATTTATATCACAAACCGCAGAGGTGATAAAACCCCCCTCACATGTCATCATCAGCACCATAAATTCTAGCAATAAAGTACTTCTAACGGCAGGTCTCTGGTGCTGATAGCCACTGACCAAGCGTCAGTATTTTATGAGTTGAGAGGGAGAACGGGTTGGTTGACGTGCTGCGGTCAGCCCAGCTCATTGTTGCAGCTGGTCTAACAATGGTCCAGCAGCCGTTAGTTCCTCATTGGTTCCTATTTTAATTCCTTTGAAATACGTGTGTGTGTATTTTGTCAGACATGAGGCATGTCTGTAAAAGTTATTTTGACACAATATTCTGAGCTACACTACATGACCAATTGATACAAAAAAATGTTGTTCCTTCAAAAAATGGTTGTTTTTATCATGGAGAGAACAGAGGAACAGCAGTCTGTATATTCATGAATAATTACTATTTATTCATAATAAGTACAGACAATAACGTGATTTCAAAATAGAATGTCGAATACGAAACATTAGAATTCCATGTCAGATGCTTTGATCTTTATCATGTTGTCAAAATGAACTGGTTTTAATTTCACTGCAATGAATTTGAAGCCACAGTTACTTTGTGAAGAAATTATAAATTTAGCAAACTCCATCCGATGATGAAGACCGTGAGATGCAGGAGAAAGTTACAAAAGTTGACTTTGATTAAAACAAAAATTAACTTCTACTTTTGAAGGTTTGATCATTTATTATGTCACAAAGAAGAGCCCCCTTTAACAATGGTAAAACATTAACGGGACGTCCCAAAAACTGGTGAATCCCGTTTGTTTTTTAAAACTTTAAACAGTACGATACTTGGATGATACAACAAGCTTCTTTTTTTTTAAACTGATGAACTTGTTTACTTAACAGGGTATTACAACATTTATGGAAGGTGACTGTGCTTCCTTCCAGTAATTGAAATAGATTTTTTTTCTTTACCAGAAATATTCCTATTCTTTTACCACGGACCAAGCCCTGATGAAACAAATATTGTGAATAACTTTATAACACCATCATTTTATGAGTCATTTTGTTTGTACTGTAGTTTGTATTGTTTTATTTCCTCGGCCAAATGGAAAATCCTATTTTAATTCAGATCGGCACAAATATGTGCATTGATTTAATTGATTCAATTCTTTTGCTGTCTCTGCCTGTAGAAAGTAGCCTACATTTCAATAAAAATAGTATGAATCTACATCCCTTGATGATATTATTCTTCATATAAAACCTGCCTATCTATTGTTTTTAAGCGCAACAATAAACATGGAAAATATTTGCCCGGAACCTTTCCCATTTGACCGGTAAAATGAAACCATACAGGTCACATGCCCGGTACAAATTTTTTGCATTACAGTAAACAAATACTGATGGTTCCGGAGGGACAGAGCCAGGCTGCAGGGTAGAGGTGTGTGTCCAATGTCAGCGTCATTTCAACTCTTCCCATTCATTTCAGTGGAAGCAGCCGTGCAATGCATTCTGGTAGTGTCGCGGGGACTTTAGAGGCGCGTCAAGTTGCCGGCTCCTTATTTGCATAAAGTTGAATCCAGCCAACTTTATGCAAATAAGGAGCAGCCGGTTCGGCTCGCCGCCTCTCAAAATCTGATGAAAAACTTTGAAACTGACCTTTGTCAATCTGAAATAAAGACAGATTCAGCAACTGCTGCATGGCCTAATTCTCGCTTAAAATGTTTTCAGAAACACGTTTTGATGAACTATTTTCGTAAAATACGAGATCGTATTCATCGTGGTTGGTTTTGAAATTCGGGAGCAGCCAGACTCATGTGATGCATTCGTCCAGTCAGCTGCAGCCATTGCGGTTGTCGGAGGGCGGAGCCTATTTTCTTTGCTTGTCAGTGGTCAGTGAAGAGAAACCAGAATGCATTGGACGGCTGCTCCCATAGAAATGAATGGAAAGCAGGGAAATGACGCTGACAATGGACACAAACCTTAATGCTGGGAAGCGGGGCGATCCCATCTGTGAAAACAACACGTATATGGACATGTAGGGCGCATGGCAGCCTGCAGACCCAGCAGTAGTCCTGCAACTGCATCACTCCTGTCCTACCTTTGAAACCAACATGTTTAGGTCTCGCCTGGTTGTCAGAGGACATTTGCTTTAAGTTGAACAATGGATAGCCACCTATTGCTGTCCCAGCTTTGAAATTGGTATGTGTGAACAGACAGGCCTGTGTCTGCTGTTAGTTGGTCTTGTGCTCTGTTTTTGTGAACTTGTTAATGGGTTACTTCGGAGGGGGGGTTTCAACCTGGACCCTATTTGTTTCATCCTAAAGATTCAGCGTGCCAAAATATCTATGTTGCTCTCTCTCACTCTCTCGCTCTCTCCTCTCTCACTCTCTCTCGCTGTCTCTCTCGTTCTCTCTCTCTCTCTTTCTCTCTTACTAAATACAAATTCAATTTGCTTTATTGGCATGACAAATCAATACATCCGTGTTGCCAAAGCATAAGAACAAACATACATACAAACAACAACAAGGAGTAAATACATCTGATATAAGCAAACAGGATAATTATGATATAATTGCAGATAAAAAACAAGTTCTGTGTATGTCCCTCAACTTTCTCTCTTTCTCTCTCTCTCTCTCTCTCTCTCTCTCTCTCTCTCTCTCTCTCTCTCTCTTTTTCTATCTCTTCAATTGACTCTCTCAATAACCCTGTCTTTTTTCTGCAGCTGAGGCAACACGCAGCTCCACAAAGGGAGAAATATCCACATCAGGCCCCGGAGACCGCCTGTGATCCTCAGCCATCATGCCCCGCTGCAGAGTGAACCTCAGCACCATGATTTTCCTGGTGATCCTGCAGGGGGCGGCAGTGGTGCTGTTCTGCGGCTGGTACGTCCAGCTCAGTCCCTGCGCCTCTGCCCCCTCCAACGGCAAAGTTCACATTCTGCTGCTGTCCTCGTGGCGATCCGGCTCGTCCTTTGTGGGTCAGGTGTTCAGTCAGCACCCGTCCGTCTTCTATCTCATGGAGCCGGCTTGGCACGTGTGGACCAAACTGCAGAAACCCGGCGCACGGGCACTCCGGATGGCTGTGAGGGATCTATTACGGAGTGTATTTCAGTGCGACTTGTCCGTGATGGAGGCCTACCTGCCAGAGCAGCACAACGTGTCCTCCTTGTTTATGTGGAGCCACAGTAGAGCACTGTGCTCGCCGCCGGCCTGTCCGCTCACGCCACGCAACCAGTTCAGCAACCAGACCCGGTGCGTCCAGACATGTGATGCTCGCGGCCTGCAGGCCGTGGAGGACGCCTGTGGCACGTACAGTCACGTGGTGCTAAAAGAAGTGAGATTTTTTGAGCTGGAATCTCTCTACCCGCTCCTGCAGGACCCGAGCCTAGATCTCCGCATCATCCACCTGGTCCGGGACCCTCGGGCTGTGGTGCGATCCAGGGAGGAGTCAGCCAAAGCCTTCGTGAGCGACAACGCCGTTGTCTTGGAGCAGAGGAGCATTCCGGCTGCCGAGGTGCAGTATCAAGTCATGCAGGAGATCTGCCGTAGTCACGTGCGCATTAATGAGAGGGCCATCCTGAAGCCCCCGCCGTTTCTCAAAGGCCGCTACAAGATAGTCCGCTATGAGGACGTGGCGCGCAACCCACTCCAGGAGATCACTGCCATGTATGACTTTGTGGGCCTGGAGATGACCAGACAGTTGGAGGAATGGATCTACAGGGTGACGCACGGAAAAGGCAAAGGCTCCAAGAAAGAGGCCTTCAAAATCACTTCACGCAACGCTGCCGACGTCTCCCAGGCTTGGCGTTCCACGATGCCACACAACAAGGTCAGACGTATCCAGGAAGTGTGTAAAGGAGCCATGTCATTGCTCGGGTACAGGACGGTTAACAGTGAAAAAGAACAGAAGAGACTTGACATAGATCTACTTGTGCCACGGGAACCGTATCAGTTCAGCTGGTTGCCAGCTAAAACAGAGCATCCCAGTAATGGTTAAAATGACGTTTTAGTATCTGAATGACAAAGACACCGAGAGACTACATTGAACTGAAGTCTATCTTTTTTATAGGCTGTAACGAGTGCTACCGCAGACTGATTCATCAACTGAGGGACCACTGGCATGTTGACTGAAGTTAAAGCATTGATTTGTGACGAAGACACACCTCACACTATCAGTGGAGTGAGAGGATTCAAATTAGGGCTGCACAATATATCGTTTTTTTTTTTATCAACTGGCAATTAACACATCGCGAAAGGCTGCGACATATCGTAAAATGAAACAGAGATTTTCTTGTTTTAGTCGCACGAAAATATCAGTCGAAAACTGCACTTTAAAATGCAACTGTCATTCTTTACTTTACTTTATATTCAATATAACATTCAATTTGTTCAATGAAACAATGTCCCTTCATTTGTTTTAAATTCAACAAGCAGTTTATTTAAGTAGAATATTGAAAGCAGCCGAACTGAATACACTTTTAATCTAAAGTTTATTTATCGCAAGTAATATCGTTATCGCGATATTCAAAAACGTTATTGCATATTGTCCTCATATCGTGCAGCCCTAATTAAAATGTGACAAGACAGCACAGCAGTTATTGTATGATAATACAATACATGTACAGAGACAGAGGGGCTGATGCAAGGGCTAGAAAATACTATATCCCATACATTTGGAACTAAACTGGAAACTACATTATGTGATTTACTAAGATTTACTGACATTTTCCCTCAGTCCCTGAATTCGGAAGCCTGGCTCGTGTGTAAAAATGACGCAACTAACGAGGAGTGAGCCTCTTTATATGGTGAGCTACCTGGGTGCTCACAATTTTTTTTCTTTGTCCATTAATCATTAGTTGTTTGGTCTATAAAATGATTAAACATGTGGATCAGTGGTTCCCAAAGCCCAAGATGACGTCCACAAATGTCTTGTTTTGTCCAAAACTCAAAGATATTCAGTTTCCTGTCACAGAGGAGAGAAAAAACTAGAAAATATTCATATTTAACAAGCTGACATCAGAGAACGATTTGTTCTTTTCATAAAAAAATTACTCAAATCAATTAATTTATTATCAAAATAGTTGGCGATTAATTTGATAGTTGACAACTAATTCATTAATCTCTGCAGCTCTAGTTTACAGGAATTGCTCTTCTTTTATTGGTTGATTGATGAACTGACCAGTGTTCTGAGTATTTAACAATGATTGAGGATCAAAGCGTTCAGCCAACAGCGTGAATGTTAAATCATGTTGATTTTTACAAATTAGAGACAAATTGAATGAAGCTTAGTAGAAACTTCAATCAGGAATACTCCTTTTACTCGCTCATGTATTCCCATCTCTCTCCGGCTTCTACTCCGTGGACGGTCACTCTAAGTAGTCCAACCAGATCTGGCCATTATCTCTCACAATTCAAGATTCAGTACTTTATTGGCATGCAACTAAGTTGCTAGAAATTTGGTGCAATGTGCTCATTACAAAAACAAAATCAAAAAGCATTCATAGCAGGACAGTCAATACCTGTTAAAACACATAAAGACACATATAGACACAACCCCCCCTCCCCTACATGTTTAAAAAAGAACGATGCAAAAAAAACTCACAGAGCAGATTACACAAAGAAAACAGAAGCAACATGAGAAGTGGCACTCCCATTGAGCATTTAAAGGAAAGCTCCAGCATAAATCACATTAAGACAACTCCAAAATAGCAGCTCATCAAGAAATACTAAAATGTCCTGAGCATTTGTGTGTAACATTACCATTTGACACTCTAAAGACTTCACCTGACACATTGTAGTGAAAGCATTTGTGCACCAGATGTTGAGTTAGCTCAATGGCTAACTGATAAGTTTGCAGCTTCTGGCACACACTTAGATCAATAAGAAGTGCTTACTGCCAAAGTTAAGGAATAGTTTAAAAGTCAACATATTACAGTACATCTTACTGTGTTGAAAGAGTTAATATCGCTGAAGACGAGAGTCTGTTTCTGTGCTCTGCGTGTCTGCCTCAGACATATGGAACATATGGAACAAAGTGTTTGTTGAGTACACTGTGTACTCTCAGTGTGTGTGCAGAAATGTTGATGGATTTCCCAGTGGACCGAGTGTTACTGTATAATGTGTGCTGGCCTGTCAGATATTCTGCCCTTTGCATTAATACAAATCTGTTTAGCTCGGATGTGTTAAAAAGAGAGTTGAACAGCACACTTCAAACAGCAGCGTTATCAATATTGTTAGATATAAATCACAGTAGAGTTTTTTCCCCGTTTTGCTCCTTAAGGCATCACAAATCAAGCACACATTAACACTTATGTGGTCGTTTTACTCACTGATTCTGGTACTAAAGAGTGATTCATTGACGTAACATGAATGAATGGAGTTTCTGCACTGTAAAACTTTAACCACAACAGGATCAGCAGTCCAAACTCATACTGTATGTGTAGACAAACTGGCGATGTGTTAATGCCCTGACCCATTTAATATGTTGGGGAAACTATAGAACATCAACATAATGTGTTTTTCACTGTGGAATGAATCAAACATTTTGTGAAAAGTCGCCACTGATTTCATTAAGTGGCTGAACAGTACAGTTAACGTGTCCCTATGCAATGTGAAAAATATGGAAGTTTATTCTTATGTTTAGCCCTCTTTATATTCAGTGTATGGTTTAACCAAGCGTCTTCTCTTTCTAAAGTGTTTTAGTTTGTATGAAGAGTAGGGATGCACTGAATCCAGGATTCGGCTTCTGATTCGTCCGAATATTGGGCTTTTTGTCCGGGTTGGGTTTCTGCCGAACCTTAGAATTTGTTCCCAGGGAACCGAACCCTACGCTTGCACTCAGTGTGCTACGCTGGTCACCGTAATGACGGCGCCGTTGATTATGGGAAGGTGTTTATGTAGATGGAGCGTTCAATGCAGTAGGCTGTGAGAAAGTGGACATGGAACTGGTGAGCAGAAAAAATGTTGTTTGGCACTACTTTCAGTCAAAAGAAGGCCATTCAAGTCCAGCTACATGTTCAATCTGTAATGCTGATTGGTCTGGTGGTGGCGAGGACCCTAAACTATAGGCCTACACAACATGGCCGCTGTTACAACATCTGGTCTGAAACATCTGAAAGAATACGAGTTGTTCATGAAGGAATCTCCAGACAGCAGCCAGAATGCAGCAACTTCAGGTACAGCAAAGGAAGGACAGTCCCCGTTTACTTCATTCATGTGTTTACTGGGTTCATGGACTGAGGATGGGACGAGGATTCGGTATTCGGTTTCGAATTCAGCAGAATCTTAACCAGTGGATTCGGTATTCGGCCAAACCCTCTGGATTCGGTGCATCCCTAATGAGGAGTCAGTTGGCAATGTTGGGACCTTTCAGAAGGGTTGAGCTGCCAGACCTGCCAATTTGTTCTTGTATTTAAATAAAGAATGATATGGTACTAATGACTGCAATAAATATGTACATATAACCTTTAGATATTTCTATTCTGTTGCCTTTAACTGAAAGCTGGTTATAAACCTGGCTTCTCAATGTTTGTAAGAAGATGACAGGATTTTCTTAGCAGTACATCATTTATGTTTGGGCGCCATCTGTTGGCTGAGTCTAGTAAATTATGGGAATGTAAACATTACAAAATATTCATTGTGCCTCTACACTGATTCAATATTTACTGAGGAAAGACCCTGTATGGAAAGGTTTTATATATAGTAACCACAAAATGATCCCTTACTTTTGTATAAAGGGTGTTTACTTTTACTAACTACACTCCCCACACTGTTCACACTGTTGGCTGCCTGAGGTTTCCTCCGATATCCCACTTTACACTTTTCCCAAACATAATTCAAGTAGATTTACACATTTATGACCATTATCCTACAACAGTATTGATACATGTTATATTGTCTGTAATTAGTCAATGAATGTCCCTCCATATAATTATACATAACATTTACAAAGACACACTCTATACACATACATATCTAAAAATACATACTGTATAAAAATAAATACACGATAGGAGCATAACACACACACACACACACACACACACACAAGCAGCTGTTGAATATGGCTTAGTACATTTACATTCTACAGTACATATGCATTCTGAAGTCCAGTCAAAGCTATGAGGCTCCAGCAGTCAGAGTTCGCCAAATTAAAAATTCAAGTCAAGTTTATTGTCAGTTCTGCAATATGTGCCGGACATAATGTATGTCTGTATGTCCGACCCACGGTGCAATGAGGACACATGCAACAAGTATAACATAAAGGATAAAACATAAGTAAGTAAGTAAAGATAAAGGAAATACATATATAATATATACAAACAACAAAGAACAATATGTAGTATATACAATTAAAAAAAGATAAATAATATGTACAATACAGTTATACATTTTAATTCAAATGTAAAACCAAACAGTATAGAAAACTAAGGATAATGAAATGGTTATCTTCCTAATATACTGTCTTTTTGGTTTGACATTCCCCTCTTTGTGTTACTATTCCTCCTGTCTGGATCAGAACCAAATGCTGGTTCTGGGGGGGAATTGTTGGGTCTTTTTAAATTATAGAGTGTGGTCGAACTCTACTCTATCTGTAAAGTGTCCTGAGATAACTCTGAATATGATCTAATTGAATTCATTGAATTGAATCAACACAAAAAGGGAATTTCAGACAGATGCTAGCAACACCTGCATCTGTGTCTTCCAAATTTAAATCTCAGAACTTTTATATTTATGTAAACGACAACCACATGGTAGGAAAGGATATCTGAACATGTTCTACCTCCTTGTTTCTCATGAAGACTGTATGTAGCCTTCAAGTTTGAGACAGAGGAACTGAAGGCCAGACATGTAATGAGAACAATTTCTTCTGGAAAGTGATGTGTGTATAGTGGGATGTGTACACTGCATGTGGAAAGTGTTAATGTTGGCAAACATTTCCTCTGCTTTAGTAATTGTTGGAAAGTGTAGTCATATATAATTAAGAGACAAATGCAGGTGCAGTGTTCTGCAGAGGGAGGATGCTGCAACAAGATAACATAGAAGCCAGAGTAAAACAGGAAACTAAGCGATGTGCCTTCAAAATAAAAGGTTTGATAGGTCCATGAAGCATTAAAGACTGACACAAAGTGAAACATATTCTCCTGAATCTCCATGGGAGTTTGGCAGCTGCACATAGCTAAACAAATGGTTTGAAATACACAACTTATGCTGAAAAAATGCAGTTATTGTGTCACAGTGTTCATTCTGAATGTTACCATGTAGAAATGGATCATATAAAAACTATCATATTATTACTTTTGTGCTATAAGCATTGTAGTTATTTGCGTTCTCTAAAACCTTGTCTTGGTGATAGCGCCATGATGACATTATGTAGGCTAATGCGTGTACAGAAAATGAAGCTGTTGAATGCAGGGAAGAAGCAACTTGCAGCTTGGAATCTAACTTGTCATTAAATTCACCAACAATTCAATTAAAGGTGCAATATGTAATATTGTGTGTAATACTGGCAGCTAGCGGTTAAAATAGTTACTGCACTACCAATTCAAAATACTGGAGAGTCGTCTCCCCCTCCCCCTCCTGCCCAGACTTGAAGTTCACGGGGGTTGCCAGGCTGAGACCGCAGCATTCACAACAATGTAGCTGGACGCTTTTCTCACATAGCCAGACATTACTCCACAGCCCAGCGGAGTAGCTAACGGTAGATGCTAGTCTCACATAGCCAGACATTACTCCACAGCACAGCGGAGTAGCTAACGTTAGATGCTGGCTATATTGACAGTCATAAAAGCCCGTGCTCACGCAGAGCTCTGTAACCAACTGACAGACACACTTTTTTGGCTTAAAATTACAGTATGAACCGCTAAAAACACAACAACCTCACTGTCCTCTCCACACGCCAGTCAGGCACACTTCCTCGGCTTAGAATTACAATACGAAACGCTAAAAATACCACTACCTTGCCGACGGAACACACTTCATTGGCTTAGAATTACGGCAACAATCGCTAAACACACTGCAAACTCATAGTCCCTTCTTTCCGATTTACAGCCCCCCTCTCGTGGCTTAAAATAACTCACCGTTGTCGGCTCCGGCCGCTGAAGAGGCTACACGCTGTAAACAGCCATAGGCTGCCCGGTAACGTTAACAGTTAACAGGGTTAGCATGGCGGCGTTAGCCAGGACCAGTCGGGATCACTTTACTGGCTATGTCTCAATTGTTTTTGCGAGTAACCAACTCGGTTACTCTAGCTATATAATTCAATGTGAGTACACAAATGTTGAAATGACAAAAAATGCCCATCCCTAGTAGCTGTGATAAATTAGCCTGAAGCTAATGCTTACCTGTTCAGGAGAAAATAAGCCAACTCTGCGTCTTTTGGGCTCTAAGCTGTTTCCATCTTTCAAATACATCTCCAATATTTACCAGGGGGTTGTTACGTCTCTGGTCACGCAACTGTTAGAAACATGCTGTTTTCTTTTTTTATGTCATGTAGAATCTATCTCCGTTGATCCTGTTCATTTGTTTGCTGCTTTCATGGCTGTACTACCGTTACAGCTGTAGCGCGCTGGGTTTACGTTTTTACAGGTATATCTGGCAACCCGGCCTGGCTGTCAAACTGGGTCGTTGATAACAACACACAGATCAAAACATAAACGTAAATTCCGTCACGGAATGTAAATTTCCAAAAGAAAAAATACTGAAATTAGCATTGTTGTCAGAAAAGATAGTATTTCAGTTTAACATGTTTCCTTAATATCTGATGAGGCATTGGTGTCATTTTTGGATTTATTACAGTACAAATATTACATATTGGACCTTTAAGGCAAATGAAATGCTACCATAAAGGTAAGAAATTGATTTAAAAAAAGATATGGTGGGCTATACTTTGAAAAATAGTCCGCAGTAATGTTAAAACAAATGTGATTCAAAGTTAATAAGCTACAACATGCTAAACCATTTGGTCCCTTCATTCTATCATTAATTTATATTTGGTTGTTCTAACATATCCAAGACTATGGTAAAAAGATATCAGCTGTTTACACAATTTAAACACATTTAATAATTGAAATGTTGCAGAATGGTGGTTTGGGAGTAAGAGCTTTATTTCTTTTATTTGACAGTGGTGAAAAGAGCTGAAAGAAGAGAAGGAAAGTGTGATACCTGCAGTTAAACACTCATATGATATATAACTTTATTTTACAGAATCAAGGTCCAGATAGAAAAGTACACATAACATATTACAAGAGGGGTACACACAAACACACAAACATAAATACATACGGACATACTGACTACCACATATTACATAAAGGGAACATACAAAACATACATACAGAAATACAAATAACTATGCACAATAATTAAAACTGGTACAGATGCGTGTTCCAGTGTTTCCAGAGTTGGATTCTAAGTGCATCATTGTATGCCACCTTTATCTTATTTTTCTTTACACTAGCTGCACCATAGGTGAGCTACGTCATCACATAGTAAGAAGTGATTATGAAGTAAAATATTCCCAACCGTTTCCCTTCCCCTCCCCTCCTCTCGGCAACTAGCAGGTGGTTAATGCGACAGCCAATCACCGGCCGTTGATTGACATTCCCCGCAGATCCAATCGTCTCCTTCATTTGCCGATATGGCAACAAGCTAAGTCAAGACACCGCAAATTAACAAGACCGTGATCGGAAGCATAGTGGCTTCACCTTCAAAATTAAAGCAAAAGAGGTCAACTGAACCCTTGATTATGTTTTGGTCTTTGTAAATGCAGAAGAAAAAAAAGTATATAAATAAATGGCTAAACTGTTATATTGCAACCCAACTTTTTTTCCAGACGCGCCTGAAACAGATAACACAGACATTGCAGAAATATAGAACACATTTTAAATATTGTGATATGAAAAATATTCCAGGTTTGGAAACAAAAAACTAATATTTCCCCCAAAAATATATGGTAATATTTGTTGTTTTGACTGCAGGGGCCATTGACAGGTTATGTTTAGTATAAGAATGTATGTCTGTCTGTCTGTCTGTCTGTCTGTCTGTCCATGTATTGTTGCTCAAAAAGTTACACGTTGCTTAACATTGGTTTTATTTTGTTTAAACTTGGACCGGAAGTGCTGCGTTTATTACGGCTACCTTGACACTGTTGTGGTAACGAGGTGCAGCTGCAGTAGTTGAGGAGCAGTAGACGACAAGAAGACGACAGGAGAGACTGGGCCGATTAGTAGTTAGTCAGCGGATACCATCAATGGCCCCGGTGCCTAAGAAGTGAAGAATGGACTTCACGCTATCGCTGCCATGGCCAGATCCACCAACAGAAGCGCCGAGGACGGGGAGTCAAGGGTAACCGCCCCCACGGATCGCGTAGAGTCGCCCCGGGAACTGTCTCTGGAAGAGGTGCTGAAGTCGTACGAGCAGCCCATCAACGAGGAGCAGGCATGGGCGGTGTGCTACCAGTGCTGCAGCGGGTTGAGAGTGCCCCGCCCGCCGGCCGGGAGAGTCATTCGGGTGAAAGACCCGTCCTCCATACTCCTGCGCAGGGACGGAACCGTGGCACTGCAGCAGGAGCCCCGACACAACGGTAGGACAACCGGCCGTTGATGCCACCAACCTCCCTCTGCGTCGTCGCTTGTTTACAAGTAAATAACGTTAGCTGAGCTCCGACGCGAAACTCAACTATAAAAAAAAGTCAATTCTAATAGTGTGTCCACGCTGTGCAAAGTAAATTAGCGCCTAACGTGTGACACAACATGGTGTTTTAGCTAAATGTTAGGAGACACTTTTCAATTCGGCGTAAAGTTTTGTCCACGAACCACCATTCGTTTAGTATGTCGACTTTTTTAACTGGTCCGCCGCTAGCAGGTGAACGAACTGTGTGACCCAATATAATGTTTACATTTCACTAGACTATCTACATACTGCTTGGCGGATATCAGCGCCGAATTAAACAATGTCTACCAGTGATATTGAATATTGATACAATATATTGAATCATGTTTTATCCAGCAGCAACCTGAACTATAAACAATGCCACATAAAATGATCAGAACTGCTAACGGACAACATCCTGTTCAAACAGACGCATCGGTGCTATCCCGTCCCAAACAACATTTAATATTTTTACATAACCAACCTTACTACAACTACATTATTTGATGATAACCTTACACAAACGGACACAATGTTTTGTTTCGAATAGTCGCTATATTTTGTCGCACTCCCCATGCCAACAAGGATGACTCGTATTATGCCGGTAAATGATTAATTATTCATAGAGAACATCTTCACCCTAGCATTTCCTCTTGCAAAGACTGTTTTTGGAGACTTCAAAGGGTGGATGGAAGCCCAGAGGATTTTACGCAAATTCTAGTTGGTTCCCCCGCCGAATTTAGCCTTCTACCTGCATAATCTCCTACTGAATGTGAAGTATTTCTGTCCTCACTGCGGGCTGCATAGGCCCAGGAAACCTGTTCCAGAAGACCGACTAAAACACAGAGACATATTCATACCAAACTTAATTAAACTTAATTTAACTCATATTCTGTACTACTTGTGCTGTACCTTTTGTCCTAAAGCAACATACAGTCAGACTATTTGAATATCCTTCTGCTTTGTCCCTGCCAAGAGGTCAGAGAAGGCCAGGTAAATATTAAAAACATTAGTAAGAAATGTTGAGAAAAGCAGGAATGTGAGTTATCAAATCTTAGTAAACAGGATAGCCCTGGCTCTTGTTAACTATGTAACAACACCCTTTTTTGCTGTGTGTTTAGCACCTTTTTTAAAGGTTCACAGTCTGCCTCCAGGTGTTGCTCAGCGACAGGAGGCAATCTATCTTAGTTTATCTTAGTTTTATAGTGTTAACATAAATAAAATCAACATAAAAACCTAAACATCAGATCAACGAAGCGTCCTAGGACACAAAAGAAGGACACGCGTGAACGCACAGGCAACACAACATCCTAAGTAGTAACTGTAATAATTAAAGTGCTGCTGTATTTATTGCCCCCTGCTCTGCTGGGCTAAAATTTACTATTGGAGTTCAGCAGCTTAATGGACGTTGGGGTAAACGATAACTTTTTAGTCTGTTTGTTTTACATCTCGGCACACGGAATCTTCTCCCTGATGGCAGAAGTTATTATATATAATATTCCCATATTCAGGGAAGAGAGGGTGTAGAGAGTCTGCAGGGATTCTTTCAGCTTGTTTTCTAACCGCTTCCTCGTACCGTCTCTGTATGGGCTCGTACTCTTTCCCCCTATTACCCTCAGAGCTGTCTTGTGTGTGCTGACCAGCCTGCTTCTTTTAAGTTGCCAAACAATGTTGTAAGGACAATGCTGTTGGGTCAAGGACCATCTCCTGTGTTTTTGTGACATTTAAGATAAGATGGTTGGTGTTTGATAAAGGTGTCTATCTCATCGTGGTACACAGAAGTTTATTTTAGTTTATTGTCCCCGTGGGGAAATTAGGTTGCAGCAGAAATCACATCACACACACAAGGCATTTTTAGACCTATAGACATTACTACACATAACATAGACCAGGGCACTCATGCATGGGGTGGGGGGTGGGGGGGGTTCCAGATCAGCTGGGAAAACAAGAAAAAAAAACAAGCCTTCTCCAGAAGGGTTTATGTCCTTCTGGAGAAGGCCCAGAATTGCTGAATCATCTGCAAATGTATTATTTGGGTGTACTTTCCTGTACAGGTAATTTCATCCTGTTTGTAATTTATGTGATATAACAGACAAATGTAAAAAATGCTCACTGACATAGTGCCAGTGGCTAAAATGAAAATGATTGATGGCGCAGCCCGGCATATAGCATGCTTCCAACGTCATTTCCCGCTCTAGAAGGATTTTGAAATAAACCAATACCCATTTTGTAAACAAGCACGCCTCAGCAATGGTTTTGTTTTGAAGGAGGAAGTTACTTGAGTAAAAAACTGGACTCGGTCGAGACCAACTAGAATATTTGGCCAAGTTTGAGACAAAAGAACATCTGGAGTCTGGACTTGAGTACAGAGTACTACAGCACTGCTGTCTACATGGTGAGGTGGTAATAGTGGTGAGATTTGAATAATAATTACCATTTTGTATTCGATTCAACGAGACTGTAGTGACTTTAAAGTGTTCCTCATTTTGCTGGGGACCCATTGGATCCGCCTTACGGACCGCAGAGGGACAGTGGAACCACTTAAGATCCTGGCGAACCACCGTTGCAAACAGGCTGCTATGATCATTCATGTTTAGCTCTCATTAACACAGTTGTTTATCCATGTAGCCTGTGTTGGTTAACGCTCTGCTGATCCATAAGTAAACCCAATCCACATCAAAGCAGTGGTGCAAATCCCTTAACCAGCATGAAGTGGGTTTATTATAGTGAGTCTGTCTACATTATTAATGCAGCCAGTCAGCTGGAGGACCATTTGCATTCTTTAAGTGGCCAAATTCATCCGGTTATAGACAGCTGGGCTATAGAGGAAACAACTATTGTTGACCAATAATCTGAGGTCCAAGCTTCATTATTAACGCAGAATATTTTTAATTGGCCACTTTAATTGACATTTGTACCACTCATGCAAATTTGTGGTAACCATAGTCTCACTAGGGTCTGGCTAGTCCACACAGCATTCCGTGTGTACATTCAGAAGTAGTTTTAGTCGTGCAACAGAAAACTCCGATTGGACAGATAGTCTAGCTAGCTGTCTGGATTTACCCTGCAGAGATCTGAGGAGCAGTTAACCATAGTCCTCACAAATCCACCAGAGGTTAGAACACCAACACAAAGGAAGAGGAAGGGGACGGACATCTGAAAACGGACATCCGGCGAAATTTCCAGCAGAACGAGAGCATCCCCAGAAGTGGAACGTCATGGATATAGACTACACATTTAGTTGTTGTTGAGCATCCCTATCTTCTTAATAAGACTATATGTGAGCGTACTCCGCATGTTATTATATTCAATGTGTTTAATATGTCTAGGCCTTTACATATTAATGTTTAATAGGCCATACTCCTGTGAAAAATGTGCCTAATTTTGCTGTGGACATAAAGCTTTGAGGAAAAAATGCATTTACTATTGTTTAGTATACAAGCAAAATTTAAGTTACGTTTTAATTGCCATTAATCGCTTAATTGATTATAAATGTTACCAATGATCATTTAAGGAAAGTGCTTACAATTTGCAACCCTACTGTTTACCAAATGACATTCTGGTGTCTGGTGGTATACAGCCAGCAGAAAGCTTTCCTTTCCTCGTCTGTAATCTGCTTTGGTATGAAACATGACAGACCGTCCCTTTTGGTAAACATGAGTGCGTGTGTGCACATTACTGCTGTCCCTGACATCAGCTGTTGCAGTGACTATCTGGTTAACACAAACTGAATCATGGTACTGCAATAAGCTCATGTTAGGCAGAAATGTTATTTTTCCACCACTCAAGATGTGTCAGTGTTTTTATCTCCAGTAGAAGAACTAATCTCCTTTTAAACTAACACGCCCAAACCAAAATATCTCATCATCATTCTGGTATACTGGACATAAACAGGAGGCAGCGTGGAGACTCCGCCCTTTGCTGGTAGTTGCCATGGTAACTTTAGTAGCTTAGTCTCAGAGAATGAGCCGTCATGACCCAATCGGAGGGCGAAACGTTGGCGTCAGTGTCGGTGTTGCCAAAGGTCTCTGTTTTGGCCGCTCAGACTGTAACACAACCCCGCAGATTCCAAACCAAAACGGGTCAGAAGGGTTTCCTAATGTCTCCGGTTTAGGGGCTCGGAAACACCAGAGCAGGGGGAATGAGAGGGGGAAATGTGGCAAAAGATAGCTATTTGTTTTTAAAGCAAAACGTAGCGGTGTAAATGTAGCCTTCCACAAAAGCAGGGAAAACACTGTATAAATATTTCATTAGGGGTCCATCATTAATCATGTTGCCATTAAAACAACTTGTGTTTCTGGCCACCCGACATATAGGGCTGTATGATTTTGAAAAATCTGGATCTTTCTACATCTTTATTCTTATTTAAATTGAAAAACATCATTGTTATGGTGTGATTTTTGCGGCGATCTTTAGCAAACAAAGCTGTTTTCTTAAGTCTGTAGGATATGATGTGTAGACCAGGACATCTGTGGAGCATGTCAATATTTATTTAAAATGGTATTTAGACACGTATGTCGCCTTTAACAAATATTGTGCCTCTTGCGATTTGAAAATTGCAGATCAAATTTAGATTAATTGTTCAGCCCTAGTCCAATATCCTTATTCAGCTGCTAAATGCTCCACTATGTTCAGCAGCTAGTCGCTAGCTTTGGCTGTCTCTGTTTGGTGGTGTACAGTGGGGCAATCAAAGATTCAAAAACACTGTAAAAACAACACCAGTGTTTTTACAGCGAGTTAAGAGGCTAAAAATGTCCCTATGAGCAGGGGCTGCACAATCATTTGAACATTCATCGATAATTCACTAACTCGATAGTTCCCTGTAATTACCGTGATTTTTGCGTGGTATCTGACGCTGAGAGCCACTGTCCAAGCGTCCATATTTTACGAGTTGCGAGTGAGAACAGGTTGTTCATTCCTTCAACCAGCTTCTTGAAAAGGTCGCCGGCCTGTTGTGCATATCCAAAACCTGTTGGTATCCAAGTCTTTCATAATGTTTAAAAGTAGCTGTGTCTGTTTCTCCTTCTTATCTTTTGGCCATACATCTCTATTTGATAGTTGATTTGTGTATAGCAACCATAGCAACACACAGAGCTGACTGTAAGTCGTAAACGGGCGAGAGGCCGTAAACTGCCGTGAAAACCCCGATTGAGACGCATAAAACAAATGTACGCTGTATACGTGTCCAAAGATACCGGCATATCCCAGTAAAGTATAAGAGACGGAAATGTTGGCCCTTCACTTTATTCCTTTATAGTTTGGTTTTCTTTACAGTGAGAGGTAAAGCCTCACAGAGCTGATAGCATGTGTGAAGACTCATTGTCTTGTTGGCCCCTGTTATGACCAACAGTAATAACATTCCCATAAGCTCATAACCTATACTGTTAAAGCTAGGGGTGGAAAAATCATTCACCTAAATATTTTCTGTTCATACGGTACCGCCGACTACATCATATCTGTTTCCAGCAAAATGAAATAAATGTCAGACTGACTGACTGACGTGATGTGCATTCTCCTTAGAAAACAACTAGTTTTTAGAAATGTCTCATGATATATTGTCTCTAGGTAAATAAGTGTATTATTATTATTATTATTATTAATATTAAGTGTATCTAGAAGTGTATTATTCAACTTTTGTTTTTGATAAAGAAGGGAAAGACAATCCCAACACTCAATACTATTGAATTGCGATACTTCTAGAACCGCAATAGATGAATATCTAACCAGGGCAGCCAATGTATTGGGAAAGAATCGAATCGGGACAAATGCATATCGTCCCAGCCGTCGTTAAAGCTGATGTTTGCAATGCCTCCAGTTAGAAAAGCACTGCAGCTCAATGGAGAAAAACAGAACATCCCTCCCCTGTTTATATGGCTAACTGGGTTATTGGGTTTTCCACAACATCCAAGCTTCTGGTCTCTTGGAAGTCTTTTTTCGATGCAGATTCCTCTCCTCCTTTGTGTGTACTGACCTGTGACTGTGGGAAAGTGGGCAGAGGTATCATTGGTTACACTAAGTGACCCAGCCGTGCATGATTTGAACCTGTCTGACAGGTTTTGCAGCGGTTCATGTTATCATGTCTCATAATAGTTTCCTCGCCCCCCCCTGTCAGCGTCAGTTGCTGCCTTTTTGTTGCAGATGAAGCAGCGTCTGTGTTCACACAGGGAACAGAGTGACGCTCTGTTGGTCAGAGGTACACGTCCTGCTCACAGCACTTTATTTGTTGACAGGGGAGGAGGATGCTGCGGTAAGCTGACACCCCCCCTCCTTCCATCACCTCATGCAGACCAGCGCTCCCCATTTCTTATCTTTGTTTCTGCTGATCTCTCATCTCTCTCTTTTGCTTTGTCTCTCTCTTTTCTGATGTTTTTTTTTTCGCGGGTTGCATCTCTGTGTCTTTGTCTCCGTGTCCTGGTTCTCTCGTCCATCCATTCTCCTGTTTCGCTGCAGTGAGAGCTGCTGATCAAGGAGTTTCAGGCCTCTCGGGTGTCATTACTGACATCTGAGCTGAACTGGGAGAAAGAGACACACACACACCAAACTATCCTACAATAATGTGTGGGACATATGGAGTAATGCCTTTTGATTTAGTAGAAAATGTAATTTTTTTTTTTTTTTACTATTGCTATAAAATTTGCGATGTTAGGCACAACTATAAATGTGTCTCCAACCCCAAGAAATGACAAATCAAATGTAGCATGATGTATAAATCTCTCTTCTGCACATTACTGCAGAGGGTGCCAGCTGTTAGTTGAAAACTTTATTTTGGAAAGAAAATCAGAAACCTTAAATAGCACCTGTTTTGTCGTTGTGGTGTTCCTAAATGCTCACATTCATATGAAAAACCACTTCAGGAGAACGCTGACAGTGTTGGGGCAGTTTTAGTGTGGTTAGGGAGTGAGTTCCACAGAAAGGGGGGCAGCGACTGAGCACGCCCTGTCACCCCAGGTCTGGTGCTCGGTCCTGGAGGAAGGTTGGCGTCAGCAGACCGGAGGCTTCTGGAGGGGGGCAGGGGGAGGGAGTCAGAGAGGTGGGGGGGGCTTTGAGCATTGTAAGCATTGAGTAGAATCTTAAAATGAATCCTGTGTTTAACCGGGAGCCAGTGGAGCTCATGGACAAATGGGGTGATGTGGTTACGTGCACGCTTACTGGTAAATAAGTCTTTCATTAAGATAAGATAAGATATACTTTATTGTCCCTGAAGGGAAATTTGTTTGGACTCTGTCCGTTCCACAGCTTTACAAAGACAACATACAGAAAATTAGCATCTCTCAACACATCCTCTCATGCAACACAAAACATGCTCTCATATACATTAGACAGGTGCCTATATAGTTGCACATTAAGTCCTCCTTTCAGTGGCAGTTTTTAATTGAACAACTATGGAGTTATATTCCTATCTTTATTCAAGAGCGCATTCTTTCAATTTGAGAGCATTTCTCACTGATATTACGTTCAGATTTTGTAATAATTTCCCTCAAAACCTTGCTCTCACACTCAAATGGTCATGCTCGCGCTTGGATTTGCTCTGCTTGTGCTCAAACTTTGTGCTCGGACTCAGATATGTTGTTCTGTGGACAGATTTCCTGCTCTCAGCTTTGAACCTTCTCCTCGCACTCAGCCTGATTCTGCGCGCTTGCAAATCTGCTGCTCTGGATCTCTCCTGCGCGCTTGGATTTTTCTGTGTTACAACCATATACTGTCTATGGTTACAACACTATCAAAATTCCACAACCAATAGAATGCCAGGTGTAGTGTTGACCAATGAAATGATCCCTGCCCCGTTGAGGGTGCGTTCGTTTTATGTGAGAACATCCGTTGCGGCCGGCTCCTATGTAACCATGGGTCTGTAACCCAAGTTTATTTAACCCCGCCGTCCATCGCTTTATTATTAGTATATGTCAATAATGTGCACAGAATGGTCGACGGTCTTTCACCTGCACCCATCAGGAAACGGGAGAAAGCTTTGAAGTGGGACATATCAAGTTACGTAGCTACACAACAATAAGGGTGAGTAACATAAATTAAGCACATAGCATATGGCGCTAGCCATAGCTAGCCTAGCTTGATGTCCGTAAACAAATAGCTTTTCTTTATATCGGTAGTTTAGCTAGCTAGATAGATTGAACGACATACTGTATGACGGACAGTATGTCTGTATTTACAACTGGTATTTAATGACCCCACTTTGTAATTCGTCCTCGTTTGGTTAACCATGTTCCTGGGGATTTGGCTAATTTCAGACATGCTAACATACAGCCTAGCTTGATGTCCGTAAACAAATAGATTTTCTTCATAGTTTAGCTAGATTGAACAACATATGACCGACAGTATGTGTATTTTTCCTTGTTTGGTTAACCTTGTTCCTGGAGATTTTGCTAATTTAATGTTAGAGCCAATAGTAAAACCTAAACTGTAATATAAATGAAAGAACACCAGAAACTGGATTGTTTGTGTTCGTTTTTGCATCACTGTTGTGTGTTGTTCATCAGAATTTAGGCTTCATTTCTTCATATAACATTAGTTTGAAAATGATGGATTCATATCAGTCTGTATAAAACGTTGTAATGTTAAGTACAATGTTATCACTATAATAAAAACAGATCTAGAATAATTTGCTCCTTAAATAGCAGTTTTTTTTAATGAATACAAAGCAAACTGAACAGAAAAAACAAGCATTTTCTTTTCTTTTCTTTTCTTCCAGTTGAGAATGAAGGGCTCGACCAATGCTGCATCATAGCAGCAGAGTCTTATCACCAGCCCATGAAAGCTAGAAGTCACCCTGCTGCTCCAGATCTACCTACTGTATGACTGGCTACAGACTACAACCATCTGCAACATCATCAACAGCTGCAATTAAAGTCTCTTGGGGTCATATGGGACTCTGTTGTTCTCCATACTGCATCGTACACTATATTATTTTTCGGTTTTGTTATATTAGTAGTCTACAGACAACACTAAGTATCATTACTTAATCACAGTATATATTATTCTGGTGTACACTGTTGATGTGACTCACTGCTATTGATTATTCGTCACTTTAGCTTGCTACTACCTCATAACTTTGCCTTAATTGCTCTTGTTTAGTTAATTTATTTTCTACTAGTTATATATACCTCCTATTTAATTCAATTATTCTATAACGTGTGTTGCAATACCTGAATTATCCCTCTTGTGAACACTAGGCTTATCTTTATTTTAGTTCATATCATAACCCTGCTCACAAACTCACCTGTACCTGGGTCATCAGTTTGCCAATATCAATGTTCCTGCTACAGTAAATCCTACAGGCAAAGTGTACTGCTTCACAGGAGTATGAACCATACGCTTTTTAGGTTTTGTGTCAAATATTGTGCAGTTGGTTATGAATTACTTATTGTTTTGACAAGGTAAATTAAAGCTGTTGAACAACCTGCAAGTGTCCACTCTGGTAAATTTAATTATACTGTTTTTAGATTTAGATTACAGAAAATGAAAAACCTATTTGCCTTGATAAGGGTTTTAATTGGTTGCAAGTATGAACATGGCTTTAATAATCTTATTGCTCTGAAAAACCACAATGATTTAAGAAATATCAGTGATACTTAACATTTATTAATTGATTGTTTATGTGTGCAGACATTACAGGCACCTATTCATGTAAGCAGAGAACAAAATAGTTTGCTCTCTCTTTTATCACTTAGATTATGCAGGTGATGGTGCAGAAACGGGTGAAGTCCTTGTAGATCTCTGGCACTTTGAGGACAGACCGATCCAGCAACTCTCCACTGTTGTCTTTCTATAGTGTGCTCCTATTTAAAACAAATTCATAGACATCAACACATAAGGTATTAGGTGTACATAGCTTTCTTTAACATCATTACTATTATTACTTACCTTACCTTCTCTTCTTTGGATGTGTGGACATCACAGTAATTGTCTCTCCTGGGCCTTGTTGTGCACCCTGTGAATTTAAGCAAGAAAGAAATAAGTGTATGTAACATGATTTTACAATTAAATTATTATCAGACTTGCCAACGTACTTGGTTTGTGCCACTAATGCCTGCCCTCTGCACGCAGGTGAGTACAGGGGGAACCAATGGGATTTTGCGTTTGGAGTAATGTACTGACTGGAACAACACAGTAGTGTGGTTGTACAACACTGGTCCATGCACACGGTGCAGCTCAACAGGGGTACTTCAGCCCCACCTGGAAGAAGGGAAACTGAAACAAAATACTTGTTTTTTTTCTGTTCAATTTGCTTTGTATTGATTTCATAAGGGTAAAAATAAATAACTGCTATTTTAAATAGTGTTTTATTATAGGAGTGGAATTGTACTTACAACTTTCTATACAGATATATATATATATATATATATATATATATGAATATGAATGTTATTGTTAAAATAATGTTATAAGAATTTAGAACATCTGAAAACATGCAACCGTGATGTAAAAACTTATACAAACAATCCAGTTTCTTTTGTTTTTCAGTTATATTACAGTTTAGGTTTTACAATTGCCTCTAACATGTCTGAAATTAGCCAAATCCCCAGGAACATGGTTAACCAAACGAGGACAAATTACAAAGTGGGGTCATTAAATACCAGTTGTAAATACACACATACTGTCCGTCATATGTCGTTCAATCTAGCTAGCTAAACTACCGATATAAAAAAAAGCTATTTGTTTACAGACATCAAGCTAGGCTAGCTATAGCTAGCGCCATATGCTATGTGCTTAATTTATGTTACTCACCCTCATTGTTGTGTAGCTACGTAACTTGATATGTCCCACTTCAAAGCTTTCTCCCGTTTCCTGATGGGTGCAGGTGAAAGACCGTCGACCATTCTGTGCACATTATTGACATATACTAATAATAAAGCGATGGACGGCGGGGTTAAATAAACTTGGGTTACAGACCCATGGTTACAGAGGAGCCGGCCGCAACGGATGTTCTCACATAAAACGAACGCACCCTCAACGGGGCAGGGATCATTTCATTGGTCAACACTACACCTGGCATTCTATTGGTTGTGGAATTTTGATAGTGTTGTAACACAGAAAAATCCAAGCGCGCAGAGATCCGAGAGCAGCAGATTTGCAAGCACGCAGAATCAGGCTGAGTGCGAGGAGAAGGTTCAAAGCTGAGAGCAGGAAATCTGTCCACAGAACAACATATCTGAGTCCGAGCACAAAGTTTGAGCACAAGCAGAGAAAATCCAAGCGCGAGCATGACCATTTGAGTGTGAGAGCAAGGTTTTGAGGGAAATTATTACAAAATCTGAATGTAATATCAGTGAGAAATGCTCTCAAATTGAAAGATTGCGCTCTTGAATAAAGATAGAAATATAACTCCATAAACAACCCTCTCGGATGCATTCTCTGCAATAAGTGTAGCACAGCCTTTGCACAATGAGATATTGCACAAATAACATATTGCACAACCCCAATAGCCTACGTATTGCACAAATGACACATTTCCACATAACCTATGCAGTACACAATGACATATTGAGCAATCCAACAGCCCATGTATTGCACCACTAGCATATTGCATAACCCCAATAACCTACTTATTGCACGATGACCTAGTGCACAACCCAGCCAGCCACCCCGGCAGGGGGTGAGCCAGGTTGGGACTAAGACGGACAGAGCAACGGTGCCTCTGCAAACTAGCCGCGGGAAGGAAGTTGTTTTGGTGGAACATGTGCACGTAGGGAGCCTAGCTCTGGAATTCATTTGGCTGTCGAGTGTGTCTGATTGGAATTTTATTTAAAAAAAAAAGATGGAACAAAGGAAAAAATCCTGCACTCTGCTCTTGCTATAGCATCACTGTTTAGTTACAGAAAACTAAAGTTTCGGTCCCTCCAGACCTTCATCAAGAGTATCTCAAACAACAAACACAACCGGGCTTAACTACATTTCGCCCCTCCCATTCTCTGTCCCCAGGTGTGGGACGATAGACGATCACTTTTCAATGGGAGTCTCTCAATAACACGTGTCACATGTGCAACTTTTGACATTCATACAGGCAATCAATATCTTAATTCAATTGCAATACTACATACAACAATCTCATATCCATATCAGGAATATACAGTGACTCAAAAAAAGATAACTATAATTTGGTTGTCTGTTGTAGTTTGGAGGATGTTTCCCGAATCGACCTGAGTTTAGAATGGCAACACAAACAGAAGGTGAGGGACATCTGGCCGAAAATGAGGGGCATCCTGCGGCAATGGAACAGTCCCGTAGATGAAACGCTGTCGATATATAGACGGCTTGAGCGCTACCATAGTGGATATTGTTGCAGTAGTCGATCCTGGATGTTACAAATGAATGAATGAGGGTTTTTGTTTTTTTTATGCTGTTTAGAAATGACCTAAAGTGATTTAGCCCTTGAGTTTTGGCCGAAGTATGAGATGTAGAAACTGTCATGTTAACATTTAAATGGATTAAAAAGTTAAAAAAAAAAAAAAAAAAAAATCCCCAGCATTGTCCTTTGTGTAAAATGGTGTGTGTCTCAGGTCCTTATTGTTTGTTTGTCTCCTCAGATGACACTGATGGACCTCCTCCTCCTCCGCCTGCTGCAGAGCGTCAGGTGAGAAAGAAAGAAGAGAGACATAGAGCACGTCACTCTTTTAAATGTGATTAGTAAAATGCATTTCGTTGTACTATTTTTATTTTTAAGGTCCAATATAGTGAAATTATTTATTTTTTTATTTATAGTATCAAATCATAACAAGAGTTTTCTCAAGACACTTTGCAGATAGAGTAGGTCTAGACCACACTCTATAATTTACAGAGACCAAACGATTCCCCCAAAAGCAGGCATTTAGTGCTTTAGATTCATAATAATTATAGCAGTTGGTATGATGAACAGTGGCAATTATAAAAACAATAAAGATAATGGAACTATGACTAGAAATAATAGTTGTAGCAGTTCAGGGCGGAGCACGGCGTAGTAGGGCATAGCAGGGCGTGGCAGGGTGCCGAGCAGGACCACGGTGACAGCTGCAACCATGATTTAGGAGCCATCGCAATCCAAGGAAAACTGTGAGGCGAGAAAATATAAGGACTCCAAAAATAGGTTAAAATTGGGATTTTGCGTTTTTTGCTCATAAATATTAATTAGTAGTGGGCTGAACATTAGGGGGGGGGATAAGCACTTTTTATTTTACTATATCTCTTTATATAAATATTTTTTTCTACTACTATGGGCTAACCGTTAACATAGAAACAATCAGACATACATGTAAATGCCCTCTGTAAATAGACAGTATTTTACATGGCTAAGCTGCCACCTGCTGGTAACCCTAACCCATTCAATAAACAGAAACATAACTCTTGCAGTGCACGTGAACAGATGCACAGTATTAGCTCACACATAAAATACCACACTCGTGAATTAGCCTACTGTTGCTAATGTCCATTCATAAATCCTACATAACATCGTCCCGTACCCACAGGACATCAGACTTACTTATTGATGCACGCACAGAGCAGTGTCCAAAAACGTAGTCCAATGAGGGGAGAAAGGAAAGTGTGATAGTGTTCCACATAACGCCTTTTCTCTCTCACTCGAGACCGCTGTGTCCAAGCCGGGGCACAGAGCACGACCTTACTGCATGCTGATACGTTACAGTCTGCGTACGTTACTAGTCCAGGTAGAGCGAGCTGTTACTGACAGGGAGAGAGAGAGAGACTGAAAGGGGAAAAAAAAGTAGCTTCCACTTAAGGGGTCCTGTCTTGCACCTTGCGCAGCACAGCGCAAAGCCCGATGCAAGTCTCTTTGCTAGTTTCAGACCGAGGCAGTTGTCAGTTTCCCTCCAGCGCTCGCAACTAGGATTAGTGTTTCTGACAGGGTGGGGGCGTGGCATCACGATGTTGGCTCTCCATCGTGATGTTGGCCAGCCATCACGATGGACGATGATATTGTCCATTGGCACAATCCTAATCACCGGTGAATTAGCCATGCGCTACCCTTGGCCATAACCGGACACACCACTATCTCCTCACTGTAAACACTGAGTGTTGCTGGTTTTTCGAGGGTATTAAGTCCCATCAATGCTATAAAAAGTACCGGATCGAACTTAAATAAAATAACATGCTTCAACAACTCTGAATTATACAATAAAAGCTCCTTAATTTCCGGTACAGTAAAAATTTAAATTTTTAGAAGGAAAGAGTGTCGGCCGAGCTTCGCCCAAGCGTCCGAGGTTAGGTTTTGCAGTAACAGACAACGTAACGAGGCAGAAAGCCATTCTGTTGGTCATCAATCAAATGACCATGGCCTTTCTATCCATTGTATTTCTGTGATATTTACTATTGCCTTGTTGTATGTCCCCGTCCGTCCCTCCAGCTGGTCCAGTCGCTGGGTGTGGCCATCTACAGAGCTCTGGACTGGGGGCTGGACGACAGCGAGGAGCGGGAGCTCGGCCCGCAGCTGGAGAGCCTGATTGAGCGCATGGCCGGGGGGGACCAGGGGGGGGAGGAAGTCTGCACCGGCAGGAACGGCGCCACAGATGAGGGCTACAGCGGCCAAGAAGAGGAGGAGGAGGAAGAGGAGAAGCAGGAGGGAGTGATCAGGCCGGTGTGTACGTTCCGCCAGGTGGTGGCGCTGTGTGCGTCTCGGCTCGCCAACCCAAGCTTGGCTCCAGAGCACTACCAGGCCGTCTGCAGGGCTCTGTTTGTAGAGACTCTGGAGCTGCAGACCTTCCTCAGCAAGATCAGAGATGCTAAGGAGGTATGTTAGGTTGTCGTGTCAATATTAAGTTAAGCCAAGTCTCCTATTGCCTGCTCTATCTCCACAGCGCTGTGGAGGAAGGTCTGGCTACACCACAGATACATTCTGTGATAGGAGAAAAAATGCTCTGGGTTGTTTGCATTTCTTTAAACCAATCACAGTCGTCTTGGGTGGCGCTAAGCTCCAGACGCGGCGATGGTGGCTCTGTTAAATAGTCTTGGGAAGGAACTTGTTATCAGAATACTTTACTTTATTGATCCCCCTCAGGGAAATTATTCAGTTGCAGTTGCTCACAGTCACATTCAAGATAAAATAAGAGTAAGAAAAGAGCAAGTCAGTAAGTGTATACTGTAAATAAGTAGAGAGTAGAGAGAGCACCAGCCACCACAGACTTCTAAAACATCCTCAGCATCTTCTGACAGATGTTGAAGGACCTTAGCCTCCTCAAAAAATAGAAGCGACTACTCCAGAGTTTTTGATCCGGTCCAGTTTATTGTCTGTGTACTTCCAGGTATTTGTAGTCCTCCACTATGTCCACACCGACCCCTCGGATGGAGAAATGGGTCACCGGTGCCTTCCTCCTTCTCACTCCGTCCACTACCAGCTCCTCTGTCTTTGTCACATTGAGCTGCAAATAATTGTCCTCTCACCATGTGACAAATTTAACTGTTCACACAATACAGTAACGTGAGCTATTTAATATTTTGCAGAGCCACCGTCGCTGTGTCCAGAACTGCAGCCCTTTGCTTCATGTCATTTCCCCTCTCTCTCCCCTATCATGTCGCAGCTGTCCTATCAATGCCAAAAAATATGTGTGGTGAATTGTTTTTTGGTTTTCTTGTTTATTAGATTACCAATTTCAAGACGAAAACAGAAAACATTTCAAATTGTATTTTATATAATTTCTAAACTGTATGTATTTTATTTTCTATCCCTCTTTGCCACTTGTCAGGCCGCCTTTGTAAATAAGAACCTGTTCTTAATGACTTGCCTGTAAAAATAAAGGTGAAATAGTTTGATGAGTACAACCCCTTTTAGATCTTGCACATGTGGTAGCTAGTGTTTGAAATGTTACCGTTATCACTGTAGCTTGCAATTAATAAAATAAAAATAAATAAATGTGTCTTTGTTTTGTTGCACAGATGCTGAAGAAGATCACAAAAGAGGAAGCACCGGAAAACAGGCCTACATCTGAGCTGGACGCACTGAAACACACAGACTGGGTGAGACGAAACAAGGGAGGACAATATGGCAGTGTGTTGGACTAAAGAAGGCAGTGTTGTCGTGCTGACGCGTGCTGATGTGTGTGTTGTTGTTTCCATCCCAGGCCCGTCTGTGGGTGCAGCTGATGAAGGAGCTCCGGCAGGGCGTGAAGCTGAAGAAGGTGCAGGAGCAGCCGTTCAACCTGCTGCCCACCGAGTTCAGCCTCACACCCTTTGAGATGCTGATGCAGGACATACGAACTCGCAAGTTCCAGCTACGCAAAGTCATGGTGAGAGGCAAGACTTGGTTTAAACTAGGGATGTCCCGATCCCAGTATCGGTGGGGTATCGGCATTCACCCAGTTTACCTTACTCCGATCATGTACATCAGCTAGTAGTGACCGCCGCCTTTCATCACACACGCTCTGTGCCACAGACGCACCGCCAGACTGCTTGGATGCCGGCACCTTTAAACCAACATGGCGTGCGGCCACTCACCAGTGTCTGTCACAGTGTCTCGCGGCTTGCCGGCCCTTGGCAACAATTTATAAAGTCCATCTTTCTTAGGTTATGTTCACACTTGGTGCCAGCTGCCACTGTCTGTTTTACATTATAATCCTATGGAGTAAACAGTGCTTTTTTGAACGCCACTGCCGACTTCTTTTCTGCAGCTCAGAGCATCTTTCTCATAACAAGAAAAAAATGGAGTTGAAGCACAGCGAGTTATACGGTATGACCGCGTGCTCCCTGTACAGGGAACTCTCTTTGTTTTATGTAACGTTAGTAGCACTGCTCTCTCTCTCTCTCTCTCTCTATTCTTTTTTTAGCTCACTCCACCGCTTTGTTTTATTTAACGTTAGCACCGCTCCACATAGCGCTCTAGGATGCTGTAGCTGTTGTTATAGCAACAAAAGATGCTCCGGGCTACTTTTTGGAACCAAAACGCTGCCAGCAACTACAAAAGCGCTCTAGTCAACTTTTCCTTGTCAAAAAAGTTGTGAACATAGCCTTAGTGACCCGTGTAAACACGAAAAGAAAATCAAAGATTGAGTATTAAGTGCAAGAGCCATCACTAAGTGTAGTTTTCGTAGTCCAGCAGGGAACCTAAAACAGTTTATTCTTTGGTTGGGTGTTTGCTGGGATCCTAAAGAAAACTGTTTTGGCGTTGAGAGAAAAGACTCACTTGCTGCACTAATGTAAATGTATTAAGCGTAAGACATGTTTGAGTTACTTTGTTTACTTAGTTATTTTTGTAAACAAAAAAAGGTGTGCAGCTCTATTATCTGAGCAAATACAAGTATTTGATCAGGACGCGGTATCGGCAGATATTCAATATTTAAAAAATCGGATCAGGCGTCAACAAAGCTGATCTCTCGTTTAAACTAATCAAACATTAGGTATGATGTGAATATGACAATATGAAAGCAGTTAAAATGTCTATGCCATGAACGCAGATGAAATGTCAGTTGAAGAGTAATAGCTGAGAGCAGATCAGGTGAACTGTAAACAATTATAGCACTTTAAATTTCAGTTGTAGACTAAGCGACAGAGATGATGAAAGTGTCTGCTCTGCATATCGTTGATATCGTCGTTAAATGCTTAAAGCTGTTGAAATGTCAGTGAGTGACTTTGGTTTTCTTCAACCTGGACTCTATTTCCCTATGTTGTTGTGTCTAAGTGACTGATGGGAACAACTATCTTTGAAATTAGTCCAGTAAGCAAGACTGCCACTGACAGACTCAGATTATTATTGATTAGTGTCTGACAACATTATGGAAAAGATCCCAACAGAGATGGACCTTTTTGTTAAAGTGCCCATATTATGGAAAAATCACTTTTTCTGGGATTTGGGGTGTTCTTTTGTGTCTCTGGTGCTTCCACACTTTGAAAAAAATCCATCCATGGTGTTCTGAGTGAGATACGGTTTCTGAATGTGTCCTACCTTCAGTCTCCTGGTGAGCTGTTCAAAATCGTGTCGGACTGTGACGTCACAGTCCGAAATGAGCTGGCTAACCACAACCGTTAGCTTGTAGCGTTAGCGTTAGCATGCTAACGCTAGCATGCGACGTCGTTCTCAATAGCAAAGCACTGCTACAACACACACAAGTTCACCATAATCTACAAAAGAATTACTAACATGTGCTCCCTCATTTAGAAGTCTCCCAGCTAATCCTGCCTTGTAACTGACCAAAGTTGGAGAAACAGGCTTTCTTTTACTGTCTCTAGAGTTAGCTAGCTGACATGCTCTACATCTGAGCTACTGAGCATGTGCAAGTGCAATCAAAGATAGTACAGAAGAAGAAGATGAAAAGAGGTCTCACTCTGTAGCTAAAACAGAAATCAGGTGAAAAGAGGATCTGCAGCAGTGAGAGAGAGCTGTGCAGTACAACAAAAATCTGGTGTTTTTAGAAAATTAAACCATGTAAACCTATTCTGGTACAACCTTAAAATACAGTTATTAACCTGAAAATTAGCATAATACGGGCGCTTTAAAGAGTAAAAATGTAGTTTAATCAGAAGCGGCTCTGAAATCTGCATCGTCAAACTCAGCTGACACTTAAAATAAACATCACTTTTATGAGCCAGCATATCTCTACATGTAAATGGGTGAATTAAGGGTTTATTTCAACCAAACCAGAGTGGGGATTGTTGGAACAGTGGTAAGATGAACCAAGACAGCTTTTGGTAGTTTTATTTAGTTTCTGTCCACTTTGAATGAAGTGTGTTTTGCATTGGTAAATTACTGTTTAGTTAAATCTAGTCTGGTGGGTTTGGTGATAGGGATTTTTTCACAGTTTCATGTTAAACTAAAAGGATCTTACTCTTTAACTAAAAGGTCTATCTCTGTAGGGATCCTTTCCATAATGTTGTCAGACACTTAGAATAATAATCTGAGCCAGCAGCAAAAACAGAACTTTTATCAACCCTAACTGACGATTTTGACACTATATGTTTTGGCCCTACGTGATTAAATTGCAGCCCGGTTTGTGGCTGCCAGTTAGAGTTCTCCCTCAATACTGGACCAAATTCAAATACGGTTGATCACATTACTCACTTAGACGACTTTGCATGAGAAAATAGGGTCCCAGTTGAAAAATACCGAAATTCCCCTTTAACTCCGGAGAAATGTTTTCATCATCACTTGACTCTTCTTATTTACTGTTCCAACGGGGCACGGGGACGTTGAGGGCAGACAGGACTGAGACTGTGACGCCGGTCTGTCATTTAAAGACCTTGAAGACACTCTCCTCTGTTTTCAGGCACTCCACTGCACCATGTACGGTATAGGCTTTATTACAGGAGGAAAATGCAGTCACCTTGAGGCCTTCTCCACGGGCAGATACATAATTCAGCCTCAGAACACAAATATTAATGAAGGCTTCTCTCAGCCTTCTGTTCTCGCAACTCTGCAGATACCCTCAGCTCTACGGAGCACTTTAGCTTCTTACAGCTCTTTGTTTTGGTTTCATGACCTCAACCTAACCCTTTTGGTTCAGTCTCTTTGCTCTTATCAACTGTGTCTCCACCAGCAGGCAGCTCTTTTCAGTGAGAAAGCTGCTGTACTGTACCTGCTCAACACCAAATGGCAGACAAAGTTAGCAACTCTGCTGAGCATTTAGCAGCTAAAGAGAGATTTTATTTAAGATGGTGCAGAAGACCCGGAAACACTGACCAATCAGAGCAGACTGGGCTTTTTTGGAAGGGGGCCTTAAAGAGACAGGTGCTAAAACGAAGCGTTTCAGACATAGGGTGAATACAGGTATATTCAGAATAATGTGTTTTGTTAAACATTAAACATGTAAACATGTTTCAGTAGAAACCCAAAATACAAGTATGAACCTGAAAATGAGCATGGTACGGGACCTTCAAGAGTTGGTGGAGACCCAAACAGAGCTAAAAGGAGAGTTAATTGCTGCGGGATGTGTTGGTGGGTACATATGCTAACATGTTTGCCATATCCCCTTTATCAGGTGATATGCCAATGTGTTGACAGCTTGTTGCATTGCTGCGTCACTGTATGATTTACAGACACTACAGTTGGTGTGGTGTTTCTTGTTTTACTCAGGTGGACAGTGACATTCCCACGAGTGTAAAGAGAAATGCCCATGAACTGATACTGGATTTCATCAGATCAAGACCTCCACTTAAACCAGTGAGTGGGTTTCGCCTTTTAATAGAAGTTCACTACTGCAGTGTGAAGAAGGGTACATGTGTGCAGTTGTTCTTGCCGTTTACAGTATACCCTGAAAACCTCTGAGTGGGTATCACACAGAATCGGTAGAGAATGCTGTATGCAATAACCAGACAGGTAGAAAGAGACTTGTATAGATGAAAGTGAATAGTATTTGTCTGTAAAAAAATATGTATCCATTCCTAATAGACCTGTTTTAATAACTGTTGCCAGCATTTTCCACAGTAAAACCATCACCCTAGCCTTGATACATACTGATATTAATAATACACACCCAGGGATGTGTTTTGCATTAAGTTGTAAACTTAGAATAATTTGTTCTGTGATTAGATATAACTGTATATAGAGTTACACCGGTTTATCAGCCATTTTATAATGCCTCCGCCCAAGCGACAACCGTGGCCCAATTTTTTCGGGTTGTCCGTCCCATTATTGTGAACGCGATATCTCAGGACCTCCTGGAGAATGTTTTTTTTTTTTTTTTTCTCTAATCTTGCACAAACGTCCACCTGGACTCAAGGATAAACTGCTTTGATAGTGGTGGTTATAACTCAAGAATTCCTAGACTAATTATGACAACATTTCACACAAATGTCTTAACAGGATAAAATGATGAAGTGATGATATATCCAAAAGGTCAATTTCACTCTGACATCATAATGTTCTGCAAAAACACCGTTTCTGGCCATTATTCCACAGCCATAACTCAGGAACACAAAGGGCAACATTTAATCGTGAAACTGTGGTGATTGTTTAGATCTTCTGTGCTGCCGAGTTGATGATGTGTGTGAAGCGTGTTTTTGCCAAAAAAGATACACTTAATACCTTTTAAATTAAATTGCTTCAAAGTCTTCACAACCTATATTATTTGAGTCTGGATAGACATGGATGTAAACTGCAACTTGACATACAACTGCAAGCCGGTGATTCTAGTTTAGTATATTGGTCAGTCAGCAATGTTCTTCACTGATATATCATGGCTATGGTGCTGTTTGCTTCATTACATTGTTGTGAATTATGCTCAAAATGTATTACTGAGTTTTTACCATCAATCGACTAGTACTACATGTTATTCTGTGTTTCACTGTCTAATGACGGTCTAAACGCTGTTTCAAAAGCTTTTACACCCAGTCGAAAAAACACCGGAGACATTTTGAATGGGTGGTTACATCATATCTTTAAAACATGGCACCTTTTCCTCCATACATGTTTGTATACATTTTGGCCTTGACAGCACCAAGAGAAGCAAAATCTTATCATGTCTTTTAGGTTTCTCAGAAGTATGGATATGTTGTAATTGTTTCTCCTCATTAGGTTTCAGAGCGCAGCCTCCCCCCTCCTCCGCCGCAGCAGCAGTGCCTCCATGACCGGGTCCTGGCCGAGATCAAGCAGGAGAGAAAGCTCCGGCCCGTGGTCCTGCCCAGTTCCAGACGTAAGGGCACAATCCTTCTCCTTGGTTTGTGGTGCTTGGGTGGGAGATGTCTGGGATTTCCCCCTTTCTGGTCTACATATCCCTGCCTCTGCTCAATTATTTGTATTAAACGACTGTTGGTCAAGTTGTTTACCTTTTTCGGTAATTGAAGCATTATGTGGAGATGCCACTAGAGCGGAGGTCTGCATGGGTTACCATGGTTACACGTCTCCAATGGCTAGGAGGCTCTCAGGAAGTGATGTACAAAAGTATGTTGGAACGATAGTATATATATTGAGTATGTAGAGCAGAGTATGTATGTATGCAACCAATGACTTCAGGGCTGAACTATAGACTGTACATTCTGTACTGTAGCCTGTGAGGGTCACACTACAGTTAGGCACTGCACACAAGTCTGTAAGCTGTAGTGTCTAATGAGTATTTTTCCATTTCGAGCTTCAGTGCATGTGTAGGTGGCATTGGCATTTCATAAACATTGACCAGCTATTTACAGATCAAGGTCAGTGTAGTCCGGTGTGTGGGTCACTGATAAAGGAGTGACACAACACACCACCTAAACAACACCGTGACTGGACAACTTGCTTTGTTTAGAGCTGCTGTGGGTTATTTGTGAAAAGGAGGAATCGGATTTGTACAGTCGGGTGACCTAATGCTTAGGTGTGCTGTCCCTTCAGTTCAACCCTTTTTAGTAAGCCTCATACTTTCTGATCAGAGTCAGAAAAGAGTTTATTGCCACAGTAAGTTACACCTACGTGGAATTTGCTTTCGTGAATGGTGCATACATACACAAACTAACATGTTACACATAAATAGGAAATAAACAATAAATACAGAAACATAATAGCTATTTAGCTTAAGAAAAAAAGAGACTGAATGGGCTGAGTGTAGAAGAATGCACCAAATTCTGTTGTTTTGTAAAACAACAATATCTTAGTAAATTAAATTATTTGTACTTTTAAGATGTACAAATGTACTTTCTATCATTTGAAATTAAACATACAGTGTGTCGTATTTAAAAGCAGTATACTACGAGTTTGCATGCTGCCTCCTGTTTACCCCGGCATGCACATGTCCAGTATACCAGAATGTTGATGAAATATGAGGTTTGGGCGTGTTAGTTTAAACAGATTAGTTCTTCTACTA
Organism: Perca flavescens; assembly: GCF_004354835.1. Taxonomy (NCBI): domain Eukaryota; kingdom Metazoa; phylum Chordata; class Actinopteri; order Perciformes; family Percidae; genus Perca; species Perca flavescens. The sequence goes on along the minus strand of NC_041338.1, from coordinate 788,000 downwards.
TAAATTTAGCTCCAAATACGACTCGTTGACTCACAGCAACATTAAGAGAAGTGGAAAAGCTATATGGGGACTGCAACATAGCTTTTCCAACATTGTTGGTTTACATTAATTATACTAATGTCTCAAAATGAGTGTGGTAATGTGTTATTGATGCTAAAATGCTACACAGGGTACATCTCAGAATGACTGCCCTCTGATCTCACCGTCTCTGACTTATTTGTTCCCTGACGGTGTTTTTTGGTTCCTCCTCCCTCAGCATTTGGATCACTGCCTTGCCTGGCTCAGACTTGTCCTTGTAAAGGTAAATCTACTTCATGCATCGACCTGTCCGTGTCCGAGCCCGGGCCTCGGCCGCCGTCCCGCCCTCGCATCCTGCTCAAGGCTCCGACTCTGGCAGAGATGGAGGAGATGAACATATCCGAGGTGAGGCCAGGCAGCAGCTTGTTTAGGGGGTAATGTTGGAATCATTAGCTGTGTTTGAAACTGTTCACTCATTTACTCATTCGCTATTCCCTATAGACTGTTTATTAAATATATACATATAATATAAACTATATTGGGAACGACCAAAGATTTGAGACCCTGAAAACATCGTTGTGTCAGTAAATGCTCCAGTTCTTTGTTTGACGGAGGCGGGCGCGCCCACATCATGTTAACAAACCGAAACAAAAAGACTTGAAACAAACGGAGCCCTCAGGAGGAGAGTAAGAGGTTTTATATACTGTATGTTGCATATTACATTTCCACTGTTTAGAAACCCAAGCCCGCTCCATTTTTCCTTTTTCAGTTTTTCTCCTCCGGGAAAACGTGGCACTTTACAGATAGAGTAGGTCTAGACCACACTCTATAATTTACAAAGCCCCAACAATTCCAACAATTACAGTAATTCCCTCAAGAGCAAGCAGTGCGACAGTGGCGAGGAAAAACTCCCTCTTGGGAAGAAACCTCGGACAGACCCAGGCTCTTGGTAGGCGGTGTCTGACGGGCCGGTTGGGGGTGTGATGAACAGTGGCAATAGTAGTCACATTAATAATGGAACAGTGACTGGATGTAGCAGGAAGCTGCAGGGTTCAGCAGGAAGCAGCAGGGTTCAGCAGGAAGCTGCATGACATTGCAGGGCACCGCTGAGCTCAGCAGGGAGTGCAGCAGGACCACGGCGACAGCTGGAACCAGGATCTTGGAGCCAACGTTCTCCAAGGAAATACGCTGGGGGAAAAAAGGACCAAAAAAAAGGACTCCGGGGAGTAAACTCCCCAGAAGCTAGGATTAGTAACAAGCATTTCTGGGACAGGATACACACAAATAGTAATAGTAATAGTAATAGAAAGGGAGAGGAGAGAGCAGCTCAGTGTGTCAAAGGAAGGAAGGAAGTCCCCCGTCAGTCTAGAACTATAACAGCGTAACTAAGAGAGACAGGTCATAAGGAGAGGTAGCCTGTTCGGGCTTTGAACTCTCCCCCTGCCGGATCGGGCTTGGCTGGCCTGTCTCCCTCTACTTTGTTATGTATTATTAATCTAACAATTATGAAGAGAAGCAGGTGGGCCAGTTAGGTGAACACTGCCACTCCTCACTCCCTAACTATAAGCTTTATCAAATAGAAGAGTTTTAAGTTCATTCTTGAAAGCAAATACAGTTTCTGCCCCCTGAACTAGGCTCTGGTGGTACCTAGACTCTAGGTACCACCAGTAACTCTGCATTCTGGGAGCACAGTGCTCTATTGGGACAATAGGGTATTATGAGCTCTTCTAGATATGATGGTGCTAGACCATTTACAGCTTTGTAGGTCAAGAGAAGGATTTTAAACTCAATCCTGGATTCAACAGGAAGCCAGTGCAGAGAAGCTAATACAGGAGAAATATGATCTCTTTTCTGAGTTCTTGTGAGAACACGCGCTGCAGCATTCTGGATCAGCTGGAGAGTCTTAAGGGACTTATTTGACCAACCTGACAGTAGGGAGTTACAGGATACAGGAGTAAAATGTAGGGTACATCGTATGTACACTCAAATTAGCTGTGCATTAGGGGTATTTGATAGTGGACTATATAGTGAATGAAATTAACCGCTGAGAATTAAGACACCACTACAAAATGGCGAACACACTATATAGGGAACTATTTCTGTGATAGGGAACGGTTTCCAACACAGCTAGAGTTGCCGTCCCTTACAGGGCTCACTGGTGTTTTCCACAGTTACACGTACTTTGTTTCCCAGCTTAAGTGGGTTAAGATGCCTCTGCACAGTTGCATGATGACACAGAGGGTGGAAAGTGAAACAATGATTGAGATGATCCTCTTCTCTTTTGCACAAAGACTCAACAACATGGGAAATCATCTTTAGAGGGAAAAAAGTAGCATAACCATTTTCAAAGGGGTCCCTTGACCTATTACCTCAAGATATCTGAATGAGTCTTAAGTCTCCGCTTTACAGACAAGCGCACTTTATGCTAATCCCTTGCAGTTTGGGCAATAGACATGCAGTTTTTCTTATGCAGTATTCATTTATTTCCACCTGTTCTAAAATGGTGTATTAAAATATGTCTGCATAATGGGGACTGGGAAGCTGAGACTCTTGTGTGTGATGATGTAAGTCCCCATTGTAGCCATTTCAATTTAGTGAGACCATTTTCTGAAACCTGACCTCCCCATTAGATGATCTGTTTTGACCTCAGGGGTAATCTCATCCTCATGACCCTTTACAACCACAAACTGGAGACCGAGGACTTTCAGAGGAGGTATTGCTCTCCTTGGTTTGTTGACTATCTTTCTCAGCAGTTTCCAGAACAGAAGTGCTCCCTATCCAATCGCCGAAAAACTTAATTCTCGCATAAATCTCCAAATGTCAACATGTTTTGAAACCACATCGCAACATGGCTTTTTCTATGGTGTTCCTCAAAGTCTTGGTGTCTTAACGTGGTATTTTTGGAGAAGATTCTTGACACTTTTTTATCAATTCTCGAGTGATCAGAAATAGTTAAATGCTGCACCAAATCTGTGTAACAAATGGTATCAACCGAAACGTGCTGCAACAACCTATTAGACATCAGTGGGCATGACATCATCACATAAACTCATTTCATAATGTACTGAGCCCTTATACTCATTTACAATTAGTTTTAATGATTTAATAGGGATGTAACAAGGCGTTGTGAACTGGTTACAAATCAAATTTAAATGTGTAAAGATAAAAAATTAATCGCGATGCAATTTTTGAACAGCCTAGGTTCGTGACGCCAGCTAACATACAGCAGGTAACGTTAGCCTACCGTTGGCTAGTAACGTAAGCTGGCCTAAACACGGTTAAAATGCTGACTGAGTGTGTCTGTATTTCACTGGGAAGGATTCCAACAGCGGGACGTACAACAGTCTGCAGCTAAAGACACGGAGGAGATTGGCTGCACTTTGAGACAGCATGGACACTGCTACTGTCAGATAAACAGTGAGGGGACAAATTCCTTGTATGTGCAAAAAACGTACTTGGCAATAAAGCCCTTTCTGATTCTGATTCTTTAGTGTTGCGTTTGGGTCCGGCTCCGTAAGCTTGTTTTGCGTTTAAAGTTGTTGTAAAACACCCCTTTAAAGTGATGGTTCGTGGTAATTTCACCCTATTGTCCTTTGCACCATGACCTCGAGCCAAACACCCCCCCAGAAGCTTTTTTCAGCTGGGTATAACATTGGGAGAGTTAGCATAGCAGCGTTATCAGCTGAATAGCTTAGCGCAGGGGCTAATGGACCCACGTTTGTATCTCCTAAATGACCCCACTAATGATGCCCGAAATGATGTTTGGCTCGAGGTCATGGTGCAAAGGACCCTAGGGTGAAATTACTCCGAACCATCACTTTAACCATCTAGTGTTTCTTCATTTTGTGGTTTAACAGCAAACCAAAAGTTGTTGTTGTAAGTTATGATTACATTTTAAATAAATCATTTTAAATTTAACTATATGGCCTTAGCAATAAAGAAGCTTTTCTTATTATTTATTTTATTTAAGATAGAATACTATTTCAGTTGCACTTTTGATAAGAGGAAACATCTGCTGTTTTGCAAAGTTTGTATAAAGGAATATTTTTCAGTCATTTAATTCTGTTAAAATAAATTGTGAGGAAATCGTATCATGAACTTAAAATCGTAAGTTGAGTGTATCGTTACATCCCTATTAATGAATCAACTAATATATATTTCTGATGTATGACTAGACACAGTACTGAGTTGCATGTCAGAGTAGCCCCCAGGTTCCCAGCTTTCAAATGCTGTGTACCACTTCTATGTGGAATCTACTGTTGACCTGTTATCAGCCCCTAAACATCCCCTGTCCCCCACCACTACCCCCCCTATCCTCCCTGGCCCAAATGAACCACTTTAAAGCAGATTGGAGATTAAATTCTGCAAATATTTCATGAAGGACCAGCTGCAAAATATTGGATTTTCGATCCCCATCTTTTTAGGTCCCCTTTTATTTGGACAGGAAAATTATCATAGGGTGTAAAATAATCCCTTGACTATTTACAGTGCTAGAGTAATACTGCCTTTTTTTCTTTTTACAAGTGCTTTGCATTTCTGTATTTGCCAAGCTGATTGTGATTTTGAGGCTGTGTGGTTTTGAGGCTGCTGAGGCAAAAAGATTGTTGAACTAAAGTCTTAGTTTAGCAGTCCAAGCAGACCTTGACTTTATGAAGTTAGGAAAACTGCTATTTTTGTGGTCAATCTATGAAATCTCCATGACTCAGTCAACATATTGTGTCGCCCCTTTGATCAAACTTTGAGGAAGTTAAGGAAGACTGAAAGTTCAGAGGAGTGTTTCATAAACCAAGATTACCAGTTAAACCAGGCTTGTTTTCAGGATATTGTTTCATAAAAGGGGGCTAAAATAAGTCTGGCTTAAAGGCGCCCTGTGGACTTTCTTGTAAAGGAACAAAAATTATGTTACAATCCAGCGTTACTCAGCCAAATGCATTGTGTGGATCTTTGAGATCTGCTCTGCGTCAGCTCTATGAAAGTTTAATCCTGGTTCAATTTGTTAGGTTCATTCAAAACAGGCTACGTTTTGGTTTAAAAACTAATATATTTTGCTACGTTTACACCTCGCATTCACACAGCCCCTAAACCGGAGACATTAGGAAACTCTTCTGACCCGTTTTGGTTTGGAATCTGCGGGGTTGTGTTGCAGTCTCAGCGGCTCCAAACGGAGACCTTTGGCAACACCGACACTGACGTCAACGTTTTGCCCCCTGATTGGGTCTTATTGGTCACAAGTCCCATTCTCTGGGACTAAGCTACTAACGTTACCTTGGCAACTACCAGCAGTGGGCGGAGTCTCCACGCTGCCTCCTGTTTATGTCCAGTATACCAGGATGTTGATGAGATATTTTGGTTTGGGTGTGTCTACTGGAGATAAAAACACTTGGTGCACAGAGATCACTTTTGACTTAAAAACCAAAACGTAGTAATGTAAATGTAGCCTAACAATACTCTACTACAATACTACAGTTCTCCATTTGCAGCAAATTTTTTATCCTGTGTCGCCTTCTGTCCTTCACTTTACCTTTTCTTCATGTTCCTCCTTCACATCTAACTCCTCCTAATGTTGCCTCCTGCCTTACTTTTACTGCATCTGCCCCTTACACAACCCCCCCCTCTCCTTGCAGGAGGAGGAGTCCCCAGACAGCGGGGAGCTGAGGAGGGCGGAGAGCTCGCCCACCCCTCTGAAAAGAGATCGCTCCTTTTCGGAGCACGACCTGGCCTTGCTCCGTGCCGAGATGCTTCCTTCACTCTCTGAGTCGGCCCACCTGGGCGGGGGGGTCAGGCTGAGGGGGGAGAGGCCTCAGTCCAGGACGCTGAGCGGCGCCGGGCCGCCTCCTAACCACAGAGGTCAGTGTGTGTAAATGGAGACTGACTATCCTTGGTTTATACTTTTTTTATTTTTTATTTTCAAGTTTATTTATTGGGGACAATGCACACTAATAATACATAAAAGTAAAATCTGCCAGAATTAGCCTGGAGGCCTGGTGGTAAGGAGTCACCTCCTTCCTGGAACAGACCCCAGCACATCAGCTGAACTGTCAGGCCAGATCTCTCTCTCTCTCTCTCTCTCTCTCTCTCTCTCTCTCTCTCTCTCTCTCTCTCTCTCTCTCTCACACTTACACACTCACACACACACACACACACACCGATCAGGAGAGACAAGATGGCAGCATGTTTTAGTCCCTAAATTAATGTTGACAGTGCTGACTTCTTGTTATCTTTAAGTTAAGTTTAAAAGAGGCATAAGATTTAAGATTTTAAGTTTTCAATTTTTTGGGATAGAGTTCCACCCACAAGTAGCCCTAACTGAAACAGCTGTTTGACTAAATGCACTATTCCTTAACGGGACAGTGCATTCGTCTCTTGCTGCACTCCGTGTGGATCTGTCACCTTTATGAATGGTTTCTTCTATATAGAGCAATATACAGACAAAATACCCTCTCTTTTTTTTACAGGGCACTCGTTTTTAGATCAATGCTGGTCATGGAATTTCTTCAATATCACAGAATTTAGAGGATTCCAGCATTCCAAATAAGGAATATACCAGCAAAATTAAGTAATAATAATGGAGTTTAATTGCTTCACACATTCATTCAATAGTGGTTTTTGTCTCATCAATAGTTTGAACCAGACATCAATAGTGAAAACTTTTTGAAAAAAACTACTACAGTGTGTATACCTCCTACAGAGGCTCAAAATTCATTCAAGAGTTATTTTCAAAAACGTTAGTCTGGATTTCCATATAGAATCATGCTGATTTTTTGACCCTGGGAATAATTTTCAAGTTTAGTATTTAATTAAATCAGAATAAACGCCTTCAGATGTGTCATCTCATTTTCAACGGGCCCCCGCTAATGACCAATGAGTGAACCACCCTTTCCTTCTTTCAATCATTTTATTTTCTATTTCAATTTTAAACAGGTAATGCGCATGAAATAACGTGTCAGCGCATTAAAATAAAAAATGTTACATAATAAAGAAACTTAACTCCAAGAACCACCAACCATACAAACCCAATCAGACTCACAGACAAATAACAAAACCAAAAGCAAACAAAAGGGGGGACAACAACACAAACATTCATCAAATCATCTTCCATTTGACAACCACAATAACTGTGAGATGTTAAATGTGGACAAAACAATATCATGAGTGATTCATGATGTCGCGATATAGGGCTTAAATTTCATTCATCATGGTCCTAAAAAGGTCTTAAAAAGTCTTACATTTGACTTGGTGAAACCTGCAGAAACTGTGACACCAAAAACCAATGAGAAACATGTGAACAGAAAATGCAGTTGTTGTTCTGGATACTGTCATTTTAAAGTTAAAATTCTACTTTTGTTAATGGTCTCCCCAACCTTTGATGATAGAAATGCCATCACTTTATGCATTGAGGAGGCGCATTAAGGTTTTTCATCTTCCAAATGGAGTGTGTGATAAAAGGGCCCAAATATTATGAGAAAAATAAATAAAGAGTTGTGAGTAAAAATATATATAAAGTGAATCATAAATGAACACATGAGGGCACTATTGCAACTAAAAACATATCAGTTGTTCCAGTTTGCTCATGGCCTAACTTTCTACCAAATGTCATTGAAATGAAACTGGCTCTCTGTCACACTGCCATGCTTTACTGGAACACTTGATTATTGCAGAGCCAAGGTAATACAAGGTAACACCTGTGCTCTCCTACAGGACTTTCCTACTGTACATCTTCTTTTACAGGTATTCTAAACCAGGCTTTGTTAATATTCAGGAGTCTGAAGTTAGTTAAAGGGATAGTTTTTCTTTTTACGTGTGGTTGTGTGAAGTACTTCTCTATAGTCAAGGTATCAGTAGTCTTTCCTTGCCAGATCTTCCTCTTCAGTGCCGCGGAGGAAGGTCTGTCTAGTCCACACAGCATTCTGGGATGGGAGAAAAACGTGCTCTGGTTTATTGGCATTTCTTTAAACCAATCACAATCGTCTTGGACGGCGCTAAGCTCCAGACGGAGCCACGGTGCCTCTGCTAAATAGTCTCAGGAAGGAACTTGTTTTGGTGGAACGTGTACGTTCAAAAGTAGTTTTAGTCGTGCAACAGAAAACTCAGATTGGACAGATAGTCTAGCTAGCTGTCTGGATTTACCCTGCAGAGATCTGTATGGAGAAGTAGCTTTATACAACCCCACTTCTTAAAATGCGAACTATCCCTTTTAATCCCAACTACCTACTGCTGCAGCCCTTTTTAATTGGTTAGATTCTCCTTTTAAGAAAAGATCATCTGCTGTAGTGTTTGCTGCAGACTCTTGGCCCTCTGTGGCAGATGATTCACACTTCAGATGTTGCTTTCATTCTCCTCACCAAAAGGAGACACAGTGTCAGTTCTACTACAGCACAGTCTGTGGGGATTTTGATTTTACTTACAATTTAGCCAAGAACTGACATTAAACCCAAGCGCCCGCAAAACAGTTTATCTGAGTGCATTTAGATCATCGATATATTAGCCTAACACCCTTTTTAAAGTACCCAGCTCCTCTGCCTTCAGGCCTGAAAGGAGAGCAGTTGTGCATTAACCAGAAGGTCATGAAAAACCCCAACAACTACTTCTATTATTTTCATACCCCTTGTAACTATAGAATATCTATTCAATTGAAAGTAAAATGTTTTTAAAGCTTTCATTCCAAACAAAGAGGCAATAAAATGATTCACTTTTTGTGGAGACATTCTGTTCCCACTGCCTCCAATCTATCTCTATCCTCAGTTATACCTCAAGCACTAACCTCATTAAATTACTGTTACCTCACCGAAATAAGAGCTGAATAACGTGTCAGCTCATCGTGCTGAAGTCCTGACAGCCCTTGCTGACACGGAGTTGCCTGGTATTACATCTGCCTTACGAAGCTGTTGTGATGGATTCTAATCAAATATAAAACGTGCTGATAAAGTCTAATTGAGTGAAGGATGGGAGAAGCTAATGGCTTTGAATTGTGTGCTGCACGTAAGCCACAGGGAGGATGTTATCTGTTTGATGGCTGTGATTCGTGCATTAGCAGCCTGGCCGTCCATATCCAGAGGTAATTGTTTGAAAAAACTTGACCTGAATCCATTCTCGGTCCCTACATGGCTGAAAGCCGATCCACTCCGCCGCTGCATGCCACAAGCCTTAGACAATAAGAATTAGGGCTGCACGATGTGAGGAAAATATGCGATAACACTGTTGAATATAGCGTTAACGATATTACTTGCGATAAATAAACAGATATGCAAATGTGCTCACTTCTGCATTTCTGCTGCGTTCAGTATTCTGCTAAAATACAACACATTGCTTGTTGAATTTAAAACAATTGAAAGGAAATAATTTCCAACATTCTTTTATTGAACAAATTAAACATTGAATTAAATAAGCCCCACTAAAAAAAAGTGACTGTTACATTATAAAGTGCAGTTTTTTACTCCTATTTTCTTTCAACTAACGTCTCTGAGTGTCTTCTGCTATGTGTTTACTGCGCAAGTTGATATCGCGATGACGATATAAAAACGACATATTGTGCAGCCCTAATAAGAATAATGGATTGTATTATGTAGTAACTTGGCTCTGCCAACAGGGGACTCTCCAGCCTTAACCCAATGTGAGGATGTAAAGCCTGTAAGCCCCGGCTGTCACTGGCAGCTGATCCAAATTATATGTACTGCTGATGTTTACCGGCCTGTCCTGGCCTTCCTCGCTGCCTGTTTACTTTCCATTAGAGCCAAATTGACACCTTCCATTTGCAGGGATCGAAGAGGCACCCAGTTCCAGCTGTGTGTGGTCTACTTTTAACCCCCTCCCGCCATTAGTTAACTGAGCCTCTCCTGAGTTCCCCTTTTATAGACCAGCGGCTGAGCACACCTCTCACTGGGACCTAAGTTTCAGAGGCAGCAGCATGGGCTGAACCACTCCACTGAAGTCCAATGAATAATACATGACCGTGGTAGAGTCCATTGACACGCACTCCGATGGGCTGAGATCTGAGACGGAGCTGAGTGAAAGAGGCTGATCTGTAATTCATGGACTTGTTAGACTGGGATTTGTGTCCTCATTAGATCTGGTCGTCTTTAGTTCCCTCTGTCAAACTCTCATTATTTCCACTCTGTCTCTTTCACTTTTCATCCACCCCCACCCCAGCTTCTCTCCCAGTTCACGGCTGGGTGCCGCCCTCTCCGGCCCGCCTGTCTCTGAGTTCAGTGGACGAGACCACGGAGGGATCAGAGGCGGTGTCTGGCTCCAGAGCTGGAGACGAGCACCAGTGGATGGTGAGTTGGAATCACAGTCCTTTGCTCCATGTGAGGTCTCAGTGCTCCCACTGGTAATGACAATGCAAACAACTGCAAAATGATTCATCCCATCAAGTCAGTTTCAGCTATTACTGAGTCCTTAACGGTCCCACATTGTCCAACGTCTTCAATTATATAGCAGGTCAAGCGGTAGTCCGATGGATTTCAAACTTGACAGGTGTCTTGCTACGGGCACAAGTAAGTGCAGTGCCAAGTTTGACGTTGTTTGGATTAGAAATGCAAAAGATATCGTTAAATATATATCGGTAAAAGAAGCACACATTGGCTTTTGCTGCTCTAGCCGCTGGCCGCTTTGGCAGCTAAAATGTGACATCACCTCAGACCACAAAAATAGTAGCACTACTTTGGGCTGTTTTTGACTTTGAATAAACAAACGACAATTCCCAAATTTAAGGACGTTTTACAATCCCACACATGGAAAGCACAACTAGCTACGGACAACAAGTGGCATACAGAGCGTGATGCCACTTATAGGCAGGCTGTCTATCTAATAAAGCCAGACGTATCTGTATATATGTGTGTCAGTGTTTGAGGGCGTGTTTGGGGTGAAGGTAACCTGCACATCACAAGCAGATGCCACATGCAGAACGCTTTACAACGGGGGGATGCTTTTCTATTGTATTAAATTGCTATGAGCTGGCAGAATATAACATAATCTCAGAGATTATTCCTTCACAGTGCTGTGCAATGCGAGAAAATCTCAGAGCTGAACCGGGCAGACACATCAATTTTCATCAGAATCACCCTGGGTCGGGTTAATTAAGTCTACTGCTAACTCACAACACTAATAACATTACCGTTGCCAAAATACCCCCACTACTACACCTTTAACTGTCAAGCCTCTAAACCTGTATGGAAATAAACACCTCTGCTGAAATGTTAAATTAGTTAATGATCATACGACATGAGACATCTCTCTCTCTCTCTCTCTCTCTCTCTCTCTCTCTCTCTCTCTCTCTCTCTCTCTCTCTCTCTCTCTCTCTCTCTCTCTCTCTCTCTCTCTCTCTCTCGCGCAATCGCCGTTACAAAGGGCACTGCCCTAGGACAGTAAATACGGCAAAGTATTAAAACGCTCAAACCACAGACAAATGCACACAGCTTGTGTTCAGAAACGGTGCCTTTAAATGAGCCACCAGGACTCCAGGAGTGTACGTTTGTGATGTCACAACTATAATATAGATAGAAAGAAAGAAAGAAAGAAAGAAAAAGAAAGAAAGAAAGAAAGAGAGAGAAAGAAATAGGGCTGGGCAATATTGAAAAATATCACAATACCTTAGGACCAAATACATCAATGTCGATATTGTAGGGTTGACTTTTTTGTGCTTTCACAAAATATTGACACAATGAGAGTTTTGATAAATAATCATCAGTTATGTGGATACAATGACTAAGTGGGTAAAGGTAAATGATAAAACAGCTAGAACAGTCTGGTAAGTTCAGAAAATGACATCACTTTACTGTAATGCAGTCTTTAAAACCAGGAAAAGACAGGACTTATGCCATATTAGGATATTACTATATCCAAAATCTAAGATGATATCTAGTCCATAGCTGCCAATACTCCCGTTTTTCCCAGGTTTCTCCCGTTTTTTTGCCCAACCTGGCAACCTTTAACCCTCAACCTGGCAACCTATAACCCAGGTGGGCAGTTGATCTCTGCGCAAGCTTCACGGGAAGTTCAGACCCGAAAGCAAGCAGATTAAAATGGCAGGTGAAGGCAGTGTTCCTGCAAAGAAATCGAAATATAGCTGTAAATTTCAACATGTTGGGCACAACCATTTACATGCATCTTACATATAGTCATATCGACAACCTCCACGCTTTTTGTAAGGTGTGTCGCATTGATTTAAATGTAGCGCACGGCGAGGAAAATGACATCACCCGCCACATTAGAACACAGCGGCACGATCGCGCAGAAGAAACACATAAGGGCACACGGGCGATTTCATCCTTCATCATGGAAGAACGGACCGAGGCAGAACACGTGAAGCAAGCTGAACTCAAGATGGCAATGTTGGTAGCACAGACATGCCCCCGCACAAATCTCCCAGATTTTGAAAACCAAATGTTGGCAGGTATGATCTAGTCTCATATATCGATATAATATCAATATATTGCCCAGGCCTAGGTAGAAAGTGCCGCTACAGTCCCGTTACAGTGTTAGTCATTCCCCGACTGCAATGACGGTGCAGAGACTCCGAGAGCACCGATATTAAAGTGCAGGGGGCGGCCTGGTAGCTCACCTGGTAGAGCGTGCACCCAATATACCAAGGCTCAGTCCTTACCGCAGTGGCCCAGGGTTCGATTCCAATCTGTGGCCCTTTGCTGCATCTCTTACCCCCTTCTCTCTCTCTCCCCCCTTTCCTGGCTACAGCTGTCCTATCAATTAGAGGCCAAAATGCAAAAAAAAAAAAAATAGATGCAGTGCAGGATAGAGTGTCCTCAAAAACGTTTACGGTGGAACAAATAAAGTAGTGTTCATAATATAGAGACTCATTTTTGCAATGTTTTGCCTGAGATTGCAAAGTGTCACATAGATGTCAGATGACATCTATCAATCTACTGCTCACTATAGAGTGAACTATTGAGTGGACTGACTGACTGATCTCCGCTCTTCTTCTGCTGTCGGCTGTGTTCAGGAGGAGTTCAGCCACCCAGTGGAGAGTCTCGCATTGACAGTGGATGAGGTCATCAATGTGCGCAGAGTGCTAGTCAAAGCAGAGATGGAGAAGTTTCTTCAGAGTAAAGAGCTTTACAGTAACCTGAAGAGAGGCAAGGTAATGGACTGGAACTTCCTTTGTTGCTATGTCACAGTACTATGTACAGTAAATGGACTCAATTTTGTGTGTGTGTGTGTGTGTGTGTGTGTGTGTGTGTGTGTGTGTGTGTGTGTGTGTGTGTGTGTGTGTGTGTGTGTGTGTGTGTGTGTGTAGGTTTGCTGCTGCTGCAAAGTAAAATTCCCTCTCTTCTCATGGCCATCTACCTGCTTACTGTGTAAAAGGTATCAGAGAAAACTTTTCCTCTCACCTGTTAAGGATTCATGAAATGTTTAATCCACATTTATCTTTAAATGCTACATGATGTTTGGTCCAGGGCATTAGCCAAGATTTTACTGGGGTCATAAGTCTATTTTGTGACTGATGGGAACAACAATCTTTGACATTGGTCCAGGGATACACATGTTAAAATATGTTGGCTCTTTACACGCTAAAAGCATTGTTTTTTTAAATGGAGTCTGGTGGGTTTAGCTCTAGCGACTTCAGAACTGTTTCTAGTTAAACAGAAAGAATCTTAAAGAGGTTTTATAAAAGTCTATCTTTGTAGGGATCCTTAGCATAATGTTGTCAGACACTTAGAATAATAATCTGAGCCTGTCAGCGATAAAAACAGAATTTATAGTGGACAGAATTGACGATGCCCCATGGGGTTACATTGCAGCCTGGTCAGTCAGTCAGTCAAAACGATATTGTAGTGTTGACTATTGGTGCTTTCACAAAATATTTACACATTTTTTTATAAATAATCATCAGTAATGTGTATATAATGATTAAGTGGGTAAAGGGAAATAATAGAATAGTTACAACAGTCTGGGAAGTTCAGAACATGATATCACTTTACTGTAATCCAGCCTTTACAACCAGGAAAAGACACCACTTATGCCATATTACGATATCCAAAATCTAAGACGATAGCTAGTCTCATATCACGATATCGATATAATATCGATATATTGCCCAGCTCTACACAACACATAGGAAAATAGGGTCCAGGATGAAAAAAACGGTAGTCACCCTTTAAGCTATGATGGCCTCAAATCAAAACAAGGCATTATTTTAACAATTTTAATAGTGAAGCTAATTATTGTTAGTGGAAATGCTTAACAGCCCAGTTAACCCCCCCCTGATTCATCATGGTTATTGTTGGGTCTGCCACCTTTTAGTCGATTAGTCGACTAATCGGTCGTTTTGGTCTTAGTCGACTAAGATTTCTTTAGTCGATTAGTAATTTTTTTATGCTTATTCATCCTTAATTATTTATTTCAGGAAACTTCTGAGCACATTTATGGTAAACACAAGATTTAAAGTGGTGCTTTTGCAGGATTAATTGTGGAGAAACTCAGTTTTACAGATGGTTAATTAACTACATTTATATTGTGCTTTTCTAGTCTTAACCACCTCTCAAAGAGCACAGCTCTGTCAATTAAATCAACTAATCGATTAGTCGACAAAATCCTGTAAGTGTTAGTCAACTAAGAATATCTTTAGTCGAGGACAGCCCAAGTTATTTTATGATACAAGCTAGGAAAAATCTTACTTCTTATCTGTTTAACATTCAGGAATACAGGTGTATTGATTCATACTTGTTTCTATTACAGATCTGTCTGCGGCTCCTGCAGTGCAAAGGTAACTTTAAGAATTTATAAGCTGTGTTAGTGATCAAGTGCTTTTAGCTGTATGGCTCTGTGCTTGTTTGGCTATGTAATTGCTTTGCAAAATTGTATATTGTACCACTTAACACATTATTTTAGTTTGTCAAGTCAATCAATTTTATTTGTCACATGAAATCGTAAAAGGTGCAATTCCAGTGAAATGTAATCCCAGTACATCGTTTAGTGAAGCGTCTGGTATTTCTGTTGACGTCATTTCTTCTGTTGTTCTTTTGTCGGTTTTGATCTGTTGCCTCAGTCCCAGCCCGTGTTGGATGTCTGGTTCTGTGCTCTGTAGGTTTGAAATTTAGGCTGTTTGGAGTTTCTGTGTTTTTTGTGGTTATAAATGATGTGTGTGCTGTTTGTTGGGGTGCTGTGACTCATTTGTGTTTTGTAACATTATTTTAGTTTCAATAAATACTTTCCTCCCCCCCAAAACAACCCCATAGGTCATTTGTACAAGTCATTTATAACTACCCATATTTACGTTTATTGTGGCGGCGACCTCTAGTGGCCGTAGTCAGGTGACGTAGTATGAAGGGCTACAAAGTCTGCGTAGGGAGCAACCCTGTCACTGCCCCATCTGTACCTGACACCTGATTTGTTCTACACGTCGTACATCCTGCACATGTCAACCCAATGTAGCTGGCTATTTAGCTGTCTAACTGCTAAACTACTTCAGACTCGCTCGACTGAGTTTGAATGCTGCTGCGTGATGCGTGCCTTAATCAATTCACGTTCTGAATGAAACCGAATGTTTGTTTTTTCTGAAGCTGATGATGGAAGTATCTAAGCATCTAGTTGCCCATGCACAGTACCGATCGGGCAGGATGTACGGATTGGTGCGAAAGCCCCCAGGATGAGCGCTGGGCTTGAAAGTCAATTTGACATCGGGGCCATGTAATTATATTTTGCGTGATGCCATTGGGCCCAACATACTTTTTCCCATAGACTTGCATACATTGTTAAAGAGACATCTGTAAATCAGCGGATCATTTTATTAAAGTTACATCAACCTACCAGTGTGAACACTTAAATAGCCCTTATTTAAATCATTATTTTCCTTCCTCTGCTCATATGAATGAGCAACAGATTAGTTTAAAAAATGTCCCGTGGAAGATCCAGCAAATTTTCTACACAAAAGTCCAAATTTTTTGGCCTCATGCGCTCATGTACTGAGCAACCTTTATAGGAATAAACCCTGTATACAATTCTTTCATACATCCGCGATCTAGACACTACTCTATGAAAGTTGCTCAGTGGCGCACTAAGCCCAAAAAGTTTGACTTCGGTGCATAAAATTACCCAGATCTTGAGTTCAGCTTCAGCGCTATTGGGCCCACAGACCAGGCGCATTAGAGACTTAAGCCGGCCAAAAAGTGTTTTTGTAGCCCAGAGGCATCATGCGACAGACCCGGAAGTTGTAATTCCACGGTTTGGCCACTATGAGCTCATACTCTGCTTCTGACTGGCTAGCTAGTCTTTACCTAGGTACTGCACATGTGTGACTCCCAACAAAAATATGATGTTGTTTGAAAATGAAACCATGTACATTAACCCTATTCTGGTACAACCTCTAAATACAATTATGAACCTGAAAATAATATGAGGTCCTTTAAACTGCGACCATTACTTTTTAGTTATGAGGACATGTGACCTCCTACCACCAGTAGGGGTACTAATTTAGGAAACACTCCTGCGAGTCGTATTAGAGGTTATGAACAAGGACCAATGTGGTCGTATGGGTTGGAGGACTGTGTTTGATTAGATTATATGTTCATTTGTGACTGTGTGAGTTGTGTGACAGCTAATTGTCATGGTTATTTGCTGTGTAAGTGTGGCGTCCTTAGTTTTTATGTATTTTGAATCAATAGGCTGTACTTGGAGACTCTCTAAATACTTTAATAAAGCCTGTTGTGTCTCCTCACAATAAAGCTCTCTTCCTCTTCTCTTTTCTCTGTCTCATTGTTGTCCTCTTGTGCCTCTTCCTGTGCTCCAGATGAAGATTCCCTCGAAGAAGATGGCCCATATTCCTGTGTACACTGTAGGCTTCCACAGCGCCCCAAAGAGCCATGGACACAAAAGCCAAGTCTATAAGTGAGTCTGCATTTATCTACAGACCCACCACAGAGAGTGTAAAGGCTCAATTATACTGTACTCCCAAACAGACAGCTGTGGATACCGCGGATGCGTAGTAGTTCTATTTATACTATCCGCTTGGAAGCTTTTTGGTTTTTGGCCCCTTTTTTTAGAAGAAACAACTCGCACATCCAAAAATTCTTCTGTGCAGGTGCATTCGAAAATAACATCAACTTGGTTTTTGGCCCCTAAAATCTTTGAAATTAAATAATCTAAAAAGGAAAAATCTATGTTTTGAACTGGCCACACCCTGTGACATATGCAACCTGTGACGAGGGGTCGCATAGCTTAATTTTAAGAAATATCACAATCTAAGCGGCAATTTGTCACAAGATTTATTGATCACATTCATACTTTATTATTTTATTTATTTTATTTAATGTTTATTTGGCAGGGACACATGCATAGAACATTGCTTTATAAAGAATACAAAGTAGATGCCACGCATACAGGTTTATAGCCATGACTAATTTGCAACCCCTGTCCCTGTTTAGGCTTTTAAAATTAAAACAAAGTACAGAGTATTAATATAAAATTTGTAACTATTAAAATATATCTATATATCTTATATCTTGTATACTCCTCAGAGGTGCCACCCTATGCATTTTGGACTTGCCATTGGTCCAAAATGGTGCCACCCTTTTTCCAATTTCAACCTTTCAGACATCATATCTCATAATCTAATAGACAAACTAGCATGTGCCGTGCCTAACATCAGCATGTTGAAACCAGCTGATGGTTTTGCTGCGACTCAGCTGTTCAAGTCTCAGAGGCTGGTTTTAGAATGTAGGCGTCTCCTGTTTCAACAGCCAATAGAGAAGTCAGCTATAAACTACTCAAATAAAATTATCCATAATCCATTTTATTTTTATGTTAGAAACAGCTGGTCAAAATGGCAGAGTTTTAGACGGAGCCTCAACGAGCACCTGAAAGCACGGTAGCGTTATATGGTTAAGCGAGATAGAGAGAGACTGAAGAGAGAGAGCGCCCAGTAGCGTTAGAACAAAGCTGTGAATCAGAAAAATAAAACGGGTTTTCGCCGATTCATCACTAGTGTAACTGTAGCAAGCATCTATCAGTAATGTTATCCACATTCATATTTAGACAAAACAAATGATATATCCAGCTACAAAAAAAAACAACAGTCAGAAGTTAGAACGGAAGTACAAATGGGCCCTTGTTGTGGAGATGATCCAGCGTCTCGTCTCATTGGTGTGAACCAGCAGCTTCCAGAACGCTGCAGACCGACTCTTTGCAAGAAGTTGCAAGTTTCAACTTGTCTCGTCACCTATCTTTGGTGTAAACTGGGCTTTAGACAACTGACAATTTGACCTGATGATGGTGCTAGCTTTAAAAATCCACTCTGTGCTCACCATTGTTTTTGTCATACACTGTATAGAGACCGAGCGCATTTAAGTTTTCGCCCCCACCGGAGGGGTAAAGAACTTCATATAGAACGTCATATATTGCTTTAAAATGACAGCCCCAAGCAAAGATGTCTTATTTGTTAAATGGCTGTTGCCTCGATGCGTCTCTTCCTCGACTCCTCGGCTCCAGTCTCCTGTGGGCGAGACTAAGGCTGCATCTCATAACCCTTATTTATGTTATGAGATGCATAGTCTTGCTTTGCCAGACCTTCCTCCACAGCGCTGCAGAGGAGGGTCTGGCTAGTCCACACAGCATTCCTGGGATAAACAACGTGCTTTGGTTTATTGGCATTTCTTTAAACCAATCACAATCATAATTAAGCGCCGGACAGAGCAACAGTGCCTCTGCTAAATAGTCTCGGGAAGGAACTGGTTTTGGTGGAACATGTGGACGTTCAAAAGTAGTTTTAAAACTCCGATTGGACAGATAGTCTTTACCCTGCAGAGATCTGAGGAGCAGTTAACCCTAGTCCTCACTAATCCACCAGAGGTTAGAACACCAACACAGAGACAGAGGAAGGGGACGGACATCCAGCCAAATTTCCGGCAGCAATGGCGCAACCCCAGAAGTGGAACGTCGTGGATATAGACTATGAGATGTATTGTCTGACGCAAGGAGGGGAGGCGAGGAAAGGAATCGGGGATGCACAATCTGCTACAGTCTGCCCCTCCGTCAAGCCGCTGATTGCTAACCTTCTCCAACCTAAGCACGAACCGCCTCTGTGCTTACCTCAACCAATAGCAGATTGCCTACTCAATCCCTCCCCCCCTCATCCTTTTGTTATATAATCAGTGCAGGGCCTCTTCCGAGGCCTCTAAGCAGCCATTATGTAATAATTACCCAGCTGTCATTAATATCCTCACTCCTTGTGCCTGTGTGAAGACAGACAAGGAAATGAGAGTAAGAGATGGACGGAAAGAGGGATGAAGTGAGAGTGCTAGACACTGAGTTGGAGTGAGAGTACTGTATGCAGGCATGGTGACACCTTTCATCAGCACCCGGCCGCGCAGCTATCGGGACAGAAATAGTAGGATTTATATAACGCAAATGTTAGCCTTATTTTAATCATAAAAGATGACCTTAATCTTTTTGTTAGTGACCATGCTGGTTCCATCCCAGCGCGGCTTGTCTTTCTTTTCATTTGTTGCACAATTGATCATGTTGTGTGTTTATGTTAAATAAGCTTCGAGAGGCAAACAAGAAAATAGTCTAGCTTTATTTTTGCCAGCTGCTCAGCTGAGTTACTGTGAGAAATTACAGTTACAGTATGTGTTTATCTTTTTGACAGTCAATAATAATGTATTCACTTTTGAAAATGCTGCCACAAAAAAGATATTAACCCTCATGTTGTCCCCGGGTCAAATTTGAAGTTTTCTTTATACCAGAAAATATGGGACGTCGAAATAAGCACCAAAAATGTAAAAAAACAACAACAAACTAATGACAAAATGTCTGGAAAAGCAACGTCAAAGCTTCGGAAAAAGGGCCCAAAACGTCAGAAAAACCACAAAAATCGTCAGAAAAAGTGCCCTAAACATTGAAAAAGATATAAATGTTGAAAACGTTAACAAATTATAAGTGGCACAATATACTTAGTGAACAAGAGCACAGTGTGACTGTATATAACAAGTGAAAAAAAATGTAGGACTACTCCAAAAATATATCTGCATTTTAGTTATAGTACCTCAATTTTTGGACATAGCCTATTACATTAACTGTGCTCCACCTCTGTATTGATATAAATGAGAAACCTTTTTCCATCCTCCCTGTCCGTCTGCAGGTCCCTGCGCAGCTTATCCCGCCGCTCAGTGGAGGAGGAGTTCCCCCACCTGTATGCCCACGGCTGCACGCTGCGTGACATCTGCGCCGAATGCACCAAATTCGTCGCCGACGTCATTTCTTCCAGCCGCCGGAGTCTGGACATCCTCAACAACACTCCCAAGAGGGAGGCCAAAGCTGCTGCTGCTGCTGTCCCTCAGAGACCACTGCTGCAACGCCAATCACACCTCAACACTTGCCCTGATTCACATTCTCCCCAACCTCACCCTCAGTGTCACCCTCCACCTCACCCACAGCCACAGTGTCACCCCCAGCTCCCTCCCCAGTCCCATCAGCAGCAGCAACAGCAGCGGCTTCATGCGTCTTTGCCGTCTCATTCGCCGCAGTTCCACACCAAGACTATCAACAATGCGAATCAATGAGTAGAGTGACTTTTTATCCCTTTCTGCCCCCATATACACACACACACAAACACACACACTCATAATGAGTTGTGCTCCTGCACTACACTGTGTACACACACAGAGAGAGTAGGGTTCTTTAAGGGTTCACGTGGTGTATGCACATCAGCAATAGCCATGAAATTGGTTCAAATAAATATTAATCCATAATCCAGGGAGGGTCCTTCAAAGTTCTTTTAAATATTGTTGGTGATGGTCTGGAGCATTAATTGTGTTATTTAATTGGTGTGCTGATCTATAAACTTAAAGATTTCCCCCCACCCGGAGCTAAACTGTATAGAACCCTTTTTAGTAAGAATCTAGGGACTCTAACCACCATCCCCTCACCATCCAATTCCTAACTACATTATCTTCCATATCTAACCATCTCACCCAGCAGATGTGCTCACATGCACAGAACACCTCCCCCACCCCACCCCACCCCCTATTCACTTTATAGGTTTGAGTAAGAAGCAGTTCAGTCTGTATCTGCCATATCTGCAGCACCATGACTCCGCTGCCTGATGCTCCCAGCTGCTGGGAGGCGGGGGCAGACGAGGGGAAGTACCGGTGGTTCTGGGAGGAAACCCTGAGAGAGAAGAAGAAGGCGGAGGTGGTGTTGGGTGCTGGTAGTTTGAGGACAGAAGCTGCGCAGCAAAGGGTCAACATGTTACCCTAGCATTTTAGCTCTCTGTGGTTGCCTTGTTCTTGTCACGAATGTAACATAGGACACAGACACCGAATTGTAAAATGATAAGCTTGTACACACAGCATAATGACATTTATTTTTAATCATCCAAAAAGGGATTTTTAACGAGTGGCTGCTGCATAACGAGGCTTCTTTTGCATTTTAGACGTGCTTATAAAGTCCCAGGTAGAGCTGGATGAGGTGTGATAGCGGCGACACTGTGAATGTATCGGTGCTGAAGCTGCAGACTGACGCAGCATGATGATGATGATGTTGATGATGATGATGATGATGATGTGAAGCGAGCAGATGAAACTCCCGCCTCTCTCACTCCCCATGGACGCTTGCAATCTGCTCTGGTTTTGTAAACACTAAGTAAACCTCAACTGCAATAAAATCTAATGACAAACACGACCGAGTGCTCTGTCTGGGTTTTACTGTTCACTTGTGCGTGATGTGTTCAGCCACATAACAGCCTCACTGGTCACAGAGCTGCACTTCATAAATAAATGGAAACTATTTTTCTTTCTTGGAAGAAAAACCCCATTGGTAAAGATTAAATATGCACAAGTAATAGCTAATGAACCCACTCTTATAGGATGATTAAAAGAGCATTTTGTTGGTACATACAGTAGAAAACCATTTTTAATAAAAGGCCTGAACAAAACTTTTAAATTACTCTTACCTCATCTGAGGATACCTTATTCTTTTACCAGGATTTACCCTTACTGCACATAATATAACTATTATGATGTGTTGTACAACGGCCAATGTGGAAATGTGTTGTCTAGTGGCAGTCTCTCCATGCAACGTGAACGTGAACGTGCAGAGTGATGCAACAGTCTGTGTACTTTATGTCTGTATGTGTGTACTATGTTGTGTGGAATTCTTAAAGAGAAGCAGATATTGTTTGTCTATGAAAAATTTCCTTCAGGACAATAAAAAAATCTATCTTAACAACTACAATAGATAGAAGAACTAAGCAGGGAAGTTGTCTTGATTAGTTAGTAATTTGAACTAGATATTTATACAATACATACAGGTCCTTAATGTGAGGCCATATTGCTGCAGATTATTTACATCCATCTATTTCCCTCTGTTCTTTAGTGTTGAACTTGGAAGTGAAAGTCAAATTCCCAACATCTTTATGATGCACTTCCTGTCAGGCACATGCCTAGAACATTAAAAGAAAACCATCCCCAAAGTGGGGCCCCTGCCACCCACAACCTCTCGTACCCTTTTTCCACCAAGATAAGTGCATGAATGAAGGTTTTTAAATGTGGGAAAACTTGCTTAAAATAGGCAATAGACTCCTATCCCGTTGCCAGTAGATGTCGTCACAAATGTGCCAGAAAACCGAGTCGGTGAAAGCAGCATGGAGGCCAGTTACGGTGGTTACTTCTTTCATCATTTACTTATTCAGTCTCTCTTTTAACCCTTGTGTTGTCCTCCGGGGTCAAAACTGAAAATCAACAATCAATCAATGTTCTTTTTTTAAATAGTTTATTTTTATATAGTTTTATCGCCTTGTTAGATGCTTTTTTGCAAAGCTTTTATTCTGATGTTTTCCAGGCTTTCAATGCCAAAACATGGCAGGAAGTAAAATAAGACATGACGCAGGAGAAACAGAAGCTGAATCTCATCATCCTTATTTGACAGCTCCTCGGTCCTCCGCTGACCCGGAAGTGGTTCTGTCCCTCCTCGGTGAAGGCTGTCTAAAAGATCTTTTTTCGTCCCCGAGGAGCGAGGATGGTTCACCGAGGAGCTATAGGCAAGGATACACGAGAGCAGCCTTCCTGGAAGCCATGCAGCTGAAGGAGTTGCTAACTCTGCCCAAACAGCTGACCAATTCATGTGAATCTTCAGAGGAAAGACATCTCATCCTGCTAAAAACACAATTGTTCGTTGCCTCTCTCCTCCCATGATTTCCTCGCGTCTCTCAGAGGCCTCCTCGGTGGGAGGAAGGGAGGCAAGTGGAGGAGTCAAGGAGGCAATTTAAGTGCTATGGGACGTACCCAAACGTAAAGTAAAACAGCAAACTCAAGCATGAGACGTACACATGGATAGAACAAGGAAAACCAGAGAACACAGAAAGAACATGGGTAACACACGGCCAGGAACAAACAGGGAAACATTAACATGAACACACAGGGAATGAACAGACAACATAAAACAGGAAACAGTGGGAACAATAATACAAGGACTGATAACACAAAGACAGGCTGACAAGGGTGAGACAAGCAGGTAAGGACTACAGAGACACGAGGCCGTAAACAACAAGGAAACAGAGAATGAATTACTAAAATAAACAGGACAAATCACAACCGTGAGAGAGACGGCCATCAACGAGTGCATGGCCTGACCTATCAGAGGTCTGTAACCCGGATAATGGGATTAAGATTTATAACTCCTATTTTATTTCACTTCATTAGCCTGTCCAGTGAACACACATTAGGTTTTCCATCACTCAACTCATCAAGTTGTTTGAACAAGACAAGGAAACCAGTAATGTTCTGCTAAACAAACTCAGTTGTCACTTATCAGGGTTAGCTAGCTCAAAATAATGCAGTGTAATATATATAACAGTAAAACAGCAGTAACTCCTTCCAAATGTTCAGTTTTAGACTAACAGTATATGGTCATTTTTGGAGGCTGCAGTTTGTGGTGCTCTTGAATTGTATAGATTTAAACTGACCAGTCTAATCTCTTTATAGATAGACAGAGCTTTTCCAACATGACGGTTGCATCTTTTCAATGTTTTCCTCGAGTCCAATTTGACCCGTTTTCAAGACAATTCTTCAGAAAATAGTTTTGCTCTTTTTGTTTGCTCTGTTGTTTGTGGGGAAAAAAAGCATCAGTTGGTTTTGACCTGGGAATATCCTGGCTAATATTTGACATATACCAGTCTATTATAATCCAAAACTTTAATTCCTCACTTTACTCAGAAATTACATATCATCATCATTTATCTATGCATTTTAGCCTGTTTTACTTCTTGGTACTTTACTAGTGTTGGTATGTACCACGTATGTATCGATTATGAGATTTATAATAGTGTTTCCTCCGCTCATGCTGGGTTTATTGAGTGTTTCCTTAATTACAAAGCCACTTATCACTTCTGTGAAGAATGTTGTGTTGCATTTTATATGTGTGAAAGCTGCTATACAGATAAAGTCTGATTGATTAACTTATTGTGACACCTGTGGCCATGTAATCGTCTACATTAGGCAGAAAATCTGGATAGAGACAAACGCAGACATTTTCCAATTAATGTATAATCATTAAGAAACATGTTATAGTGTCTGTCCCCTTGTAATCACTTTGTCACACCACAGAAGAGATGGCTAAATATAAATAACATAATTGATGTTATTGTGATCACAAGCAAATCATATTTTGTGAGCTCAAGAAAAGAATCTTAAAATTACATTTTTGTGAACTCAACAAAAGGAAAACAACACAAATGGCCCGAGGGAGTTCTTGCTTCGGGATTAACTTCTAGTCTGATATTGATTTTGTTTTGTCACGTCTGACTTTCCTGTGATCATTCATCATCATCATCTGTGACACAATGAATGACTTGGTTTTAACAGCTTCTGTCTAACATGGACGCAGAATAGACAGCAGATAAACAAATGCTAATGCATCTTTACAGAGGATTAGGGCCACATGTGATAAATGTATTAGAGTTCTGAATTATCAGAATTATGAGAAAAAAAGTCTGAATTCTGGGACGAAAGTCTGACTTTTTTTCTCAGAAATTTTGACATGATTCTCAGAATTATGAGTTTAAAGGCAGAACTCAAATACATTTTTCACATGTGGCCCTAATCCTCTTCCGTACATCTTTATATAGACTTAGAGTAGGTCTATAAAACAAGCAGTGCCGATTGTTTAGATAGGGATGTTATTGGCTTCAAGGACAATGAACATAGTGAAGTGCAAATAGTTGCATCTTGACAGTCTGCAGTTCTATTGACTTTCTACTTTGGGGAATGGCATTAAAACCTTCCAGCATATGAAAACAAAGTGTATAGTAGGTAGCAGTATCCATTAATAGAGCCAATACAGTGAGTGAACTTAAGTAGGCTTTGTCCCCAGTCAGTGGATCTATAATGCGTCTATGGACGCCCCGCCTCTCTCATCATGAATAAACGATGTACAGGTCTATTGGCTGTCTCTGTCTGTCATCGGCTCCCCGTTCACTCTTCACACTGACAAGCTACGTCAAGATAGAATGAATGAAATATAAGGAAACCGGAAGTTAGGTGATTGTACTTTCGAAATAAAAGCAGATAACATTTTAATGCTTTTTGGGTACTTCCTTATCCACCTGCAATTAAAAACCTTCAGAGAACCTTTAGAGAACGTTCCTAAAGGTTTTTTAAAAGCCATTCAGAGAGCATTAAGATAACCTTTGTGTCAAATATCACTGCAGATTACATTGTTAGCGGTTGAAAGTCCCCTGCAATAAAGACGCCATGGAGACCTAGTAATTGTGTCGTTGTGTTTGTATATTTTATGGATGGGATGCTGAAACAAGGGGGCAGAAAATACAACTGAGGGGCCAAAGCCCCCCTTTGCCCCCTCGTGGCGAACCTCTGCTTCGTTTGAACAACCAGACAGCCGACTTATAATACTAGTGAAGTATTTCTGTTGGACCCAAATGTTTGTGGTTGTTTTCATTTTTGTCGTTTTTATTACTCCAAAATCTGACCCAAAACAAATGTTTTATTTTGAAAGATGTGAGCGGATATTGTGTTGTTCTGGACTAACTTTCCAGTGGAAGTCGGACAGCTTTAGAGCTTGAACTCAACAACAAGCCCTCAGGCTGGCCCGTCACAGCTAGTTGTTCTTTTCTTTTCCTCTCCCTCTTTTTTTGGAAGTCCTGCTCTTCTGTTTTTTCCTCGGCCTGTGCCTGCAGTCCCAGTGTGAGTGGGTGTGTCGACGCGGGCCAGTGGAGCCTAGTCGCTGCTTGTGCGCACTCTGAAAAAGAGGAAAAAAGTTGATGATGAGTTCAGTGTGAAAGCGGCCCGCCTCGGAGCAGCAGGCAACCGACTAGGAAGGCATGGCAGTCTGGACCAGAGCGGACAAAAATGGTCAACTGGACCTTCTGCTCCGCGACCGCTGGATCCGAGTGACCGCCGAACTGACCCGAGAAACGCTGACTTTAACGGCCGAAGCGGAGGTAACCGGACAGGGGGGCAACCACTGGGACTACAACAACTCTTCGGCGGGCCTGCGAAATGGCATTTCGAACGGGAACGACCCGGGAACGAGTCCGGGGAACCTTGGACGTGGTCAGACCCCGGGTCAGGACCAGAACCATGGGGGTAGGGGGCGCAGCGGCAGCCCGGGGCGCGGGGTTGTCAGTCGGGGTCAATACGACGGTCTGAACAGCCCCGGGAAGTACCACCCGAATAACGGCACAAACTCTGACTTCGGAAGCCCCGGATCTAGCTACGGCAGTCCCGGGTCCAGCTTCGGGTCGAGACAAGGCGACGTTCCCGTCACTTTGGGTTTGGACGGCCCCTCGGAAGCGGTGCGTAAAGTCCGAGTTGTCAAACAGGAGTCTGGCGGGCTGGGGATCAGTATTAAGGGGGGGCGCGAGAACCGGATGCCCATCCTCATCTCCAAGATCTTCCCGGGGCTCGCCGCCGACCAGAGCCGGGCTCTCCGGGTGGGCGACGCGATCATGTCGGTGAATGGGAACGACCTCCGGGAGGCAACACACGACCTGGCGGTGCAGGCGCTTAAGAAGGCGGGGAAAGAAGTCACGCTGGAGGGTAAGTTGGCCAACGCGAGTGCGAGGACTTGCAAAGGCCAAGATTAGACTACTGACACACCTCTGTACATTTCTCCTTTTTCATATTTCCAGTTATTGGCATAGGCAAACCGTTGGATTTGATACAATTTTTTTTTTTTTGTATACATAAGCACATATCCGTGTGAGTCCAACCTGAACATGCAATATATTATCAGACATATAACTTTATATAACTTTATTTTACAGACTCAAGGTCCATATAGAAAAGTGCACATATTACAAACACACAAACATAAATACATACAGACTACCACATATTACATAAAGGGAACATACAAAACATACATACCGGTACATACATACATACATACATACAAATAGCTATGCACAATAATTAAAACAGGCCCAGATGCGTGTTCCAGTGTTTCCACAGTTGGGACAGACTCTGAAACATTGAATATTTTGTTACTTTGTCCCTAGAACTGTAAGTGGAAAAGCACATTAAATACAAGAGTAGCTGTATTCAATGTGAATGATGCTCCTGTTATTCTAACAAGATAATCCATTCATCAGCACCACACATTTGGTCCCTTTTTTATAAGTAGTATAAGAGTACTAGGATGCACACTGCCATCACTCAAGCTTGGAGAACTTTCTAGATACTCCACACATGTTTAACTTTCACCACACAAATAACCATTCCTAGAACACGTTATATGATATAACAACAGCCATGCTGCCATTAATCAACAGGCAGTAACAGTGACTCTTTGACCAGGAGGAGGAGGAGAGCTTGAATAATCTCATCAGAACAGAAAGCCTTTGATTTAGTTTAAACAGGAAAGTAACCACAGTTGTGTGATCATAGTCCGAGTTTGATACATTGTACTGTGTATATTTGAATGGCTGTGGGTTGCTAAAGATAAGAAGTCACTGTGTGACTACACTGATCCTGTCCAGGTCAGAGAAAGAGGAAAACATGTAAATGATCTGTGGGGAAAATCACCATGGGAGAGTATAAAGCAGAAGTATACAACAGTGGAATACACCGAACAATGGATAGGATGTGAAAACATCAATGTATCAAATATTGTATGGGCAAAGTTAGATCCATGTATTCATAAAATGTGTTATTACTGCATTTAGAGCATGACATGCAGGCCTAAATATGAGACACTTTATCAACATGTTGTTAATCTTGGGATTTAAGAAGTAATATCTGTAAGTAAGTCCAGTAAAAGTTTTACTGCTGATATGGGGCAGACTAGAAGTAGCATGTTTTGTGATCTTCTTTGTAGTTTTTTCGTGTTTTCATAGTTTGTTGTAGGGCTGGGCAATATGGAGAAAATCAAATATCACGATATTGATATTTCAGCAATATTCTAAGGTTGACAATTGGTGCTTTAACAAAATATCTTCACACTTAGATTTAAGATAAATAATCACCAGTAATGTGGACATAATGTCTAAGTGGGGAAAAGGCAAATAATAAAATAGTTACAAAAGTCTGGTAAGTTCAGAAGAGTATATCACTTTACTGTAATGCAGCCTTTAAAACCAGGAAAAGACACTTATGTCATATCACAATATTACGATATCCAAAATCTAAGACGATATCTAGTCTCATATCAAGATATCGATATAATATTGATATATTGCCCAGCCCTAGTTTGTTTTCCAATACAACTGAAAAAAAACAGAATAAAATTAAACCACTTTGCCCTTCGTTTGATCTTGTTTAAAAAACAACATTAATCAATCAATATTATTATTATTATTATTATTATTATTATTATTATTATTATTACAGCATTGAGTTAGTCTTGCTATCACCAGACCAAGCTCAGGGCCGGCAGATCGGTCTAGCATTGAGTCCTATGACTGTGTTATTTGAAAGTGAAAGCAACTAGCAGGTGAAGAGGCAGCGAAAGGGCCAGAATATTTTCTCATAAGTTGGTGGACACCAAAACAGAGCAAACGAATGAAAGAATGAATATTGGACTTAACATTTGTCATGTAGCCAGAAACACAACTCCAAATGAATGATGCTCTGTCTGCAGCATGGTAAAGTAATTTTTTTTAACTTTATAAGCTAGAAACAGTATGGTGGCTGTGAGTCTCGTAGCTAATTTAAAAAGAATATATTTTTCTGCCCACTAATGACAAACAATTATTATTTATTTTTTAATTTAACCTTTATTTAACCAGGTAAGCCAATTGTTAGGATAGGGGTTCCCAAACGTTGTCACGTTAAGGACTGTTAAACTGACACAACTTAGACCATGGACCCCCATTTGATAAGATTTTGTCACAGGGTTCCCCATCGGATAGGATTTTTTCTTTTTGATGTATTATTACACAAAGTGTATGAAACCGATGACCATAATAGTCCTAGATTCTGTCATTGTGTTACTTATAGATGGAATTATAGTGAAACTAAATAATTCCAATTTTTGCTGGGAACTCCCTGGGACCCCCTCAAGGACCCCTGGGGGTCCCTGGACCACATTTAGAAAACCACTGAGTTAGGAGATACGTACTGGCTTGAGTTCAGATCCTAAACTGCGCTGATATATAGAACTGTTCAACCTTTAGAAAAGTGGAAAAAGAGCAAATTTGGGGGGGGCACAGAGCCCTTGGGGTTCGGAAACTTCAGGCCAGGAACAGCTAAATGTAGTGTTTAATGGTTCGGAATGAACGCAGGATGAATACTGACGAGCAGGAATTGTAGGAACTAATCAATGTGTGACACATTTACCACTCAAGTCAAAAAGGAGGCCTGTTTTGTGCCTCCCAGAATAAACTAAGGTAAAATGTCCTAGAGTATTTAGGCCATCCACTGTGCTGATTAAATAAAAACCAGAGGCCCTGTATAAAAACCGGGGTTTCCCTACCATTCTAAGGCTTAGGCGCCGTTTGGGCAGCACCATAGCTGTACTTTTAAAATCAATGTAAGCATCAAAACTGACTAAATGACTTTTCTCAGATTTAATGATTGTAGTTCGTCCCCCAGTGGACATCTTAACCCTTGTGTTGTCATCCCGTCCACCTGCAACTTTTTGTTTTTCTGGGTCAAAATTTTAAACTAAAATTGTTTGACACTTTGTCACTTTTTTCCAAGTTTTTTGTTGTTGTTTTTTTTGCCCTTTTTAAAAAATGTTTTATTATTATTTATATTAAATTCATTTTTTTCTTCAAAATGCAAAAAAATTGAATAAAACACCCAGATTACTTGAGTGTGTTTGTGTGTATATATATATATATATATTTTTAATCTGCTTTAGCTATTCCAACATTTTAGACATGGATATGGTAATAATTATGGTCCAAAATGATTGATGATTCTTTTTGGATTGATGGATAGAAGATACTTTATTCATCCTGGTGGGGAAATTTGTGTATCCAGCAGCACACACATTTCCATACACAACACAACAATTCCCTATAATAAATACAATGCAAATGCATTGAGCGATGCCTCCTTAATCCCCTGCCAAATACTTGCACTAGGGCTGCATGATATGAGCAAAATATCTAATATCTAATAACTTACCTGATTCTGTGTTATGATTCACGACATTGAAGGGAATGATAGCTTTTGTATCATTCTAATTTTCATTGAAAAATATAAAAATTATAAAACTTAAAATGATTATAGTGTGATTGTTGCGAGTTTCTGTACCAGATCTGTACCAAACAAGGATTTGTGGGCTGGGACGTCTCTGCAGCACCACAATACTTAATTTAGAATAGTTTGGATTTGGATATTGCACTAGTCCTTATTGCGATAAAGTTAATTTTGCAGCCCTAACTTGCAGCAAGGCTTTCAACAAACCTAGGGAAAACACTGAAAAATGGTATCAACATCAGCTTTTCCATAACCAGAAATGATCCAAAAATACACAGCTTTTTCAGCCTGTTGATGGAGATCTCCACATAGGCCAACAACACATGCAAACCTTGCGCAGAATGTAACACACAGTAGAAGTGTATCAGTGTAACTGCTGGTGGAATTTGGCCTTTTTGCAACTGACAGCTGTATAAAAACCCAGTTGCAGCAACCTTCAGGCGGTCTCCTGCCACACAGCCACAGTCCAGACGTGGGCCTCTGTTTGGAAGAATGTGTCAGCTGCCCGTCACTGTTTGTCAGTTCGACAGGAGGTGAGCTGTGTTGTTTGTGGACCGGCTCTTCCTCCCAGTCGTCTTCTGTCTCTTCTCGGCTGCCACAGCTCTGAGAAAAAAAACAGCAGTCAGACAGAACGAGGCTTGAGTTTCCAGACTGCTGTGCCATGTACACAATACATAAACCCCCAGATATTCTCACAATTAGCTTAGGTGCCCGACATTCCTGACCTCCGCTTGCATGTGCGTATTTAGGGCAAAGGTCAACACTGGCGGCTTCGGCTTGGATGATTCGTGCTGCTCCACGCTTTCACTGATTTTTATTGAGAAACATTTGAGGAGGTGATGGATGCAAAAGTTTTTTTTTTTTTTTTTTTTTTTTACTTCTAACCAAACCATTTAATCAATAAGCACGTTGCCTGAATAGGTTGTCAATCTAATTTTTATATATATAAATTAGATTGACAACCTATTCAGGCAACGTATAAATTAGATTGACAACCTATTCAGGCAACGTGCTTATTGATTAAATGGTCTGGTATATATATATATATATATATATATATATATATATATATATATATATATATATATATATATATATATACACAGCTATAAATATAGCTATAAATATTCAGCATAAGCTATTAACCCTCCTGTTGTCTTCGGGTCAAATTTGACCCATTTTCCAAAAGTTTGTATATCATAAATTTGGGTTTTTAAAAATTTAAAACAAAATAATGTGGATGGTTCCCTACAACACTCTTCACAAGTTTCAATATATGATCAGTTCACTACTTTCATTGAATTTGGGTGTTTTATTCAATTTTATAGCATGTAAAGAAAAATTGATAAAAGAACGTTGAAAAACGTAGGAAATAAATGTCAAAAAAGCACTGAAAAAAGTGACAAAAACATGGAAAAAGCTTAATAAAACGTCAAAACAGCACAAAAATATTGACAGAAACTTGTATACAAAAGTGTCAAAAAAGACGACCAAAACGTTGGAATGTTTTTTACATTTTGACCCAGAAAAACTAAAAGTTGCATGGCCGACAGGGAAGACAACACAAGGGTTGAATATGCCAGTTGCCTGAGATCATTTCTTTTTTAAACTGCAAATCAATCATGTCTTGTTTTCTCAGTTACTAATTAAGCTACGTGGGACAAAGGTACATTCTAGAAAGTTATCTTATTTAGGGTGATTCAATCTGAGTTGTTTTTATCCAAGATAGATCATCTTGTCAAGCGCCATTTGCACTCAGTTATTAAATTTGTTTTAAGAAGTCCAGTCCATGCTAACCAGTTAGAAAATTAGGTTGGATGGTTGTCACACTAAAATTACTTTTGGTTTAACAATGAATCACATGACTATGTGTAATGTGAAAGATGTCGCTCATAGTGATGAACCCACCCAGAGCCCAGGATTAATACCAACTGAGCTTTTCAGTGCATTTCACCTCATTATTTTGGTTTTCTGGCCCACAAACTCAAATTCGACTTGTTTCCAGTAGCAGGCAGCTGTTTAGAGTGAAAAAGCAATTCTATTTTTGAATGTCTTGTTAACTCCTAAATTGAGCTGAACTAAAATATTATAATGTTCTTTCAAGAACCTTCATCTTGATTTGATCTTTTACCTTAAAGTTTCTTTACATTGAACTGCTTTTAAGGTCACATAGTCTCACTTTGCCAGACCTTCCTCCACAGCGCTGTGGAGGAGGGTCTGGAGCAATCTCAGAAGTGGAACCTCGTGGCTATAGACTAAAGGTCACATAGTGTTTTGTAGCGGCCCACTTTTATTTCAAGAAATTCAAGTTTGTTACCAGCTAATTTCTCTAGCTCACACAATATTTTGTATTTTTTTGCTTTCGTCCGCCTTGGCTTAACAAGTAAAACGGCAAAGGGAACAAGTGGGATCTTCTCTCCTGCTGTTGTTTCAGCCTGCAGAAATCTCCATATTTAGTCTATTACTCAGACTAATTTCCTCAAACAAAGAGTTATAACATGATCTGTATGAACTTGTTTAAACGTTTTCTAGAATCAAGTGTCATTGATTGAAGTGCAGTGATCTGCCTCCTGTTTTGTTTTGAAGGTACTGATACTGACTAACGCTAGAAGAAGACACACTGGGAACAAATGGTCTCATTTTGACTTATTCTTCATCAAAGAAAACCACTTGTTTTGATGATGTTTTTGCCTTAATAGATGAACTTTTTTTTAATTAATTTTTAGGCGCGTATAGCTGTCATCTTAATGCCGGCTGTAAGATTTAAGGTTTGTTGCTGTGTGAGGGTAGTTTCACACTCCAGCGTAGAGCTATTCAATTAAACGGCAACTGTTTTCATCATTGATTAATTAAGTCTGTTTTTAAGATACAAGAAAGTCAAAATTCTGAAATGCTCCCAGCTTCTTAAATGTGCATATTTTCTAGTTTCTTGACTTTTCTATGACTTTAAACTGAATTCCGTTTACTTGTGGACAAAAGAATAGGGATCGACCGATTTTTTTTTTTTTTTAGAAACTTTCAACATAACACCCAGTAACAGTAACATTCATTAACTTTATCAGTTATCAGGCAAATAAAACGCAGATATAGATCATCTGCAAACTACCAAAAAACAGCCTGATAATCAGCCAGGGCCGATAATCAGTGTATCCCTACAAAAGAAGACATTTGAAGACGTCATCTTGGGCTTTGGAAAACACTTTTTCACTTTTTTTCTGACATTTTAATCGATTAATCGACAATGAAAATTATCACTAGTTAGTTGCCACTCCCAGGCCATACGAATGAATGAATGAATGAATGAATGAATGAATGAATGAGGTTTTCTTAAACAGACTTTTTCTGCCCCATTAATACTTGACATACATATATCCCAGACATGACATGCCGCTGGTTAATCCCCCTCCCCTCACCAGCTGACTGACAGACACAATATCCCATATGTCCAAATGATTGGCTGCAGATTGCTACAGCTGCCCCTTGCGTCTCATTGGCTAAGCCTGCTGGTGAGAGGAAGGAGACGCAGGATGAGCCCTTTGTTTGAGTAATTGGAGGAATAAAAACGGCACATAGCAGACACAGAGGCTATTGATGAAACGGGGACAGCCCTGACGAGGAACAGTTCTTTTCTTTTGTTCCGAGGCCAAAGCTAGCCGACCGTCCGTTCACTGTGTCGCCCGGTGTACTCATGGGGCGAGATCTGCCACGGAGCATGAATCTGCACAGCCTGAAATAGGCCACGTCAGTTTGTCAGCTCTGTCGCCGTATGAACTCCACCGCCTTTGATATCCATCTGCAGATATGTCTCTGGTATCCAGCTGTTGAGAGAATCTTAAATGAGCGTCTGGAATGTGACAGAAACTGACATTTGAATTACATGCACTTGCTTTAGTTTGGCTGATACCGAAACTATTAGCTTTTTAAATATTAATACAAAATACATTCATATAATAAAAAGAAAGACAGACTGTTGTAAAACAAGTTGTTATTGCTCTAGGAAGTCAGCTAATGGTAGCTTTTACATCAAAAATCTAAATAACCGTAAATTGCAGACATAATTTACACCCATAAATTGTAAAAAGAGAGAAGAAATAGTTTAATTGATTCAACCTGCGCTGCTCTCTCCATTGTGAAAGTTTCTTCTGTTGCGTCTCAGTTACATTACTCCCCTTTGAACAGCCTCTATACTGTTATTGGCCCGTTGACTTTGTGTTTACATCCAGCGTTTCCTCCCTGTGGGGACCTACTGTGGATAAACCAGCATCAGTCTGTGTCCTCACTGCCAACACAATGGCTAGACATTTGTAATCTTTTTAGAAGTCACTACAGTAGAGAATGATGAATGGGATTATTTTTGTCCATAATCTGCTTTATCCTTTGTAGAAAGTTGGCACACATATTCAAATACACTTCTGGGCCATACACTGGCCTTTAGAAAACTGACTTATGTAATTCCATAAATGTTATAGTGTGGTGTTGCAGATAAACATTGTTCATGTGTTTACACTTCAACAGCATTCAGGTTAGAGGACAACAAAGAGGAGGGGACAGGTGTGACTCTGTGTTTGAGGGATCAAGGGAATACTTTCTCCTGTTATGATCTGTGTGTGAGAGATAGTTTGTGCGTAATAGTGTGTGTTTGTCCATTATAATATGTGATTATACTGCTGTGCAGTAGGGGTGGGGGAAAAGAATCGATTCACGTATGTACCGTGATTTCTTTTCCTAAATACAACTACATGACCAACCTGCAATGGACATGTTCATAATGCCAGTGTTAATGTATCTGCACGTGTATATGAGAGGAGGGACCCCATGAGGATATCAATCCCCCCCACACACACACACACACAAACACACTGTTCTCATTAGGTTTCTGGCACAAACGGACTTCGAGGGAGGGGGGGAGGAAGAGAGGGAGCTGACAAGATTAAGAAGGAAAAGACTGAGGTCGGACTTTATGAGAGGTAAGGGAACAGAGGAAAGAGAGGGATGAAGAACAGGAGAAAGAGTGGGACAGCAAGAGGGAGGTGAGAGACCGAGGACTGTAGATAGAGAAGGAGGGAGGGAGGAGAATAAGAGAGGAATGAGAGAGAAGCGAGTCAGTAAAGAGTAGCAGGCCAAACCACAGGGGAATTTCTGGGCAGTTTTTGGGGAAAAATACAGAGGCTGGGGTCTGACTGCCTCACTTGCTGCTCTGTAAGCTATTATTTTGGCCATACCATAGTGTGTGTGTGTGTGTGTGTGTGTGTGGAGAAAGAAGAGTGGAAGGCGGGCAGTTTTACGGGTAGCTTTTTCGCCACAACTAACGCCACAACCAAATATGTGTCGAGTCAGACTCTTCTGCTTTTTGCACTCCTCCTCTTCTACATGTTATCCTTTTTTTCTTCTGTCCAGCCTCCTCCGTGTTTCCCTCTTTCTTTCCCTCTGTTGCTGCAGGCAGAGAGATATGAAGGGAGGCAGATGAGTTGACCTCATGGGATGTTGGTTGTCCTCTCTGGGGAATCTCTCTTACACACATTAATACACACACACACACACACACACACACACACACACACACACACACACACACACACACACAAATGAGCCGGTAGTCCTCTGTGTACAGACCTAATTCACAACAGAAATGGAACTGGGTGAAAGGCCTGACCGAACTAATGAGTTCATTTAACCGCACCAAATGAGAGAGACAGACAAACAGATGTGATGCAAGCATAGACTGTAAAAATGCAAGCACAAAGCACTAAAATATGCAGGACAAACTGGGGAAATATGTAACATTGAAAAGCCCCAACTGCTGGTATTTCATATATTCCCAAAATTGTTTTCAAGGACTAGACAGGATGGCCAAAAATGTTAAATCTCGAGCTCACAATGTGGCAGGTAGAAACAGCACAATGGATACACCTGTAGTGCTGGTAGCACCTCAGCTGTTAAAAGAGGCTACATCCCACGACCATGGGTTTAAATTCTGTGGCTACATCAAAGAATGCAACCGCTCACAGCCCTTTCATTTAGACCAAACATAAAACTGAACAGGAGCAGATGTACACTGGTCCACTCTGCCAACACATTACACAACAGAGCATTCATAAGCCTCACAGCAAAGTTTTCTGAACCAAGATTAAAGAAATGTTGGTTGTGAAGCTATCTGACAACAAAATAGGAAAGATACGACAAGAACCTAATTATTACACATTTCAATCATAGAACCAAAAAAATGGATATTAGGATTTGCCATAACAGGATTTCAGGTTAATACTCCATTGTCATCCATTCTTGAGACTTTGCTCAAGATGCCGTTTTTAGTATCCGAAGTGCATAGAGATTTTAGCTTGGACTTGTCCAATATATTGGCCACTTGGTTATGTCTTACATAATACAAAATATCTACTTGTCAGATAACTATCTTAAATGTAGTGCTACCAGTATGACTGCATTTTATTATTTATAAAAAAAATAATTTAACCTGGCTACAATGCATCAGGTTGATGCCAACCTCTATTAGGGAGCAGGCTTGTCTGCTTGTAATCAACCAATCAGACACAAGAAAAGCAGTCGGGTAACCTGTCCCCAGCCAAAAATAGCTCCAAAGCAATGTCAGACAATACAATGATGTAATGCACAATCGTCACTAGGTGTTGTTTTTGCTTCACCTTTATTTATCAGGGTGAAGTGCACTGAGAGAGCAATGCTCTCTTTTTCAGGGCCGCCCTGACTACATTCACACAGTTACACATTTACACCTGAATAATATTAGCATCACTAAAATGGGTCCACAGTGTCATCATCATCAGCTGGAGGTCATAGGTTGCCAACCAACAGATTCTCCGAATCCAGTGACAAGATTAATATATATTCTGAAAGCTAACCAACCCGTCATATGAAGTTTGTCAGTGCTTACTCATAATGATGATAACCTGCTGATAAACCAGAGCTTTCATGTGAAAAACCACCATTGTGAAACTCCCTGCCGGTGTTGGGAAATGAATTGTTCCCATATCCTCTTTTCATGTCCTGCTAATTAAAAGGCTTGTTCAGTAAAACATTAACCCCTATGCACATATACTATACAGTATTAGGTCCTTCTGTATGTTTCTCAGATCAGACTGGCTGAAGTTAAAGTAGCCAACGATCAATTGGGATTGACATTAAATAGAAAGCTGCAGAGAGCAGGGGTCTCCAACCTTTCTTAATCTAAGGGCTACTTTAAAAAATGAAAGTGGCTAAGAGCTACTTGCATCACATTGCTTACATTTATTTACACAACACACATAAGCTGAATGAAGCTACTGTTTGTTCTCGTACGAAATACCCATTTTGCAATACCCAAAGCTTATGAAAAATCTACACTTCACACCAGGGTTCATGACTATTTTACATTTCTTTTAGCCCACATAATTAGTTAATATTCCCATCAGGGTCCAAGAAAACATTACACTTCTACGGCCCACGAAGTTAGCTACCTCACTTTTAATATCGTGGTAGTTTTGTGTCTCAGTTTGTCAACTTATTGGCGAGCTACTGGAAACCTGATCGCAAACTTCTTGTTGGAGACCCCTGGTGTAGGCATGTATGTGTTTTTGTCTTAACAAGTATAACTTATTTTATTTGTTTATTTATTTGATTAGGACAATTCACATTAATGAAAATTTCTGTAAATGCGCTAGTGTAAGCCAGTCGGCTAATTTTCAACTGTAGTCCTAGTTACCTAGCATGCATGTCTTTATGGTGTGAAGAAACTTGCGCAGATTGTAGGGTAAAATGATTGAGCTGATGAACTCAGTCTCAACAAGAGGTGGGCGTTGTTTCTAGAAATGTTCCAATACCATTTTTTTTCTTCCGATTCTGATACCTGAACTTCCCTATCAGTCGATACCGAGTACGATCCAGTATTATTGCCAGACCTTCCTCCACAGCGCTGTGGAGGAGGGTCTGACTAGTCCACACAGCATTCTGGGATGGAAGCAGAACTGGCTCTGGTTTATTGGCAGTTCTTTAAACCAATCCCGATCGTCCTGGGTAGCGCAAACAGAGCCACGGTGCCGCAACGTGTGGACGTTCAAAAGTAGTTTTAGTCGTGCAACAGAAAACTCCGATTGGACAGATAGTCTAGCTAGCTGTCTGGATTTACCCTGCAGAGATCTGAGGAGCAGTTAACCATAGTCCTCATAAATCCACCGGATTTTAAAATTCCAACACAAAGAGAGCGCAAGGTAACTGATATCCAGCCGAAAGAGGGACATCGGGCAGAATTACCGCCAGCACCGGCGCAATCCCGGAAGTGGAACGTCGTGGATATAGAAATGAATTAATTATGAATACATACGGAGAATAAATGCCATAGTACATTCTTTTATTATTTAGTTTGACAGTCAGTCATAACTGTAAAAAAACACAACAAAACTGCTTTTTTCAGGGCTTAATTACATGCTATCGGATCTGTGCAAAGACTTTTACCATCATTTTAGGCAGTATTGGAGGTAACAATTTTAGTTGTTTCCATGGACTATTTCACCCTCTAACATATTCAAAGGGCCACACTGGTCTGCCAACATACTACTAGACACCACTCTGTCCTGCAAAGCCAACAATTCCCTCAGAGCATCAACACACATAAATTCCAAAACTTTCTTAACTACAAAACTATATTAATACAATGTAAGAGTATGTGTAACTCTGTAGTATCAAAATGTTGCTATGTGATGCAGAGACTTATTTGTCTCTCTTTATTTTATGTGCCAACTTAAGGTTTTTGGGCAGTAGTATTCAATTTCAACTTTGACATTTGCTATGATTGATTATTTCTTCATTCCCTGTCAACTACATCCCATTTTTTTCTATAGTGTGGTCTCAGTCATTAAAGTAGTGACAGTATTATTAATAGGAGGATTATAACTACCATTGCTAATAACTGTAGAACTGCTAAGAGATAACTGGAACGCTGATAACTGCTGTACAGTGATGCTCAGTGAGCTGTCGGTTTAGTATTTGAAGATATAAACATGTACAACCACAGAGAGTTCTGGGTCTGCTCCGCGGACGGAAAATATCTCAGCTGAACATCTCTGCAGCAAATCTGATTATTAGTCTGAAAGAAGGGCCTTGCAGCAGAGACACCCACTTGGGCATTCAGGAATGCTCTAACACTCACTTACTTACTCCAAACCACTTACATTTGCAGAAGTGATCCCAGACCTTGTTGGTATGGGCGCTGTGGTTATGAGGGCCGGTCAAATCAGGCTTCAATTTCTTGGCTTGATGCCTTAGCATTACTACCAGCCCCGCCCTTCAATCTGAGTCATACATACGTAATGGACACACAAGCTGCAGGGACT
Organism: Perca flavescens; assembly: GCF_004354835.1. NCBI lineage: Eukaryota > Metazoa > Chordata > Actinopteri > Perciformes > Percidae > Perca > Perca flavescens. Next base: position 748,030 of record NC_041338.1, on the reverse strand, counting down.
CAAGCATTGTGCAGCTCTTCCTGCTTCTCTGGCTCAGTCATCTCGCCTATGTATCTCTTGCTGAGATCATTTTAGAATCATAAATAAGCACATTGTTGTAGACTTATCTTTCTGTAGCTCTCATGCACACATACTGACACACACCTTCACAAGCCTAATATTTCAGTCTACATTCAAGAATGACCTCACCTCCTGAGAGTCTGGTCTCAGGTTTCATACAGAGCTGAAGGACCCAATGGTCCAACACACACACATACCCAGGTCCCAGAAACTCAGTGTTTGTCTCTTTTCATTTCTCATATTCACACTAGAGCTGCAACAATCGATTAGTTGATGGATAGAAGAAAAAAATCGCTAACTGTTTTGATAATTGTTTAATCATTTTAGTCTTTTCTCATGCAAAGATGTCAGAAAATGCTATTTTCACTTCTCAAATGTGGAGATTTCTTGCTCTTTTCTGTTTATATCATATTAAACCCAGGGTTTCCGTGGGGTCTTAAGTTTCAAGATCCAAATTTTAGTCTTTAAAAAGTCTCAAATTTGTTCAAGTTTTTATGTTCTTAAATAATTTTAAACAGGTCATCATTTTCCTACATCCGTGTAACGTTACCTCTAATGTTCATTGAAAAGCTCCCTGAGCGCTTTAGTGTGATTTGTTTTTTAATTCCGTGGTGTTGTAGTTCTTTCTTTCTTTAGTCCAAATATAATTTTGCTGTGTTACGACTACAAATGAGACCAACATGCTACGTATATTGCAGCCATTATGCTTTCGCGAGTCTCTTTGGGATTGCACCATGGACATGAAACTGATTTTATTCTTCAGCTATGGGGAAGTGAAAGTTTAGTGATACTTGACTTGAATAACTTAGTTCAGGGTTTGATTAGTCTATATCGACGACGTTTCATTTCCACGATTGCTCCAGTGCCGCCTGAAATTCCACCGGAAGTCCCTCATTTCGATCAAACGTCCCCTTCCTCTTTCTCTGTGTTGGCGTTCTAACCTCCGGTGGATTTGTGAGGACTATGGTTAACTGCTCCTCAGATCTCTGCAGGGTAAATCCAGACAGCTAGCTAGACTATCTGTCCAATCTGAGTTTTTTTGTTGCATGACTAAAACTACTTTTGAACGTACGCATGTTCCACCAAAACAAGTTCCTTCCTGAGAGGCACCTTTATTGTGTCCGGCGCTTAGCACCGCCCAAGATGATTGTGATTGGTTTAGAGAAATGCCAATAAACCAGAGCATGTTGTTCTCCTATTCAGGAATGCTATGTGGACTAGCGTGAGTCTAGGGCTTGGTTGAAGCCAGTTGCTTTTGATGTCGTTATATAGGTCTTAAATGTTATTCATAATGGTCTTAAATAGTCTTAAATTTGACTTGACCTGCAGGGACCCTGTAAACCACATATCTTTGGGTTTTGGACTGACAAAACAAGCCATTTTAGGACATCGCCCTTGGGCTTTAACAAACTGGGATGGACATTCTTCAACATTTTCTAACATTTAATGGACCAAATGATGATGATGTAATAGAGAATGAAAATAATCGTTACTTGCAGCCCTAATTTGCACTCACACTTACTGTGCATGTGCACACAAGTAAACTATAAGGTCTTGCATTGGAGGAAACGCTGAGGAGATAAAAGGGGCATGTTCAAAGGAGGATAAAAGAGTGCAAGAGAAAGTGACGGCATATGACTGTGTGCCAGGAGGGGGCGGGTGGTGTACAAGGCAGCAGGACCAAATTTGGAAAGTGAATCCATCACATCGGAGCAAAAGCCATTGTTTTACAAACCGCGGACCTGCCAAGCTCACAGCTGGACGGCCATGTTAACTCTTATTTTTCTACGATAATTTCAAACGGGACCACTATGTCCTTTTAAGACATGCTGGAAGATAGCAGGAACTGTTTACATTCCAAGTTGTTGGCCAGAATATGATCAGTGTCCTTTCCATTTGAATGATTTACTGTATGAATAATTGGGTATGATTAAACTTTAGGTTGGACAAACACAGGACAGGACACAATTTTCCATCCCACATGAATTTACTAGCTGATTGTTGACAGAATCAAACCACAGCGTCCTCCAACTATGTTTAAAAAGTCTAACCCTAACCGGGCCAGATTAAATACTTACTTCTTGCAGAGAACTTTCAGAGTGTTTCCTTATGGCCTGGTTTATAGCTGGCTGCACCATATATTCTGAGTGTTATTGGGTGGGATCCCACAGATGGTCAAACTATCAACACACTATTTCCTTGAGATCTGTGGATATTCAACAGCTGTCCCCAGCAAACTGGTGTGTTTATTCTATTGTGATAAGAAGTAGAGTATCTGTGGATCTCACATATTTGTAAAAGATTTTGCTTAATTTGGCCAATTAAGATTATTGTTGTACCTAGGACAACTTTATGGGAATTATTTGTTGCCCCTTGTTTGTTTCTCTACGTGAAGCCATAGCATGGAATAGATTATGGAGCATTTGATGCTACATTTGAAAGAGACATTGAAAGATTCAGTTAATGCTTATTAGAAACCTGCCGCACTGTCATTCTTTTGGAGCTTTACAAAAGTTCAAATTATAATAGATTGGGTTGAACATTTAGCTGGTTCCAATTTAAAGCTGCAACTACTAGTTATTTTCATGAACAATCAATCATTTGCTGTATAAAATGGTATATAAAAACTCAAAAGAGTCTTAAAGGGTAACTTTGGTGTTTTCCTTAGACACCAATGCATGGGAAAAATAGGGTCCAGGTTGAAAAATACCGAAATTACCCTTTAACCCTTGTGTTTTATTCCTGTCAACCATGCAACTTTTTGTTTTTCTGGGTCAAAATTAAAACTTTTTTCAACTTTTGTCACTTTTTTTCAGATTTTTGTTTTTGATTTTTTTTTTGGGGATAGTTTTGTTATTTTTATCCCACATTTGTGAAGTTTTTCCGGCATTTTGTCACTTTTTTCAATGATTTTTTTCTATATATAAAATATAGTGGCCGGGTGTGCAATTCCGACCTGCGGCCCTTTGTTGCATGTCATTTCGTGTCTTCTGTAAAATAAAAATGCAAAAAACAAAAAAAAATTAAATGTTCACCAAGTGAGGTTCAGCATATGGGTAAAATGAGTAGTTCTGTCACAGTGTAGAACCCACAGAATGGGATGAGGAATGTAATGGTATAACTATATCGCCCAACCTGGGTGCAACTCAATCATGCCACCTTGTATTGGCCTGTATTGGATGTCCATCGGTTGATATATGCTATATCCTCTTCTGTGTTCCTCCACAGTGAAGTACATCCGTGAGGTTTCTCCGCTCTTCAAGAAGCCATCCCTGGTGGCCGACCTACCGTGGGACGGCGTCCGCCCACAGTCGCCCAGCTACAGCGGCAGCGAGGACTCTGGCTCGCCCAAACACAGCAGCTCCTCCTCCTCCAAAGACAGAAAAGTCATAAGCCTGAAGATGTGCTTCATCAGCAGGAACCTCACCATGCCAGATCTGGAGAACAGGTACGATGTGAAACTCCTCAGTAGGGTTGCAACTAACTATTAATCTGCTCATCATTTTCATTCCATAAAATGTCAGAAAATAGTGAAAAATGTCCATCCCAGTCAGTGCGTTTACATGCTACTTTGCAGTCCTTGTCCCTGGTCGGGTTTTAAAAAATCAACAAAAAACAAGATCATAGAAAATACAGAAAGAAAGAAAGAAAGAAAGAAAGAAAGAAAATAAAATTTAGATAAAAATTGTGTCGCTAAAAGGGACACTATTAGTGCTCACATCTCTGTTGTTGTTTAACCCTCTGATTCTGTTTGTGATTTAATTTCCGTGGATAAAAAATTCCATAAGTGTGAACCGTTTACTGACAAGAAGGATTGACCAAAATTTGTTCTGCACATTGGGACTCTAAATTTCTGGTTAGCTACTCCTCTTGTCGTGGTCCGGCCATTATTTCTATGTGCAATGAGACACAGCGCCCGTGCCCAGTCCATTTAAACATTTAAAAATACATTTGCTTTGTCTCATTCAGACTTCTGGAGCTCCATTCCCCAGACGGCCAGCACACGGTGGTGCTGCGTTGTAAAGACGGCCCCAGCGCCAACTCCTGGTTCACTGCCGTCCACACCAACATAGCCGCTCTGCTGCCACACACCCTGGCTCACGTCAACGCTTACCTGGGGGCCTCGTCTTCGGCCTCCACGCACCCCCATCTCAAACACATTGGCTGGTTGGCTGAACAGGTAAACTCAGCTTTGTTTAGTTTAACAGCAACATGCTACATATGTCTTAAACATTTGTAATAATGTGGTCTGGGGGGAATACTCTGTTCAGATTGGCTGCAGGTTGTCCATTTAAAAAAGTGATATAGGACACCTTCTAATGAGTTCTGGTGAAACTGACTGTTGTTACCGCCTGGTTCAAGGCTGGCAACAAAAGGGAGGTCACACACAGATATATCAGGCAAAAGTAGTTTATTTAAACTAACTAGACATATTAACACAAACAGTGAAGCAGGGGAAAATGGCTAAACTAGCTATGTTAAAAGTGTCACTGACACCAAAATTAGTTTTTTTTTATTTTGGATGTGGTTGCTGGTTGGCAAAATATCAATGTATCAATATAAGGCTAACAAATAGGAGAAAAAGATGGTCTGTTTTTTTGCATTTCTTTAAACCAATCTCAAATCTTCTGGGGCGGCGCTAAGCTCCGGTCGCTAAGCTCCGGTCGCTAAGCTCCGGTCGCTAAGCTCCGGTCGCTAAGCTCCGGTCGCTAAGCTCCGGTCGCTACGGCAGATCTGCAAAATGGACTCAGGAAAGAACTTGTTTTGGTGAAAGATTTGCACCCCGCAAAAAAAAAAAAAGGCCACATAAAATATTAAATAAAGTTAACTGCATATAACTGCAATACAGTAACGTGAGCTATATAAATTAGCTGGATGCATGGTTAAACGTAATCAGTGTATCTCGGTGTGTATTTTGTCAATAGTAAATCCCCGCCCACAATCGGCCCCAAAAAGTCCCAGTTAGAGAGTGAATGCCGTAAACATATGCTTTGTAAATTTTTACAATCCTTTCCCGGAAGAACCAAGCAGACCTGCCTTGTTTTGCACGATCCAAAATTTCTTGCCATTTTCATGCTCTAGCTTGCTAGCTCCAAGCTTGTTGTTTTTTTTTCCCTAAACTGACAGAGTTTTGCCGGCCAACAGCTGGTTGGTCCTCGGGCAATAAAAATGTTTTGTTTAATTATGTTACCATGACATTTGTTCAATTTTAGGGTTAAATACATATTAAGGCAATATTATACTGTATATTCTGGGACATTTGGCCAAGATAGAATATAATCACACTATACAGTATCTTTTATCAGCACATGCTTTGATCGTAGTGTGGGAATACAGTGCATTTTCAGGTTAAATAAATATATAGTTGAAACACATATTGCTCTCAAAAGGAAATAGTATCAGTGTTTTCCCGTTTAGTTTGCTTCAGTACCTATTTCATTACTCCAAATCACTACACATACACTGACCTCAAACATATAAGCGTGCATTTCTGCTCTGCAGTAACACACAGGAAGAGTGTGTTTTCTTAAATTAGCTTTGGTCCTAACGTTGAAAAGTGAACCAGGGCTACTCTCTACTCTGAATCATATCTTTCTTACTTTGATAAAGTGATGAAGTGTTCATTCAAGGCCCTGTTGAATGGATGGATGTTTGGTGGTGTTTATCTGGACCGGGCTCAGACAGGAAACACAAATGCAAGTTTCCGTTGCATTACACTATTTCCTGCAGAGCCCACCTACTCACCACAGTTGCACAAACAAACACGCTGTGTCTTTTATTGTTATTGCTTTTCACTGTAACTCCACCAACACTCCAGTCCCTCAGCCATGACTCCTCTCACACACACACACACGCACACACGCACGCACACACACACACATCGTGACATAAGTATCGTGATGAGACTTAAACCCAATGGTAAAATAACTGTAAATTACTGAACAAAACATGAAGTAAAACATTAGAATTTTTTGACATTTGTATTTGTCTTTTAGGTTGTGTTGATATATCAGTTTAAACTAGTAGAACTGACCTATCTTCCTGACTTCCGTGTTTAGGTCCAGCTGGAAGGTGGACGGCAGCAGTACAAGCCCATGGTCATGGCACTGACGGAGAAGGACATCCTGCTGTTTGAATCGGTGCCGTGGAGCAGAGAGTCCTGGTCCATGCCTCTGCTCACACATCCGCTGCTCGCCACAAGGTAAAGACAACAGACAGCAGGGCAGCGCTGGAATGGAACTATGTAGATTTACTCAAGTACTGTACTTAAGTACAAATGTTGAGGTACTTGTACTTTACTTGAGTCTTTTACTCCACTACATTTCAGAAAGAAATATTGTACTTTTTACTCCACTACATTCATCTGTTCCAGCTTTAGTTACTAGTTACTTTAGTTATTCCACTACATTCATCTTTTACAGCTTTAGTTACTAGTTACTTTAGTTACTTCGCTACATTCATCTGTTACAGCTTTAGTTACTAGTTACTTTAGTTACTTCGCTACATTCATCTGTTACAGCTTTAGTTACTAGTTACTTTTGATTGTTTTCTTTTTTCACTTTAAAAGCATGTTGATTGTTCGAGATGAATAAAAAACTAAACAGAATTTTACATAGTAGGATTTCTGCACACAGAACACATGTAGTTTATAAAATCTGATGTTTGATTCTAAAGTAAACTAGCCGACAATATAACTGCTACAAGTCCAGCTGAGATGATGAGACCATTAAACACACAGCTGGTTGGATCCTTTACACACACTACAATGGGAGGAGGGTTCTGCATTTAGCCTTTTTTCTTTAATACTTTAAGTACATTTTCCTGATGATACTTACATCATTTTACTTAAGTAACATTTTCAATGCAGGACTGTTACTTGTAACAGAGTATTATTACAGTGTGGTATTAGTACTTTTCCTTAAGGAAAGGATCTGAATATTTCTTCCACCACTGCAGCAGGGTCACTCAGCTGAAGCCAGAATGTTCAAATCTAACCTGACTGGTCGGCTTTCCATCTATCAGGAAACAGCTTACATTACTCTTTTACAGATTTTACCTTTTGCTCAAAAAAGGATAACTGTCATCATAATAGTGAATTGGGTTTAACATTTCTTGATGGTACAGTTAAAATGCATTTGGATGAGACATTTTTGCAAGGTTTCAGCACATATTCAACAGCATATTATTATTAGCTGACTGTCAAAAAGAACGGTTTTAGCAGGCTTTCTGTTCCGCACTTTCAATCTACTGTCAACATATGTTCAATAAATACATTTAATGGTAAGTACCTGGAAGTTTACAGTGCTCACATTAAAATCAAAGTGAAAAAATGTGCTAGGTCAGTGGTAACCTGTTTAGTCTAGAAGGAGGGTTTTTGGGGGGGAAACTTCAGCTGGGAACCCCCACCAAGACCCAGTTCATCCTATTTAGGAAATTACACTAACCAGCTCAGTCAATGCTGTGGTGCAGTCACTTCAGAGACTATGGGGTATATCCCAGGTCCTTAAATCTCATCCATGTTTTCTTGCCTTGCTTCCCTTCCTGGCGTCTTAGTCCGTCCCACCGAGGAAGCATGGGAGAGGTGCGAGGAAATCATGCAAGGAGAGAGGAAACGAGGAAATGTGTTTTTAGAGGGATGAGACCTTCTTTCCTCTGAAGCGTCACATTAATTCGTCAGATGTATGGGCGGAGTTAGCAACAGCTTTCAGCTTTCTGAAAGGCTGCTGCCTCAGAGATCTCTCCTCCATCCTCCATCCTTGCTCTGCCAATGCAATGCCAATGCAGATTATCTTTGTAAGTGGTCTTTGAGAATGTTAAAGGTCTCTGTATTTTCACATGTCTCTCCCTTCAGACTCGTTCATTCTGGCAGCACCCGGGGTTCTCCTGCCCAAGGTTCAGACCTGGTGTTTGCCACTCGGACGGGCACAGGGCGGGGAATTGAGTCCCACATCTTCCGAGTGGAGACCCACTGGGATCTGTCTTCATGGACTCGAGCCCTTGTGCAGGGAGCCCACACTGCCGCTGAGCTCATCAAAGAAGTCTCTATTGGTGAGTGTGCGTGTCTGTAGTAAGAGTTTAAAGTCAGTACCAAAACTCCCTGTGGACATTGGTCTTCTAGGCAAACATGTACGGTGGTTGGTTTCTGTTATATCATCATTCATGGTACTGGGGAGGCTCCACACAGAGCTTTGGCCGTAGCCTACGTAAGTGGCCTAAAGTTTATACTTGTGCGTTGGTGTGTGCGTCTATCTCTTTAAGAGAATAGCAGGGCCGGGGTGTGTTTTGTGTGTGTGCGTGGGGAGTGTGTGGTAGAGCGAGTGGGAGAGTGGCTTGGATTGGAAAAGTTAAGCCTCTCCTTGATTTCATGGAGAAGGAGAACACAGAAATGAGTAGTAGGGGACTGCAACGCTACCAAGCCACAGCCAAACGGACCAATCACAGTCGTTGCGGTCTGTGTCGCAGTGATGTATAGTTACATGTTTTGAGAGGTGCACGTCAGGCTACGACATAGGGTCGTTATCTACACATACCTACGTACCCATGGTGTCGATTTAACGCAGAAACATAAATTGGCCTTTACATGTATACCACAGACACAATACCACAGAGTGGATTGAGCACCTCGGGCACAAATGGCTTGTGTTCACGTTTGGATGAATGCATGTGTGCTTGTTTTAAACACTGTGTGTGTGGTTTGTACAGTACACACAGGTTAGCAGCAGTGGTAGAGTAAGTAAGCAGGCCTTGGTGTGGGTTCACCTTTGTGCATGAAATCAGAATGCTAACAAGTGAATGTTGAGTGGAAGTTAGTTGTCTAGAAAGAATATTTGTTCACAAGCTAAACCCCATATAATGCTTTCTTCTCCCAGGTACGCACAGATAAACTATTTGTATGTATATAGGCCTTTAAATGCCAGAGTACTTTGGCAAATATGTCCGGAAGCTTCTGACAGCAACTGGCTCACTAGCAGTGTGCAGCAGCTCACAGAGAGCAGCTCTGTGTTGGAAAAGCAGAAGTGGGAGCCAGCAGAGGGGAATGTTTCCACTTTGTGCAGAACAATAGTTGGCAGCCGGAACAGAACTGGAAAGCCTCAGCCATTTCTTTTTTCTTCTTCCCTTCTACAGTTGTGCAGGATCATTCAAGCCAGTCAAGTTACAGTAATACACATGGAAATGCTTTTGGATCAAATTACTTCACAGTTTAGGCTGCAACAGGCAGGTTTTTTAAATATCATTATTTTATTTAGCAAATATTTTATTATTATCATTCTACGGTTATCTGTGAAATTGTCTCTGTTTTTATAATGTGAAGCACTTTGTGTTGCATGACCTTTTTATGAAAAGGGCTATACAAATAAAGTTTGATTGATTTATTGATTGATGTAAAAGATACTCTTGTCTTTGGGCTGCAGCAGAGAGGAACATCCCATCCAGGTTGCTGTAGACTAACTTTGAGTGAGCTATTATTCAGGCGACAGTTAGTGTCACTGCTGGGAGGAAGATAACAACATACTGTACCTCTGAGACATTGAGAGGAAGAAATGTGGTCTGCTGTCAACACATGGTATGACTTTGGGGTTATTTAAGTTTGTCTTTTGTCAATATGTATACATGCATTACACATATTACTCACCCTCCGCACACACTTGCACTCATCCACTGGGGCATTGCTCACCCGTGCTCACCCACACACCTGCTATTCTTGAGCTTTTTCTCTCTCTCTCTTCCAGGTTGCACATTGAACAGACAGGATGTTCGGCTGACGCTGCACTATGAGAAGGGCTTCACTGTGACGAGGGAGCCGGCAGATCCAGCCGGGGGCGCCGTGCTGTACAGATATCCCTACGAGAAGCTCAAAATGTCCGCCGACGATGGAATACGCAACCTCTACCTTGACTTTGGAGGGCCAGAGGGAGAAATGGTAAGTTAAGACAATAGAATCCAAGAAATACTGTTACTGTATATTTGATATGCTGTCACATTAATTTTTGAACCATTTCATACTCCAGCCAGAGAACAGTTGGATTAGTTTGGTATGTGACACAAAGTAATTGTAACTCTCCATTACCCATTTATCAATCAGTTATTTTGATAAATTGTGTAGTCTAAAAAATAATTGACTGTCGACTTTTTAAGTCATTATAGCATCTTATTCTAGCAGACTATTCTGATGGTTTTAGTTTGTAACCATTTTGAAATGTTAAAGGGGAACACTTGGACACATGGCTACAGAGAGAGCTGCACAATGTTACTGACATCACTTGTTTTTAGCCGCATAACACACCTGAATCTCCGACAAACTGTTGGTGGTCAACTTGCATTATGGGTAATGTAGGCACCAGATTATGACAAGGAAGAAGAAAGCGTGGAATAGAAAAGATGATTACGGTATGAAACCTATACATTAGGGCTGCACAATATATCGTCACATAAACACATCGCAGAAACACTCAGAGATGTTAGTTGAAATAAGATATGAGTAGAAAACTACACTTTAAAATGTAAGTCACTTTATTTAGTGGGGCATTTTATATTTAATTCAATGTTCAATTTGTTCAATAAAAGAATGTTGGAAATTATTTCCTTGATCTGTTTTAAATTGAACAAGCAGTTTGTTATTGTTGCAATATTCAACAACGTTATTGCATAGCGCATATTTTCCTCATATCGTGCAGCGCTACTATATATATTATATTATATATGCTTTTATCAGACTGAAGTAACGTTGCCTTGTACTTTGAGGGTAAGGCAACGTCACTGATTTGATTTGTTTTTGGTCTAGAGCAGAGATCTTCAACAGGTGGTCCAGGCCCCTAAGGGGTCATCAGAGTTACTGCAAGGGGGGCCTCCAAATTATTGTTCAATTCTTAAAAGTTTTTTCAGCACAGAATAATACTTTGCACGTCTATAATGTGAGACAGGTGTGTCGGAGGGGGATAAGTAGGACGGAAGTTGCAAAGAAACTCCTGCACGCTGTCTAACTTGCAAAAAATATGTATAAAGGCTTTAGGCTTTTATTGTAAGCCTAGTTTAATATGCAACTTAATTTTATAAAATATGTAGTAGGGGGTCCCCGCTCCGTCTCTCTCTAGATAAGGGGTCCTTGGCTTAAAAAACGTTAAAGCCCCCTGGTCTAGAGGACAGAATTACAAAAATTTTAGATTGGAACCACAACAATTGATAGTATAATAAAGTGGCTGTACATATAATTTACTAACTAAAACAGGATGTAGTGATGTGAGCTAAAATACTGTAAATGATCTGCATTCAAGCAAATAAAAGGGGGTCTTATATCTCAGAATAAAGTATCAAAACTACATATTACCCTTCATCCTTTCCTCCCTCACTTTCTCCCTCTGTCCTCCAGGTATTTGACCTCCACTCGGGTCCAAAGCCGGTGGTGTTTGTCCTCCACTCCTTCCTGTCAGCCAAGCTCACCCGTATGGGCCTGCTGACGTGAAACAACCAACAGCAGCAGCGTGGACGAGAGGACGGGCCAAGGCACAGCGAGGAGGGGGAAAGACACTCCCAAAATGATATGATACTGGGAGTTGATTTTTTCTTTTCTTTTCTTTTTTCACTCCATCTTCTCCATTCACAGCTGAAGCTGCACGGAAGATTTAATCCGCGAGTCGTATTTCCGATTGTCTGAAATTTGTGCCTTCTCTTCCAACTTTCTCCTTGGCCTCTTGCAATCATTTGTAGTGCAAGGTCAGGTAAAAAGGATGTGGCACTTTGCTTGAAGTCATGCTGTGTTAATGGACAAAAAGCTATTAACAATCTCATTACATTCCATGTGATGAATGTCACTATGATTATATGATATGATGTAAAAAGATGCTAGGATGCTTTGATGTGCTTATGAGATGCACTTCAAGCAAAGTGTTACTAAAATATATTAAGGAAAGGGAGGATTTTTAGACAATTAATACACAGCCAAGCACAGATTGGTTAATGTTACTCGTTTTTACTCTATGCCTATCATTCCATGACAGCCTTCCAATGTACTTTGGGCTCTTTTTAATGTATATTTGTTTGTCTTTGAGAAAGAAATGTGAGTGAAAGACGCTGTTTTAAAAATCAGAATGCAGTTAACTGTGTGTGTGTGTGTGTGTGTGTGTTGTGTGTGTGTGTGTGTGTGTGTGTGTGTGTGTGTGTGTGTGTGTCTCTCTCTATACTACACGCTTCTGTTGGCTTGGCAGTGTGCCTGCTGTTTGATATTAACCTTTTTAGCACATTATCCCAAACTACTGTTGTAATCAGGAGTGCCAACTGTGCCTTTTTACATGTAGTCGAAGACACTCTTTGTAACGTTTCCTTTTTTATTTTTATTTCATACAACGAGAGAATTTGAAAATTTCGACATGTGCAAGCAATAGTATTACTCTTCTAGTGTAAACCGTGTTACTTTGTTTTATGTTTTTGTTGTTTTGTTTAAGTGTGTATCTCATGACAGCATAACTTCCAGACATTGAACTCTGTATCAGATGATGATATATAACATGAGCATGTGTTACCTCCCCTCCTTGACCTACACTATAACGTTGTCTCCGTCTCACTGTCGCTATCATCTCATTTCCCTTTGCTTGAGATTACCGGTCTCTTGTTACCGTTCCTCCAGCAGCATTTCTCTGGCTAAGGATTGTTTAACAGGCTTGTTTCAAGGTGGGCCGCCACATGACAGAAGTACCATTGTATTTTAATAATCGGAACTGTAATGGTCGAATACGTCTCACCTCCTATGAACCCCCGCAGTAGAGAGGTTACTATACACTTTATGTCCTTCAGCTTCTTGCAAGGCTGAAGAAATGCTTAGTCGACTAAACCTCATGATTAACTAACATGATTTTGTCGACTAATCGATTAGTTGATTTTATCGAGTGTGCTTTGAGTGGTCGTTAAGACTAGAAAAAGTGCAATATATAACAGTCCATTTACCATGGTAGTCAGTAGAGCCTCTGTGATCTTTTGGGCCTCAAACAATGTAGCATTGTGTCCACTGACCATGCAACATAGGAGAACAAGATATCCCTTCTGTCCTCGGATCACCAGTCCCAATGACCTTTATTCTATTTTGGACTCTGATGTCCTTGTGATTGTTTAACCCTCCCGTTGTCTTTGTCTCACATTTAGCCTGTTTTCAAAGTTACTATGTGAGAAATATGGGTTTCTTTCAAGCACATTGCCCAAAAATAACATAAAACCGCTCTGCGCCGGCTGTTGCATTGATTTCCTAGGGGGGGGTGGCGCCCAACTATGCTCTGCGCTACCACTGGCGTCGCGCACTGTTCAGATAGCTCAAAGTTCAAATTATTTCAACTTTGACCTAGTTGCCGCTGACCTTTCGAAAGCTCAACCAATGAGATAACAGCATTTTGTTACCTAGCGGTGTGCAGAGAGTAAATCGCGTATCATGCGTAGGCGGCTTAAATGGTTCTGTACAATGCTCTTCACAAGTAAAATGTATGATCAGTTCAATACTTTCATTGAATTTTAGGTGTTTCATTTAATTTTATAGCATGAGAAAATTTCAAAGTTTCAAGTTTCAAAATAATATCCTGACTAAACTTTGACATATATACCAGTCTGTGATTATCCATCAACATACGTTCCTCTAATCTTAACTATTAGTCAAAATAATTCATAATTTCAGCTTTTTTAACTCACACATTATGTAAAAATTCATAAATGAGGTCTATTGACCATGAATTCCAAAAATAAGTGTAAAACTAGTGGTAATAAGTTGGCGGTATAGTTAAAAAACGATCAATGAAAAACGTGACAAAAACGAAAAAAGCAACACAAAAATGTTAATTTTCAGATTTGAGACGGAATACGGAAACTTATTTTGGGTTTTTTGTGAATGTGAAAAAATATACACTTATAGTTGCTAAAGCTACATAGCTCTTTTTCAGGCTATAGTTTTCTTTAAACATATTTTTATTGAGATTTTCATATTGCTTTTGAATATGAACATTTTAACCGATGAAATGAATACATTATCCCCCCCAATCTGGCAGAAATAAATACATAAGATCACAGCATTGCAAAAGTTACAGAAAGTTTCAAAAGAATCACAATATCGAAATCATGACTTTCAAAAAGTCTATGTAAGGACTACACAACTGAGCAAAGTTCTTATCTTTCTTTTTACAATATAGTCTCTCCAATACTAGACAGGCCTTCAGGTCCTTTGTCCACGTTCCAGTAGTAGGTGTTTTCAAGCTATACAGGGTTTCCGCCGGGAGTATTAAAAAGTCTAAAAATTTGCTGAAGTATTGTGTTCTAGGTCTTAAATAATTTTAAACAGGTCTTTATTTTCCTACGTCCATGCACTGCTACCTCTAAAGCTCATTTTCTTTAATTCCGTGGTGTTGTAGTTCTTTCTTTCGCTAGTCCAAATATAACTTTGCTGTATTACGACTACAAATGAGACCAACATTCAGCTTAAATTGCAGCCAATCAGCTTTCGTGTTACTGGCGCGAGTCTTTTTCGGATCGTACCACAGACATAAAACAGATTTTATTCTTTAACTTTGGGGAAGAGCAAGTTAAGCGATGCTTGGCTTGAAAAAAAACCTGAATTTAGGGCTCAGTTGATGTTGTGATAAAGGTCTTAAATTTCATTCATAATGGTCTTAAAAAGTCTTAAATTTGACTTGGTGAAACCTGCAGAAGCTCTGCTATAGTGAATAGGCTTTGTTAAAGGAGAGCAGCCTTCCCTTTGAACATCATGTGTTTGAGGTAAACATTTGGCCTGACAAAGTCTTGTTCCTGAGTTGCACTCCATCATCCTACTTCTTCGCCTACTTTTCATGTTATGTTAATCATGATTCTCTAACTCACTGCACAGATCTGATTGTCTTATGTTGGTCAACCTTAAACAGGCTGCAGGCCGGCCCTCCTGGATCTTTATGCCCTAACCTATCGAACCCCTTTAAATCTGTGAATGTACACCTCTCCTCTCCTTCCAGATGATTATTTCTCATCTCCTTTCTCTTTATACTCTGAGATTGTGGCTGTCCTGTCTATGCAAAGCAATGCTTCAAAGAAGGGGTTATTTAAACCAAAGTTAATGTATGTGGCAGCTTGCGTCCAACACAATCATTGAACTGAAAAGTCACAACAGGATAAAGTGCTGCTGCAACAACCTGTCATATGCAAAGTATTTTAGACTTCCTTCCAAGATACTATACAATGTGTGATAGCAATGTAATAATCTCAAATGTAAATACCTACAATAAAACTGTTACAAAGTATACGGGTTGATGTGTGGCTGGTTTGTTATAAAGACAAGATTTACAATTAAATGTTATGCATTGGCATTTTTCTCGTGTGTGTGTGTGTGTGTGTGTGTGTGTGTGTGTGTGTGTGTGTGTGTGTGTGCGTGTGCGTGTGCGTGTGTACTAGTGTTATAGCACCGATATGGCCGCTAGGTGGCGGCAACAGCACTTCCTCAAAGCATCTCCCACTTTACCATTCGTCAAGTTATTTTGCCGAAAAATGGGAATTTTATTTAGCGAAGATCCTATCCTTTAAATATTCTTGATTAGCTTCGTGAATATTTATATTCTGTCATTTTTAGGTCAAACGCTTGTGTTTTATTTTTGAAAAGTTTAACCGGAACCTATTGTTGTATCAATAGCGCTGTTGCTGTGTTGGTTTCGTTGGGTCGAGGCAGAGCTGTCATACTAAGCTAGCTAACGTACTAGCCATTGTTTTGTCATGTCAAGAACAGTCGGTCCCCTCACAACACAGGGCTGGTAACGAGTTCATATCTTCACATATCCGCCTGTGGGTCAGAGGATAGAAGTCTGGGTGGAGAGCACAAGAGTGAGATGAAATGACAACGTCAACATTACAGGTAACGTTAGGCTACTACTAGCTAGCTAGCTAGCTAGCTAACGTTACCGTTAGTCTTGCTACAGCAGCTTGAATGCGAGCTAACTGGCTAGCATAACAGCTGACGCTAAGCCCGCCGATGTTGTGAGCAAACCAGCCTGCAAACACATTTCATTGTCGTGAAAATAACATTAGAGTCAACAAGGTCTAACGTTACTGTACCAGCTAACTACATACTATACAAACCATAATTTTAACTAACTGGTGTGGGTTATGAATGTGTGGATTGCTAACGTTAGCCTCTGCTGGATAATGTTTATAATGGTAACGTTAGCAGATGAGATGGGCTGTAGCTACTGCTCGCAGACTGTTAACATGACAAACTAATATTTTCTACGTTTTGGAACATTTTAGTCTGGTAATTGCCTTAAGAAATAGCCCAGTGAATGGTGTAGACTCGGAGAAACTATTAGTATTCCATTGTATAACATCGTATAACTTGTGCTTTGTTTTGGTTGTGCTCCAGTGTCGACATGCAGATTACTAACGTGTAACGGTACACTCCCTGCCTTTGTGTCTGTGTCTCCACCCCAAGCCATCCCAAATCCCTCCTCTGACTGTATTTCTCTGCATCTGTTGCAGAAAGCGATTGATCTTGTGACCAAAGCCACAGAGGAAGACAAGGCAAAGAATTATGAGGAGGCCTTGCGACTTTACCAGCATGCTGTGGAATATTTCCTACATGCTATCAAATGTGAGTACTGTCTGCAGCCGGACAGGTTGTTGGATTAGTTTTACACTCTTATTTTTGTACTAACATTGGTAGGTTTAATTTACATTGTTGTTTTTCCTTTTTAGATGAGGCCCACAGCGACAAGGCAAAGGAGAGTATACGAGCAAAGTGTATGCAGTACCTGGACCGAGCGGAAAAACTTAAAGACTATCTGAAAAATAAAGACAAACAGGGCAAGAAGCCTGTCAAGGAAGCCCAGAGCAATGACAAGTATGCTGTCTATCTTCTCCCCTCTCAGGAAACCTGTTCAACTCTGTGGGCTTTACTGTATTTGTGTCAACCTCTGTGTTTGTGTCCGGTCTAGGAGTGATAGTGACAGCGAGGGTGAAAATCCAGAGAAGAAGAAACTGCAGGAGCAACTTATGGGTGAGTGTGTGGGTGCAAATAGTCCTCACAGGGGAATTAAGCCGGTTGATATGATGATCAGTCTGTCATTGATTTTTGCCTTAATTGGACCAAAAAAAAGGGGTCGGTACCCTATTTCAGCAGTTCAGTGACATGATCATCGCATGTGTCTCGGATATATTTATATTCATAGGTATATCTTGTAGGGGTGACCCCAAATATTTGACTATTCGTCAAGTTGATCTAAGGAGCCTGTATCGACTGCCACTCTCACAGTCAAATCATCGTAGTGTCTGAAATGTGGTTATGAAACAAAGGATTGTTCCATTCGGGCTATATGGAGGGTGCTGAATGTCTGATTTTAGAATTGCTATCAGCCTATTAATAATACTGTGAATAACAATTGGAAGTAAGGGTAATGGACAAAAATCAGAAGTGCCAGTACTTAGTACTGGTTGGAACTGGCCCATTTCAGGCACTGATCATTGAATAACCCCCAATGCTTCTTTATAAAAAGATCTTCACCTGAAGTAATTGTAAGGAGAAATTCTGAGAGATTCAGATTTTTATTTTTAAGTAGTAGTCTGGGGTTCTGTGGGGTTATGAGTGGGTCTTGTTTGTGCCAGAGCTACAATCACCTTTTATAGGGTTTCTCCTGTTTGCATTGCCAATCTTAATCACGCTCTGTCTATGTGTCCAGGTGCCATTGTAATGGAGAAACCCAATGTCAGGTGGAACGATGTGGCTGGACTGGAGGGAGCTAAGGAGGCTCTGAAGGAAGCTGTCATCCTGCCCATCAAATTCCCTCACCTCTTTACAGGTACTGTGGGATGTTCCTGCTCTAAATCTGTTCACACCTACTAATTATCACACTGAAACCAAATGGTTAACCCTAATGTTGTCCTCGGGTCAAATTTGACCCGTTTTCAAAGCTTCTATATCATACATTTTTTCTTTTAACCAAATTGCCCCAAAATAACATGGATGGTTCCATAAGATGTTCTTCACAAAGTAAATTAAGGATCAGATCTCTATCTGGATAGAATTGTGGGTGTTGTATTCAGTTTTATAGCATTATCCTGACTAAACTTTGACAGATGTGTGATTGTCCATTACCTTCATTCCTCTGATCTTAATATTACTCAAAATCATTCATGATTTCAGCTTTTTTCTTACACAAAAATTATAAAATTTCATATAAATGAGGTTTATTGACCATGCATTCCCAAAAATAAGTAAAAAAAAAAAAAAAAAAAAAAGCATATCGTGGGGGAAGAGCAACAAAACATAAAAAAAGTGTCTAAAAGAGTGTTAATTTTGACCCGGGAGGACAATACAAGGGTTAAAAGATGTAAAACTGAGTTTCTCCAAAAAGAAACATGCAAGAACATTACTTTAAATATTGTGGTTACCAGGGATGTGCAGATACGTTTCTTGGAAATAAATAATTACGACCAAGGCCGGTGGAATTTCTTTTCGGTACAGTATATATTATTCTGCAGCCCAATACATCAGGCAGTCAGGGAAATGCATCCGTGAGAAGGGGGCTTAGTAGAAAATCCAGACGCACCCAGGCTATTCTTTCACGATACATAGGTGCCGATTCAATTTTATGTTTTCGCAATTGTGATTCGATAGTATTGAGTATTGGGATTTTCTTTTCCTTCTTTCACAAAAACAAAAGTTGAATAATAATTCTAGAGACGATATATCATGAGACATTTCTAAAAATGGATTGTTTTCTAAGAAGAATGCACATCACAGTATTATACTTATTTACTTTTTAAAGAAGAACATAACAGGTACAACAGTGTATGTGTGATGTTTTGAAATGACTGTCAAATAGTATTTTAGCATCACACCCTGTTGGATAGTACCCTGACAATTTGCACAGTAGTATTTCATCCTGTGACCAACATTAATTCTGGTCTCTGTGTTCTCAGGCAAGCGGACTCCGTGGAGAGGCATCCTGCTGTTTGGACCCCCAGGGACCGGGAAGTCCTACCTGGCTAAGGCCGTGGCCACCGAGGCCAATAACTCCACCTTCTTCTCGGTCTCCTCCTCAGACCTCATGTCCAAGTGGCTGGGAGAGAGCGAGAAGTAAGTCTCTTCTGTTGTCTGAAGCTGTACTCTACACAGGGAAAGACAAGTTTATTGTAGTTAGGGCTGGGCAATATATCAATATAAATCCATATTCTGATATGAGACTATTGTCTTCGATTATGGAAAAAATAATAATCACGATTATTTTGGTCAATATTGAAATCACGATTATTTAACACGATTACTCATTAACATTTGGATATAATGGATAGTGTCCATAATATAATGTATAAGTATAATCTGTTAGTGTCCTTTATCTCACAGAAAGAGTCTTTGGATCAGAATAAAATCTGTTTTACTACTGTGAATCGGTTCAGCTTTACAGATATCACACATAATGTTACACAGCTAATGAACAGTTCCACAGACATAACACGTGCATCTCACATCACATGTTCACTCACTATGACCACTACTACTGTCATTACGAAACAGTGGGCCAAAATATCAACAATAATGTTGCCGTCAGTGGGCTTATTTGCTAGCTAACCTTAGGAAAAATCCAGTACATAGACGGTACCGTAGAGTAACGTTACGTGAAACAGGTTATTTAACTTCCCTGCTCATTTACATACAGTTTAACAACTGAGGGAACATTACTATGTTTTTTCATGTTGGTTTTGAGCAGTATGCCTATGCACCCCCACTAAGCTGGAAAAATTTACTGGGGTTCTATATATATTATACTATTTTGGTGATCGTTGAGAGCCGAAATTGAAATCAAAATTCAATTAATTGCACAGCCCTACTAATATGACATAAGTGTTGTCTTTTACTGGTTTTACAGGCTGCATTACAGTAAAGTGATGTCATCTTTTGAACTTTCCAGACTGTTCTCGCGGTTCTATTATTTTCTTACTGATGATTATTTATCACTAATGTCATTGTGTAAATATTTTGTGAAAGCACCAATAGTCAACCTTACGTATCTTCGCAATATTACAACTATTTACTCTGCTGTAGTCTGGAAAGACACCAGAGCATCCGGGCAAGACAACAGCTTCTTCCCCGGAGCTGTCAGATTCCTTAACCCCCTGCTGCACCCAAGCTCAACATAACGAGCACAGCCCTCCCCAAAATCCTATATGTACTGAACCGCACTGTATATAGATGGATGACAATAAAGTCTCTCTTATGTCTCATCTTATATCAGAGGCTTTTTTTTTTTTTTCAAACACACTGTAATGACGGACTATTAAATGCTTACAACTCCCAGTAAATCCATTTCCAAACCAGACTCTCAGGCTGTTTCTCAGTCTTTGTCAGGGGCATTTTGCTTGCTGTCACTTATATGGAACGTGCCTCCTTTTAATATTGCTGTCCATATGTCTCTCTCATTTTTCCATCTCTCCCTGTGTCTCCCAGGCTGGTGAAGAACTTATTTGACCTGTCTCGCCAGCACAAACCCTCAATCATCTTCATCGATGAGGTGGACTCGCTGTGCGGCTCCAGGAACGAGAACGAGAGTGAGGCTGCCCGACGCATCAAGACTGAGTTCTTGGTCCAGATGCAGGGTGAGCCAAATGAGATGGGGAATGAGAACAATAAGCCTGACACAACATGATTCTGCACAGTGAAGAATATGCAGTATTTAATAATATGTATTGTATGTAATGTACAAGGGACAATCTTAAATATGTAAATGCATAACCCTGCATGGACACTGGAGCAGAAAGTTCATCTATAGAGCTGACTGAAGCTCTCTGGGTTTCTAGGTGTGGGAAACAACAACGATGGCATTCTGGTGCTGGGGGCCACCAACATCCCTTGGGTGCTCGACGCCGCCATCCGCAGAAGGTCAGAGCTCGCCTCAGTACTCCTCCATTAAATGTATGTTTGTCTCGCCCTGAATTAGTTTTATTACCGGCCACGACAGCAATGCTGCTATTGTTTACTTCTTGTGAGTCTGTGTGTGTCATTGGTGTGCAATCATGCAAAACAAAACGTGCAAAAACACTTATTTATGATCCATTCAACCAATACCCAATGGAAAATAATCTCAAAATGAAATAGCACAACGTGGTGTTGTCATAAAACAGCACTTTGAAGAAGTGGAGCAGAGTTCACTTTGCGGCGAAAACAAAATACACCCAGGAAACACTTGTTTGTTCTTCAGGAGTGTTTTAACCACAATCTTTTTCCTAAACTTAAAGGTGCTCGAAGCGATGTTGGGTGACGGCCCTTCTTGTTGACGTTCAAAGTATTTTGAAACAAAGCGAGGCTAGCTCGCCCCTCCCTCCTCCCCATCCCGTCCCCTGTCCCTCCCTTCCATGCTTCTGTGAACTAACCCCCAAATCCTTCTTGTCGATTATTGGCTGGAACACTGTTTGTTATGTTTGGTGGGGCAGGTTGGCGCAGTTTGTTTTTGTTGGCGTTTGTGGAGCCTGGGCTGTCTACAGAGACAGTTTTTTTTTGTTTTTTTAACAGTGTGTTCAGGGGACAGGCAGCTAAGCAGATAGTGAGGAGAGGTTTGCTGTATGTGACAACAAATGTTGTAGCCTAAAAAACGCGTTACATCACTTAGAGCACCTTTAATGAGTCGTTAAGGTGCCTAAACTTAACTGTCATCTCTGCATGACGCTCACCTTTTCTGGCTAAACTCCACCACCACGGCCCCTGACAGGACGGTCATCTGGCGGTGCCCGTACCCGGCTCTCTGTCACCGGTTGGTGGCTAAACAAGTGCTGCTGGTAGTCGCCGTCCTGGAGCTCTGTAGCGGCTAAATGGCACTATGTGTTTATGTTACAGCGCTTTACTTAGTTTAAAATACTTCTATTTTAGGTATGTAATATATGGTCTATTGGTGAAGAAGCATTGATAACTTTGAGTGGGGGGATACATTCGTTCCCACTGGGGATAAAAATAATTCAGCAGAGGGAGGGACATGTAGACCAGAAAGGGGGAAATCCTCTTCCATTATGGCTTAATACACAAGAGGGCCAACCCAAAATATGATAGTTGTATTGTTTTCATCAATCTTGCTGCTTTGCTCAACACAATTGTAAAATACTGTCCTGCATTTTTATATTCTTCCCTCTTTTATAGTTTCTAAAATTCAGTTCCAGGCAGCTTTCACAAGCTCTGTAAAATCTTATAAGTGTGAAACCTGCAAGCACGCTGTTTGTTATGTACGTTTTGAATGATTGAATGGATCTCGTCCTCTGTGGTGTGTCAGATTTGAGAAGCGTATCTACATCCCTCTGCCGGAGGAGCCAGCCCGGGCTCAGATGTTTCGTCTTCATCTGGGCAACACGCCACGTAGCCTGAGCGAGGCTGACCTGCGGCAGCTCGCCCACAAAACGGACGGCTACTCCGGCGCCGACATCAGTATCATCGTCCGGGACGCTCTCATGCAGCCTGTTAGGAAGGTCCAGTCTGCCACCCACTTCAAAAAGGTGACCATAGTGTTTGACAACATTATGGAAAGGATCCCTACAGAGATAGACCTTTTAGTTAAAGAGTAAGATCCTTTTAGTTTAACATCAAACAGCCCCGAAGTCACCATCACCAAACTCCACCAGACTCCATGTAAATAATCAGGACTTTTAGCGTGTATAGAGCCAGCATATTTCCACCAGACTCCATGTAAATAATCAGGACTTTTATCATTGTCAAACACACTTCATTCAAAGTGGGGAAAAAAACTAAATAAAACTACCAAAAGCCATCTTGGTTCATCTTTCCACTGTTCCAACGATCACCACTCTGGTTTGGTTGAAATAAACCCTTAATTCACCCATTTACATGTGGAGATATGCTGGCTCTATACACACTAAAAGTCCTGATTATTTACATGGAGTCTGGTGGAGATATGCTGGCTCTATACACGGTAAAAGTAGTGATTATTTACATGGAGTCTGGTGTAGTTTGGTGATGGTGATTTCGGGGCTGTTTCATGTTAAACTAAAAGGATCTTACTCTTTAA
This sequence comes from Perca flavescens, assembly GCF_004354835.1. NCBI lineage: Eukaryota > Metazoa > Chordata > Actinopteri > Perciformes > Percidae > Perca > Perca flavescens. Next base: position 724,961 of record NC_041338.1, on the reverse strand, counting down.
CTAAAAGGTTTATCTCTTAGGGATCCTTTCCATAATGTTGTCAGACACTTAGAATAATAATCTGAGTCTGTCAGCAGCAAACACAGAACTTTTAGATAGGTAGAAAAATTGCGGCTGCCGGTTTCAGCGTTCTCGCTCAATACTGGACCGATTTCAAAGATTTTTGTTCACATTAGTCACTAGACACCATGACAGTCAAATCCCTGTAATAGTTTAAAAATGTAAACCTTTACAACTGAGCTTGTTTTTTCTTGTTCTTCCTCCTGCAGGTTCGTGGTCCATCCCGAAGCAACAACCAGTTGATGGTGGACGACCTCTTGACTCCGTGTTCCCCTGGTGACCCTGGAGCCATAGAGATGACGTGGATGGATGTGCCAACTGATAAGCTACTGGAGCCCATAGTCTGCATGGTGAGATGCACATATATTAATGTGGTCTGTGGTTTATGCTATATACCTGTCCCTATACAAATAAACATTAGAAAATAATGTTGGTTGATAATTATTAGCCAACATTATTTCCGTTAATCCAGACTAGATCCACAGTAACAGAAAAGCTGTAACCTGTCCAATGAATAAATGTCTGGTAAACGTGGACCCTGGATGGTGGAGAAATTGAATATTAAAAAACCAACCAATGTGAACCAAAAGTGACTTGTATTTTGAATGCTTTGCAGTCGGACATGCTGCGCTCTCTGTCCACCACGCGTCCCACAGTCAACACTGAAGATCTCCTGAAAGTCAAGAAGTTTACAGATGACTTTGGGATGGAGGGCTGAGAGACGGAGCCCCCCGGTCCACGAGAAGGATCAGACTACTGCTCCCAGCAACACTCATAACCTCCCCCACCACCACAACTACTGCTGTACCATCCTGTAGGCTTTCTTCTCTCAGCTCACGTCTTGCTTCTACTCATCCAAGGAGGAAGTTGACCAAATGCTACAATAGAAAATCTTGGTGTGATTTGGTAGTTGGACAATAGAGCCCATGCCTTTCTCCCATTTCCAGACAATGTTCCATTACAAAGCAGCTGCTACAGTGTATTCACTTCGACAACTTTTTTATCTAACCTGCATTGACGTGAGGAGAGTAGTGTTTGTCCCTCTCTGAGCCGATTCTATCTGACTGAAGGACTGTACTTTTTTTTTGCCTGTGTGCACTTTGCTTTGAAGGACAGTGACATTTGAAGAAGATAGTTCTCCTGCCAGGCATGCAAGTGTGTGAATGCATCTAAGTGTTTTTATGAAAAGTGTGTGTCTTAATGTTAATGTCTATAAGTTGAGAGTTAAATTAATGAATCATCACTGCCTCAGTGTTCCTCTACAGCTCTTTGTGTGTCTGCATTAGGCCTGTTTCTCTGTGCTCGCAATTATTTTCTGCACTCCATTTCCCAGAACACACCTGTCTGAGTGTGATCCGTACTGTGATGTCTTCCCTCTTGGATTTTGGTTTTATTGCAGTTTATGTTGCAGTCTGTTCTGCATTAATTTGGGCAATGCTGAGCATAAATACTCTCTTCCTGTTAAAAGAAAATCAATCAAGCACATCTCTTTAAATCTTAACATTTTGATTTGTTTTCGTTTGCCCTGCCATAAACTGTTCAAGTGTTACGGAACACTATTTATACAACTTGACTGACTATAATAGTGATACAGTATGTTTACACTTAATTTATTTCGTTGATGTTTTATGAGTGAGCTCAGTAGAAGTCCTTTTCTTCTGGGAGGCAAATATACACACCAAGTTCTACTCTGAGGCAGACTCCACCATATTGTTTCATGACTGTCTGTTCAGGGCTGGCGTTTTCGTTCTCAAACCTAAATAGTATCTGTTCTGTTGTCAGCTTACAGACAACAAGGAATGCTAACCCTGCTGGCTATCAAGAATGGGACCACACTGTTAAGTCTCTGTGAGATCTCTATCACAGCAGAACCACAGGCTGGTCTGCTGACTCAGTGATGGGACTAGATGGGTGATAGCCCAGTGCTAGTATCGCTGTTGGTTTGTGGACATATATGTTGGTTCAGTGGGATTTTATTTATTAACGTCTCTGTAAGGGGACTTAACCTGCTGCTGGCCATGTAACCATTACTACTAATTGAACCTGCATTAATAAAAACTGACATTTCAAATGAAAAAAGAGGCAAAGTTTCTGGTTTGACATTTTTATTATGTTCAGTAGCTCATGGTTTAAACATATTTAGAGGCTCTACGGTGGAATTTACAGTATCTCTCCCAGTCAAGTAAATATCAGTCTGAGATAATCAGTCCCATGTTCTCTACCTATTTATTGACAGCCACGTGTCAAACACAAGCAGACCAGGTAACGCCACGTTTTCTACTAGAGTAGAGCTTTCTACTAATGAAGCCACTGTTCATGTTTTAGGCATGCAAGCTGAGGCTCTTATAGACCAAATCACAATGTTTGTTTAATATAACTTCTGGATAGAAAACTCTGTCCGACCGGCGGTGACATGTTGCTGTTCCTAACATTAGATTTGGTTATTTCACATCAAGGACATAAAGCTGGCCGACCCAGTGTAACTGTGGGCAGACCTCAAGCAAGTTGGTTCAGTTCCTACTTGTCATGTCTTTTCAGTTTTATAATTTCAATGTTCAGATCCAGACTGATACCAGAATAGCAGTTAGAATAGACAAATGCTCGACACTAAAGACAAAATCCCTCAGCATATTTGTCAAGGCCACTTTGTCCTCGTTACTTTTACATTTCATGTGCAGACCTTGGCAGCAATGCGAACATTAAAAAATATAACCAACAGGAGATTTCTACTGAACCTATAAAGAGCACACAGTACTGCAAGACAATCTGGGTCTACGTTAGAGAATGTGTGCTTACAGTTACTATGATCTCTGTGGCATTATACTGAACACTGCAGAGTTCTGTGTAGTCTCGCATTGCCAGACCTTCCTTCACAGCGCTGCGAAGGAAGGTCTGGCTAGTCCACATAGCATTCCTGGATTGGAGAAAAACGTGCTCTGGTTTATTGGCATTTCTTTACACCAATCACAATTGTCTTGGGCGGTGCTAAGCTCCGGACGGAGCCACGGTGCCTCTGCTAAATAGTCTCAGGAAGGAACTTGTTTTGGTGGAACGTGTACGTTCAAAAGTAGTTTTAGTCGTGCAACAGAAAACTCAGATTGGACAGATAGTCTAGATCTGAGTAGCAGTTCACCATAGTCCTCACAAATCCACCGGAGGTTAGAACGCCAACACAGAGACAGAGGAAGGGGACGCACATCCAACAGAATTTCAGGCGGCACCTGAATAATCCCGGAAGTGGAACGTTGTGGATATAGACTAAGTTCTGTGTCCATTCCTAAGAATGTCACCATCTCAGGGTGGTGTTTGAGTCCAACGTCTCATCATCAGACTTTGCTCCGCTTGGAGTGGCTCTCCGCCGGAGGGGCAGCCCGCTTGTTGCGGTGGTGGGGGAAGGTTGGCATCAGGTCTGGTTCACAGGCTGCACGGAGGAGCACAGGGACAAAATGAATGACTGACATGTAGATCACATGGCAAGGATCACAGCTGATACATATTCCAAAACTCTTTCACTCACGTAGAGGTTTCTCTTTGAAGTAGGAACTCTCCAAACTATCTTTGGCTGTAGCTCTGGATCAGGGAAACAGACAATAATCAAAGTTATGGGTGGCTCTTGCGAATTTAACATATCTGACGAAGACTTGTTACTACTGTACCCTGTGGGCCAACAGTTGTGAAAAGTAACACTGGATTTAAATACACTTTGTGTTTTGACTTCCTGATAAATAAACCAAATACTGTTAAAGCCTGGAAACCACAGAAATAATGCACTTGCCCTTAATAGTATAGTAAATAAGTCATAGGTAAAAAAAAGAAAGTGAAAAGTAGTAGGAATATATTTTACCGTTTCTTTTTAAGTTGTAAATCAAATTTTGAGCGTCAAAGACGCCTGCATTCTGATACATTTCTGGGCACCAACTTATGGTGAAATGTCTTCATTTATGTCAAGGAAAACACAAAATGGTGGCAGGTTACAGTTCAAAATATAAAAATGGAACAGAATATGTAATGCCGTGAGGGGGCTTTGGCATCCGGGACCTGGACCCGGGTCCAACTACTTTACCCCAAAGTCCAGTTCCTTTAATTAATAGAAACAAGGCTTGACGGTAACTGGTTTCCCCAAGGAGCACGTTTTGCTCCTCAGTTGAAAAATGTAGGAGTGACTTACATAAGGTAACTGTTATTACTGCTGTAGCTCATTTGTACAATTACACAATTGTGTTATGAATACAAAACTTTAGGAAGTGTAATGTTTTCTATTTTGACCCTTGTGATTTTCCTGTGGCGCTGGCTGAAAACCTCTTTGGGGGGGGTGCCGAAGCTTTCTCTATGCAGGAAAATGCCTACAAGTACAATACAATATATATTTTACAAAAGCATAATGGACAAGTACTTTTACTTTACGTGTGTGTGTGTACCTGCGCTGTGGGTTGTACATGAAGAGCAGGTTGAGCAGTCTGTGTCCGGCTTCAGACAGCCAGGTGAACTTGTTCTTCAGGTTGTTGTACGGCTGCTTCCTCAGACTGTACTGACCGATGAGGGGCAGCAGAGAAAAACCCTGGGACATGGACACACACAGACACACACACCTTTAACATCAGACATGACAGAGAGTTTAGTTAATGCTGTAGATGTACATATATTGAGAGCTGAAGTCTCACCGGCCAGATGTTTTCATTGGGTGTACCCAGCAGCTGGACTATCAGGTCCACCTGCTGGATCTCAGAGGTCCCGGGCAGCAGAGGCTTGTGAGCCAGCAGCTCAGCCAGGATACAGCCCACGGCCCTGCAACAACAACCGTATGCCAAGTTCAGTGTCGGCAACCATTCTTCTTCTTTTCCCCATTGTGGGAGAAAGTCTAAAAAATATCTCTGATTGTGATTAGGTTTAAGAAAAATAGAGGTTAAATGCAGATAATGAAATTATAATTCTCCCCTTAAAAATAATTTCCTTCTTATTGCCAATTTATGCTTCTGTGTTAAATAGATGAAGTGGCTACGTACGTAGCTACGTAGAGATACCGACTCTACACCAGACCCTACGCCGTAGCCTGACTCAAAAAATATAACTACACGTCGCTGCGACACACGTGGCTCGGCTGTAGCTTGGTAGCGGTGCGGTTTTTATGGTTTCTTAACCTGGCAAATATACTGTAGTTTCAGTTTAATTTGAGTTTTTCTTGAAGATTTTAGTTGTTATTTAGTTTTAGTTCACTGCTTGTTTTTGTTCCTAGTTTACTATAATAACCCTGATTAATGCCGGAGGTTGGAGCCTTACCACATGTCCAGAGCTGTAGTCTGGGTCTTGGTCCCTAGGAGGAGCTCTGGAGCTCTGTACCTGCAAACAGATTGGGGGGGGCAGAGACAGAGACCTGGTCAGCCCAAGGTGACGGAGCCAATAAAGGATTACCGAGAGATTAAAAGGAGGATGTTCACCAAGTCTGCACATGCACAACGTCAGCAGCACAGAGGTCATCTACAGTGCACAATCCACTCCTCCGGCAGACACTCACCACAGTGTGACCACTCGGGGCGTCATGGGCTGCTGGGGGATGCCGTACATCCGGGCCAACCCAAAATCAGCTGGACAAAGCACAGACAAAAACAAGATCCTTACAAGTGATACACATTTTCATTATCAAGTAATCTGTTGATCATTTTTTTGGAATTAAATCGATTAATAACAGGAAATTACCATCCAAATTTCCCAGAGCCCAGATGACATTACAAAAGCTTTCAGAAGAAGAATAAAATCCGTTTCATGTCTGTGGTACGATCTGAAAGAGACTCGCACCAATAACACGGAAGCTGATTGGCCGCAATGCAAGTTGCATGCTGGTCTCATCTGTAGTTGTAAAACAGTGAAATGATATACCTCTAATGCTCAAAAAATGAGCATTAGAGGGAGAGTTGCATGGCGTAGGAAAATTAAAACCTGTTTAAAATGATTTAAGACCTAGAACACAATACCTAAAAGCTCCACAAATGGTAAGTGGACCTTGATTTAAGATGCATTTTTCCAAAAGACTACTTACAAACTTGCAAATGCAAGTGATTCAATCATAAAAAAATGTTTGGGATGTATGTCAGCACAGGAATAATGTGATTATAGGGAGAGCTGCAGAGGTTGTTATGGTAGAAGTGCTGACTCACCAATCTTAACGCAGCCGTTGTCCGTCATCAGCAGATTAGACACCTTCAGGTCCCTGATAACAAGATTAAAGAGGACAATGAGTGAGCCAGCTCCTACAAGATACAAGCCTTTCACCCCCTTTACTTGTCACGCATTTGTAGAGTTGAATGGAAAACCACATTAAACCCTAAATGTAGGCAGGACTTCCTTGGCTCTAAGAAGGGAGCAACACTGCATTCTATTAATCTACAAAGCCTTGCTTAAAGAATTGCCTGTATATTTAAGAAGCTTGCTGAATTTTAAATAATATCAGTATGGCATCCACACTAGGGATTCCTTGGTCCTAAATATTCCATTTGTTAGGACAGAATTAGGCAAAACTGCATATGAGTATTATGCTCCAATAACCTGCAGATTCTTATGAAATTGGACAGCCTGATTCCATTTAATCACTTTAAATGTCTTCTTTATGAAGCCATGTACACTGAACGTACATGTGCACTTTGAGTTGTTTAATATTCTATAATTGCTTTGTGTATTGCAACTGTATATTATATATTAATTACTATTCAGTAATTTTACATGTACTGTAATTCTAATATGGCATGTAATCAGGGCATCATTGGGAATTAGAGCTCGCTCTCAATAGGCCCTCCCTGAATAAAAAAAAGGTGATATATATAACTCTTAACTAACAAGCTGCCGTTATAAAAACACAAATGTATTAAGTTCCTGTTATTGGTTGAGATATATGTATGTAAACTAGTGAGTGGGTGCTTATAACTTTCTCTCTCTAGTATACCAAGTACAGTAGTCGTTGGGTTTCCAGTAAATGTCTGGGACTGACCTGTGTATGATGAAGTTGTGGTGGAGATACTCCAAGCCTCTGAGCAACTGAAGGATGATACACTTTACCTAATAAAGGAAAGCAGAAGAGAAATTATTAAAATGCCGACAACACAACCTGATCCAGAGGATGTTTTATTACAATTAGTTTTAAGGAGCCCTCATAAATAAGTACATTTTCATATTTCTCTGTTCTTCACTACAGATTCATCTCGTTCAGATATGTCCACTGATTGGCATTTGTAATCATATAACAGCTGTCACACTAACTGCAGTTTTAAACAGCTATGGGGGTCCCATGGAAAATGGTATCATATGAGTGATGGTAGCATAGTAAAGAGTATGCACACTGTCCTACCTGAGCCTCAGAGAACGGCGTCTGCATGTTTTCCAGCAGACTGGCCAGATCCTGTTCGCAGTAACTCATCACCAGAAACAGACTGAAGAAGAAACACACAATTACAGAAAAAGAGATGATCAATAGTTAAGTTAACAGACAGCAGGAGAACATCTTGTGATGACCAAGTTTAAAAACCAGCTGGGACAAAATGACAGATTCTGAATAATTACATTGCACACAGAGAGATGTGCAGCAATAACTGTTGCTGTAGAATATTCTGTTATTGTTTCTCAATCCACTGATGTGCATCTACCCTAACATTAGTGGGCATTCACACCAAATAAAATGACCCAGCGATTTGCCGCCGGGCCCTTCAACAAAGCACAAGTAGATAGGTAGGTGTGTGTGTGTGCATGTGCACTACCTCTCCAGTTGACTGCCAACAACCACTTCCTTCAGCTCCACTATGTTGGGATGTCTCAGCCTCAGCAGCAGGGTGATCTCCCGGAGGCTACTGATGGGGATCCCTGACAGAGAAAGAGAAGGTCCAACAACTTTTACAATAAGAAAAACAGGAATTAAAGCAAAGGGTCCTAGTTTGTCAGAGCATCCACATGATGCGAGCCTTCTCCACACCGTTGCTAACAGGAAGGATTAGAAGAGGTAATTATCTTGTCATTTTTATGTCCTCCTTGTCTCCAAAGCTGAACGCTGCTGTTGTCCTTTCTCAGCGGTGATATAAAACGCATCACCCGTGTTTCTGCACCATTTTGTAACCATAGCCACACTGAGAAATACAGAGATGTGTGGAGCTGATCGGCTTAATTAGCTACATATCAACTTATTTGGCAAGGGCTTGAATGTAATGGACGTTCATTAATATAAAATTGTTGCGCACTATAGCTTTAGACTTAGACTTCTCTTTATTGATCCCTTTGGGATGACTCCCGCAAGGAAATTAGATTTTAAATGGCTCAGGCATTTTGGACACCATGAAACAAAAACTGTAAACTGTGGATTCAAATTATTTATATTTTGCAAATGTTTTTTTGCATCGCTAAATGTGGGACAAAAGGATGACAGTATAAGTTAGCTGTGATGTCCAACACTGTGTTTCAGAGCAAGATACATCTCCATAACTACTCCCTAAACTCCTCTATGCTCCAACCTAGGCTAGGCTAAAACTTCCACATGACCAATGATGCTCCCTACATTCCCCAAAAAGGTTATTAAATACAAACACATGAACAAACATACATTCAGTGCCTACAAAAACACTCACACATATGAATCCGTGTTAAGAGTATTGATCTCACCATCTTTCTCTTTGTCCATCCGGACCTTCTTCAACGCCACAATCTCATCCGACTTGGTGTCTCGCGCTCGGTCTATATGAAGAACAGGAAACAGTTGTGAGTTACCCAGCAGTTAAAGTGATCTGCAATTTTTAATTTTCCTAGTTGAATCAATCTAAAGTCTGCGACATTGATGACTTACACACAATACCGTAAGTTCCTTCTCCGATGCGGTTAAATTTCTCAAACTCTCGAACACTTCTGCAGCTACCAAACTGAAAAAGATTGAAAAGATAGAGATGGCACAGATGTTCCCTTCACTTCAGTGAACTTCATGCATCATGCTTGTCTCCAGTAGTAGCTTAGTTGGTTTTACAGTCGGGGCATTTTAAATTAAACATGACCTACAGGATAAAGCCTAAAGAATTAAAGTGGTCAACGGACAGACACTGGGAAGTTGCACTATTCCTCTGGATGGATCCATGTGACATGTCCTGTGTATTCAGAATTACTAACAGTAAAGTGAACATTGAGTAAAGTTAAAATAAAATGACAAACAACAAGAAATCAATAAAGGGATCTAATGGTGTTGATCAAACCAAACAGGAGCCACTAAGAAGATTTGGGTCTTCGAGGAATTTGCCATGGAAAACAAATTAAGGCCAATGCACATCAGATAGCCTAAACAATCTGGGACGGGTCACCGAGTTGATTTACTCAGTCCTCCTAAAAAGGTACCGTGAAGGAAGAGGACACAGTGAAGGCTTGCCAGGGAATGACTCGATGACGCAGAGAGTTGGGCGCTTTAACAAGCAGGCTATGTGTTCGTGGACGGCAGTAATAAGCTTGGCAGTAGTGAAGTGCACAGACCTTAGGTTTACCTTGGAAGTTAAGTGCCTCGTAAAGCCAAGCCGCCTCACTAACTAATTACTTTTTGGCAATGTGTCCTCATCATAAGTCGTAGTGTAAACCGACGTACCAGATGGAGAGAATACCAAACTCTATTTAAAAATCAGCAATTTTAATAACCAAGTTACCTTGCTTGTCAATAAACACTGGCGGTTCCAAAAAAAAAAAAAAAAAAGATTGGCCCACCGGTGTTTTTTCAGCATATATGCGTATCGATTACATTTTAACTTGGTACAGAAGCTGATTTAGTGTTTTTTGTTTGCTAATGTTATTAGCATTAAGTTAGCGTGATACGGTTTTGTATGCTTCATGTGAGTATTGAGCAAAAGACCTCTACACAGCGACATATATACCTATTATACGTAATGTTGCATGTGTCAAATATTTGCCGAATTTCAGACTAGTATCAACCTGTGATTTATGAGTTATGTATTGTTGCCGATAGGCGCTACATCATTAAACTATCCGAGTGCTGAACAGAGTTTGGCTTCATTTCCTCCAAACACACGACGCTAACTCTCTTACCCTATCATTTCGAGGCACTGTAAATGTTCTATTGTTCTTGATAGACTTGAGCTTTATAGGGTCCTGTTCGTCCTCTCCCACGGTGTCCATTCCTTCGACTCGTTTGCGGCCTTAGAAGACAAGAGTAGAGTCCGTTTTGGCTTTAACTCGCCGGGCCGCAGCTCACTCGGGCGCCGCCATTGTGTTTTGGTTTTATGCCACCAACAGGACAACCAAGTGCTTTCCCGGAGTTTGAACAGGCAGAGTACATCAACGCGTTGCCATGCGGTTTTGCAACTGTGTGGTATTTGTGCAGTCCATTTTGAGTTCTTCTTTGAATACTGCAGTAAAATACAGAAAATAAAAAAAAAATCAAAGAGGAAGACATTTGCTGGGACACAGAGTATGGGAGAATCTACAGGATACCTCCAAAAACCCTGATCACCAATTAATAGACACAATGTAATTACTCCAAGAAAACATGCTATGAAAATCATCCCATCTCCTAATTGTGACCTATGTACACTTGATGTCACAGGGTCGTTTATACAGTCATAAACCAGCATTAAAAAGCTGCTCACACCGAACAAATCAGTAAAAACAATGTTGCATAGTAAGATCATTTAGTTTTTATATTTAAGTAAAGTGTGCTGCTCATTCTGCTGTACTTTTAATTATTTTCAGTAAAATGTATTTGAATACCTCTTTAAGAACCTTTTTATAGTTTCTGTTTTTTTAAGGTTTCTCTGATCCTGAATTGAATTTGTTTATTTGCACAGTAAAATCAAGACAACAGTAAGATTAAGAAAGAGATTAAGAAAACCCCTAGGGGCTTATAGAAGGAGAGAAGAAAAAAATGATATATAATGAGCAATTACAAGAGTCCTAAATTCTACAAATTGAACACAAGTAACCACTGAATTAAAAAACAAGCATGAGGTTGGCTACATAAAACAACAAAAGCATAAAATAAATTACAAGAATATAGAGAAAATGATGTGAGGTATTATGTGTGTTTGTGTGAGTGGTTAAGAGAGACAGGAAGGCCAAACAAAATCAGATATGAATAGTTCAGATCAATAAAGAACCAGGTTTGACTCCCATTTTACCTCCTGCAGGACATGCTGAGTTATCGATTGGCCACAAATTTGTTCCCTACTACGAAGGGTGTGGAAGAGGGCCTCCGCTCTTTGATGGCGTCAGCTATAGTCACGGTGGATGGCGAGGCATAGAGGTCCTCTCGTGATGGAGCTGTGACGATGATGGCAGGTCGAGGTGGAGAGGAGTGAGCTGAATCTGACTCAGTGTTGGACTGGGGTGTGGGGGGACTCTCTTCAACTGAGAGGGGTGTCAGAGAGGTGGAAGATACACACTGATTAACACCAAACATTTACTATATTACTGTAATATTTGTGTGCGTGCTTGTGGCTGCAAAGATTAATCGATTAATCGGTTTGAGTCAAAATCCTCTGATTCCAGCTTCTTAAATCTGAATATTTTCTATTTTCTTTACTCCTCTATGGCTTTAAACTGATAATCTTTAATTTTATAGACCAAGAACTAATCGATCGAGAAAATAATTGACAAATTCATCAACAATGAAATTAATGTTAAATTGCAGCCCTACTGGTGTTTGTGTGTGGACATGCTTAGTTTTTCTGTTTGGTAGTTAGTGCAACAGAGCCTGTTAAATTGGATTGTGCTAATTTCTTAAGAGCGTTAAAGCTTTGTCTGTCTTTGTCTATCGTATTACACTGCTGAACACAACAGTACCTCTGTAGATGAGGGAGCTGAGGCATAGTACAAACTGTACAAATTAACATAAGCCTAAAGAGGGCGTGGTATACCAATAATTGTGCAGCAGCTTTGTTGGCATGGTTGCTACTAAAGCTGATCAGCATTAATAATAATAAAGACAGGTGGTCATCTGCACCTTCATCTCGCAGGACACATCAAATCTAACATCTGTACTGCTGATAGATATTGAATGTCTAATGAATTCTTAACTTGATGTTAGGATTGTGTAGCCATCTTAGAATTACTGTAAAGCTCATACCCCTTGGCTAGGACAGGTCATGTCTATGTTATTTTATTCATGCATTATTTAAATGAACAAAAATAAGACTTGATACAAGGTAAAACATTGTGCAGTGGAGGTTAGAAGCCAAGAAAAGGCTCATAAAGATACCACCTCTCTAAGTAGCACTAGTTACACAAAGCAGCAGTGAAAATTAGAAAAATATATAAATAAAATAGGGTTTAAGTGTTAAAAAAATAATTACAATACAAAATGAAAAGTCATTGTTGGTAAGTGACCTTTTCAAATGTTTCTTTGCTGGGCTGGGCAATATATCCACATTATATCTTTATATTATATTAATATTGTTATATGAGACTAGATGTTAATATTTTGTGAAAGCACCAATTGTCAACCCTACAATATAGTCATCGATGTATTTGTTGAAAAATATAGTGATATTTAATTTTCACCATATCGTCCAGCCCTAATGATGCCGGTAGACTCTTCCAAAGAGATGCTCCTCCGTATTTCAATGTATATTGGTTGAGGTTAAGCTCATGTCCTGTTATTAGAATTTACTCTATGGCTGATAGCAAAAAGAAATACAAACTTCAATAGTTATCAGGGTGGTAGCTCAGTAGACTCATAAGTATTTCCATTTACAGTCCATGTACAAATATAACTCCCCTGCACTTTAAGACACACACACAAACAGAATATTGCGAAGAATATGGGTCAAATTTAATTTATTCCTAAAGCAGCAATCCTTAAATCCAATCTGCCGATTCGGTGATAATATCATTGGTATGTTTAATTCTTTGTCCTTTCCCACTGAGGCCCATTTGAGGTCCTGTGTATGTCATTCCTACCTGGATATTCCTTCTGGCTTACTCCAGACCCCATTTGACTTCAGTCGGCGGTTGTACAGTCCTTACATGTCCACATACATGGTGCTCACATTTTGGCCAGTCTATGCTACATTTAAGAGTACGTGCTATATCTGAGGCTACTTCTTTTGTCAATCTGCCTCTCCCTGTCTCTGCCACTCCCTCCCCGTTTCCGTCACTCGCTCTGTCTGGTGGCAGACACTAATCCTGTCATAGTAAGAGCTATTGGATTTAAAGGGCAAGTAAGGATAAGTAGAATAAACTCTTGTTTTATTATGAATCTTCTCCGTGAACCATCACCTTATCGTGGTGGAGAGGTTTGTGTGTCTCTGTGAACCTGAGGGCTGTGTTGTCTGGAGCTTTGTGCTCCTGGTAGGGTCTCCCAAGGCAAAGTGGTCTCAGGTGAGGGGCCAGACAAAGAATGGTTCAAAAACCCCAATGAAGAAGCAAGGTAGAGATGGAGTGACCCTGCCCGGAGGAAGCCCGGGGCCCCGCCTGGAGCCAGGCCCAGACGGCGGGCTCGTCGGGCGAGCCCTGGTGGCCGGGTTTGCCACGGAGCCCGGCCGGGCACAGCCCGAACAAGCTACGTGGCTCCCATCTCTCCAGCCCATGGGCCCACCACCTGTGGGAGGAACCGTTGGGGTCGGGTGCGATGCCACATGGGTGGCAGTGAAGGTCAGGGGCCTCGACGGACCAGACCCGGGCGGCAGACGCTGGCTCTGGGGACGTGGAACGTCACCTCTGTGGGGGAAGGAGCCGGAACTGGTGCGGGAGGTGGAGCGCTACCGGTTAGATCTGGTGGGGCTTACCTCACGCACAGTCTCGGTTCTGGAACCATACTCCTGGATAGGGGTTGGACTCTTTTCTTCTCCGGAGTTGCCCAGGGTGTGAGGCGCCGGGCGGGTGTGGGGATACTCACAAGCCCCGGCTGAGCGCCGCTGTGTTGGAGTTTACCCGGTGGACGAGAGGGTCGCCTCCCCACGCCTGCGGGTTGTGGGGGAAAACTCTGACTGTTGTTTGTGCATATGCACCAAACAGGAGTTCGGAGTATTCGGCCTTCTTGGAGACCTTGACTGGAGTCCTGCATGGGGCTCCAGTGGGGGACTCCATTGTTCTGCTGGGGGACTTCAACGCACACGTGGGCAATGATGGAGACACCTGGAGAGGCGTGATTGGGAGGAACGGCCTCCCTGATCTAAACCAGAGTGGTTGTTTGTTGTTGGACTTCTGTGCTAGTCATGGATTGTCTATAACGAACACCATGTTCGAACATAGGGATGCTCATAAGTGTACCTGGTACCAGAGCACCCTAGGCCAAGGTCAATGATCGATTTCATAATCGTTTCATCTGATCTGAGGCCGTATGTTTTGGACACTCGGGTGAAGAGAGGGGCAGAGCTGTCAACCGATCACCATCTGGTGGTGAGTTGGGTCAGGGGTGGGGAAGACTCTGGACAGACCTGGTAAGCCCAAACGTGTAGTGTGGGTAAATTGGGAACGTCTGGAGGAGGCCCTGTCCGACAGACTTTCAACTCACACCTCCGGGCGGAGCTTTTCGTGCATCCCTGTGGAGGCTGGGGCATTGAACCCGAGTGGACAATGTTCAGAGTTTCCATTGCTGAAGCTGCGGCGAGGAGCTGTGGTCTTAGGATCTTAGGTGCCTCAAGGGGCGGTAACCCATGAACACCGTGGTGGACACCAGTGGTCAGGGAAGCCGTCCGACTGAAGAAGGAGTCCTTCCGGGATATGTTATCTCGGAGGACTCCGGAGGCGGTTGCAGGGTACCGAGGGGCCCGAAGGGCTGCAGCCTCTGCCGTGAAAAGAGGCAAAGCAGCGGGTGTGGGAGAAGTTTGGAGAAGACATGGAGAAGGACTTTCGGTCGGCACCAAAGTGTTTCTGGAAAACTGTTCGCCACCTCAGGAGGGGGGGGGGGAACCATCCAAGCTGTGTACAGTAAGGATGGGACACTGTTGACCTCCACTGAGGAGGTAATAGGGCGGTGGAAGGAGCACTTTGAGGAACTCCTGAATCCGACTAATCGCCCTCTATGTTAGAGGCAGAGCTGGAGGATAACGGGGATTGTCGCCGATTTCCCAGGCGGAAGTCACTGATGTAGTCAAACAACTACACAGTGGCAAAGCCCCGGGATTGATGAGATCCGTCCAGAAATGCTCAAGGCTCTGGGTGTGGAGGGGCTGTCCTGGTTGACACGCCTCTTCAACATTGCGTGGAAGTCTGGGACGGTGCCAAAGGAGTGGCAGACTGGGGTGGTGGTTCCTCTTTTTAAAAGGGGACCAGAGGGTGTGTGCCAATTATAGGGGTATCACACTTCTCAGCCTCCCTGGTAAAGTCTACTCCAAGGTGCTGGAAAGGAGGGTTCGGCCGATAGTCGAACCTCGGGTTGAGGAGGAACAATGCGGATTCCGTCCTGGTCGTGGAACAACGGACCAGCTCTTCACTCTCAAGGGATCCTGGAGGGAGCCTGGGAGTATGCCCAACCGGTCTACATGTGTTTTGTGGATTTGGAGAAGGCGTATGACCGGGTCCCCGGGAGATACTGTGGGAGGTGCTGCGGGAGTATGGGGTGAGGGGGTCTCTACTCAGGGCCATCCAATCTCTGTATGACCAAAGTGAGAGCTGTGTCCGGGTTCTCGGTAGTAAGTCGGACTCGTTTCAGGTGAGGGTTGGCCTCCGCCAGGGCTGCGCTTTGTCACCAATCCTGTTTGTAATATTTATGGACAGGATATCGAGGCGTAGTCGGGGTGGGGAGGGGTTGCAGTTTGGTGGGCTGGGGATCTCATCGCTGCTCTTTGCAGATGATGTGGTCCTGATGGCATCATCGGCCTGCGACCTTCAGCACTCACTGGATCGGTTCGCAACCGAGTGTGAAGCGGTTGGGATGAGGATCAGCACCTCTAAATCGGAGGCCATGGTTCTCAGCAGGAAACCGATGGAATGCCTTCTCCAGGTAGGGAATGAGTCCTTACCCCAAGTGAAGGAGTTCAAGTACCTTGGGGTTTTGTTCGAAAGTGAGGGGACAATGGAGCGGGAGATTGGTCGGAGAATCGGGCGCAGCGGGTGCGGTATTGCATTCAATCTATCGCACTGCCAGGACGAAAAGAGAGCTGAGCCAGAAGGCAAAGCTCTCGATCTACCGGTCAGTTTTCGTTCCTACCCTCACCTATGGTCATGAAGGCTGGGTCATGACCGAAAGAACGAGATCCAGGGTACAAGCGGCGAAATGGGTTTCCTCAGGAGGGTGGCTGGCGTCTCCCTTAGAGATAGGGTGAGAAGCTCAGTCATTCGTGAGGAGCTCGGAGTAGAGCCGCTGCTCCTTTGCGTCGAAAGGAGCCAGTTGAGGTGGTTCGGGCATCTGGTAAGGATGCCCCTGGGCGCCCCCCCTAGGAGGTGTTCCAGGCACGTCCAGCTGGGAGGAGGCCTCGGGGAAGACCCAGGACTAGGTGGAGGGATTATATCTCCAACCTGGCCTGGGAACGCCTCGGGATCCCCCAGTCGGAGCTGGTTAATGTTGCTCGGGAAAGGGAAGTTTGGGGTCCCCTGCTGGAGCTGCTCCCCCCGCGACCCGACACCGGATAAGCGGACGAAGATGGATGGATGGATGGATTTATTATGAATAAACAAATTACTGTATGTTGCTACCAGATGCCAGTTCAGGGGTCTAGTGATTACTAGTGATGTTACATTCACTACTGATTAACTTTGAGATATAATACAAACATGTATAAAATGCCTACTAATAATACTAATTTACAATTAGTTTTACTGATTTTATTGTTTGATAACAGAGCTAAATACTTCATTCTGATAGGTCACTTCTGACATTCTATGTTCTGTTGCTATAAATAACAGGCTATAGACGGTTGTGATCATAGACTCTGGAGCACCAATTTTAAAATTATTTTTTGGCCTTTATTTGATAGGACAGCAGATACACGCTGAAGATAGGGAGAGGGGAAATGACATGCAGCAATGCTGGAGGATGTAAAGCGAGCAAATCATTACTGTGAATTAAAACCCTTCAGGTTGTGGCCGGGTTGGATCAGTGGGTAGAGCAGGCGCACGTATACTTGGAGGTTTATGCCCGACACAGTGGTCCAAGGTTCGAATCTGACCTGTGATGATTTCCTGCATGTCTCTCACCTAGCTGTCCTATCAATTAAACTTGCTTCTACTCTCACACTGTCTTACTCCCCCAAGGGCTCTTGATTCTCAAGCACTAACTTGTCTCTCAGTGTGCAACTTAAACTGACTCCAGAGAGCCTTCAACAGTGTGTGCATGAGTATCTGCCCAAAAAACAGCCCAAAAAAGAATCTTTAAAACAAAAACCTTCAGGTTGATTCACATCACCCTGGCAGGGTTTAATTCACAGTAATGACCTGCTAGCTCTACATTTTCCCTTTCATATTTTATAGTGTATCTATTTTTCTCTTATTTTTATCAATTTGTTAGATTTATTTATACTCTCTTTAAATTATATTTATTATTGTCAACGTGTGTCTTTTACTTTTCCTCTTATTCCTTGCTGCTGCCTCAAGAAGACATGGGGAAGGGATCTGAATACTACACTGGATGATGAGGAGTGGGACAGAATCTAAAGGAATATTAAAACTATGTCACGCGATGTGAGGGTGCGCCTCATTCAGTTCTAAATTATACTTTACTTCTATTGGACTCCCTTCACATTGTTAAGACTTGGTTTAAAAGACACACCAAATTGTTTTGGAAATGTAAAACAGAGGACGCTGACACTTTGAAACACAAGACATTCAACAATAACAATCATTTCTGCTTATTTATTCCATCCTTTCCTCTTTTGTTTGTAATGCCTGTGTGTTGTGGCTGATGGTGTGTCTATGAGGGAGTTAATTCGCCCAGCGCCGCAGATACTCTAAATCATCTTCAATTTCATCTTCGTCCATCTTGGCTTCGGGAAAGAAAAAACAAAAATACTGTGAACAATTTGCATGAATTAGTAGACACTGCAGTCAACTGCAGCTTGTATTGTGCCATGGCATGTTGAGCTGTTATCATCTGCTTGTCAACTCCTTTTTTAAAGAAACTAACACGTCAAGTTGCACACTGCTAAATTTGCATGTCATTTGCTGCAAGTGGCTTCATGTTAGATCTATGGTGTGACAAGTCCTCTGCTTCACCGACTACACTAGCCAACAACGTTTTAGTATCTGGTCTTCAGATGGTTCTTACCAGGTTGGGACGGTGATGTAAGGGACAACACTTTGACAAAAGGGACTCTCTCTTCCGTTTTGTCCTTCTCAAAGAGACTAGGATCCAGATTCTTCACCAGCCTCTCCAGCTCTGCCAGCAGCTCATCCTGAGACGCACACACACACACGTCATTATATAGCAAATTATATTGATCAGAATAATGCACAAATACAAAAAAAAGACTACTCAGTTCATACAAACAAAATCCATGTCTGAAATCACAAAAGTTACCCTAAAATTAAATTCCTGAAGGAATTACCGTCATTGTACCTCATCAAATTCCACTCCAAGGCTCCCAGATGTGTGGAGGGTGTCTGACATGTCTAGAGTGGGATCGTGCTCCTCTGTAATGTCCTTGATCAGGTCATTCATCTCGTTGAGAATATCTCTGAAACAGCCAGCAGAAAGTGCCTGGAAACCCTTTTTTAAAACTCCACATTAGGCATGTTATAACAAAACGAGTATGTTATAACATTTGCCATGAGCTGGATCCAAACTCATGGCATCATATGTAGACAAATAAATAACACCCACATACATTTACTTAGCTTCAGAAAGTAGCATTATAACCTGTAAACATAATCCTCTCAATTATCTATAATAACTGCTGACATTTTGTGTCTGAGTTCTGTTTTTATTCTGCTCCTTTTCTTGCAGATATTCATAAATGTCATCAATTCAAAAGACCTCCTATGCTGATGTCTTTTCCCTTACATATTTTCATGAGCGGACCTCATGGCCTTAAGAGCACAGTCAATGTACTTGATGTGTTTCTCATGGCACTTCTTTCTTCTCAGCGCCTGCAGAGCCACTGTGAGAAGTGCATAGGGAGATACAGTATATGAGTAGGAATGTGAAGAAAAAAAAAACATGACAAGTTTTAAACTAAACAGCAACAGCACAGTCATCCCACATATAACTACTCTGCAATGTTATCTTAATGGCAGCTATAATTTTTACTGTATAAAATTAGTCTTTTATCAGAAATGTGTGAAAATACAGGAGGCCTGCAGATTTCTTGACAGATACCTGAGAGCACTAAAGTACAGACACACACTTCTCACACGTCACTATTAGTGTAGTCTCGCATTGCCAGACCTTCCTCCACAGCGCTGCTTCTCACATCAGATATGTTGACTTGTCACAGCAGAAACAGTACATATGTAAATACTCATGAATAAATGATGGCTCAGTTCCATTATAACCCCAGTAAGCTATTATACAGTGGCCTGGTGAGCTACCATGCACAATACCCGGGACCATGAACTGGTGCTATTGCAGATGTTATTGAAGTTTAGGGTTCAGTGATATGATGATACATTTTGGATATGTATCTTGTCATATATTGCCATACTATCTACACTGTGGTATATCTGCCTTTAACATCTCTCATTGTAGATCATTCTACACAATAACGTCAATCAGTTAACAATACTCATTTCTGACCATTTTGATCTCTATACATTAATGTGATAAAGTATTTCAAATGTTCAGAGGTTCAATACATAAAAACATGGAAATGACAGCACTTTCATCTTAATCAGCCAATGCTGATGACCAAAAAAATAATACCATACCAAACAGATCAACACATCTTAAAAATAATATAAAAGCCGATTTAGATTATAGTTCAACTAAGCCATAACGTTAACGTTACCCCATGAGGGATAAAGGAGAAACTACCGTTCAGAGTGTGTAACAGGTGCTCTTAGTAACATTTGTGGGATTAGCCCAGAACAGACACTTCTGTGTTGTTGGGTTTCTCAGTTGTTCCCCACACCTGTGCTTTTCTCTCGCCATGTGGATCACAACATGCTGATGTATTATTTCTAACGAACATAACGGCTATATTTGGGTTAGAAATGGCCTGGTTGCTTACGGTAATGGTAGGTCAATCTGCAGTTCGTTAATTAGCTAGCTAGCAGGTTGTCACTGATACATTATTAACTACAATGGCTCATTGTATGTTTTAATGATTATTAAAGAATTATACAACGTATACGGTTATATCAACAGCTTTAAAAGTCTCTGTCTCACCTCTTCTGCTCCTAATGCCGTTTTTCTTGGCCACCTGAAGTTCCTGGTCGATCTTTGTCATCAGAAAGTCTCTCTTCTTCATCAGCATCTCCTCTCTCTCGGGGAGTTTCTCCATCTCCTTTAGTTGGCAGGGGCAGGCCATCTTTCTCGCCTTCTCTCCTCCACTACATAGCTTCCCAAACAAAGGCATACTGTATCTGACACACACACACACGGACAGCTTAGCTAATTAACGGGGCTCCGGCCCCGGCCTCGATCGCCCTGAGTAGTGTGGGTTGTAGCTATGGCTCCCTGTTACCTGGAGACCACATGTAGCTACTGTAAAATACATAATAATGCTAAAGTGTTTGTGTGAACCGTAACGTAGCTATATATCGATGGTGTGAACCATATTGAACATTTATTGGAACAAGACTTGTCTAAGGAGTACAACAATGTCATATTAATACTATTAGCCTATATATTACGCGATATGCTTAATTTAAATATGATTATTATTCAAACATGCAAACAATCGTGAAAAGTGTACAAAAATATTCTACTTAAGTCAATTCAATTTATTTATAGAGCACATTTAAAACCAACCAGGCTGATATATGAAAAATATAGACACAATGAACATCATAACACTTCTATACAAATGTCCCTAACTAAATCAAGTATGATTACTTTGATTTTTTTTATTTTGTATTACTTAAGTAGGTCTATAAGTAAACTTTAAATATACAGAGAATTATTTAATTCACACCCAGCAAATTAAATACAAAGTCTGTGTTGTTTGAAATAAGTCAAGTTACCCACTGAAAACCTCCCTCAGGCTAAGCAGTTTATGTGAACATCAGTGAAGTTCAGCTAACGTTTCTATTATGAAGACCTAGACTCAATGATAAACACAACTTCAATGACTTTTTGATTTATTTGAATGTTGTTTTCATGTGAGGACACAGGCGGGAGGTCAGATTCAGAATCACATTTGATACATGCAGTAACATTAGTCTTGGAGACAGTGGTGCAGACATTTATCAGCACTTTCTAAAGAATCCCAGTGTAACAGGTACTGTGACAAAATCAATCACACAGCAGCCTCAATAGTATCCTTATAGTGGGAAGAGAAGAGAGCCACTGAAGGTGCTGTAGTTATTCCTATCATCAAAGACTGCATGGTCTGATGGGAGATCCAGGTGAATTTCATCTCCTGCTTTCAGCTCCAAGACAACAGAGTTAGTGAAATAATCAAGTTCCCCTCCTTCCTTTACCTTATGATTATACATGATCCTTTGGTTGTTCTTGTACAAAAATACAGCCATATAAAGTTTTTTGGAACCACACACAGTGAACTGGAGATAGTAGACCCCGTTGACTGGTGCTGTGAAGAAACCTACAGAGTAAGAGCAGAAAAGGATTTCTGTAGATTTCCATGACCACGTGTTGATGTGACCTGCAGTATATTACCTGTAGCTGGATTGTAAGCATTGCCAATGTTGGTGAAGACCTTGCTGTATTTCAGTGTGATGTCTGTGTTGTACGGTCCAACATTTCCTGCTTCAGTCAGAGCTGTATAAAATGCCACCTTCGGTTTCTCTGTAAACACAAAAAAAGTCAATGCATGTCAGTGTGTGTGTGTGTGTGTGTGTGTGTGTGTGTGTGTGTGTGTGTGTGTGTGTGTGTGTGTGTGTGTGTGTGTCAGTCATCACCTGCATTTTTTCTCTCCAGCTGGTCAATCCTGGACTCACTGCTGCTCAGTCTGGTCTGCAAGTCTGGAGTTAATGACATTGAATCACAGAGCAGAGCAAACTGTTAAAGTGCTCATATTATACTCATTTTCAAGTTCAAAATTGTATTTAGAGGTTGTACCAGAATAGGTGTACATGGTATTCATTTTCAAAAAAACGCCATATTTTTGTTGTACTGCACATTGTTGCAGCTCCTCTTTTCCCTCATGTTGAGCTCTCTGTTTTTACTACAGAGTGAGACCGCCGGCTAGTCATGTGACATCGGCTACAGAGCTCCATGCTACAGAGCGTCAGTGGCTAGCTGTTTAAGCTGCTACAGAGCTTTGTGATGCGGCAACAGACCTCTGTCACAGCTTGCTGTATCAGCGGCAGTTAGTAGATGTGTTAAGCCACTACAGAGCTCTGCGACACCGGCTACGGTGCTCCTGATGTTCTCCGCATGTTGAGTGTGAGCTGGTTACAGATCACCGCAAGCTGCTGGTTGTGGTGCTCCGTCAGGTCAGCGATTGTTGTTTGTTCAGTTACCCCAGAATAGGTGACGGGTAGAGCACCGCGAGCTGCCGGTCATCAGTGTTTTGTTGCTGCTTTTCAAAGAGTTATTTAAGTGGTGCATGTGTGTATCATTCTGTTGCAAACATTCCATTAAAAAAGGATTGTTACATTTTGATTGCAGATATTTATCTCAAGTGTTGTGTCTTATTTGGCGTGTGTGAAGAGTTTTGACACAATGAGCCACATTCCGCAACAATCTGTAAAAACTGTAAACCATCATATTTGTCAGTGAAATACCTGCATTCTCTTCTTCAAGGTCTCTTGTTTTGCTCTCGATGGCAGTCAGTCTAATTTCTTGGACTGAAAAACAGAAGTTTGATTTTGGTTTATGAATGGTTAAATCAATTTCAATAACACATTGAGCTCTGTTGTATTTTTATGGTTATAGATTATTCTTTCTATACCATGTTGATGTTTAAAGATGTATTCTGCAGCTCACAATAAGGGCATCAGTTCACTGACACACTTCAGTCCAACTGTTAAAGGACAACAGTATTTAACAGGAAAAGTAAACAGTCTATAACAGAAGTCTCTCTCTGCTGTGTGTGTGTGTGTGTGTGTGTGTGTGTGTGTGTGTGTGTGTGTGTGTGTGTGTGTGTGTGTGTGTGTGTCAGTCATCACCTGCATTTTTTCTCTCCAGCTGGTCAATCCTGGACTCACTGCTGCTCAGTCTGGTCTGCAAGTCTGGAGTTAATGACATTGAATCACAGAGCAGAGCAAACTGTTAACATGCAACTTGGCTTGATAGAAAATAACTGATTTGAGACTCAACTTGGGCTTGGAAGTTAAAAAAGCTATGAAAATGTAAGCACTGTAATTTGTATGATTTACACTTTTAATGCATTCGAACAGGTTAGATAAATTGGCCATACAAAACAAGAATTCCAGGAAACACACTGGCCAATCAGAGCAGACTGGGCTTTTTCGGGAGGGGGGGCTTTAAGATTTTTTGTTTAATGGTAAAATATATAATCTATGGGTGCCCTCCAAAACAACTGAGCACACAGTTACAAAAATGATTGATTGTACATATTTTGATTTTGTACAAAAATGGAAACAAAGCTTATGTTATACAATAAAGATTTCAACAGGGGGTCCGGGACCCCTAGGGGGTCCTCAGAGTTGCTGCAGGGAGGGTCCACCAAATTTTAGTTTGATTATTGTTTCAAAGTTCTTGTTTTTTTCCAAAATTTAAATATGTCTGAAAATATACAATACATTAACATGAATCCAACAATACATTTTTTTGACCTTTAGATAAGGTAGCCATCCACAGATACAATTAAGCTCAAGGATTTACTATGCCATATTAAAACATCATATGATGTATATATACTGTATATATGAACATGTCAACAAATATTTTAATAGCTTAGTATTGCATGCACCATAAAACCATGGAAGACCCCTGTTCTACAATGTACATATTAAACCTTTAACACAGGTTGAAATAATAGGATATAAAATAACATTTTGCTTCAGTTTCTTTGTTAAATCATTGGCATCCAAACTGCCGTTCTACTATTTCTGTTTTAGTATTTCTGTCTTTCGTGTGTTAATCATGAAAGCTGAATGACTTTACAAAGAGCACAGGATGTATCCTGAGGGCAGAGAGCATAATGTGGAAGAGATGCCAGGCCTGACCAGAGATAAGAAGAAAAGCTACTGATTGCATGAGCCGAATAACTAACTTGACTCCCAACTCCTTTAAAAAGACACTGTTGTGAACAATCTTCACTCATTTTCTGTACTTATGCTGAAGTGCTGTAAAGTGACTGTACTTGCTGCAAGTAAACAAACTTAAGAGAACTCCAGTGATTTTGTCCATTCTTTGATAAATAATTATCCTAACAAAAAGTAAACAGTCCGTACCAGAAGTCTCTCTCTGCAGCTGCTCCACATGGACCTTGGTAACGATCAGCTCAGTTTTCAGTTGATTCACCTGGCCCTCGCTATACTTCACTCTGGCCTCCATGTTCCTCAGCTCCACCTGGAGCTCCACCACCATGTCTCTGACGGCCCTCACCTCCGCCCAAATGTCAGGGGTGGTTTGCTTTGTGGTCTGCTCAGTCTGTTCATCACCTTCATCTCTTGGACCTGCCTCAAGAAACGTGTTTATCTCACCCACCTCACCAGGGCCTCCATCCTCCCCCTGAGCCCCTGAGCCACACGGACCAAGCAGCAACAACAGCAAACCAAGAACAACCCTCATAGTCCAGTGACACGTCTACAGAAAGGTAGAGTGGTAGAGTTGGCCTGTCTTATATAGTCTCCAAACTTTAGCTGGCTAAACGAATGGGAAAAACAACAAGTGTTTTTGTCTGATAGTGGCTGCAGATGATCCAATTTGATCTCTGTGCTTGTGAGAAAATACAAGCTGCTACACCCTTATGTTAATGCTGAGGCCTTTTTTATGCTCAAGACCATATTCTTTCAACCAGTAATTATACATGATCATTTGGTTATTCTTGTACAATTTTACACCCATATCACCTACTTAGATTTTTCAGAGTGAACTGGAGATAGTAGACCCCGTTGACTGGTGCTGTGAAGAAACCTACAGAGTAAGAGTAGAAAAGGATTTCTGTAGATTTCCATGACCACATGTGTTGATGTGACCTGCAGTATATTACCTGTAGCTGGATTGTAAGCATTGCCAATGTTGGTGAAGACCTTGCTGTATTTCAGTTTGATGTCTGTGCTGTACGGTCCAGGGTACATCAAATACATTTAACAAATTTACCTAGAGCACGTGTCAAACTCAAGGCCTGGGGGCCAAATCCGGCCCCTTGCCAATTTTGATCCGGCCCATTTCAATTTAGGTTCACAGCTAATTTTGGCCCGACTAGTTGTGCCCCACAAAAAAAAAAATAAGCAATCTGTTTTTCATACTGTAACTATGCAACACTGCCATGCAGAATTTGACAGATTTGCAGACTTTGAGACTTCAAACTCCCCACAGAAAAGAGTTTAATATTCTGGCAGGTTGTGGTGAGTAAACTGGGTGGTAGCGGTGGTTTTTTTATTTGTTTTTCATGACTTGCTAAATTTTACAATGGCTAAGAAACTTTTGACTTTAGGGTTTTAAGTCGACCAAACTGTATGGGAGAAAGCTATATGAGACGTGCAATAATACAAAGTTAATTGACCTAGAGAGATAAATGCTTTTTATTCTGCCTCTGTTTAACTTCTCCTGACATCCGCTCATCCTCCAGCTCCTGGCGACAATCATTTCTTCAGCTGCTCTTGTAGTGGAGTTTTTCCTGCTCGTTAGATATATTATATTTCAGCATCTCTTCAGTAAAGTAACAAGCGACTGAGAGACAGATACACATACACACTTCATTATACATACAATAATACCCCCCTTATAAAAGAGCACATCACGTATGGGTGGGTAGCTTTCATAATCAAGACAGACTGGTGAAGAGACCCATTGAAAATAGACCTGTGGTCCTACAGCCGAAGCTATGGAGGAGTTTAGTTGGTTACGGCTTGTTTAAAATTACTATCTACGTACAGCTGTTTAGGTCCAGTTGATAACTTCTAGTTAGCAGGGTGGGTTTTGACTACAGTCATTTTATTTTAGTGTTTAACAGAAGAACCACCAGATTTCAGAGGCAGCCTAAAGGTTAAAGAAGCAAGCTTATGACCAGGAGGTTGTCTGTTCAATCCCCAGACAGGATAAAATCTGGGAGGGAAAAGTGAAAGAGCAGCATTTGACCCTCCCTCATTACCACCATTGAGGTGCCCTTGAGCAAGGCCCTTAACCCCAACCACTCCAGTGAAGCTCAGTGGCCAGCAGATCAGACTGGTTGAACTGGGCATCTTCCAGGTATGAATGTGTGCAACTGTGAATGTGATCAGGGTGTTCCTGCAAAAGAGAGGCTGCCTCTCCGTGAACCTTCCCTGAAATAAAAGGTTTTTAAGAAAGGAAAAAAAAAAGTAGACATTGAGGATTTTCAACATTAGCAGGGGTGGTGTGCCACGGCATGTACAAGTAGATTGTTCAAACTCCAGTTGAAAACTTCTTTGATGTAAAAGTGTCATTTTATTATCTTGTAAGGGAAGGGGTTCCTGTGAGCAGAGTGTGTGAGTGAGTGGAGTCCAGATTAAAAAGAAAAAAAAGGGGCATGAGGAGGTGGGGGGGGTCCAGGTGTGGCATTTGGGGAGGGGAGGGGGGGTGTCACTGGCAGTCCACCAGGCACAGAGTGGCTATGCACAGAAAAAACAAAGTCTATATTAATAAAAGAAAAAGGTTCAACTTAATTAACCACATAGAATAAAATCCTCTTAAAAAGAGGACATATCACATATGCAGAACAGGCAGCAATTTCAGACAATACAGTGGGGGAAATAAGTATTTGACCCCTTGCTGATTTTGCAGGTTTGCCCACTTACAAAGAATGCAAAAATCTACAATTTTAATCATATGTACATTCTAACAGTGAGAGACAGAATCCCAAAGAAAATTCCAGAAAATCACATCATATGAATTTATTAAAATTGATAACCATCTGATGAGGAAAAACAAGTATTTGACCCCCTGGACAAACAGCATGTTAATATTTTTTGAAAAGCCATTATTGGCCAGCACAGATGTCAAACGGTTTTTATAGTTGGTGACAAGGTTTGTGCACATTTCGGCAGGGATGTTGGCCCACTCCTCCCTGCAGACAGCCTCCAAATCATTTAGGTTCCGAGGTTGTCGCCTGGCAACTCGAATTTTAAGCTCCCTCCAAAGATTTTCAATCGGATCAAGGTCTGGAGACTGGCTAGGCCACTCCAGAACCTTGATGTGCTTCTTCTTCAGCCACTCTTTTGTTGCTTTGGCGGTGTGCTTAGGGTCGTTGTCGTGCTGAAACACCCATCCTCGACCCATCTTCAGCTCTTTCACTGAGGGAAGGAGATGTCGGTCCAGAATTCCACGATACATGGCCCCGTCCATCCTCCCCTCAATACGATGGAGTTGTCCCGTCCCCTTGGCTGAAAAGCACCCCCAAAGCATGATGTTGCCACCACCATGCTTGACGGTGGGGATGGTGTTCTTTGGGTTGTACTCGGTGTTCTTTGCCCTCCAAACACGACGAGTTGAGTTGAGGCCAAAAAGTTCTATTTTGGTCTCATCTGACCACATCACCTTCTTCCAGGCCTCTTCTGAGTCGTCCCAGGTGGTGAATGGCGAACTTCATGCGGGCCTGTACATGTTTCTTCTTGAGCAGGGGGACCTTGCGTGCGCTGCAGGATTTCAATCCATGACGGGCGTAGTGTGTTACCAACCGTTTCTTTTGTAACTGTGGTCCCAGCTGCCTTCAGTTGATTCATCAGTTCCCCCCCTTGTGGTTTTGGGATGATTCCTCACCGTTTGCATGATCAGGGACACCCCACGAGGCAAGATCTTGTGTGGAGGCCCAGACCGAGGGAGGTTGGCGGTGGTGTGGTGCTTCTTCCATTTCCTGATAACTGCACCGACAGTTGATCTTTTCTCTCCAAGTTGCTTTCCGATTCTCTTGTAGCCCATCCCAGCCTTGTGCAGATCAACAATCTTGTCCCTGATGTCCGTAGAAAGCTCTTTGGTCTTGCCCATGGTGGTGATGTTGGATGCTGGTTGTTTGGGTGTTGACAGGTGTCTTTTATACAGGTAACGAGGTGAGGCACATATTTGATGTAGATAATTGGTTCGGATTGGGGCTGTGTCTTAAAGAAAGACTAACTGGCTTGTAGGAGCCAGAATACTTGCTGTTTGTCCAGGGGGTCAAATACTTGTTTTTCCTCATCAGATGGTTATCAATTTTAATAAATTCATATGATGTGATTTTCTGGAATTTTCTTTGGGATTCTGTCTTTCACTGTTAGAATGTACATATGATTACAATTGTAGATTTTTGCATTCTTTGTAAGTGGGCAAACCTGCAAAATCAGCAAGGGGTCAAATACTTATTTCCCCCACTGTATATCCATCTTAATCAGAGAGTTTTGATATTCTAAATGCACAAGTCAAACCACATTTTTAGCAGGAATCTGATGACTTTGTCAATGATTCCAAAGGTGATCATAGACCGCAGCTCATCTCGGTTTCTTGATAAAATCTCTAAAGACTTCAACTCTGCTGAACATAGACCTACTCCCACTGAGACAGAGACTTTTGTTCAAGGCTGGGCTGTTTCCCAATTCTGATTGGCCATCTTAATCAGGCCTAGAACCTGGCAGGTGGAGGGGAATCATACAGATGATTTGGTAGAATGTATAAACAACATGTACATCATTAACTGATATATAATATCAGTGAGCATTTCTTTAGTAAAGTAACTTAAGCAACTGATATTTACCTGATCCTGCTGGAGACCTTTTCAGTAGAGATGGCTGAAGTGAAACTGACGTTCCGAAGCTTTGTCGAGATCCCGAAGCGCAGATGTTTCGAAACACTGATTCAAAGCGTGATTCAAAACACCCATGTCACGTGACTACGGCTAAATGAAACATCGGAGTGTTTCACAAGTGTTTCAACAGGTGGCATGAATCAGCGTTTGATTGACAGGGTCGGGAACACACAATCACACATCAGTATAAAAGTGAAGTCAACGCATCTTGACCTCGTGGGTTTTTGTGAGAGGAGTTTGATTTTGAGATAGCGGATTTTTGGTGATATAGTGACATTCATAGTGCGAGTTGTTTAGTTATATTTAGGCTTACATTTAAATTTACACATTGACTGATAGGCTAGAGACAGACAGAGTATACATAGTGACACATTAACATATTGATAGGTAGATACATATATAGATACACAGATAGATAGATATATAGATAGAGATATATAGATATAGATAGATAATTAGGATTGAAATATAATAAACTGTTGGGACATTCATATGTTTGAATAAAAATCCAAAAAGAATTGAGACATTGTGGCTTGATTTCTTTTATTAATATTCTTTTGTCATGACCAAAATAACATTATGCACAGTGAGGAGCCTAAAGGTTACAAGCTTCACATATCAGAAAAATACAATAATAAAAAATGGCTCATTGTCAAGGTTGTTTCAGATCAACACCTGCAAGTGACCACTAGGTGTCATCGTTGAGACAGGTGTCGGATTGATTCGAAGCCTCGACACAATATGGCACATTTGCTTCAACTGTTTCATTGTTTCATGAAGCCTCGATCTGCCCACCACTATTCAGAGGTGCGGTGAGGTTGGTGATTGTCTCTCTCCTGAGCCATTTTCAAAAGAAAGGAAAGTCACCAAAATTGTGTTTAAATACAACACAGCTGCTCGCTCATTGGTCAGAGATTTAGCCGGATTAACCAATGGGCATTACAGGCCATGGATGCCCCGCCCACTTGGGGGCTGGCTCTGGTTAAGTTAACAGTTGAAATTGATAACCTTAAGGATGGCTCAACTCCATCAAGTGTCCCAGTAAAATATTTCAGTGAGTCAGCTTGATGGCAGGCAGCCATCATGAATGGCTTTGAATACACTGCTTTTCTGCCTACTAACACAACTGCTTGATAATAAGAAATGACATGCAGTCACATGAACAGACATACATAATGCAGAATAAGATGAGAAATAAAATGTAGTAATATTTTCAGCTGGTTTCCCATTTGGTCTGTGCAGGTAGCCATGGTTTCAAACTACTCCATAAAGGTAATCAGTATATTAGTAGAAAATATCCATATCAAAGCAGCGTTCAGTTCATTTGGTCACACGTTGTTTTATTTCAGCATTTAACTTCATAATTTATTTAGCTTAGCAGTTTAGCTTAGTGTTTATTTTGACACTATGTATATTTTTTTCAGCATTAGTTGGTTGTCTGTGATGTGGATTTACTTCTAACTAAAACAGTATTTTGCACTACTCCAACTGAACTAGTAGAACAAGATGTTGGCCCCAGGAGAACTGCTGAAGCTAACAGCTGATAGTGATGGATGGAGGAAGTGGAAGACTACAGAAGGATATAGAAGGCTTTCATTTTGCCATTGCCCCGTTGTTGCATGTTTCTGGCAGCAGGCGGCAGACTGGCTAATTGAACAAGCCTTCTTTTTACATTCAGCACCTCCTCATATCATTTGGGGCTTGATTGGAAACTGTTGATTGGAAAAATCTTTATTTCAACAATTAGTTTTAACAGTTATTTACCTTATTTTCTTATTTTAAACTATTGAAAGGAAAGCATCATTTAGAAACCTGGAGCTAAATAACATTTGATAGAACCAAACAGTAGAGCATAGCTCTAACAAAGATATGGGACACAGAGTTGGGATTTTCTTTAACTTTATTAATTAGCTGACGTTTTGATATACTTAATTTACAGCCTTACAATCATTTCTTGTATCCATGTAGGTTTATGAAAGTTCAAAGTTTTGAAAAACCCAAAGGGCAGGTTTGATCCAGATCAAATGTAAGATCGTCACATTGGTTGATGTATCAGCAGGGCCGGATTAACAATTTCATGTGCCCTGGGCAACAAGACTCAAGGCTGTCTTGCATCAGCGGGGGGTACCCTACTATACACGACAGATAAAGTCTGCAACCTTGTTTTAGCCTGGGGGGTTCTGCACAACATCGCGCAGGAAAACAGGGTGCCATTAATGTAGTGATGGAGCCAGATGAGCCGATGCCCAGAGAGCAGTGTCCAGCACAGCCCCAACTGGGGGCGATACCAAGGAGACAGGATATTATTCCTCGCTTTTAAAAGGTATAGTATTATGTTTGGCAATGATATTCAATACAGGAAACATGATGATGCACAACATGTTTTATTTATTCTTCAGGTTTTCGTTTCTCTTTTAAAGTGTCGTTAATGGCCACAAGTGAACGATTTATTTCTGCCATTGACCGACATATTTTGGCTTGTTTTTCCAGCCCTTCTGCTGTCAGGAGACAGGGTCAGGGTGGTGGTCCAGCATGGGGGCCGGAGGACATGCCCTCTCCCTCAGCTGTTGCCTGGCTGTGTTTATTTAAATATAAGTGCACCTACATGTAGGCCTAAGAGATTGCAATATAAGCCTGTATATTACTATTAGGACTATAGAATACATGTGTCAAGGATGTAGGCTATAAATGAAATAAACTTCAGCTGGAGTCCGATTTATCACAGCAACACTGTTGACCGCTTCAGGGATCTCTTTTCATTCCGCATTCTTTCTCCAGCCTTTAATACCAGTTTTCAGGCGTGATATTTAAATGACGATCGTTTCCAGATGCTGCATTTATCAATGTACGATTATTCTTATGCTCTGATCGGTGTGATACGAACGTTTCATGAATCACACGTGAAGCCTGTCGTAAGATGAGTTCTGCGCTGGTTTCTACGTTAGGTTGATAAAGGAGGGCCATTCAGTGGCACACTTTCATGGAATGGACTCAACCATTCTGACCTGACTTCACTCACTACTAATCATGGCCTACTCTAAAAGGCCTTTGTCCTGGCTGGCAGCATGTGAGGGCCCTCTGTCTATGAAAGAATTGATTTCAAAATACTTTTGCTGGTTTATAAATCCCTAAACGGTTTAGGGCCAAAATACATTCCTGATCTGCTGCTACACTATGACCCACCCAGACCTCTCAGGTGGTCTGGGACAGGTCTACTTGTTGTCCCCAGAGTCGGAACTAAACAGGGGGAGGCACCGTTTGGTTTTTATGCTCCACATATCTGGAACAGACTCCCAGAAAACTGCAGGTCCGCAGCAAGTCTCAGTTCTTTTCAATCAAAGCTAAAGACCTTTCTTTTTGATGTTAAATAATTACTAATTTGTTATACTGAAGTGACATTGATGACACTTGACACTCGATAACTGCTCTTTAATGTTTCATTTCTTATACTGCACTGTAACTTTTATTTGTGTATTTTATCTCTCAGTTCTCTCAATTCTTGTACTGCAATATCAATTTTATTCTTGTCTTTTAATGTTTTTAATTTGTTTTTAATCGTTTTGTAACTGCTCTTTAGTGTTTTATGTAAAGCAATTTGAATTGCCCTGTTGCTGAAATATGCTATACAAATAAAGCTGCCTTGCCTTGCCTTGCCTATGATTGTGTGTGAAAAAGTGAGTTTACTGCCTTCCTTATATGTTGTTTTACTCTAATGGTTATTTGCAAGTGGATGTGATTTAATGCTTGACCAGTATAGATATTGGTAAATGCTGAATTGTCATCTTGCCTGTTTGTCTTGAGACTACAGGAATAATATTGTGTGTAAGTGTGCAGTGCACATGATTTGTTAATTGTAGCCTTTAGGAAATACTAGTATCCTTATAACCTGATTAGTTCAATTTCTTATGTAATTGTCAAATTGATGTTTATAATTATTTATTATATAGTACTATAATTTAAGCACTGGTAGGCCTACATCTCACCCCCTCGGGTAAGAGTACTAATACATATTGTTTGTTTAGGTATGGCACAGAAAGGAGGTCAGCTGCACCAGGAAACCTTCTCTTGTTCCATCTGTTTGGATCTACTGAAGGATCTGGTGACTACTCCCAGTGGACACAACTACTGCATGAACTGTATTAAAAGCCACTGGGATGAAGAGGATCATAAGTACAGCCACAGCTGTCTTCACACCGAGGCCTGTCCTGCTGAAAAACAACTTGTTAGCAGATTTAGTGGAGGAGCTGAAGAAGACTGGACCCCAAGCTGCTCCCGCTGATCACTGCTATGCTGGAGCTGAAGATGTGGCCTGTGATATCTGCACTGGGAGAAAACTCAAAGCACACAAGTCCTGTCTGCAATGTCTGGCTTCTTTCTGTGAGAAACACCTCCAGCTTCATTATGAATCAGAGACATTCAAGAAACACAAGCTGTGGAGCCGTCCAAGAAGCTCCAGAAGAACGTCTGCTCTCGTCATGAGAGCAGACGTGATGAGGTGATGAAGATGTTCTGCTGTACTGATCAGCAGATTATCTGTTATCTCTGCTCTGTGCAGGAACATAAAGGCCACGACACCGTCCCAGCTGCGGCAGAAAGGACTGAGAGGTAGAAAAAACTTGAGGTGAGTCGATAAAACATCCAGCAGAGAATCCAGGACAGAGAGAAAGATGTGAAGCTGCTTCAACAGCAGGCGGAGGCCATCAAGTGGAGCAGTGGAGGACAGCTAGAAGATCTTCACCGAGCTGATCCGTCTCCTGGAGAAAAGAAGCTCTGATGTGAAGCAGCAGGTCAGATCCTAGCAGAAAAGTGAAGTGAGTCGAGTCAAAGAGCTTCAGGAGAAGCTGGAGCAGGAGATCACTGAGCTGAAGAGGAAAGACGCCGAGCTGAAGAAGCTCTCACACACACAGAGGATCACAACCAGTTTCTACACAACTACCCCTCACTGTCACCACTCAGCCAATCATCATCCAGCATCCATATCCGTCCTCTGAGTTGCTTTGAGGACGTGACAGTGGCCGTGTCAGAAGTCAGAGATAAACTACAGGACGTCCTGAGAGAGGAATGGACAAAAGTTTCACCGGCAGTGACTGAAGTGGATGTTTCACTGTCACAACCAGAGCCAAAGAACAGAGCTGACTTCTTAAAGTATTCACGTGAAATCACACTGGGTCCAAACACAGCACACACATATTATCTGAGGGGAACAGAAAAGCAACAAGACTGAAACCACATCAGCTTTATCCTAGTCACCCAGACAGGTTCACCGACTGGTGTCAGGTCCTGAGTACAGAGAGTGTGACTGGACGTGGTTACTGGGAGGTGGAGAATAGAGGTGACGTTTACATAGCAGTCGCATACTAGAACACAGTATCAGCAGCAGAGCAGGGAGGTTCAATGAACGTTTGTTGGGATGCAATGACAAATCCTGGGCTTTAAACAGCAATTCCTTGTTTTTGAACCCGTATACCTTTTCTTCTGACAAAGTCCGGACTCTTGTCTCAGGTCCTGAGTCCTCCAGAGTAGCAGTGTACCTGGATCATAGTGCAGGTATTCTGTCCTTTTTACAGCGTGTCTGAAACCATGACTCTCATCCACAGAGTCCAGACCACATTCACTCAGCTGCTCTATGCTGGACTGAGGCTTAATTATACCCATGGAGGCAATGCTGAGATTTTGAAACTGAAATAGTCACTATTTCAGTTTCAAAATCTCAGCATTGCCTCCATGCATTGGGTTGTCAAACTCAACTTCCCAGAGGGCCACACTGGAAAATAAGAGTCACATCAAGGGCCAGACATGTTTAGTTTATTGATAGGCTTTTATTTAATGGAAAAAATAAAATATATTTGACTGTATTATTGCATGTGTCATATAGTTTTCTCACTTACAGTTTGGTCAACATAAAGTCCTAAAGAAGTCAGGAAAAAGTTTGTCAGCCATCATAGAAAAGAAACAAAAACGTCAGAAAAAAATTGTGACAAACAAGGTGGCAAACTTGGTGGGCCAAAATGTATTGTGAACCTAAATTGATATGCAGGCCGGATCATAATCTGCGAGGGGCCGGATTTGGCCCGCGGGCCTTCAGTTTGACACATGTGATAAATACCCAGTAGGCTACTTTTAGCGTGTACAGAGCCAGCATATCTCCACATGTGAATTAAGGGTTTATTTCAACCAAACCAGAGTGGTGATTGTTGGAACAGTGGAAAGATGAACCAAGACGGCTTTTGATAGGCTAGTTTCGTTTTTTTGTGTTTTATTTAAATGTGTTTTATGATGCTAAAATAAACAAATTATTTAAACTATTTTGTCATTTTGACTTATACGTCCACATTTTTTTGTTATTAAACTGTAAATTTAATACTCAAGTAAAGTAAAAGTAGCCTACCTCGAGTTAGTGTTTTTGAATGTGCAGGTCAGTGTAATAACCAAAATGTCAGACAATATCTAGTCATATCGATGTCGATTCTGAACTTGGGGGACATTCTACCAGAAACGTACATTATCTGTCCTGGAATTGTTACAGTTAATTAATACAACTTGTATCATCCAAAACTGACAAAAAATGACTAAATGGGTAATTTCTTTGAGTTTCGCTTCAACGAAATATCGTCTGTCCTCAGCCACATTTTAACTATCTCATCCATAATTTTGTTATTCTGAAAACATTTAGAAAAACACTTAAAAGTTTAAGTTATCATTCACGGTAATTGATTACATTAAATGCCGCATACATTCTACAAATAAATCGAATTTTACAACTGTCCCCATATTTTCGTGTTTGTCACGTTAACATAAAAAGGGTGCAATACGCCTTCGAGGTGCTGACTCAGAGGACGTGACATCATTTGACTCAGTTGATGCTGACCCTGATAAAGGGTGACTTTTTCTCTATCACTTTTATGGCTTTTTTAGAGGACGAGCTAAAGGGTCAGTCGCTGTCACACTGAAATATCATAGAAAATAATGATGAAAAGCGGCCTGACATTATGTGTATCCCCCTTTGTTTTTGCTGGCATTGAATATGAATAATTAAAGACAATGTCGGTAACAAACAATAGAGGGCAGCACCACGCCACTGCAGCGTCTAGACTGCTCTTTTTGGACCAGGAAGTGCGGTGCCAGTTCCCAGATCCACCGTTATAACAACACAAGGGCTGTTAGGGAGATACACATAGTTTTTCCTTTGATAACCTGGAATCATATTCGTCTTGACATGGAGGGTATGTCGTGTTTTAACATGTGAACGCTCCATCCTGATAGGTGTTGCCTCTGTTTTAGCTCTACAGCCAATCTAATGACAGATAGCTAACGTTAGCTTGTTAGCTTAGGTAGCTAGGTTAGCTGTTAGACCTGTTTTGATTTTCACTTGATTTGTTTTTCATATCTAACTATGTGTTTCCAGACTAACTGTTAATATGTCCTTTGGTTTGATTTAACATCTTGTCTTAACGCTGCCTGTCACTGACGTTTTTCCTTGCAAATTACTGTTTTATTAAGAATCTCACACTCCTTTTACAAATGTAACAAGTGCAACATTAGCTTCGACAAACGTAACGTAACGTCAGATACTTCCAGACCCTCCTCGGGTTTGGACGTGTACAAAAACATGACGACTTAAAACTCAAAGGAACATTTTCACTTTTTACTGTATCGGTTGGTTTGTATTTCCTCTGTGGCTGTGTATTTGTAGTAGTTTTTGTACAGTGTTTGTCAAGTTATTTAGAAAAAAGAGCACCAGATCCTCCCACAGAATCATAAGTGTCCCCTAGGGGACTGAAGTTACATTCATAGATTTGTCACAAAAATATGTAAAAACATACATTATTGTTATTGTCAGGGTTAGGCAAAGCGCTACAGCTGGACACAGCCATAATGTATGGAGTTGGTCAGAAGTAAAGGGTGCCTTTAAACGTCTCCTTCCACTACTTCCACTCTGATTTTTAATATGATTGTTGGACGTTTTCAGTAAAACAAAAAGGGGGCTTACCTTCAAGTAAAGAAATGACCGATTGGACAACTCTTTATTAGTTTATTGTCAATTGCAGATAATGACAATCCAATGTTTTAATATATAATGTAGACTTAGCATATTGCTGTGTTACAGACAATCTAATTTACACAATATACACTACATAACTCTATCTCTCACTGTCTCCACAGACACACTCTTCCAGTTAAAGGTATGTATCAGTAAAAAGGGTCAATCTGTATCAGTTTGATAGAACTTATAAAGGATAAAGGTTATTTATTAATTTCCTGTACATATTTCTCTGTGTTCAAAGTTCACTTCCAAGCAGCTTGAGAGACTGGCCAAGAAGGCAGAGAAGGAGTCGGAAAAGGAGCAGGCCAAGGTTAAGAAGGTGAGGAAACTGGCCCAAGCTTAAAGCCAAGTTACTGGGGCACTGTGGCGGCAGCTAAATGATTCAGATGCATCCCTGTCATCACAATGACCCACAATGTTCTCTTGCATAGCGGGACCTTTGTTAACATATCCTTGCATATCATACACCTCTCCCTGTCCCTTTATCTCTACTGTGACCTCGCTAACGAATAATAATAATAATAATAATAATAATAATAATATGTTAATTTATATGGCACCTTCACAAGCAAGTAAAAGACATCATCATCATAAAATGCTGACATCAAGCTAAAAACATAAAAGACAGTCAAAAATTAAACAAAAAGCAAGTCTAAACAAATGGGTCTTGAGCTGCTATAATGGCAAAATGCCAAAAAATAATCTTAAAAAAAAGGCCAAGCTTCTTTTGGTGCAATTTTTAGCTGTAGGGATTGTTTTTTAAGGTCATATTTACTAACTAAAGAGCTCTTTGTTTATCACAAGTTAAACATGTAAAGCATCCAGACAGATATCATCTGCATCTTTGTTCTTTCTTCCCTTTTCTCTGTATCAGTTGGATAATGTGCTCTTTGCAGTCGGCCTGTAGTGGGTGATGATAATGTTTGGGTGTGGCTGTTTGGGGCTGTGCCGGTATCTCTATATCTATTCCAGACTTGTTAAGTCATTGTGTATATATGCAGCCCTATCACTGGCCAATGGCAGCAAAGGCTTATCAGATGAGTGAAAAACATCAATAGATAATACAATGAGTTATGTCATTATGGAGTGTAAAAACAAATATGAAAAGCTTTTT
The DNA here is from genome assembly GCF_004354835.1 of Perca flavescens. Lineage (NCBI taxonomy): Eukaryota > Metazoa > Chordata > Actinopteri > Perciformes > Percidae > Perca > Perca flavescens. The sequence continues at coordinate 686,860 of NC_041338.1, read as the reverse complement.
CTTTTCCTTTTACCGCCAGTCAATCGGTAGAAAGTAGCGCTTCAGTGCCGTTGCAGTCATTCCCCAGCTGCAATGACTCGGAGAGCGCAGATGCGGAAGATCCGGAAATGCTGACCAATCAGAGCAGAGGGGACCATTGATTGTTTTAACTGGCTACACCAGCTGAGCACACAGGGCGTAGGATTGTGTGAGTCACAGGCGAGACAGAGAGCTTTTGCTTTGGGATTGTTGTTGTTTCTTCAGTATTTTGGAGCCGGCACAGCGCTGTGAAAACGTCAATATATTGTCAGCTGTTATCAGAGGACAGAAGTGAAGGAAGCAAGAAAAAAAAGAGCTAATAAAATATACCAGATGAGTAAAATGAAAAATGTATAACTTAAATATTATGTTTAATATTTTTGTATTTTAGTTGCAGTAAAGGAAAACCAACTGATTGAGGGTTAAATATAATAACATACACAATGTAAAAATGTCTTTTTCTTTTTACACTTCATTTTGGATATTTAACTAACAGTATTATTTATTGATATATTCAGCTGTATTTTCAACTGGTCTAATTACTGTTTACTGCCCTCAGTAGATTATTTATGGACATTCTACTGGTCAAGTGACACATCAGACAGCAGGGGGCAGCACAACTTTAGCATTGTATTTGTATAACATCATGCATCGTTTATAGAGGTAAATAGATATGCTATAAGGTCATTAGGCATTGCTGTTCTAATTTCAAAAGCATGTTTGGTTTGAAGATTACAGAAGACATATCTAGGTGATTTCTCTCATGGAACAAATGAGGTTACACCAATCTGTTATCCTCTCACTGGCCAGAGACATATCTTCACTTTATTACTCCCATCCTGTCTAACAGCTCATATGCATTTGAAATATGGAGAAAGCTGCTGCTGTTTGTTTTTATTACTGTTTGTATTACTAACTTTATAGGAGCTACACTTGTCAAGATGTAATCCACACAATTTAAAAACTGGAAAAGAAAGCCAGGAAAATAAATTATATGTTGTGATGTACCGAAATGAAAATTCTGTGCCAAAACCGAAAATTCAGGATGCACTGGGCCGAAAACGGATGTTGTTTGTATTAATATTATACTTTTTAATTGATTTCATGAATTTAATTAATCTGATCTGATTTGAAAAACTCAACTGAGAAGGAAATCTCATGATTTAATCTACAAACTATTATTCAAATAGTAAAAGATTACTGCCCTGGTCGTATGGCGCAGCACTCGTTACAACAGAGAAAGCTAAAGCCTGATCAGCAATTTATTTAAATAATTTATTATAGTTAAATAATGTTAACAACTATAGATATTTATCTGGTACTACTACTTCTACTAAACACAAACTGATAACCTGTTCACAAATGCAGAGAGTAGCTTGCTCTTCTCTATTTCATATTTTTTATTGTTTAGTATTTTAAAACAAAATCAGTGTCAGTAGCTTGTTACCTTTTGGTCCGCTACAGTTTAGAACATAGTCATAGCAATAATGCATCCTCCACAATACAGCCAGTGTTTTTTCCACAACTTCCACAGCAGCTGAGTAGAGCACACAGAAATCAATGTTGGCAGACACATGGCATATGGATGGTATATGCCAACTGCAAGGGAAAGGTTTTTAAATGAATCCTAGACCAAAATAGTTTGGTGCAAGAAAACTAAAGTACCCATATTATGAAAAAAAAACACTTTCTTGGATTTGGGGTGTTATTTTGTGTCTCTGGTGCTTCCTCACGCATACAAACTTGAAAAAAAAAAAACATCCATGCTGTTTTGAGTGAGATACGGCTTCTGAATGTGTCCTGCCTTCAGTCTCCGGGTGAGCTGGTCAAAATCTGCAAAACACTGCTACAACAACAACACAAATTCACCCTAATCTACAAAATAAATTGTATAGAACTACTTCCATGTCCCTGTTCTGCAGGTATTCCACACAAAGTGTGAAGTGCGCCCTCGTTTAGAAGAAGTCTCCCAGCTAATCCTGCCTTGATCTGACTGAAGTTAGAGAAACGGCTAGCTAGCTCATGTAGTCCTTACCTAGCTGCTGAGCATGTGACTGCCAACAAAGATGTTACAGAAGTTGAGATGTCTCACTCTGTAGCTAAAACAGAGACCTGACACGGGGTGAAATGAAATGGTGTTTTTGAAAATTAAACCATGTAAACCTATTCTGATACAATCTCAAATTACAATTCTGAACCTGAAAATGAGCATAATATTAGCACTTTAAACAAAAAACTTGTAGTTGACCCTGTCTCCCTAACCGTACATGTATGTTGTTTAAAGCGAGGGCTAATTGTTTATGTTTTAATGTAATGTTTAAAGCCTTGGGACTACTCCTTTAGCAGATTGCTTTTGGATTTTAGTATAGCGATAAAAGGTCAAGACCCAAACTATCCACAACCATAATGTCGTGTCTACTTACGAGTCAGAAAAAAGGCCTATTTCATATGAGTAATAATACTGTACTTTGGATTTGGTCAGTCTACAAAAATCATTTGAAGACATCACTTTGGGATCTGCTAACATCTCATGGGCGTTTGTCATCATTTTTATCTTATTAGAGACAAGGTAAAAGTTAGATTAATCCTAACAAAAATCATTATCAGTTACAGCTTTTGTTGACCTAATTTATAACAAGCTTATGTACAATGCTGACACTAAAGATTACGCAATGGTGTTTCTGTTGGTCACGTTTACATGTGTGTGCACTACATACACCTGGAGGATTGTATGCAACCAGGTATGCTAAAGGTGAATTTGAGTTGCTGTTTTTTGAGTGTTTACAGTGTCTTTGTCTCATCACCAGGCGTTGCAACAGAAGAATGTGGATTGTGCCAGAGTGTATGCTGAAAATGCCATCCGAAAAAAAAACGAAGGTCTCAATTGGCTGCGCATGGCGTCTCGAGTGGACGCGGTGGCCTCCAAAGTCCAGACTGCTGTCACCATGAAGGGAGTAAGTTACTGTGTTCAGTCAGCTCATCAGCGGTGGAACAAGTGTCCAGATCCTTTACATAAAAGTACAAGTACTAATACCACACTATAAAAACACTTTGTTACAAGTCAACCTCCTGCATTGAAAATGTTGCTTAAGTTAAAGTCTGTATCATCAGAAAAAAATGTACTTAAAGTATTAGTACTCAATGCAGAAAAGTCCTCACGTATAAAAAAAACTAACTGCAAACGATCAAAACGGTTCTGTCAATCAACCAAGTGTTTAATGGTCTATTTCAGCTGGACCTGTAGGCTGTAATATTGTTGGGTAGTTTAATTTATAATATTTTATAAACTACATGTGTTTTGTGTGCAGAAATCTTAATGTGTAAAGTAACTAGTAACTAAAGCTGTAACAGATGAATGTAGTGGAGTAAAAAGTCCAATATTTCTCTCTGAAATGTAGCGGAGTAGAAGTAGAAAGTGGCATGAAGAGAAAAGACTCAAGTAAAGTACAAGTACCTCAATATTTGGACTGAAGTACAGTACTGGAGTAAATGTACTTAGTTACATTCCACCGCTGCAGGTCATTGATACTTGCTGTATACAGTTTTACTATATGTAGGGTTGCTTACGACATCATATGTGTCCTTCCAGAATGAGACAAATCCATCATAAAAGCATTTCTTTCCATCAGGTGACCAAAAACATGGGCCAGGTGACCAAAGCTCTGGACAGAGCTCTAAACTCCATGGATCTCCAAAAGGTCTCTGCCGTCATGGATAAGTTTGAAACCCAAGTCCAGAACCTCGACGTCCATACCTCAGTGAGTGGCTGCAGACTATTTGCATTTGTTCTTGTATACTGTACGTATTTTCATAAAGTGTTTTGGTCAAGTGCTTGGTTAGATGTTCTGTCTGATTGAAAGGGTAGCTTCAGTATTTTTCAACCTGGAGTTCTCCCACGTTTTTGTAACAGAGTAAGAATTTTTAACGTTAATGAAAATATGCTGGCTTTATACACGCTAAAAGTCTTGTTAATTTAAAGTCTGGTGAGTGTAGCGATGATTCTGCTTAAACAAAAAGGATCTTACTCTTTAACTAAAAGGTATCTTTCTAGGGATCCTTTCTGTATGTTGTCAGACACTTCAAATAATCTCAGTCAGTTGCAAAAACAGCACTTTGAGTGGACGGAAATTGACGATTCACATTTGCCCTGTAGGATTACATTGCAGCCTGGTTCAAGGCTGCAATGTAATCCTACAGCATGTTCACTCAATACTGGGCTAATTTCAAATATTTTGTTTACATTTGTCACCAATACATGGGGTCCAGGTTGAAAAATACTGATATTACCCTTTAAATTGTAAAAAAAAATCCAACCCAGTTGTTGAGTTTTCTTTTGTCCTTAACGCACTCGATCTATCCCTCTCTTTCAGGTGATGGAGGATTCCATGAGCTCAGCAATGACGCTGACCACGCCTCAGGAACAGGTGGACGACTTGATCCACCAAATAGCAGAGGAGAGCGGCCTGGAGGTGATGGACCAGCTCAGCCAGCTGCCTGCAGGAGCCACCTCGGTGGGCGCAGAGAGCTCTCGGAGCCAGGATAGGGAAGACCAGCTGTCTCGACGGTAAGGACCAGTGTCTGTACTTGGTACTATATCATATGTTTTATCCCATAACTACTGGGTTACGGGTTACAAGTTCCCTTAAAGGGTAATGTAGTTTCGAGTCATTTTTTAAAATTCTCTGAATCCATCTTCTTAAATTTAGATTTAAATTTAGAATATGTTCTAGTTGGGGACAAAAGCAAGACATTTGAGGACGTTATATTGGGCTTTGGGAACCACTGATCCGCCTATTTCCTACGTTGCAGGTTGGCTGCTCTGCGGAACTGAGGACTCGTCCCGGAGAAGAGACGGGACTTGTTCCGGCTGTGTGGAAGCAGACAAGTTTAATGATGGCGACAGGAGCTGTGTGTGTGTTTCTATTGAACTGTTCCTACAAGGAGGACTTAATGAGACTATCGATTACCATCCCCCTGCCTGCTCTATAAATAAACACACACACACACACACACACACACACATATACATATACAGGCTAGAAATACTACCTGAGAAGGCATGAATCTCTCTGGTTCACCTTCCCATTTGATCCTTCTATTCCCGTTTCTGTCTCCCCCTGTAATAGTGGAAGTCCCCGTTGGATCTCATTTTACCTTTTTTGAGTCTCCTTCTTCTCCGTGTTTCTCCAACCAACACCACCTCCTCCCCCTGTTCTCAACCCACACACTTTTGGATGTATGCTTTGTACGAAAAACATTTTTTTTCACAAACTGTAAATTTACGATGATGACGTTTTAGTAGCAGTTATATTGATTATAATGGATTTTGGCGTCCCTGGCTCTCATAAGGTGCCCGGTGGGTTAAAGATTTATTTACAAGTGTTGTGTGCTCTGTCAGTCAGAGTTTTAATGGATGATTCTGTTGGGAAGAAGGAGACACATACATTTAATGGGAAAAGAAATATCAGATTTTATACTTTGGTGTTTGGTCATTTTTAAGTTTAAAAGCGATCTCTTGGTAACACTAACAACTCCTTCAAAAGATTCATCCAAACAACAACCACTGCATGACATTATTATATATGTATGTGTATATATATATATATATACATATATGTATGCAGCAAAGTACAATCCTCAGACCTTTTGTTTCTCACTGTCAAAATGATTTATATTTGTGTTCTACTTTTGTTGTTGATTATTTCTCATACCTGTATTGGGAATTTTTGCTTTCAATGCCTTATTTGGGATGCAGGTGCTTGCATAGGTGCTCCCCCCGCCAGTGCCTGAAGGACAGTAGTGTAGAAAGCAAACAGCAGTAAATGTCTTGGTCACAGCCAACTTCACTTCAACTCTGACTGTGATGAGTGAGCGCTCTGGTTGCCATAGCTGTCATAGAGGGACATATATTATCTCTTCAACTCTATAGATTGAAGAAGACGGATCTCTTTGAGGTGTCCCCCAGCAACACTGAAACCTCACTCAGATATTTTTCGGAGCTTCTCTGTCTCAAAATAAAGTGATCATCCCCACCTGTCTTAGTCTCATCCAAAACCCTTCCAGTAGAAGACGTCAGTTAGGAGCAGAGATGTACGTGCTGGATCTTATTTTAATTTTTTTTTGACAAGAATCAATTGCTACTCCTTTTTTGCCTTGTAAACCACGTAAACAATGGCAACAGTGTGATTTAACAGAAGACGGGTTCTTTTTCTGTTGTTTTTAGAGCTCATAGCTCTGTATTGAGATGCCTGTTAAGTGATTTTACTGGTTTTGATGCGTCCTTCTTTGAGCATCAGTGAGATATCAGTGAGAGGGGCAGGCAGGCCAAAGCCAGACCTCGACCTATGATGGAGCGTCTTTACTCTTGGATGTTTTCCATTTATTTGTCCATTTTAACACAGGAAGGGTTTGTTATTACTCAACGTTCAGCAGACTTTGAAGAATTATTGTTTTCTATATTTATCTTGGTAAAATAAAGTCTTGCCCTCTGATGCAGTCTTTCATTTGACCTGAGTGGTTTGAGTGTTGAGTGTTGACAGACAATGCTTACAGTGTTGCGTTTGAGCTGTATATACACTAGTATGTCAGATCAAATTTCAACCAACAGTAGATGGCACCAAAAGCATGAAGACAAATAATTTGGCTGCAAATGCAGCTTTGCCATGTCACAAAATAGTTCATGAAATCCACTTCCTCTAAAAATTACTTCTTTTTTTTGTACATTACTTGAACTTATGTAATTCAAATGCTTTAAGTTGGGGTAACTTTATTTCCATAAAAACAAAGGTTGTTAGAAAGTTACTTTGGTGAGCTAAAAAGACCAACATTCGACACAGCTAGATTTTAACGGTATGTTTGTTAGTCATGTGCCATTGGCTTCTTATGTACTTGCACCGCCTCTAACATTAGTTTTGTTCAGTCTAAACCAGGCCATCAGGAAGTGCGCTAGGCTTTAAAGCTAATTTGACATAGCGGCCAAACTGTCATGTGTCTGTCATGTGATGCCATGGGGCCCAAAAATACTTATTTTTTCCCGTAGACTTACATTATGAAAGAGATAGCTGTAAATCAGTAGATGCATGCAAAACGACTTGTTTCACTATCAGACTTTGATCCATAGGCTGGACCGGTGGAGGTCTCTATTTTATTTATTTTATTTATTTTATTTATTTGAAAGGGACATTGCACAACAAATGTGTTGCACAGACCAGATATAGCTACAAGCTAATTTTCATCTGTAGTCCCTGGGCAGAGGCAAAGTGACACCACGTATATACAGTGGATGATGAGCATTCCTACTAATAAGTTCATTCACAATATAAAATACAGATACAGCACCTACACAAGGATCACCTCAACAGAAATGCAATTTCAATATTTACAGTATGTACAATTATTACAGTTTTTTTTTTTTTTACTTTTATTATTGCCTACCTAACATTTTAACAGTACCCTAGTTTACCAGTTTTGTATTAATGATCACAAATCTGACCGTCTTTCAGCCACTTCTTGAGGTTAACTTTAAACTGTTGCAAAGTAACACTCTCTCGAACAACAACTGGCAACAAATTCCACATCCCTGCGGCTTTCACAGAAAAGCTGTTCTGCCCAAAAGTAGAGGACCTAAAGTTAACATAACACTCTCCTCTGGAAGAGGCTCGCGTAGTTCTAATACCTGCCTCTTCACAAGGTTTCACAAACTTTCTCAGGGGCTGTGGGGCCAAATTATGAAAAATCTTGTATACTAAACTGACATTTATTTAACGTTAATAATTTATATTTCTTCACAATGTTACAGTAGTGGTATGAAAAAGGTTTTTTTATCTAAAATTTTAAGTGCCTGCTTGTACAAGCTTTGAAGCGGCTGTAACACAGAATTGGTTGAAAGAGTCCAATTTGTGATGCAGTAAGTAAGATGAGAAAATATCATCGCATGCATATATAACTTTTTATTGGGCCCCATTGTGCGGAAGCAGCGCCGATCATCCAGATAATTTATTTTAGTTAAACATTTTTGGCTTCATGCGCCACTGACTAGCTCTCATAGGAATAAACGAGACTCTCCCTCAATTGCTGCATCCAGGTCTTATACCGTATGTATTATACATGCGTGGTACATTGCATCGTCTGCACCAAGAACATTTTCTGTGTGAACAGGCAATAAAGTTTCATCTTATGTTATGTTCTTTAAAGTAGGCACACTTCTGGGAGCCTAGGGGAACCCCACTTACCTAAAGGGGGGTTCAGACCACAGCGAACGGTGGAATTGCTAGTTCCGATCCAGACACGTGATGCCCCTTTAGGGGTTAGGTGGGGTTTCACTGGGAGACTTTGGATTCCTGTCTTCCTGTATTTATAAAATCCTCCTGTCTACTCTTGCCAGGCCATCTAGCTGAGGATAACCTTGTGTAGTTTCATCATGGTGTAATGGGAAAAATTACATTTAAGCATAATGCCTTATATTTTTATGTTTTATTTCTACTTTAATTCTCTCACAAATGCTGAAAGAGTCTCTCATTTTCCACATGTAGATTTTGATTCTAACTTTGTGAGACATCCAGTCTGGAACATTATGTGAGCTCTGTTTGCCTGAACCGATAAAGGTACAAGGTCACCCCAAAACTATCTCATGTTTTCCCATGCCAGTTAAGATGTAACTGGGGGATGAAAGTCATACAGGGAGGAGGAGGTGAGATGACTCCAAGATGTCTCTTGTATTTCTCTGATTGTCTTCATGTGTATCAGATTGCCTGTCAAAATTGTAGCGTCATACTAAGCCAAGTGCGTGTGTGCTGTCACTCTTAAGATGCATATAAGCCTGGTGTTCTTGTTCACTCATTGGAGAAACTGACTCCACACTGGGCTGCGGCCTTTTGTGAAATCACGTTGCTCCTATATTTGCAAATATATATATGTTTTTAATAAAATACAAAAACCCAACTTGGTTTTAGTCTCAGTCTGTCTTATTTGTTTCAATTTACTAAACTCTGAAAAACTCTTCCCCCTGCTGCAAAGGAAACTTCCACGACAATGGCTTCTCTCATCTCATTTGCAACACAACACAAGGCAGATCATGACCACCGCCCTGAGTTGGTTTCTGAATATTCAGACAGATGCAGCATGTTCACACACAAAGGCAAATACAGGCTGCTGTGTTGTCTGGGTAAACAGTTTAAACTGCAGCACAAACAGCAAGTTTTCCTGTAATTTCTCCCTGAAGCATTACTAGGAACAGTCTCAAGATGGGTGGTGGTGGAATGTTACTGAGGGGCTTTTTAGCATTACTCTTCACTCTTTCTCTGTATCTCCCTCATGCTCTGTTTGTGAAATAAGTCATGAGGTAAATTATCATACCATGGGTAAATAATTAGACAGCCCTGAGAGGGGAGCAGCAGAAATGCGTGGCAGGAAGTGTGCGTGCCTGGCAGCCCCATAACAACTGGCTGTCGCTCCATGAAATGTCAAAGAAGAGGCCAGAGCGATCACCCCAGCAGGTTGTCTTGGCGTGCACTGAGTGTTTCCACTGTGGACTCCCCCGCCTTTTTCTTTTTCTGGAAGCCTTGACTTAGCCATGGTGACAGAAGGAGGACACACAACTCATGACAACACAATAGATGATGAACAAGCTGTCCCAGGACTGACTTATACACAGTGAGGGGTGAAAGTTAATATCCAGGATAAGACGTGGTGTTTTCACCAGAAAATACCAACCCAGTGACCTCGCTGAACCTCCAGGGAAGAGAACTGGAGGTTATGAATTGAAAATGGCTTTTTAAATATGTAAGTGACTCCCAGCAGGAGCCAGTTTCTATAAAAAGGGATGCTGGCAGGGTTGTGCTGACAGAATGGAGTTCCCCTTTAATGCCACGCTCCTGCATGGGTTGGGTTGCAGTGTCAGGTTTCCCCGTTGTGTCTGCTGTTTGTGTATGACAAATAAGCAATAGCCTACTTGGCAACGGGTTTGTAACTGGAAACTGTTTAGGGAGAGTGACTGTGTTGATTTTCCTCCATGAGCACAATAGATCAGTGTCACAAGATACAGACAGGCATCAAAGGTCAGGGAACAGAAACTGAGAGTAAAAGGCTAGGCTTAAGAGGGCAATAGAGAGGAGCAATGGTAACAATTACCATGTTTACAAGAGACAATAAGGAAGAGCTTGAGCTGAAAGTAGTGTCTACATGAACTCTCAACATCCTTTATAAACAAGCTTTATTATCTGCTTAATTATCACTTCATCATGATGTCTTCAGTTTCTATTCTGCCATTTTACTTAATTGGTTAGGAAATGAAATGTTACATTCTACTAAGGCTCAGCTATGACTATTAATTAGTTGACGCTGCAGTTGCTTGTACAGAAGAGGATTAGGGTAGGGCTGCACGGTATGAGGAAAATATGTGATATGCGATAACGTTGAATATCGCGATAACAATATCACTTGCGATAAATAAACAGAGTACTCACCTCTGCATTTCTGCTGCTTTCAGTATTCTGCTACACATACAAAAAACTGCTTTTTGATTTTAAAACAATTGAAAGGAAATCATTTCTAACATTCTTATTTATTGATATTTTCTTTCAACTCACACAAAAAACATTTAGTGTCTATTGCGGTATATCGTAGCCTTTTGCGATGTGTATATTGCACAAGTTAATATTGGGATGATGATAAAAAAAAAATAAACAGTAGATTAGGGCCACATGGGAAAATGTTTTTGAATTCTGGGTTTGAATTCAATTTAAATTCAGAACTCAAATACATGTACAACTACTTAAATAGTATATAAAGATGTAAATAAAACCTATGCTAGTGCAAGTTGCACTTATTGCAGTATTGTGATGTAAATTAGTCTTATCGAACACTCAGCGATGAAGTGTTCAAAAATGGATAGGCTTAACAATTGAGAGCGAATGAAAAACTTCACATTAATGCTTTTTCTCGCCCTCCGCAAGTAGTTTCCTACCATAGACAGTAGGCCTATAGTTTCTTACTAGTCTGGCTCCCCCGATGTCCTGAATTTTCAATTCAATTCAATTTTATTTATAGTATCAAATCATAACAGAGTTATCTTGAGATACTTTAAAGATAGAGTAGGTCTAGACCACACTCTATAATTTACAGAGCCCCAACAATTACAGTAATTCCTTCAAGAGCAAGCATTAGCAGTGGCTATTGCGACAGTGGCAAGGAAAAACTCCCTTTTAGGAAGAAACCTCGGCAGACCCAGACTCTTGGTAGGCGGTGTCTGACGGGGCCGGTTGGAGGTGTGAAGGCGATAATAGTCGCATTGAAGATAGTGGAACAGTGACTTTGAAGGTAGTCGTTGTAGTTCGTGTCACAGCAGGACGTTGCTGGATGAAACGTGGCGCTGCAGAGCACGGGGGGGTGTAGCAGACGCAGCAGGACGCGGCCGGGCGTTGAAGGGAATCGCAGAAGAAGAAACATAAGGACTCCGGGGAGTAAACTCCCCAGAGCTAGGTTAGTAACAAGCAGTTCTGGGACAGGATGCATACAAAAGGAAACAAATGAAAACATTGATGAGAGGCTGTACTGGCCTGCCCCCCTCAACTCACACTTTATTATTGAATATATGATCAATAAATCTGATGACTACGAAGAGAAGCAGGTGGGCCGGGTTAGGCAGACGCTGCAACTCCTCACTTCTTAACTATAAGCTTTATCAAAGAGGAGAGTTTTCAGTTTATTCTTAAATGAGGCGATGGTGTCTGCCCCCCTAACCCAGACTGGGAGCTGGTTCCACAGGAGAGGAGCCTGATAGCTGAAGGCTCTGGCTCCCATTCTACTTTTAGAGACTCTATGAACCACCAGTAACTCTGCATTCTGGGAGTGCAGTGCTCTAGTGGGACAATAAGGTACTAAGAGCTGTTCTAGATAGGGTGGTGCTTGACCATTTAGGGCTTTGTAGGTCAGGAGAAGGACTTTAAAGTCAATCCTGAATTTCACAGGAAGCCAATGCAGAGAAGCTAAAACAGGAGAAATATGATCTCTTTTCTTAGTTCTCGTCAGAACACGTGTTGCAGCATTCTGGATCAGCTGGAGAGTCTTAAGGGACTTATTTGAGCAGCCTGACAGTAGGGAATTACAATAGTCCAGCCTGGAAGTATCGAATGCATGGACTAGTTTTTCAGCATTGTTTTGAGACAGGATTTTATATCTTTAATACATGCTTGAAGTTTAGCTAACTGACTTGTTTCGTCTGGTTTGATTGATAAGTATAATTGGGTGTCGTCCGCATAGCAGTGATAGTTAATTGAGTGTTTCCTAATGATATTACCAAGAGGAAGCATATACAAGGAGAACAAAACTGGTCCAAGCACCGAGCCCTGTGGAACGCCATGCATAACCCTCACGTACTTAGAGGATTTATCATTAACATTAACAAATTGAGATCGATCAGAAAAATAAGACTTAAACCAGCTTAGTGCAATTCCTTTAATTCCGACTAAGTGTTCCCATCTCTGTAACAGTATTGTATGGTCAAAAGTGTAAAATGCAGCACTAAGATCTAATAAAACAAGTATGGAGACAAGTCCTTTGTCTGCAGCAGTTAGAACGTTGTTAGTAATTTTCACCAGTGCCGTCTCTGTGCTATGATGCTTTCTAAATCCTGATTGAAAGTCTTCAAATAAGCTGTTGCTATGGAGAAAATCACATAACTGATTAGCAACTACTTTCTCAACGATCTTGGAGAGAAAGGGAAGGTTAGATATAGGTCTATAGTTTGCTAAGACCTCAGGATCGAGGGTGGGTTTTTTCAGAAGAGGTTTTATCACAGCTACTTTAAATGACTGCGGTACATAACCTGTTAATAGAGACATATTGATCATATCTAGTAGAGAGGTGTTAACCACGGGTAATGCTTCTTTGAGTAATCTCGTTGGGATGGGGTCTAAGAGACAGGTAGATGGCTTTGCTGAAGATACCTTTACCATTAGTTGTTGAAGGTCTATAGGATAAAAACAGTCTAAGTATATGTCAGGTCTAGTCGTTCTTTCTAGCAGTCCTGCGTTGAAAGGTGAGCCGTTAGAAGTTGAGGGCAAAAGGTGATGAATTTTATCTCTAGTTGTTATAATTTTATCATTAAAGAAGCTCATGAAGTAATCACTACTCAGAGCTAGAGGAATAGATGGCTCAGTAGAGCTGTGGCTATCTGTCAGCCTGGCTACAGTGCTGAAAAGAAACCTTGGGTTGTTCTTGTTTTCTTCTATTAATGATAAGTAATAGTCTGATCTGGAATGTCTGAGGGCCTTCCTATAGGTTTTCAGACTGTCTTGCTAGTCCAAACGAGACTCTTCCATTTTGATGGAGCGCCATTTGCTTTCAAGTTTTCGCGAGTTTTGCTTTAATTTACGAGTTTGGGAGTTATACCAAGGTGCAAGTTTCCTTTGCTTCATCTTCTTCTTTTTGAGTGGAGCAACAGAGTCTAAAGTAGTCCGTAGGCAGGCCGTAACACCATCTACACAATTGTCAATTTGAGAGGGACTAAAGTTTACATGAAGGTCCTCTGTTGTATTAAAACAAGGTAATGAGTTTAGTGCTGTTGGAATGTCTTCCTTAAATTTAGCTATAGCACTGTCAGATAGGCATCTAGTATAGTAGCTTTTATCTAATTTCGTATAATCGGGTATTAAGAATTCAAAAGTAATTAAGAAGTGGTCTGATAATAAAGGATTTTGCGGGAATACTAATACATCTTCAATTTTGATACCATATGCCAGCACGAGGTCGAGGGTGTGGTTAAAACAGTGCGTGGCCTCATGCACACTCTGACTGAAGCCAATAGAATCTAGTAGTGAGTTGAAAGCAGTACTAAGGCTATTGCTGTCAACGTCCACATGGATATTAAAATCACCTATAATAAGTACTTTGTCTGATTTAAGTACTACACATGATGAAAACTCTGAGAATTCAGATAAAAATTCAGAATACGGACCTGGAGCTCGGTAGACAACAACAAATATAATTGGCTGTACTGATTTCCGTGTTGGATGCTGAACATTGCTGGGATAAAGCCAAACATCCGCCCTGGATATCCCTCCCCTTCCACTATCTTCACTAACTTTTTCACAAGGCTACTGTCGCTGCATCCGGGGTTTGGCCCCACCCAGGACCAGGACGCTTGGGATTTGTTTAATAGAAGCAAGCCAAAGCGTTTTTTCCCCATATCCCAGAATAGATAAGCGGTGTAGCCAGACCATATGGAGATAGGTCTGGCAATACGAGACTAGGTTACCTACTGTATACTGTGAACAAATGGACTGTATTTAGAAGACATTATTATTAAATTATTAATTTGCCTGTGAGTGTGTAAAACCTGTGAAGTCATCCCAATGTAAAGTCTATGGACCTGACGTTAACAGGGAGGAAAGGCTGTTACCGCCCAGCTGGTTTGGATCTTTAATTGGATCTTGATTCTCCTGGCCTTTTTCTTTCATGCCTGGTGTATCATATATGCATCATATCATATTCAGGCAATTCTCAAAGGCGCCATTTTGGGGTTCGGGATTTCAGTTCTTAAAATACATCTTTTGTAATTCCTGGCAATCCCCCCCACACACTCCCCCTCACACACACACTCGCACTCACACACTCACACACACACACACACACACACACACACACACACACACACACACACACACACACACACACACACACACACACACACACACACACACACAAAATAGATAGAAATCAGGTGTTCCCTCTCCCATGTGACCGCCCCTGTTTATTGGCTGAGGGACGGGGAGAGTTTGGGCCGCTCCGATTGGATTAAGGAATGGTTACGTCAAGGTAGTCGGAGTTACCCAGAGAGAGACAGGAAGTAGAGGTATATTTTTCTTTAAAAAATAAACGCACGACTATCATTGACATATATAAAACGACTATTCGTCATAAGGCTACTAATGACTCATTAGTTATTACATGTGTGTCCATAACAATTTGGAGAAACAGTGTTAGGTAAGAAAACATTAATGATCCCTGTGTGTGAAGTCCAGAAAATATTACAAACCTATATAATATATATCTAATATATAATAATGGCTGGATATGTGAACATGGCTAGATTGACCTGATAAGTGGCCCTGGGAAGAACTGCTCCTTCACCTTTCTGTGTAATGTGTAGCCTAGGCTACAGTTGTAATAAGCTAAAATAGTCCCTGGCCCCAGATCTGCTGTGTGGTAGTTACTTAACTGAAACAATGAAGGTCATTAAAGGGATAAGCCACCTGAAATAGGGCTTATCACGGTCTTCCCTAGCTGTAGATAGGTGGGCCAACGCATGTTTTGTGCATGCATTGTTTTAGTCCGGTAGCAGCGCCGCCGCTAGTTAGCTTAGCATAGTGAATGGAATCCTATGTTGCCGGTTAGCATTTTGTGAGTAAAAGTGAGCCAACAAAAGACAAAAAAACACCTAATTACTTGCACTGAGACAGAAAATGCATTGGCCCACCTATCTACAGCCAGGGTAGACCATGATAAGCCCTCTTTCAACAAACGGTGGCGTATTCCTTTAAGTTCCTCAACATGACAGGGCCTCATAATCAGGTCATCATTTTGTCATTTAAAATGCTCTTCTTTCTTTTCCCATCTACTGCATGTAGGCCTATCTTTTGACCTGCAGGTTGTGAACTGCTGCACAATTGCCCTTACAGGCAAATTGTTGAATTAAATTGACCACCTTAACTCTTGTTG
The DNA here is from genome assembly GCF_004354835.1 of Perca flavescens. Classification (NCBI taxonomy): domain Eukaryota; kingdom Metazoa; phylum Chordata; class Actinopteri; order Perciformes; family Percidae; genus Perca; species Perca flavescens. The sequence continues at coordinate 671,125 of NC_041338.1, read as the reverse complement.
TATTGTCTTCCCGTCGACCATGCACTATTTGTCGTCCCTCATCAGAAGTGACCCGGACTGGTTTGTCTGTTCATAAAAGCATAAAAAAGTATCACCAAATTCTGACTTACATCTTCTTAGCCAAGTTCATTCCAACTCATGTGAACTAGTTTTACACTTACTTTTTGCATTCACGGTCAAAAAAACGTGAAAATGATACGTAATGTCTCAGTAAAATGAGGAATTAAAGTTTTGGATTATAATAGACTGGTATATGTCAAATATTAGCCAGGATATCCCCAGGTCAAAACCAACTGATGCTTTTTTTTCACAAACAACAGAGCAAACAAAAAGAGCAAAACTATTTTAGTCTTGAAAACATTAGGGTTAAGGTTAGTTAACGATAAACTAGCACAGACCAGTTGATACACAGACTGGAGTATTTGGCCCCCTGGAAGTCCACGCACAACATATTATTCAATGGTTTATTTCAGCTCTTTTCTCTAAAAACATTGTAATGCAAATGTCTAAAATTAGGAGAAATATGAAACGACAGGTTTGTATTTTACTGTAGTCCTGGACTAAAGGGCCTGGTTGTTGGGCCCCTAATGATTCCCTTCTCATGGCCCTCCTGTAGCCTACCACCTGGAGGTACCTGTTGCCTCCAGATTCGATAAGGCCAGTGAAACCAGTAGGCTATGCTGGAGTATAACACTTTAATAGAGTTCACTTGTGGTAACTTGACTAAACTCAATTGTATTTAGGAATTTTCCCTATGTGAGCACAATATATAAAAACAAGCTCTTAAAAATAGATTTTGACACAAACCCAAATGAGATAGTAATCCAGTAGCCTACCCTCCTAACTTGATAGTAACCTATGCTTTGTTGTAAATTAAGATCAAATAAAATTAGATAGACTTTATTAATCCTACACTGGGGAAATTCCTGTGCTACAGCAGCTCAAAAGAAAAACAATGTACACACACCAGAATAACACAAATACACATTAAGTAGACATATAATATAACATAGAAAAATATACATAAAGTATAAGAAATAGAATAAATCGAATTAGTTATAATAATAATAGTAATATAGCAATAAACAGCCTTATATAAACAGACAGTATATAAACACAGATATACAGATAAATAGAAATGACATATTGCACAGTTGGAGGTAACACAGAGTAATAAATAAATAAATATTCATAATGCAGAATATTGTTAGCAATATTTAAAATGACCAAACGTATCTGCCCATATCACACTTTATCCAGCCATATCATAGACTGTATGAAGCCTATTCCACCTGTTATTCAATAAGATAAGTCGTTTATTTTGGCATTTGATGGCCGGAAGTCCAACTATACTCGAGCGAGCTTTAAGGATTAAGGAACTAGCCGTGAGCAGCAAGCAAACGGCAGTGAGCTCCGATTTCATCAACCGGGGAGACAATAAGAACGGGAGACGAGGCGAGGCTTTGGTTTACCGGGACACAAATATTCCCTCCGAGTAGACAAAGGGAAGCCCGTCAGAGAGCCGTGTGTGAGTGTGTGTGTGTGTGTGAGTGTGTGTGAGTGTGTGTGTGTTTCCTGCGGGCTGCTGCTGCTGTACAGGACAGGGCGGGGCGGGGTGATGTTTAGGTTCCGGTATAAAGGCAGCGAGAAAATGGGAACCAGACGAGATGTGGAGCCCGCTGCCGAAGCTGTTGGTTCATACCGGAGACTAGAATGAGAAGTGGACCGTCCTGGTTTAACGGGGCGCCGGTGTAACCGTGTGGGGAGGCCGCTGGGCAGGTAGAGGAGAAGCGCCCCTCCACCCCTTGTACGTCAATAAGATGAGGACGCTATTTCCGCTATTCTGCTGTGTCTTCCTTATTACCGGCGGAGCACACCGGGCCACCGGGAACCTAACTGTCGACAGCAGTAACGACACCAGCAGCAGCAGCAGCAGCAGCAGGTATATCGCGATCGGCGACGGGTCATCGCAGGAGTTTGAGTTTCCTGAAAACACCAACGGAGTGATCGTGATCTCCAGCCAGTACCGGAGCGCCGCGGCGAGCAGGAAGGGCCGCCAGAGCTGGAAGCAGACGGTGACAGTCCGCTCCCTGGACCCGGAGGTCCTCTCCATACTTAATGTGACGGATAGCGGCCACGCAGGGCCGGCCAAGAGCTACATTATCAGCATCCGCTCCGGGTTCCCAGGCATGGCTCAGCTGCAGATCCAGCTGCTGGACCTGGACCAGGACTCGGTGCCCGTTCTGGTCGAAGAGAGGACGGATTACTCCATCAGAGTGGCGCCTGGTACCGATGACCCGGCCACCCGGCTCGTCCAGTCGGGTGGCCTGTCCCATTTCTCTGAGAACCCCGTGCTGTTTGCCCTGCTGCCCCTCATCTTCGTCAACAAGTGTGCGTTCGGCTGCAAAGTGGAAGTGGAGGTTCTGCGGGGTCTGCTGAGGAGACCCGTGCCACTGCTGCTCGGGGTGCTGGGTCAGTTCCTGGTGATGCCGTTGTATGCCTACTGTGTATCCCAGCTGGCCTCGCTGCCCAAAGCGCTCTCCCTGGGCCTGGTCATCACCTGCTCCGCCCCGGGGGGCGGCGGGGGCTACCTGTACAGCCTGCTGCTCGGAGGAGACGTCACCCTGGCGATCTCCATGACCCTGGTGTCCACCGTGGTGGCGGCGGCCGCCATGCCTCTGTCGTCCGCGCTGTACGGTCGGCTCCTGGGCGTGCACGCTGCCCTGCACGTGCCCTTTGTGAAGATCCTCGGCACCCTGCTGTTCATCGCCATCCCCATCTCGCTGGGCATGCTGGTCAAGCTGCGGCTGCCCGCCCTCACACGCGTCCTGCTGGCTCTCATACGACCCTTCAGCTTCGCGCTCATCGTGGGGGGCATCTTCATGGCCTACCAGATGGGCGCGTCCATCCTGGCCAACGTCAAGCCCCAGATCGTGGCAGTAGGGGTGACCGTGCCTTTACTGGGGCTGTTGGTTGGGGCCATCATGGCCAAACTGGCGGGCCTGGCCCCAGCACTGAGGAAGACGGTCAGCATCGAGGTGGGGGTCCAGAACAGCCTGCTGGCTCTCGCCGTCATGCAGCTGTCCTTCCGCCGGGTGGAGGCGGACTTTGCGTCCCAGGCGCCCTTCATCGTGGCCCTCAGCAGCACCTCGGAGATGCTGCTCATAGTTGTGGGGTACTACGCCCAGCGGAAGTTGTGTGGGTCTGTCGTCCCCAGGAGTGACGCCTGATTGTAGCCACAGTTCTTTTTGTTTTTGTCAAGGGCATCGGACTTGTGGGGGGGGAGGGCACTGAGTACCCAGGGCCCTCAAGTAAGGAGGGCCCAAAAAGATGCTAGAATGAATAGCTGTGGATGCGGGGAGGGGCCCGTAGAAAATGCCTTTCTACGGGGCCCAGAGTTTTGTGCTACGCCCCTGGTTTTTGTTCAGAACTTTTTGAAGAATCAAGTCTTTTAAACCTGTGGAAATGTTGTGTCCCAGTCTTGGCTACAAGACCCCCAACAATCACCAATCCAGTCATCACTGTTGGTGGTACACAGGACAGTGAATGGACTTTTTGTGTTTTTCCGTTTTTGTTTTCGTATTTTTCATGAAAACCAAAGGCCTTTTACCCCCTTCTGAGACCTTTTTTGTGTATTTATTTTACAGTATGTACTTTTTAAAATCAGATTATACTGTGAGGTACTCAGTGTAAATATTCCTAAGAAGAGACATACCTATAAAAGAAAAGCTATTTTTCTACCAGATTACTTTTTGTAATCAAAAAGCAAAGATTGATTTGCATCATGTTTACAAGAGGTCCATGTGTCTTAGCCTGGGGGAGAATTTTGGGGTTAAATGGAATCGTTTGGGAATCTAACAGGAACATGATGATGATTATGAAAGTATTTGCTACTGATTGTGTTTTCCTGGATCTGCGAATCCATGTACTTGAATATGGGAGTGGAGAAATTAAGAAAACGTAAATAAAAACATTGTTAAAGCAGGTTTCAGTTTGTGAAGGAGTATGTGTGCCACAAAACGCTCCTAACAGGTCCGTGTTGGAGAGAGCCAGCCAACAGGCGCTAGCTGTAGAACGAGTGTGAGCAGGCTGTGTTTTAGCAGAAAACACTCAGGGACTGTTTGGTTTCACCTTTGCACACAGATGGTAGAACGCTTGTTCAGCGTTTTGCATGTTTAAAGAGCAGCTTCATAGTATGTGCTGAAGATTTTGACTTCTCTAATTTCATATGCGTTTGAATTAAAATTACTGATAAAAGTTAAATCTATTTAAATGTCACATTTTGATGCCAGACATAGCAGAAGACCATTGTTTTTTCTTCTTCTTTTGACTAGTGTCATAAGGGAGAAAAAGCCTCTCAAACAGCAGTTACACACAAAACTAAACTCTCCACAAACACAACGTAACACACAAACACCACAAACCTACACCATCAAGTGGAAAAGAATATTGTTATAGTTGTTTTTCCATACAGGCTACATGTGTAGTATTGTGACTGACAAATCAAACATGGCTGCACGGACTGGAATACCTTTTTAAAGGGTCAGTACACAAAAAAAGCAAAATTTCTTTGCTTAGTTTTGGATTTATGAGCTGAGATTTTTGAACAACTTCTGTCACACTACCCTAGTACTAAGGGTGGAAAGTAACTAAGTACATTAATTCATGTACTATACTAGGAACAATTCTAACTTGTTCATTATGTGAGAATTTTAATTCCATGCTACTTTATACTTCTATACTCAGTTCAGTTTTATTTTGTCATTGCTACATCATAACAACGAAATATTGTTAGAGTAAAACTATACTTCTATACTCCACTCCATTTAAGAGGATAATTTTGTACGTTTTACTCCACTACTACAAAGCTTTAGTTAACTTGCAATTCAAGCTTAAATGAGTGTAGAAAGTAAAATGTAAATGACCCTATTGTAAAACAGCTTTAATCAGCTCCACCTTGAACAACATTAAAATGCTGTTTACTTGTTAATGCTAATGGTTAATACTGATTATTATCCAATGGTATAACTGGCATAGTCCTTTTTGACTAAATACATTTTGCTGCTTGACTTCTAAGTTTTCTCAAGTGCAGTTTTCAATGCAAGACTTTGTCTCTTGTATATTTACATTGTGGTGAACTGAATTGAGTTTGTGCTGCTCATAAGTGTTAAGACAGTTGGAAAAAAAGTGCAAAAACTCAACAGTAAAATGTATTTCTAGAGAAATTTTACATTTACTTTACATCATCCACTAAACACAGTCAACACTTTTCCAAGGGTTATTTATTTTTATTATTATTTCTTTGGTACAAAGTGCTTTTAGTACAGAGAACATTGTTTCTGCAAAAGACAGGAACAGGAACTGGAGATGTAAATGTAGAAAAAACCAAAGAAACAAGCTTTGCAAAGGGCCAGTGGGGGCAGTATATTAGTGTAACATGGCCTCAGTTTAGTAAGTTATCCACCAAAGGACAAGGTTCAGTTTAGTGGTAAACTCTTGTTGAGGTAAACTGATAGCAGGTTTGGAATTCAGAATATGTGCTCATTGTTCACAATCAACACACCAACCTTCCTGTTTAGCAAACTGGTCCAGTGGAAAAAAAGGGGAAGTTTTTACTTGCAGGTATTTTTATGTAAAGACTGCACATCCTGTTTGCGCGTCCAGAGCAGCAGCATTTGATGTGCTTTCATTACCACGCCTTGTGAGGGGGTTTTGTGTGGAAAAATAAGGGAATTCAGACCTGCTGTTTGGGTGCAGCAGTTCAGACTGAGCTCTCAGGAATGTAGCACAGCTGTAAAGCTTACAGGCAGAGCTTAAATTGATAAGTAGAAGACTCAGTCAGTGCTAATGGTATGTTTCAACTCTAATGGCCGCCTCTCATAGCAGCAGTTCTGTTTGTGCAACATGATCTTTCTGAGTCATGATCGCTTTTCTCTTCGTCATACATTGGAACACAAACCTTTTTGTGGCTTTCCTATTGATTTTGGTCACTAAAGGCATGTGTAATGGACAGAGCTGTTCTCTGACCTACATGGGTGTGACTATAACCAAACAAAGTTACATAATCAGTGGAAAAAGATGTTAGTTACACATATCAGAAACTCTTTTGAGACATTTTTTCTACTGTCTACTGGATTTGCAGTACAATCTGAATCTTTACTTATTTCTACTTCATTTCTTTCTTTTTAGGTTATAGCTCACTTTGAGGTACTGAACATTGACTGAATTTTTCTTAAACTTGTTTTTTCAGTTTTGTAATTCAAAGATGGGAAAAAATGAATTTTTTAAAGGTCCAATGGTATGAAAATGTCACTTTATTAGGTTTTTTAACATTAATATGTGTTCCCCCAGCCTGCCTATGGTCCCCCAGTGGCTAGAAATGGTGATAGGTGTAAACCGAGCCCTGGGTATCCTGCTCTGCCTTTGAGAAAATGAAAGCTCAGATGGACCAATCAGGAATCTTCTCCTTATGAGGTCATAAGGAGCAAGGTTACCTCCCCTTTCTCTGCTTTATCCGCCCAGAGAATTTGGCCCACCCATGAGAGAGAGACATCATGGCTTTCAAACGAGCAAAGTGGCAGTTGGTCAAGGCCACACCCCCACCCTCCACCTTGCCCCCCCCCTCCCCCCCTTCTCCTCCTCAATAGCTACAGACACAGAAATGGCACATCCTAAGGAAAGCTCATTGTGGGACTGGCTCTAGTGGCTGTAATTCTGCACCAAGGCTGAATTTCGGGAAAGAGACTTCAGATACAGTATTAGGGGACCACTAAGGTCTATATAAAAGATACTTCAGATACAGTATTAGGGGACCACTAAGGTCTATATAAAAGAGACTTCAGATACAGTATTAGGGGACCACTAAGGCCTATATAAAAGAGACTTCAGATACAGTATTAGGGGACCACTAAGGCCTATATAAAAGAGACTTCAGATACAGTATTAGGGGACCACTAAGGTCTATATAAAAGAGACTTCAGATACAGTATTAGGGGACCACTAAGGTCTATATAAAAGAGACTTCAGATACAGTATTAGGGGACCACTAAGGTCTATATAAAAGAGACTTCAGATACAGTATTAGGAGACCACTAAGGTCTATATAAAAGAGACTTCAGATACAGTATTAGGGGACCACTAAGGTCTATATAAAAGAGACTTCAGATACAGTATTAGGGGACCACTAAGGTCTATATAAAAGCATCCAAAGAGCACCATGTTATGGGACCTTTAATAGCCACATAGTACAAAGTCAGTCATTAGTTAATACATAGTAAATAAGTTAGTGATTTCTTCAGGAACAGCTGTAAATTCTGTCTTTTGTTCCAGGCTCTTTTTTTACTTGACATGCATGAAATCTATGTTTAGATTTGGTATTTTTAATATGCTTTATGTGTGAGCTAACCTGCTATTGGAACCGATTGTGCAGTTTTCATGCAATCACAATGACATCATGTTGACATCATACACACACACACACACACACACACACACACACACACACACACACACACACACAAGAAAAAATCCTGCTTAGGTCCAGATTCAATCAGTCCTTTATCCAAACTTTGCCCCCCAGTGTCAGTGGCTCACTTGATTCCAACAAGAGCTGCTACTGTAACTGTGTGTGTGTGTGTGTGTGTGTGTGTGTGTGTGTGTGTGTGTGTGTGTGTGCACACGCGCATGTGCGTGTGTGTCCTCAGGTGTCACTGTGTGTTGTTCTTCATGGAGCTGACAGGTGATGACACTCGGCCTTGCTGGTAGGTTTGCACTCAGCCCCATACATCAGCACTCCTGTTTATATTACCATCCCACACATTAGTGGCACAATAGGAAGAGAGGGCTTTTAAAAATGCATGAGGACACATTGCATTACATTTTCATGAGTTCCTTTCACTGGCTCCCATGAGACGGCTTTCCTGCTGCCTGCTGCTATAAAGCTGGGAAGTCCAGAAAATACACAGGAGGCTGGAGCTGTATACTGTGAGGAATGATCTTCACTCAAACACACAGAGGGCAAGATGGAGCCTGCTGCTGTACAGGGATGGTCCCGCAGTGGGATTAGGCAATGTGTGGCACTCACCATGCAACACCTGAACTGAGTCACAATCGTATTCGTCCTCATCGTTTATTAATCTTGCACATCACAACCTCATTGAATTTAAAAAAAAAACACTGCAGCTTCCCACAGTACAGTACAATAAGTCAACCCTTTCAGACTTCAAAACCATGGGTCAGATCTTTATTATGAAAAAGGGGAAGCTAACATTACAGCCACTCTTGTCCTTACATGCCCTGCATCCTGTACCGGCTTTACAGGGCATTAAGTCATAGCACTTTCACAATGAAGAAATGGATACTGTTGTCCCACAATGCTAGAAATGGAGTAGTAACGGTTGAAAAAAAACTGTGAACAGAAATACATCTTTGGAAAAGTAGATATAGTTATGTTACAGATTCATTTTTCACATAGAAACTATCATCAGCTTATAACATGTGATGCATTACAGCAACAGCCTGTATACATTTACAGCTGAGAATAGATACAATTATGGAAAAAGAACAGACATACCCTACTGGATGCTACGATGCAAAGATGTTGCTATGATAGAAAAGGGTGCAGTAAACCGATGCTCCTATTCTCTTTAGCTGTGTTTCAAAGGAAGGCAAGTAAGCTACACAGCAAAAGTTCAGGTTGAGTTTCAAAACTGCTTTATGCTTAATTTTCCTCTCTATGAGCACGTGAAATGTTGTCCACCAAGTTCACCAACTCACTTCAATTACCAGAGCCTACTTTTGAATCATTACTTTTCAAAAAGGGAATTTATTAAACATACAAAACTATTTGGGGTTACAAAAATAAAAGTATTGGCTACTAAGTTTAAAACAAAAAAACATAGGATAAAGACAACATTTGAAAAATTGAGTTAAATTCAGTTTTAACTACATGGGACCACTCAGAGGAGGAGGCACCAGCGGAGAGTTGTTTCCCCCCCGGTGGGGTGGGACTTAAATGCGCTCTGTCCCTATCCCTTCACATGCGAAGGCATGATCGGCTGTACTATGCCTCTGATTGGTTCAAGAGATACCATGCCTTTTTATTTAATCTGTTTTGCCCCGTTCGCCCCGAACCCCTGAGGGTAGATTCTAGACATAGAGATCGGATCCGCTAGACGTGTCGACGTCACAGGACGTGCCTCGTAGCCCGCCTTATTCTGCCTTATTCTGCTTCTGATTGGCTGACCCTGGTATTCTTACCCTAACCCTAACCAATCCCCACTCCCCAAGCCTTAATCTCAGCGGATGGTCTTTCCTGATTGGCTCTAGCACAGACCAATGGGAGAGAAGGGCGCGACGGGAAACATGGAGGAGAAAGTAAACCAAAACAGCAGCTTCAAAAAGCTAGCCAGAGAATTGACACTTTATTTCTAAAACTACTGTTAACATATAGTTTTCAAACTAATTGGCTTGAACGTCGACTAAAAGTGTTGATACGCATTCAGCCAAAGTAAAATATGTCACTTAGTGCAACGTGTGAGTCGGTTTCTCAGAAAAGGACTCTGTCGAGCCTCTTCGGTGAGTGACATATACACCGAATTAACGCTACGTTAACGTTAGTATGTTTATTGAGCATTATCTTAAACAATACGTGAATACATGAAAACAAACACTCAAACCTGTAGGTTTGTTAACTTAACCACTTTCGGCTATTAGCGTTGAAATGTGAAATTGGCAGCTGTTTAAGTGGAGTTTGGCGTGACCCTTAATACAGAACAAATTATATTTACTTAGGTATATGTATACAGTAACGTTATGTCATCTATCTAATCATGCTTTAAGTTGGCCAACATTTGGTTAACTTAGCTAACTTCAATACAACAAAGTAAGCACTGTTATTACGATACTAAAACTTGTGAACGTTGTCCTGCTGTTGTACTCCCAGCTGGTCGTGTGGTTAAGAGGCTGAAGCAGGAGGATGGTCAAAGGCTGCAGGAGGCAACAATCCAGCTGTTGGAACAGCAGCAGAACATCTGCAGTCTACTCAGGGAGGTGGGGGTAAGTGAGTGGACTTTAGGATGGGTCAGAACTTACTTGTCTGCACAGCCAATGAGCAAACGTTAAAACATTATGATAGTGACATTTTATACTAATCTGTGGACTGAGAAAGAACCCGTAAAAACTGACAGTGTCATGACATATATACATATATGTCATGGATAAAGGGGATAAATACACTGTTGCAAAAGAAATGCTTCTAAATGGGCCAAGAATGCAAATTTCTGCAAGTGCTTCTTGGTGAATTATACATGTATATAATTTTATACATATATATAAAATCTGCTTGTATCATCAGAGGGGGGACAGATGATGATGTAATATGTTCATATTTAATAGTTGCTGATCTTTCATTAATAATATTTCTTTTACACTTTTTTGTAGAATCCACATCTGTGCAACATTTTCCGGACTCAGAATGGAGAACAGAAACAGGCAGAGTCTGAAGGCATCTCATCTGCCATTGCAGTTTCATTGCTGGGTGAGTGAGTGTTTGATACTAGGTCTCAGAAATAGTGTCTGTGCTGTACATCAATTTTTCCAATGTACCAAAGTTGACACGCTCGTGTGTTAGGACTTTCCAACATCTCATATGTGAGTCAGCTGCTGAATGGCAGACATGACCAAATTCCCATAATCTTTTCATTACTCCCATCTTTGTTAATTGTTTATCTTCTGGACAACTATCAGTTTTTCAGATTTAATTTATTGGCATATATATATATATATATATATATATATATATATATATATATATATATATATATATATATATATATATATATATATATGAACTATAGGATGTGTTGTATTGTGTGTGGACAGTGTGTGAGCTAAGGCGTCAGGCCTTGCAGCTGGGTGTCCCGGTGGCGGTGCTGTCAGTGAAGATGATGCTGGAGAGACTGATGGAGATCACTGAAACTGAAGAAGTGAAGGAGGAAGAGGACAAAAGGAGTGGGCTTCTCACTTCCTCTCAGAGAGTGAGTATCTGACAGTAAGATTTGATGTTGGCATAATCCAGGGTGAGCATTCAATCAGTACCCTCATGCAAAAAAATATGAATTCACAAATTGTTAACTGTGGACCATCTAAACTTTCACCAGGCACCTCATCAACATGTTGTTGGTTCAGTAAGTTAGTGCAAGTGTAGCACGTACCCACGACGATTCATTTAGGGGATTGCTCCGGTGCCGGCAGATAAAAATTTTAGCCCTTAAAAAGTCTTAAATTCGTTGAAGTATTGTGTTCTAGGTCTTAAATAATTTTAAACAGGTCTTAATTTTCCTACGTCCATGTAACGCTACCTCTAATGCTCTTTTTTTAATTATTATTCTGTGGTGTTGAAGTTCTTTCTTTCGCTAGTCCAAATATAATTTAGCTGTATTACGACCAACATGCTACTTATATTGTAGCTTTTGTGTTAACAGCGGGAGTTTTTTTTTGGATTGTACCACAGACATAAAACAGATTTTATTCTTCAGCTATGGGGAAGTTCAAGTTAAGCGATACTTGGCTTAAAAAAAAAACAGAATTTAGGGCTTAGTTGATGTTGTGATAAAGGTCTTAAATTTTATTCATAATGGTCTTAAAAAGGCCTTTTAAAAAGCCTTAAAATTGACTTGGTGAAACCTGCAGAAACTCTGTCAAAACTCTGCAGGGTAAATCCAGACAGCTATCTAGACTATCTGTCCAATCTGAGTTTTCTGTTGCACGACTAAAACTACTTTTGAACGTACACGTTCCACCAAAACAAGTTCCTTCCCGAGGTTATTTTGCAGAGGCACCGTGGCTCCGTCCGGAGCTTAGCACCGCCCAAGATGATTGTGATTGGATTAAAGAAATGCCAATAAACCAGGGCACGTTTTTCTCCCATCCAGGAATGCTGTGTTGAGGAAGGTTTGGCAATGCGAGACTAGTGCAAGTGACACTAGAACTATTGTGTGAGAGAATATGTAAATATGGTTTAATAGGTGTGGCAACAATGGCTTTAGGGTGTCGGGTCAGGACACTACTTCAATGTTCAGGTGAGAGTGTGGGAGAAAGGAGATGCAGAGTCCAGGGCAAAAGCAAACCTAAGCTAAAACATAGCCATCTACAAATAGTATGTATAGAGCAATATTAATGGTTAATAATAATAACTAGAGTGCAATGAGCTCAATTAAAGATTAGCAAACACAAAGGCAGTCATGTAAGCTTATAATAATTACAGTGTTTCCTTTAGGATTTATTTTTAGCAGTGGGGGCAGGTCCACAGCCCCCCACCCCCATGAAACGGTCCTGACACTTCGCTGCAACACAAACAAATATATTTATTCACCTCTATTGACACACACAATGAGCACTCTAACAATGCAGCCCTATTTCTGATACCAATGTTGCCGTGGGGGGCCGCCACAGTCAAATCACCATAGAGGAAACACTGAATTATAACAAGCATTTACACGGAATAAACAACCAAAATATTCAGTGCACAGCATAGAAACAATAGCTGACTATTACAGGCTACCGGCTAGCACTGAATCCCATCGTTAACTAAACAGAAACCTAAAATACATCCACGGCCAATAATAAACAATAACTGTGTGCAACCTGACACAACAATTAAACTTACATTTCCATGGACACACACACTAGAAAGAATCTGTCCATCAGAAATCGCTGCAGTCTAAAGTCAAGTCCAGCTGATGTCTGCTCCTCCGTGCTTCTCACTCGCTGCTGTGTTCAGGGGCGTCGTCAGCGTGGGCACACAGAGTGCACATGCAGAGCGCGTGATCAGGCACGGTGGATACAAAATGGGAATGCATGGCCTTTTTTACAACTATATAGGAGGTTGCTTGTATCACGTACTTGTGCACTAAAGTTTAGAAAATTCTGTTTATTATTATTTTTTTATTTCCTGCTGACGTCCAGCAGAAGAAAACAAACAAGGACAAATATACAACACGTCTCCTTTGGCTTTCAGCATCTTCAGTCTACAATATCAGTATTGGCTTTTAAAAACCCATATTAGTTTTAATTTATAAAGATCTCTGACTAACGCTGTGTCAGTATATTACGTCCTTTCTCACATTTAGGACTACTGGTCAGACCATAGTGTTTCCCAAATCCTCTTATTACACACTAATTCTAAGCAGTTTTTTTTTTTTAGGAAATGTGACAAAATGAAGTCTACTGAAAACCGAATACTAAAATGCGATCAATTTCTTAGTCAGCACTATTCTCCCACAATGCAATGCGCAAAGGAAATGGAGGAGCTGCTTCGTGGGGTTGTGGTGAAACAAAAACAAAAAGAATATTGAGAAAGACATTTTGCCTTCTCTTCGGGGTTTAATTGGCAGTGACATTCACAGTTTCATTTTGTTTGACGCACAATGTTTTACTTATTCTTTTATTTATTTCTATAAATTTGGACCAATCTAAAGATTAATATGGTTAGGACGATGTGTTTTTTATGACTGGCTATGCTTGTTCCGTCTTTTTTCTGTCAATTCTTCTGCTGTTCTCAGGTCTCATTTACGAAAAAGATCTTGATCTGTAAGCAGATTGCCTAATTAGATTAAATGTGTAATAATAATAATAATAATAAACAATAATAAATCTGCATTTATTATATTATATATTTATCTGATAGATTTTTCAAAACAATGTCACAAATTCACTTCTATTATAAAGGTCAGCTACCCCTTTAGTATAGTGTCTATAGCATGATGAATGTGTGCCTATGTATTCTTCTCTGACTCATCGTGGTTGTGTCATGCACAGTGACTTAGTGTTCTGGTTATCTTCTCTGGAGCCACAACTTTAATGCTATGTCACTTCTGCATATTGAAAAAGTGCTGCAGATCTTTCATATTTTTCAGCTACAGTGGCAGCCACAGAAGTCTCCACCCTGAGTTTCGCTTTAATTACTGCAGGATTCTTGTTCAGAGTACAGAAAGCATGTCAAATAACATGTCACCAACCAGACTGAAAACTAAGGGTGACTGTGCGGCCGATTTCGGTAACAGCCCCTCGGCTTTGGAACAGCCTTCCCTTCAGTGTGAGATCGGCTGACTCCACCGCAGCTTTTAAACGCCTCCTTAAAACTCATTTTTATAAGATGGCCTTACACTTAACTATGTCTTCTCTTCCATTCTCGCAACACTGCATATTTCCTCTTTTTGCTACTCTCTTATGGTTTTATTTAAATTTTACTGTCATTATGTATTTATATTATGCTTGATTTGTATTATAATTTTAGTGTTTTTAGATGCATGTCCATACATGTTTCTGTTATTGACATTCTATCTTGCACTGTCCCTGTTTTATGAAGTGCTGTTTGCTCTAATTTTTGTCATGAGGGTTAGGGGGGCTTACATGGCTTTCTGATTCCACATTTATATCCTGTAAATCTTTTAATCTGGAAAGCAATTTGTGCTTAATGCTTGAAAAGTGCAATATAGATACAATTATTATTATGATTTTTGTTAATAAATATGACGTATATTATAATATAAGTCCTATTCCTGTCCTCTCTAGGTCCAGCTGTGTCTCCTGCTGGAGTCCAGCAAAGAACTGCTGTCACAGGGAGCCCTCTGCCCTAAACTGCTCTGGCAGGAGTACAGAAGAGATCAGGTGTGTGTGTGTGTGTGTGTGTGTGTGTGTGTGTGTGTGTGTGTGTGTGTGTGTGTGTGTGTGTGTGTGTGTGTGTGTGTGTGTGTGTGTGTGTGTGTGTGTGTGTGTGTGTGTGTGTGTGTGTGTGTGTGTGTGTGTGTGTGTGTGTGTGTGTGTGTGTGTGTGTGTGTGTGTGTGTGTGTGTGTGTGTGTGTGTGTGAGTGAGTGAGTGAGTGAGTGAGTGAGTGAGTGTGGTGTGAGTGAGTGGGTGAGTGAGTGAGTGAGTGAGTGAGTGAGTGAGTGAGTGAGTGAGTGGGTGAGTGAGTGAGTGAGTGAGTGAGTGAGTGAGTGAGTGAGTGAGTGATTCTGTTAAGTTATTGCCTTTGTTGAGCATTTTCAGTCTGAGTTCTACACACATTTTTTAAGAAAACGCATAATCAAGGATTTTTGCCCGCAACAATCACAAAAAAACTCCGCATTTTTCTGGAAGGACTGTATACAGCTGAGTCAAAGAAACAACACAACTAAACAAGTTAAGATGGAATTAAAAAAAAAGTCATTTTCACACGCTTTATTTATCCCTTTACAATTGGTCCAAACTGCCACAGTAGGAAAACCCCATTATGGCTTTCTTATATAATGGATGTAGTAAGTTCAATATTTAATGTGGTGTTTTTACAGAGGCTACCAAAGCTGGAGGTGGTGTACCATCTTCACTTTCACAACATCGTCACTCTGAAGTACATCATAGAGAGGTAAGAAACATCATTTTTTGGGGAAATTTAGTTTGTGCTGCCTTGTTAGGAAACAGGGTTGGTCAGCTGCTGTGGAGCCACAATAGTCTCTAGCATACAAAGATTAATATCACACAACTGTTGGCTGCATAGGATAAGGCAGATAAGTATTATACTTTAGTATTTTCACTTCTACAAACATTATGGAAGAAAACCCATTTGAATCTTATAATTAACTGACTGGTTAACTAAGTTCTTCAATTTAAAAAAACATGATTTTAAGTCAAGTACAAAAATCAGGTTGCTCAAATTGGATTGATTAAATTCAAATAAACAGAATTTATGATGAAAAATTCAAACTTGAACGTCCAGACTACCAAGAATTAATCAGACCTCTGTCCTATCAGGATATCGTCTCAGTTCAGATCCTGGATTTTCTATCTGAATGTGTGAATCCTTCTGGTTATTTCAGAGATTGCAAATCAAACTACATGAATTCATGAAGGATGTTTTTTTAAAAGTAATATCATTCAATACTACAACAAAAGAAACTTGGCTATCAGTTTTGTTATTATAGTGCCCCTGTGTGGATGTTGTAGGGGCCGTTTTTAAATTGTTGAGTTCAGTTCACAGAATGATTTAAATATTAACTCCACACAAATGAGTAGGTTTTTCCAAGTCACCCTGAGTTTGAGGATAGTGAATGTTTGAAGCATGGCTGAAATGTAACCAGGGTTTCCATAGGGTCTTTAAAAGTCTTAAAAAGTCTATTTCAAAATACAATTTTTAGACCTTTTAAAAAGTCTTAAATTCGTGGAAGTATTGTGAACTAGGTCTTAATAATTTTAAACAGGTCTTTAAATATTCCTTCGTCCATGTAACGTTACCTCTGATGCTCTTTTTTTTATTTGTATTCTGTGGTGTTGTAGTTCTTTCTTTTGTAGTTTGAATATAATTTCGTTAGGACTACAAATGAGACCAACATGCAACATATATGGCAGCCAATCAGCTTTCGTGTTATTGGTGAGAGTCTCTTTCGGGTTGTACCACAGACATACAACAGACTTTATTCTTCAACTTTGGGGAAATGAAAGTTTAGCGATACTTGGCTTGAAAAAAAACTGAATTCAGGGCTTAGTTGATGTTGTGATAAACGTCTTCATTCATTCATAATGGTCTTAAAAAGTCTTGAATTTGACTTGGTGAAACCTGCAGACCCCCTGTTTAACTTTTGACTCTGTTCTGCCCTCCTTTTGCTTTTCCTCCATGTAGTGATGAAGGAGTGAGGCTGTGGTTGGTGTCTCAGGCGAAGGCTCTGTGCGGTTGGACGCCTCCACGGGGAGAAGAAGACACCAAACAAGTTCAGCGGAAAGTGTTGTCAAGTAAGGACACAGATTTCTCTCACTCGTCTAGTTTTAGTTTAGAGAATTGATCCTGATCAGCAGGTCTCCTTGAATTTAGTTACCCTGGAAACCAGTTTCATCACAAAATACAATCCGAGTGATAAAGGCTCTGTTAGGGTAAAATACAGATCTGCCACCAAGGCCAGATTTAAATGGCTCGGACCTGAACGCCAGCTGCCTTATTTCAACTGCTTCCCAAAAGGGGGGTCAAATACTTGTTTTTCCTCATCAGATGGTTATCAATTTTAATAAATTCATATGATGTGATTTTCTGGAATTTTCTTTGGGATTCTGTCTTTCACTGTTAGAATGTACATATGATTACAATTGTAGATTTTTGCATTCTTTGTAAGTGGGCAAACCTGCAAAATCAGCAAGGGGTCAAATACTTATTTCCCCCACTGTATGTCACATTGATACACATCATATATTTCCCCATAATTCAATTAAAACCAGATTTTTATCACATTTTGACACAACAGCTCCCTGTCAGGAAAAAGTCTCTGAATCTTGATTCCAGTGCCACCAGCTCGGTTAAGTTTAGTTCAGACCTTTGTTGTCCCACAAAAGTAAGTTCTTTTTGCAGCTAGGCAGCAAAAAAACCCATAAAAGCAGGAATAAGATTGAGTACTAAATTGCGGGTTTTTTGGTGTATTATGAGCGTGTTTTGCACATGGAAGGGATGAAAAGTGAATCCTCCTGCGCTGTATCTCTGAACAGATGGGAGGATGTTAAATTCCTTAGCATGTGTTCACACACACTGTGGCGGTTGTTGGGACGGTCTGGCGAAAACGCAGGTCCTTCCATTCATTGTGAATGGCGGTAGTGCGTTTGCGCTGCAGTGGAGGGGGTCGCAGGGGGGAACCAAAAAACACGGCAGTAGCCTGCGGCGAAAAGTTGAGACCAGTTCCACGCAACCCAAAGTCACCCTGCAGTGTTCAGGAAAATGGGAAACATCACTGCCTCTTTCACTGTCACGAGAAAATGTTAAAACATTATAAGAGTTTAAAAAAAAAAAAAAAAAAACAAAGCACTGAACCGCCCCATGAGTTTGTGTAACACCTGACCTTACCCTTCCCTTCCTTTACTCCGTGAAATGAAGCTGCCTTCAAGTGCGGTCGGAAATGTCAAGATCTATAAACGATCTGACCGAAAACAATAATTGTGAAATATGAATCGTGCTACATTGTTTGGTTAAATAAGACAAATGGGCCATTTAAGTGACACTACCACTGCCGCACAACATGAATCGCCGGATTGTTTTGCACATGTCCTTAAAGTGAAGATGCTCTGGATTTTCTTCAATGGATTTAGCTTTTTGTATCATTTGCTGGCTAAAAAATGGCCGAGATTGAAGGTTGTGTTGAGAAACAGACTGGAAACAACTAATCTGGCTGTGTCCAAAGGTAACAAAATCCGACCACCAGCACATCTTGTTTGTGTGGGACTATTTTTAACTTAACTCAACAACCTTGAGGTTGCCAGGCAACCAGCGGAGACTGCAGGAAGTTACTACTACTGAGCAAGAAATACTTTGCCACATAACCACAGTTAAAACCACAACTTGTTGTTTCTTAAATGTTGCCTCAAGAAAGGGTAATAAGAACTATTTTTTTCACAGCACAACATTCTTATTGGTTACCTAATCCTTTCCAATCAGTATTAAAGAAGAGATGATGTGTGAACTTGAGCTTAAGTTCTACATCATCAGATTAATTTCAGAGGATTCTGAGGATTTCTGTTACTTACTAACTATGGATGCACGATATCAGAAAAATATGCGATAACATTGTTGTATATGCCGATAATTATATTACTTGTGATAAATAATCAGATATTAAAGTGCTCTCAGTTGTGCTACTTTCAGTATTCTGCGGAAAAACAACAAACTGCTTGTTGAGTTTAAAACAAAAGAAAGGAAATAATTTCCAATTTTCTTTTATTGAACAAATTAAACTAAAATTGAATTGAATATAAAAGGCAGCACTAAAAATAATGACTTTTTCAAGCATTCAAGCAGTCTTCTACTGATATTGTCTTTCAACTAACACAATAAATCTCTGAGTGTCTTTCGCGATATGTTTATTGCGCCAGTTGATGTTGCGATGACAATAAAAAACTAAACGATATATTGTGCAGCCCCATTACTAACTATTTCTTTTGTGATCTTAGTGGTTTCTAAGCCCCAGTCCCTTGATTACTTAATAAAACATTTTATTTATATTATTACATGGTACTCAAAGACACTTTACAGTAAAAACCGATAAGCAATACAACCAACACATAAAACAAGCATATTAAAAGCAATTAAAAAGAATAAAACCAGTAACTATCAGGTGAGAAATGTACTTGGTAGATCAGGTCACTTGCAGGGTTACGAGTTTTAACTGCAAAACAAAACAAAAATGCACTCATGGTATCAATTACACTGGATAAAATGTTCTGCTGCTGAGGATGATGCCAGTTCAAGGTCTTCTGTGTGTTTTTTTTAGCTGTGGTTGGAGTCTTGTTGGGAAGTGGCTTTGAGCTGAGCCAGGAGTCAGCAGCTTCAGACAGGAGGATCTCCCAGCTCTGCTGCTCAGTGCTGGACGACATGCTCTTCTGTGAGTCCCACTTAACCCTGTCCTGTGTTGATGAAACATTTAGAAAAAGCACTTGGACTCACACCTCCTGACTCCGAAAGCTATTTTTCTACGTTCTACTTTAACTGCTAAGATGTCTAAGTGTCATTTTAGTACTTTTCCTTTTTTGTCTTGCTTTTAACATTTAATTGTCTGTCTTCTTCAGGGCTTCTAGACACTGTGGAAGAAGGTCTGACGCTGCAGTGTGCTGGAGCAGGAGCTGAGCTATGGTTCTTTGTCTTTTATTTGTCTTATTGTTTCCCTCTATGAAATCAGATCAGGTCTGGTTGAGATTGGAGTCTCTTTCTGAAAAAAAGAGACCTGAAAACAAACATTACAGCAAGATGTGACAGAGAACATACACAGACATTTGGCAAGATATAAGGGCATCATTTAGTTGTACGAAATAGCAATGTTAGACATCATAGAAACATGTTATATTCTGTACAAATGCCCTAAAATCACTGAAAAGGACTGAACATTCTAATTACAGCGAGTTAAGCAGGCTACACCATTTATAGTGTACATAGTGTCAGAGTTGTATTTAATAAATGGATGGATGGATGGACTTTATTAATCCCAAATTAAGAAATTACCATGTTACAAGCAGCAAATTAAAAGGACATACACACATATTCACTCACACACATACAGAAAAACCAAGAAATATACTAGAAATAATAAATAAGATTAAAAAAAAAAGAGTATAAAAAATGCCACAACTACTGACAAAAAGATATATACTTAGAGGGATGAAAAAGAATGTACATGTATATACAAATGTGTTCTAGGTCATTTTATCTGTTTGGCCATTGCCTCAGCAGTGAGAGCATGTATGCTGTTAGATGCCTCTGTTTCTTACTCCTCTGCCCTGTGTTTTGTACAGGATTCAGATATTTGATGCTTCACTGTGTGGAGTTTCAGCGTCAGTGGATACCCTTCAGCGTTTCTTCACACACTCCCTTACACAGACTCTCACTTACAAGCCTCGACTAACAGGTAAATACTGGTCCTAGACCAATTTTAACAGCTTGGTGCTGTTTTTCACGTTTAAAATGTAGCTGTATACACAATAATCTAGTAAGAACTTCAATCGGTGTCATAAATGTCAGGTTTGGGAAGACTTTGAAATAAGTATCCTGATGTACAGTGCATTAGGGGTGGGAATCACCAGAGGCCCCACGATACAATATTATTGTGATTTTTTTTTTTAACATATTGCAATATTCTGCAGTATATTGCAATTTATCACCATTTTTTCTAACATCAAATTATGTCCCCAAAGGAAAACTTTGTCAACATCTGTTTGATCTAAAAAGAAACATCTCTTTGTTCATCTCACTTTAATTTTATTGCTGCAAAATGGGATTGTCAAGCAGACAAACTGAGCAACCGTGTCATTAAAACCTGTCAGAAATGTTGTCTGTACCTGACAAACTGAACTGTTTTGTATTACAGTCTAGTCCAACTTAATAGTTAATTACAGCAATTGATTTTTATTATTCTAGTGCCAAAATTCTTGGGTGCAATTTATATAATAAAAGATTTTATATAGTTTTTTATACAGTGCATGATTTCATAATGGTAACTAAATCTGAAGGGTAACAACTACATCACATATCCACAGTGTCTGATGCCATCACTCTGCAGAACGAGTGGACCTTTGCAAAAGCAAGCCGGTTGTTGACCTCTCTTTTCTGTAAGGTAAATGTAGATCACATAAAAACAAGCTTTGACACATAATAGGGTATAGGTACAATAAACTGTTTATTCTATCTTATCAAAGAAATATTCTCTGCTCTCAGTCTGTCACTCCTGCCTTTGGATTTCACAGCCATCTGTGGATTTTGGTCCGACAGATGACTGTTGGCTGGTGTCCCTGCAAGTGGCTGACTGCTAATATCTGTGCTGTGTTAAGCAATTTTCTTTTATAACATTTTAATTAAGTGAAACTGCACATCATTTCAGCAGCAACAAGCCTCACTCCTCTGCTGCTTACACAGTCAATGCAATTTCTGTATTTTAAACTGTAGACAGATGCAACAGCAGTCACATTGCTTGAGATGTACAGCCTTCGGCCCAGAGGAACACAGCCTCGAGAGTATTGATTTATCTATTATGATGCTCTTAGCGGCAACAAACAGCTTGCATGCCAGTCTGTCAGTCACCCCCTTTGAACTAACAGTAACTCGTCCGTATTGTTGCTGTGTTTCTGTAAAAGCTGGCTGTGATCTTCACTGTGGAGCAGCTGCTGTGTCACCTGCAGCAGGTTTTGGAAACCCATGAGGTCAACTGGAAACACGTCCTGTGCTTCCTCTCCACTCTAATGGTTTACAACCCCTGTGCCCAGAGCAGCCTTAAAGGTAAACACGAGGGAGCAACTGTGGCCCGGGTGCCTGTTGTGTTGGATTCAAAGTGCCAATATTACGAGCTGAGAATGCATTTCTTTCCAACCGTACTTATGTAAGCACACTGTCTTTTTCTGTATGTCTGTATCTCTCTCTCTTGCTCTCTCTTTCTGAAAGCTGTCCTCCCTTACTACTTATTTGGAATACATACAGTATCTGCCTAATCTGTTTATTTTCTACTTGTACCATAATTTATGCTGGTCTGAAAGGGTTTTAAGTTGAAATGTTAATTTTATGTTATTACGCTACTTGTGTACATATTTAATTTTTGTGTCAGCACTAGGAAAGTGTTTATTGAAAATGTGTCGGAATAATCCTATAATGGATGGGCCGTGTAAGCGGCCACGCACGAAAATAAACAATTCAATTAATTTAAATATCAGACTAGGGTATACACACATTGATAGAAATCAGATGTAAAAGGGACTTCTAGTTGTATTGCATAGTGTTAAAAGGCTTGTCCTTTCTGTTGTGTTTCTCTGCCTCTACCAGAGCTGCTGTCCAGACTGCTGAGCTCTGCATTTGAAGGCTATGACCTGGAGAACATGATAACTGCCTTCCTCTTGGCTCGACAGGGTGCACTGGAGGGACCGGGCATCTTCCCTTCCTACAGCAACTGGTTCAAGGTTTCAAATTGGCTTTTCAACACTAGTCTTTAAAAACAATAGTGTCTAGACCACATAAAAGCCTTACACTGACACTCAGGATAATAAAACAAATACTTGTCAAGGTGGACAGCCAGTGTAATGTTGAGTAATTGTGCACTTGTCTAATTGGCACTCTGCATTATATATCAGAGGTGAGTGGCAATGGCTGGCACCAGATGTCGTTCATTTTTATAGACAATTTTGATGGATTTATTCGGGAGATTTATTTTTCCTGCACTATTGTATAACCTGTTCTTTAATGTGCAATAAGTGTGTTCTTACTTTTCTGGACTGTTTAACAAAGGTGGATTGTGTGCTTGTGTGTAGTCTGTATCAACAACGTTCCACTTCTGGGATTGTTCCGTTGCCGGCGGAAATTTCCCTGGATGTCACTCTATTCGGCCAGGTGTCCGTTACCTTCCGTTTTGTTTGTGTTGTAATTTTAAACTCTGGTGGATTTGTGGGGACTATGGTTAACTGCTCCTCAGATCTCTGCAGGGTAAATCCAGACAGCTAGCTAGACTATCTGTCCAATCTGAGTTTTCTGTTGCATGACTAAAACTACTTTTGAACGTACACATGCTCCACCAAAACAAGTTCCTTCCTGAGACTATTTAGCAGAGGCACCGTGGCTCTGTCCGGGGCTTAGCACTGCCCAAGACGATTGTGATTGGTGTAAAGAAATGCCAATAAACCAGAGCATGTTTTTCTGGTTGTTGATCAAACCAACAACACAACTCAAGTTTACAAGATCATGGGATTGTCTGTTGTTGCAGTTTGTTCTTGTCACAGATAGAGGACAGTAGAGCTAAATCTTTCTTCTTTTTTTTTTTACTCGTAGCGTTATTCTTTTCTGCCTTTTCAGATGTCTTTCGGTGGAGGCAGTGGCTACCATGCGACCAGTAAGAAATCTCTGGTGTTTCTGCTGAAGTTCCTGTCTGACTTGGTGCCCTTTGAACCCCCACAGTACCTCAAGGTGACATTACGATTCTGCATATGTCTCTGACTCTGAAATTATTGATTTATTTCACAAGACATAAGATACATGGTTTTTTTTATGTTAGACAATCCTTTAATGATCCCCATGGGCAAACTGGTTACTAAAATGTACTAAATATATGCAGTATAACATACCATAACTACTTAAAAAACTTGTACACAGGAATATGACTTCATACCCACTATATAGTATGCAGCAGTAACTTCAGTATATCCATTTTATGCTACTTTATACTTCTACTCCACTACATTTCAGAGGGAAGTATTGTACTTCTTACATTTATCCAACAGCTATAGTTACTTGTTATTTTTCATATATATATGAAGATTTTTTTGGGATAAAATACGATAAGTTTATAACCTACATTGAGTTTTAAAAAAAACAGTAGTACTCAACATTTTGGGTTTATGATCCCTTTAAAAAAATTGTCAACCTGGGGCTCCCTGTCTTGTTTTCCAAGTCGTTAAGCTGTTGGTAGATGGTTTCGTATAAGGAACTAATCAAGGTTCAAACAGGAACAATCATTTAATATTTCACAAAAAAGCAAAAATTGTGGATTAGTCTGAAAGAAGAATACACACATCTATAAGAGAACGTCGTTTTTCTCTAACCCATTAATCATTTTACGACCCTACAGATTTATTTTGTGAACCTTTACAGGGGGCCCGACCCCTGGGTTGGAAATCTCCGGACTAAACTACCCAAATCCTACTTAGACATATTTGCAACCGTATTAACAATCTAACAATGTGATTATGTTTCAGTCACAGGGCATGTCTTACTGTGTATTGAGTACTTTTACTTTGATTCTTTGAATGTGTTGAGCTGCTAATACTTCTGTTCTTTAACTGAAGTTATATAATGACTGCATGACTTTAACTTGTACATATAATGTTTTTTTTGATAGTTGTATTGGTACTTTTACTAAAGTAAAAGGTCAGAGTATGTCATCCACCACGTATTGGTACTTTTACTAAAGTAAAAGATCAGAGTATGTCATCCACCACTGGTCTGCAGTCTGTGCTAGACTAGAAAACCAGAGCAGTGGCTGAAAAAACAGTTACAGTGTAAGCTGTAAGAAAACACTAGCAACGGAGAAATGACACAGCTGTGATTTTTGACACCTCCCTGTCATGTTCACCTGGTAGGTTCACATCCTACAACCTCCATATGTACCTGTGAAACACCGCAGCCTCCTGATGGAGTACGTCTCTCTGGCCAAGACCAGGCTGGCTGACCTCAAGGTAAGAGCGGGGGTAATAATGAATGGTCCAAGAAGAAGGAGTTTGTCCTCAGTACATCATTACTGCTTTATTTCTAAACTGTGTGTGTGTTGTGTGTGTTGTGTGTGTTGTGTGTGTTGTGTGTGTTGTGTGTGTTGTGTGTGTGTGTGTGTGTGTGTGTGTGTGTGTGTGTGTGTGTGTGTGTTGTGTGTGTTATTAACACATGCAGGAGCCAGTGGAGGACATGGGTTTATATGAGGATGTTTCTGGTGCAGCTGGAGCATCATTGCAGGTAACAGTGACGCCCAGTGGTTTAATTGTGTAATGACACCTGTTGATGAATTGTTAGTGCCTCAGCAGTCTGGCCAATTGGAGATGGTGAGGGATGTCAGTAAAGAATGCCCTCATTGTGAGAAGGCCTTTAATTTACTGAGCTCAGGAAAGTGGCAAAGATATTAAAAACAAACCTCTCATGCATTGTGGTTAAACTAAGATTTGAAAACTGGAAACCTCAGCAGCTGGGGCAATTATTAGTGATGCAGTAAATTATCTGAATCAACTCTTTTACAGATGTGATCATTTTGTTCTGTATTTAACACATATTTCAATATTCTGGTTCTGATACTATTCTTGAGTTTTGTTTGCAATATCAAATAAATCAATAATTAAAGGATAAACATGTTTTCTACAAAGCTTTGAGTTTCATTTAACAGAAGAAGCCAATGTTCTTAAATGGTATCTTATTATAAGAAGCTGTACAAGAACTTTGCCTTACTAAAATTGCCAAAATTCAGATCAGTGTCTGAAACTAGATGATAGAGACATACAGTACAGGCCAAAAGTTTGGACACACCTTCTCATTCAATGTGTTTCTTTATTTTAATGAATATTTACACTGTAGATTCTCACACAATCCAAATGTATATTAAGATACGTATCTTACCAATATATACCAGTATAATGTTTGTGTGTTTGCAGCCCCAGTGCCAGGCTGTCCAGGATGTGGAGAAGGCAGTGTCTCTGTTTGAGAGCACAGGAAGAATCTCTGCCACAGTCATGGAGGCCAGGTATTCAGTCACATTATCACCTCAACTGCAGCGCTTTGATAAAGTACATCACAGGATATGAAGGTCCTTAAAACAATATGGGTTTCATGTAGATGTAAGAACTGAATTGGACAGAGACATGGACAGACATGTCCTGACACCTTTGTCCTCTCACAGTATTTTTCGGAGGCCGTATTTCCTGACACGATTTCTTGCTGCTCTGCTGACACCGAGGATAGTGAGCTCTTTCACCTTACTATTATGCTTTGTTTAATCTACACATTCTTAAATGTGAAGTTCTTTTGTTATTTTGTCACAATTATTTACATCACATGCATGAATTGAAGTTTACCTGTCTTTCAATTCCAGCTTCCTGTCAAAGCTGATGCTCGGATGAGTTTCATAGAAGCTCTGAAAAAGTGAGTTATTATCAGAAGCTTGTAAAATGTCCGTTATAGCTCTTTCCTTCCACCAACTTTTTAGACTTGAGTTTATATAATTTTATCCTGTCCTGTATCAATTGTCTGAATGTGTTCTCGTAACAGATTTAAAGTGGGATAATGGGATCATTTAATTTTAGCATCAGTGTTTTTTTTTTCTTTTTGTGCTTGTGGGCCTGTTTGGAATAACCATTTAGATTGTTAAAGTTATACTTTAGAACAGTAGTTGTCAAATGTATCACTCAAAGTCCTGAACAATTGGTGGTAACCAAACAACATTAAATCAACTCACTTATAACCCTAAAGCAGCATAAATTCAAGTTGAATACTCTGTTTTCCTGGTTCACTTTTGTACAGATACCCAACAGTACCTTTTTTCGGTAGCCTGCTTTCTCTCTGTAATAACAAAAAATAAATTTTAATTGTAAATAAGTTGTAAGACCTATTATCCTATTTAAATTTTGTCTTTTAGTCAGAACATTTTTCACACCACACACAATAAAACCCATCCTACAAACTGTTACACCATTACTGTATATTCAATGTCCTTGACAATTTATTGATCGGTAGAAAATGTATTTTAAAAAAAAGAAAATGTTACACTTTCATAAGGTTTTGAATATAACGCGAGCTCTATTTTCACTGGTATGACTCTTGTTTGTTTGTTTTCAGGGCAGATAAGATTCCTGCTGCACAGTATTCATCTTATGTGGAGTCCTGCCAGAAACAGAGGCAGCAGGATGGTGGGTCATTCACTCATTTATGGTATACTCCCAAAATGTGTACTTTATTTTTCAAGTACATGAATCTGATTTAGTCTAGTAATACTAAACAACCACATACAAAACAGTACAAAGTACAGAAAAAATACTGTGGCAAACAAAAGTTTACAATAAACAAGCAATCGATTTAGCAAGATAATCTTTGCAAATCAACACCACTTTTATGATTTTTTAAGCATAAATGCAATCACCCGAAGTAAAAAAACTAACGTAAACCACCGCTATGTTCCATCCGTTTCTAGCTGATTTTCTGTGTTCAGAATGATGGAGTTTTGTAGTCTCATTTAGCCACTTGTTAGCAACCACCTTTTTGAAGACACGCCCAAGCTACCATATTCACGAATGCGGTATTTACTGCTGTATTTTATGTCATAGAACACAAGGTGACAATCTCTTAAGCTTGTGGTAACCACAGAGCTTATTTCGGGCATCTTACCAAAAAAAACATTCTCTTTTCTTATCATGACAAAGATGGTCTCGCTTTGCCAGACCTTCCTGCACAGCGCTGCTGAGGAGGGTCTGGCCAATCCACACAGCATTCTGGGATGGGAGAAAAACGTGCTCTGGTTTATTGGCATTTCTTCAAACCAATCACAATTGTCTTGGGCAGCCCTAAGCACCGGTCGGAGCCACGGTGCCTCTGCTAAATAACTTCTGGAAGGAATTTGTTTTGGTGGAACTCATGAGTGCATTTACACTGTGTTTTTTTTTTCAGGGAGTGCATTGTGTCTGGACACTAATGATGATCCTCTGGAGGTCCTGAAGATTCAGCTGCAGGAGTTCACAGAGCTGGTTGTTGAGGGAAATGACGGAGGTAGGCAGGTATCGAGGAAGGACACAGTGCAAACACACAAACGTAGTATTCCAGGGAAAAGACTTTAATGATAAGTAGACACTCATGTGGACTTTTTATTGTCCTTGTCATTGTGCTGCTCAGGTGTAAACAGAGTCTGAGATACAAGTTTATTAAGAGCAAAAAGGGAAATGCTCCAGCTTCATGTCTTCTTTGTGTTTCTGTGTTCTGTTTCCGCTCTGTTTAATTGTTTTTTAGTTTTGTCAGTTTGATTTGGGGATGCGTGGCAGTCTAATTGTCAGGTGTGTTTCCGGTGAGGGTTCCATAATTTCAGCTAGTATTCAAGTGTGTCCTCCTTATTCAATGACACTGTGTAATGTGAGAACCTACCGAAAACTGTCACCCGACTGCAGCTCCCCAGCTTTATGGCGCTTCGTAGTGAATTTCAGCTTATTGTTCAGCTGTCCAGCAAACAGGTTCACTCTCACCGCTCTCAAAGTCGCTGTCCAATCGTTAGAAGTTCTGTTTCCTCCACAGTATGTTCAGCCATGTCATGTGACACATCCCCAAACTCAGAAAGACCTACTACACCGTTTGCTGTCTCTTTGAATCCCTCATTTCCATACCTGTCTTGCTGGTCATGTATCCGCAGAGATGTCTGCCCAGCTGTCCAGGATCTCACACACTCTGAGTGTCATCTTTCCTGGCCGTCCTGATGAGCTGATTGGACAGACAGTCATCACAATTCACTTAAACACCCCTCCGTCCCCTGAGCTCCACGTCAAAGTATGCACCGATGAAATTCTCTGTCTTGTCTGTTTTCATGTTTTTATATTGCCAATTCTGCAGTTATCAGTGTTCTGTATGTCGGTCAGTAATAACAGGTATTTCTTTAATTGTCTCCCTTGTGTTCTCAGGTTGTCAACATGATCCTGAGAAACTTCTGCCAGTGCATGTTGGACGCTTCCAGAGCAAACCCTCCTAATAAGTGAGTGATACAACTTCTCAAAAAGAAATTATATTATTGCCAGGGTTTGATAAATAAAAAAAAAAGCTGACAAATATATTATTAAGTGGCCATTCACGTCCGTTTATCTGCATACAGCACAGGGTGTGGAACAGGCACCAAACTCATTAAATCCAGTTTTCAGTGCACAGGTCTGGAAATAAACAGATTCCATATGTGTTATGAGGTTGCCTCTTTCTTTCTGATGTGCGCCTCACCAGATATTTTTCCGTCTCCCCAGACAAAGTCTGTGGGCCTCCAGATTCGTCAGTGTGATGCTTGGTAACACACAGTTCCTCTCCAGCCTTATATGCAGACTCTGGGACCTATTTCATAACCAGGTACATCCATCCATATTCTAATGCACTTCTCTTTTCATCCGTCTTTTGCTTTGTGTCTCATAACTCTCTCTGGTTTACATCTTGCCTGGGTCTTTTAATTTTTAGACTACATTAAAATCACTTTACCTCTTTATTCCTGAATGCCACTTAAACCAGTACATTCACTCGTCAGCTTTACTAACCTCTTCTGTAAAAAAGGGGTCGTCGCTGAGTGCTGCCCACTTACTCGGCCTGGCAGCATTAGTGGTCCATCTCCACGCCTCCATGTCCCATAGTCCTCTGGTTCAGCTGGTCCCGCCCATTCTGCCTACGCCGGTACCTGTTGGAGAAGCTCTCAGCTCGGCACTGGTCTGCAACACACATGTTGACATGCTCTTCTGTGTCAGGTGAGGTTTCTTGTGCAGTGGGATGGTGACAAACGTGAACCTGACTCATTAAGGAATTGAATGTTCTTGTGTTGCGAGTATGTGATACTGGCACCTAGCCTGGTTGCCACCGTGACTCACAGTCTTCTTGTTTCTGTCCAGGTTGTGTGTGGCAGCTGTGTGTTATGGGATCTGCAGAGGGGACTCACTGCCTCAGCAACAACAGCAGGACTACATTCTCAACAGCCTCTATAAGAAGGTGTCTTTCTCTCTTACTTGCCATAATGTCATCTAATCATGTCATGAAAGAGCCACTTTCTTCTTGTGTGCTATTTTGTATGTTTGTTTTTGTATGTATTGTTTGTCATATTAATGTTCAACATGTTTGTTTGTTTATGCATGCACCAACCATCAAGGCAAATTCTTTGCATGTGTAACTCACTTGCAAGGAATCCTTTTCTGATTCTGATGTGACTGTGTGTTTGTTTAGCTTCTCTACCTCATCCCAAGACTGTTGCCTGAAGCCAGAAGAACTGCCATTACTGCTGGCGGTCCAGTTAGTGAACACCAGGAGGAGAAGCTGCCCGGCCTGTGGAGCAGTATCACAGACACCAACAGCACCTGGATGAAGACTGCTTGGCATCTGTGGAGGCACCCAGCGTTCCGTCAGCTTGAACACATGCCACAGTATCAGGTAAAATGGGTTCACTGGCTTGTATGAAGCCTTGGCTTCGTAAGTGCTGAATGGTTTAGGTGTAGAAGAATATATGTTCAGTGGGCATCAGAGAGCAATCAGTATTGCTTTCACCTGCATGTAAAATGAAACTGATTGATGGATTGATCTTATTGACAAAAAAAGTAATCCTCAACCATTATGTTTGTCAAGTTTGTTTTCTCAGAATGGCTGGCTAGTGAGCTCAGAGTACATAGAAGTGAAGATGCTCTGTCAGACCCAGAACGGTAAGACACACACACACACACACACACACACACACACACACACACACACACACACACACACACACAGACTCTCACAGGTAACACGTAACTTTGTGTGTTTAGTCAGGAGTACCAGCAATGGGCCTGCCTGGAGCTCTACCTGTCTCGTCTGGAGGAGCATGGAGGCTGTGGAAGAGACATGAAGAAACTCTGCTCTCATCTGCTCAATGCCATCATGGACCAGCAGTTAAGGTGGGTGTACATGTTTTACTAAAGATCATACATTGACAAATGTATAAAATACTTTAAATCATAATAGTTTTATTTCTATTGTGTAGCTGAATGCTACTGGCTGGTTTGTGTGTCAGATCTTTTCGATAGAGGTCAGCATTAATAACATCCGAAGCGTATGCAGCTTATTGTTAAGAGTACAAGGTGAATTGTACAGTCATTACTCATCAGGTGTTTAAAAAAATAAAAAAAGTCCAAAATCTATTCCTTTGACAACAAAGTGCTCAAGCATATTGGCAGAGCCTTCAGTGTGAAGACAGTGCAGGCAGAGCGCTCAATGGTGTTTTTTGCCCCCAACTCCTCCTTCCAGGCAGCGCTGCGACCGCTGCCTTCAAGGCACCTAACCCTAACCCTAACCTTAACCTTAACCGTAACCTTAACCTTAACCCTAACCATAACCAGTGCCTCCCAACGGTGCCTTCCAGGCAACGGTACCTACCAGGCAGTGCTGCCTGGAAGGCACCATTGGGGGCAAAAAACACTGATAAACAGGCAGAGCGTTGGTGGTTCGATCCCTGGCTGCAATGCATCAAAAGCAACCTAATAACAACACATATACACGTGCTGAGGAAGGCAGTGGCTGAAATATCTGTGTGTTTAATAATAAAAATAACATGTAAGAAGAAGACAGTTTGTGAGTACTTACTTCCCTAATCCTTATATGTGAATATAATAGTCTCTATTGTACTGAAGCACCCTAAATGACTCAAACAAGTAGAGCTTGCTTCCTTCCTTTGTTTAACATAATCATAAAATAAAATAAAAACCTGTAATAAAAAGATGTAAATGTGAATTTCCACCTTTAGTAAAAATGTCACTCTTCTGTGTATTTTATGTGGACAGTGACCGGAGCCTGGAAAAGCTAGATTACAGAGTGTCAGATACAGGGACCTGTCTGCCAGACATCCTGTCCAGGTTACAGGTGTGTACGTTTCATATGTTTTGTTCCAGTTCATTAGACTTATGATGTGGTCCTAAATACATTCATAGTGAAAAATAAAAAAAATTGTGTGTGTATAGGAGCTTGTCTACGAGATGGAAGTGACTGACCTCTTTGGCAGCCGCCGAAGCACAGCTGATGTGTGTGACTTCCTGTTTACATGTGTGTCTGAGAGATGCTCCTCCTCAGCTTCACTGAGGATCAGCACTGAGCTCAGCCTGCAACACACACTGAACACATGGAACAGGTACACACACACTTCATTTTTCATTTATTTGACAGTGATAGTGCTCATTAATCAACAGCAAAGTAACTCTAAATGAGCCAGAGTTAGCTCAGCTGGCTAATTTTTATTCGTTGTAAATGGCAAGTTTTAAAAAGACATTAAAATGACATAAAAGCAACATACACAGAGCAACATTCAGACAGGCACAATGCACAACAACAAGTAACAAACAACACATCAGACAGCAAGCAAAAACCAAGACAAATCTGCAGGCAGGCAGCAAAACACATATATATCAGCTCTATCATTTAATGTATAGCCACTGAAAACATTCTGTGTGTGTGTGTGTGTGTGTCACAGAGTACTGCTGGCTCTCCCAGCAGTGTTATTGATTAAAGTAAAGTCTGATGGGGGGAGGGCGACTCTGGAGTGCAACACGCTGATAGAACATGTCAACCAGCATCAGGTGAGCTGCCAAATTATTTTTCTAATCAGAATTTAATACATTTCTCTTCTGAATCTGATCCGTTGTTTGGAAAAGTGCAGTGATTGTGGGTGAGTAATGTCCATTTTTAGTCAAATGGACTAAATAGTGCTCACGTCTTTCTTTGTCTGCATTCCTCTTCTTCTCTTCAACAACAGAGGAAGGTGTGTTCTCCGGCCGGTTTGCTGTCCTGCCATCTAACAGCACACCTCCTGAGAGTGAGAATCACTTCACTGAAAAACTAATGATAAATAAAATCTTTGATACATTTCTTACAGTATTTCCACAAGCTCATGTGAGAAAATCAAGTGGAGTAAGTCTGCTGTCTGTGTGCCCTCTCCAGGGTGTGTTATGTGCCAGCGTACGTTGCGGACGCCCACAGGAAGAAGTCAACAAAGCCTGGTCTCAGATCAGTCTACGCTGTCCTCTGCTCCTGGTCTCCACGGTGGTACTGTTTGTTCTACATATAGCTAACAAACTTATTAACTTTCCATGCTGACGTCAAGTCCTACACACTTGGCTTCAACCAGTATGCTTATGAGGGTTTAAAACCAAACACCAATGGGTTTTTTTTATGGGCATTTGGACTTGTAACACTAAGAAAAGCACAGGTGTAAATGATCAAATTAAAGACTGCTGAATGCTTTTTAGCTGCTGCAGTTTCAGGGTCCTTGCATTGTTCATGCTTGCACACTGTCACAAAGCCATCATTCAATCAATGTTTTGTACTATGCCAAGGCAAGGCAATTTATTTATATAGTAGCACAGTTCATACAGTCCATGCAAAAACCAAAAAAGAAGCAATTCTTAAACTTAATTCAACAATGGAAAATGTAACTACATGGCTTGAAAATTCTCACCTGTGTTTAAATCTATCAAAAACTGTTTGTGTGTTTTTTTCAAAGACACTCCGTTTCAGATTGTGAGCACAAAGTTTATGTGTCTGGTGAGAATATTCAAGTTGTCTCTCATGTTAAATATCTTGGTATCATCCTTGATTCCAACTTGTCTTTCAAAAAACAAGTGAAAAAAGGTATTGGAATAACTAGATACAATATTGCCAATTTTAGGTATATAAGAAGCTGCCTAACAACTTCAGCAGCAAAATTATACTTGAATTCAATGATTATTCCTCATCTACTATATTGTATGACAAGCTGGACGCAAGCAAACGATACAACCCTTAAGCCTGTTCTTTCTCTGTATAAACAGGCCCTCAAAGTGCTAGACAGAAAACAAAATACTTATCATTATTGTAAAATTCTTAACAAATATGACATCCTTAGTTGGGAAAATCTAATTAAATATAATGACATCTGTCTAATGTTCAAGATCCTAAATGGTAAAGCTCCACCATCACTCAATTCTTTTATTAAACAAAAAAACTCTAAGAATAGAACCACTCGGTCTGTTTTGAGAGGGGACAGTGTAACCCCTTACAGGTGCAGTTCCTTTAGTCAATCGTGCTTTTCTGTTAGAGCTTCTAATAGGTGGAACACTCTACCAAATGAAATAAGAAACTGCACCACCTACCATCATTTCACACAAAGTCTCAAGACCTGGCTCTTGGATAGTCAGACTTGTGAACATTTTTAGTCGCTTAGTATTTTTTATATTAATGTTGGTATTGCTAACCTTCTGCTAATATGTTTAATGTTTCGATATTTTGCTAGGTATTAAACTTAGCTCGCTTTGCGTTGCTTGAATATGTATGAATAACAAATTTGTATTTTAAAATCTTTTACCATCATATTAACCTGTCCTATATTAACGCATCCCTCACGAGTGATGTAACTTATTTTATCTTTTCGTTATGGCTTGTTATTGTTTTGCATGGTTGAACGCTGTTAGAAGATGGCTTGTGGCCTATGTTTCTTGGCCGTGTTTCGATGCTTGTATAATATCTTGTACTGAATGTGAATGCTGTTTGATGTTTAGATATGCTGGTGCTTTGCTGCTTCTTGTGGCTCTGCATGGCAAACAGGGATAGCTTCTCTGATGCTCTAGCTGTCTGTGTTGTGTCTTGTTGACTTCTGTCTGTATAATTTAACCTGTACTAATGTCTTGCTTCTTCCTTTTGCTCTGGTCTAAAATTATCTGGCCAAAAGGACTGCAGTTGAAAATTAGCCGGCTGGCTAACACTGGCACATTTACAGAAATGTTGATTAATGTGTGTTGTCCTTTTATAAATAAAGAATAAGAATAAGAATACACAAAGGCATTTTACATAAGCATACACGTACAAAGCAAATACAACATCAAATTCAACAATCCTAAAAACAAAAACAACAAATTTAAAAGACTTTAAAAGCATAGAGGTGTAGAAATTGCCATCTCTAAGTGACCTCAGTAAAATAACACATGGTTGGGGCAGATTGTAAGTGTTTAGGAAGTTTATTCCATAACTGCGGTGCGTAAAAACTAAAAGCTTCTTCTGACCCTGGGGACGGTGAGTCTGGTAATGCGAGACTACGAGGAAATTGACTATGAACAACAGATGTACTAATGCAAACCTCGTAAATGTTTTTGTTTTGTGGGCTCAGGCCGTATTTTGATGCTGATTTTGTCTGTGTAGCACTGGTGGGAGCGTCTATCTCCATTGCTGTTGTCACTGTGGCATCGGCTGTGTGATGGAGAGCCTCTACCAGAGCATCTGCAGCTCCTCGCTGACTGTCACAACTGGGCCAGCAGGTAGAACCTCATTCTCATAAACCACCATCTCTGAATCTGTGTTCCACCTCACTCCATGCCACTGTTGAAACATTTTACTGTGAGTGTAGTCTATATCCACATCGTTCCACTTCCGGGATTGCGCCTTGTTGCCGGATGTCACTTTTTTCGGCTGTGTGTCCGTCTCCTTCCTCTTTCTTTGTGTTGGTGTTCTAACCTCCGGTGGATTTGTGAGGACTATGGTTAACTGCTCCTCAGATCTCTGCAGGGTAAATCCAGACAGCTAGCTAGACTATCTGTCCAATCTGAGTTTCCTGTTGCACGACTAAAACTACTAAAGGGTCTGGCTAGTCCACAAGCTCTGGCAAAGTGAGCCTACTGTGAGTGTAAGGGATGAAAAGGACTGACATAATCCGGTCCCCTCTGGATCCCTCTGCCCCCTCATGCCCTCAGCTTCCATTTCTGTGTCAGATTAATCTCTCTGGTGGTTTACTTGGCTCATATTGAGGTGAATTCTGTCTGTTGTGCAGTTTAGAGAAGGGGCTGTCGTCGTCGGCATTGCCTGCAGCTGCAGCTCTGCTGCTGGCTGCCAGCCTGCATCGTGCCTGGCGAGGCCAGGGGTGTGGCAACCAGGGCTTCAGTGCAGCCCTGAATATGCTGCGACCAGAGAGGGGCACAGAGTACCGACAGGTGAGAGGAAACTACTTTCTCCTATTCATGTCATTTGTACCACCTCCCATTCAAACCCAACCAGTGTATTTGTATTTACATTAAAAAAAATTAATCTTTATATACAGTAATTTACGGTTGCTATGTTACAAGATGAAAGGAGCACCAGGAGGATGAAGAGGAACATTGTTTTTTTCAGTTATCTGTCAAATGTGCTACTCTCAGAATATAGTGACAGTTTGAGCCAATATGAAAAAAATTTAATTTTATAAAAGTTAAAGTGCAGCTTTAATGGCAGTCAGTAATGGTGGGTAAACTGTATTCCATAAAAAATAGTTGGTTTGTTCTTTATTACATTATATCCGATCATAAATACAAATAAACATGATAGGTGGTAACCTGCAGCTAATTAATATTAATGAGCTATTTTTCTAAGCCTGTATCAACCTTAAGGCCTCATTAGTGCTCCTGCGCTCTAAAAGTGCACATTTCAGATGTTGATCATTTTGTGTCATCATCCACTTGCTCTGTAAACAACCCCAGGTTGCTTTAGGCATTTTTTCCATCTTTTATATATGTTACCTGCTGCTGTCTCATGTCTTTGTCCAGGTGCTAGTTTTTCTGCTTTTCCTGTGTGTAAATGACCATCTGTCATCACTCCTGTATCCTCAGGTAATTAATAACTTTACCCTGCACTGTCCCAAACTATATCCACAAGCTCATTATGTTTAGGTGGAGGTTAGATGTATGCAGTTAGAGAGACAGGTCTGTCTTAGGCCGAGCTCCGCTTCGTAAACCATAGTAAGCAACATGCACACTCACATACAAGGAACTGAACCACACTTGTTTAGAAATACAACAAAGTCCAGGAAGGAACAGAAGTTATTGGTTGTGGAAATGCTAAACGTTTATTATTAAAGTAATGGATAATCAATGTAGGAAGCATACTCTACTGCTTCTCTCTGAACAGACGTGTCAGGCAAATGGCTACATTGTTAAAGGGATAGTTTCATATCTATTCAATATAAAGCTATAGCCAGGAGACAGTCAGTTTAGCTAACATGTACATTTGTGAACATTAGAGTGATATCAATCTACTCATCAAACACTAAGTAAGAAAGCAAATAAGCTTGCTTCCCAAAATGTTGAACTAACTTTAAGATAATGCAAAGATTTTATACATTAAGTAACTCTTTTGCTTCTCCTACACTACAGCATTTGGGAGTCTCTGTGTAATGTTGTGTCTGCAATTATTTCTGTAGGACAGGAGCCATCAGAACGC
The DNA here is from genome assembly GCF_004354835.1 of Perca flavescens. Lineage (NCBI taxonomy): Eukaryota > Metazoa > Chordata > Actinopteri > Perciformes > Percidae > Perca > Perca flavescens. The sequence goes on along the minus strand of NC_041338.1, from coordinate 634,166 downwards.
CACAGATTTATGCACAGACCTTCTGCTCGTGTTAGTGGACTCGGCTGACTGGCTGCTCATCTTTGAATCAAACAGTACGGTGTATACAGTACATCTTGTAAAACCACAGCTCAGTTCCCTCCACGTGTTCAGCTGCTAGTGTACATCAGCTTTATTTTCATTATTTGACGGATTAAATTTAATGTTAGCACTGACATTAAATGATTTTGTCTCGCCAATATTTATTCATTGTCAAATTAGCGGCCTGAATGTTTTTCCCCCCCCAACTCTAGAACAAGGTGTTTACCAGTCGATCACCATGGTGACATCAGATGAGTTTACTCGACTGATGCCTTGGGCCTTCTACAGGTTAGTTTTTTTAACATCATATTTCCACTTTTAGAGTCACTGTAGACACTACCTATAGTTAACTCTCACAACACCTTTAATCAGCCAATTCATGACCAAAACTAACTGGACAATACAGGAGTGCAAACTCATCAGGGGTGAAAGGGGTGACAAAGATAGGGAGGGGGTAGCTAGTAGGGCTGCACAATGAATCGGTTTTGTTTTCATCTATAATTGTCATCGCAATATCAACTTGCACAACAACACAATAAACACAAAGCAAAATGTGTCTCATTTGAAAGAGAGCTTCAGTAGAAAACTACACTTTAAAATGTCGTGTTATTGGTGCCTTGTGTGTTCAGTTCAATGTTCAATTCAGTATGTGCAATTTAGACCTACTTAAATAATTCTCTCCCTATATATGTACAGGACCTACAAAAAAACGTTTTGTGTGTGTTGTTTGTGTATTTAGCCTGCTGCTCCAGCAGAGTGCTGAGCTGCTACAGAGAGCTGTGTGTTGTCCAGGGTTCCTCCAGACTGCTGTCCTCTGCTACATCAGTCTACTGCAGCTTTTCCTGGAAGGACACACACTTACACCAGCCAATCAGGTGACTGAGCCTCAGATCATGGTTTATATCAGGGTGATGACAACATCATTTAAACGTGTGTATATATGCTTACGTAAAGCACTTTGAATTGTCTTTGTGTACGAACTGTGCTATATAGAGTAAATAAATTGCCTTGCCTTAAACCTGTGGCATTGCTCTGAAGTCAAACCTATGAATTGTATTGTCAGATGGAGCCTTTCCAGATTCTGAGCTACGCCAAACAGTTTCTTCTGAGAGCGATCTCGCGGACGCCTCCAACTGCTCTGTCCTCCAGCCAACTCCGACAGGTAGCTGACACACGCAAACTGTACATACAGTACACACTGTATTCAATTTTATGTATATTATCAAATCATAACAAGTTATCTTGAGACACTTTACAGATGGAGTAGGCGGAGCCCCTTGGTAACATCTACTATTGACAACCTTCACTTATCTCTCTCACGCTCTTCTGTCTCCTTCCGGTCTATCTGCTGCTGGGTCTCCTGGTCCAGCTGGAGTCCCAGTGTGCAGACCTGGACCCAGAGGTTGCAGCGGCTCTCTCTGTGCACCTCGACCCTCACAGCCTCAGCCCAGAGATGGACTTCCTCTGAAAAGCCGCAGACTGACGTTCAGACAGAGAAACTGCCTAAAGTGAACCGTGAAACCCACATGACTACAAAAATCTTCTCTATTCCCTCGAGCTTCGGAGGGGTCTCTTTCACAGTAATGGTAACTGACGATTAGCAGGTACTTTATTTGTTTTAATGTAATCCAACTTTATATCTAACAGAAACATGTTCCTCTCTGTCATATTTATTAAACACTGTTTAGATCTTACCAGTTTTACCAACATTTTATTTGTCTTTTTATACATAATGCACACAGGACTTTATTATACACGTTCATCTGAAGCCCTTTTTACAATACAGATTTACACTCTTAAAAGTACTTAGCATTGTAATAACTTAATAAAAAACAGTGACCTAATACAATTGAACTGAATGTTCTTGGAAATCATTCTGCACAACTATTTGCACTGTGAGGCAGTAACACAGCACATACGAGTGCTTCACATATATGAAGGTAACAAGAATATTACATTATAGGACTTAGAATTGAATGCATGTAGGTTACGCAGTTGTTAACCTGTGGCTGCTACTGCGTACTTCAGCTATCATATAAAACTGTATTGTTACTTTATTTGGCTGCGCTGTAAACCGATACGCCAACTGCTAGTATACCAGTGGTTATTTTTATTAAGTCCCAATCTGTGTGGGAACAAAACGCCCCACATGTGACCCTCCAGAGATTTGTCAGTGATACCATGTGAAGGAGCTTTCCTTCTGCTGTTTCCCCGAAAACAAGCTGAAACCTAAACTTGTGGTATAATTGTCCTGACAATGAAAAGAAAGATTAAGTTTGGAATGGAAAGTGATACTTGAAAACTGTAAAGAGCTAGTTTAGAGATGGTAATTATGAGCAGGTTGGTCAATAAAATGAAACTTGATGTTGAAGACAATAGTTTGACTTTGTTGTTGTGACCCAAAAGCTGATCTAAATATATTGGTAGAGAACTGAGATCAACATCTGTATTGCCATACAGCAGGTTCCTACCCCAGTCCATGACCTAAATTTGAAAAAAATGTAAACTAGTGTACAGGTTGTCAGAAACTGGGAAACTCCCAGTTTAAGCACCCGTGCAGCAGACGTGGACCTGGACTCCCTGTCCTTATGTGTCCTGGTCTTGCTGAACCTCCTCCCCGGTCAGAGTGATGGCGTGCAGGTCAGATTACTCCGGTGGCTGCTGCCTTTCTGAACCTCGGCCTGAATCAGCGGGTGGACCATGGACATGTGGACGTTCAGGTTGTGGGCCTTCTCGAACCGCTTCCTGCACATCAGGCACGCAAACTCCAGGTCAGCCTCCGCCTTGTGTTTGGTCATGTGGTATTTGAGCGACGCTCGCTGGCGACACTGGAAGCCACACACCTCACATCTGAAGGAAAAAAAACGAATGGAAGTCCTGACAGCTAATTTAAAAGGCACAGTTTCTGATTACAGGATGTGTGCATTGATCCTTTCACAGTATTATTAGCACCTCCACCTGCTTTATTAAATAAAAGACATGGAAATCTAACATTCTACAATATGGGACCTTTTAAAGCGGTAAATTCCATCAACAGTACTTACTGTAGTGGCTTGGCCCCTGAATGTCTCATCTGGTGAACTGAAAGGTGTTTCCTCTGTTTGAAGGTTTGGCCACACTGGTCACAAATGTAGTTCCTCTCCTCTGGAAACACACAGATGGCAATCTTAAGTACAAGCCAAAATACACATCAACACCTTTTTGATTTAACTGATGGTACAGTCTGTTTAACATGGCACAAATATTCAGATTTAAGACAAAGTGTAGGCTTCTTATGAGTCAAATCATTCAACCATAACAGCAAAACAAAGTTGGTATAGTTTGTATGTAACCTATTACTGAAACAAATGTTTATCTTATCATTCTTCCTATTGTTAACATTGTGGCTAGGTAAACACTAGTGATGGGACGTTTGACACAGAGGCACCGAAGCTTGTATCACTTCCGCAAAGCACACTGGTTCGAAACAGTGTGTTGGAGCTTGTATCAAATTGAATAAGCATGTGACTGATGACGTCCGAAGCTTCGAACGTCACTGAAACTCCAGAAGGGTTTGCTGAATTCATGTCGATACGTGCTTACCAATGGCCCGTTAGAATTCACTGGAACATCGCAGGGTTTATGAGTGTGGCTTGCAATTTATTTGATTAGCCTATTAATGGAAATTAGCCTACTTACCTGTACGTAATGTTACGTAGCAGTAGAAGGTGGCATTGTTGCTGCAGTTTATTGAATTCATATTCAGCCTAATTAAACATACTTACATTCAAATCCTGATCACAGTAGTTTATATTATTATATTATGTTATATTCAAACATAGGCTTTATATTTTTAATTCCGTCATGTCATGTTCATGTCATTTAATTCAAGCCAGTCATGCCATATGCATGTGTCCATTCTGTCTCTCCTATGTTCATATTATAAGCTTCATTTGGCTGTGTAGAGTTGATAGCCGCTGTCATTTCTGCTGACCACCGGATGTCACTGTGTTGTCTTCGATGCTTTGGCTCATTTTGCAATACAATCAGGAAGAAGCTTCAGAGGCTTCACAAGGCTTCATTCGCCCATCACTAGTAAACACTGACAATTTAGACACTCACAAGTTTTTTTTGCTGGAAAAGCCAGATCTGCCCCCCAGCAGACTGCTGTGTGCTGCTGCTCCAACAAACATAAAGTACACCCCCCCCTTCCTCTCTCATGTGCCTCCCCTGAGTTAACTGAGCCGATTGATCAACATCTCTATAATAGCAGTTATCAAGCATCGCCAACAATATGCTTAGTGAAGCCGAGTAACCCAAAAAGAGCCAGACTGAGCTGCCTTATGATACAGGCCCAGCACGTCTTCGCGGCCTAAAAACAAATCCAAATCTTTTTGTTGAGCTCACCTGTGTGGATAAGCTTGACGTGCCGCTGCAGGTAGCGGTCGATCATGAACACCTTGTTGCAGCCAGGATGAGGGCAGGGTCGCGCTCTCACCTCCTCATGATGCTCCTTGATGTGCTTCTAAAAAAAGAAAAACACCCCATAAGAAACCCAGACATCTGTACACAGAATCTGGAGTAGTATGGAGAACAACTGTCTTGTCTGGGGGAGGATGAAAAATGACTGAAACAATATTTTTATTGTTCTCTTATGTCACATCATAGAAAAATAAAGTGACATTATCTTGGTATAGGCTGGACACCTAATACTAACTACTGAAGAGTTCTTAAAAATACACCATTATTGATCCAGTTACAAAATATATATTACTTAAAGCTATAGTACGTAGTTTCTGTCTCCCCCCAGAGCTAATTCTAAGTAATGATATCAACACTGTCGGCGCGTCCACATGATACAAGCCTTCTGTGATCGCGGGCACTGATAGTCTTAATTAGCTTTGTAGAAACTCATCTGGCAATGGTTTGAATGTAACGGACGTTCATTAATATCAAAAAGTTACACACTACAGCTTTAAATAAAAGTGAAATGATGTCAGTTTGGGAATTCTGACCTTCAAACCATCAGGAGCTCTGTAGACAGCTGTACAGCCCTGATACAGACACTTGTAGATGTTGGGCAGCTCCTCTCTGAAAATAAAAAGACAATAATAGTTTGTTAATGCACATGTATGCTAAAGCACAACTATATGAGCTACTGCTGCCTGGCATAATATATTAAAATATACAGTATGGTTAAAAACGACCAAGTTCTAAGAAGTGTATCGTAAAAATGTGGTTTAAAACTGTTATAAAAAGTCAATTTATGACCTCTGGCAGACAACCGCAACCCTGATGCATGGGCAAAGGGTGACCTTAACCCTATGATATTTTTCTCTGGGTTTCCAACAATGTTGGGAACATTTGGGATAATGTAAGTACACAACTCAACATAATATATAACGTAGGTCTAGTCGTTTTTTGACATTTTAATGCGGAAATTCTTTATATTCATATTATATCTTTAATGCCTGTGTGTGCATGTGTGTGTTTTGGGCCTGTGTGTGTAATGTAACGACAACAGTAAAAATTAAATCTCCCCATTAAAGGATTAATAAAGTTCTTCTATATATAAGATGCTTTAAATATTACATGTAGCTTATGCTGAATGGATGTTGTGTATTAAAGGAAATGTAGGACTCAAGTTAACTAACTTAAAATATGCCTCTGTACCCCTTAGGTTTGAACTTGTTTTTCCAGCCGGGTTTGGGTCCAGGTTTTTTTTTGATTTTGGGCTCCTCCAGAGCCTTCGGGTTTCTTCTTCTCTTGTTGGGGATGGCCACCCTGCAAGCTCTGCCAAGGGGGAGAGAAATGTACATTAAACACAGTACCCGGGATTTCTGTCAGAACTCATTTTCAGTCCTTTGCTAAAGAATATCTGTACCCACCTCTTGTCTGAGTACGGCTCGAACAGCTCATCGTCTGATAACCCTCCTTTTTTACTCTCCTCAAAGTCATCCTCCGAGATGACCCTAGAGAGAGAGAGACACACACACACACACACACACACACACACACACACACACACACACACACACACACACACACACACACACACACACACACACACACACACACACACACACACACACACACACACACACACACACACACACACACACACACACACGTCTTGTAGATGTTATGGCCTTTTATCAATCTTAATCTAATCACTTTAAAAGCAAAGTAGAGACGTTCCAATGCCATTTCTTTTTTTCCCGATACTGATTCTGATACCTGATATTGGGTATTGCCTGATACCAAGTAGTACCGAACAGCTGTTTACTACTAACCCTGTATGGATGTGATATGGTTGCTACCACTGTTGTATTGCCTGGCTGAGGCTAAACCCTTTTTGTGAAACATATGAAGGAAATACATACAGAGAATTAATGCCATATAACTTTATTCTATTATCTAATTTGAAAGTCAGTCATAATGGAAAAAGAACATAAACTACTTTAAAAGTAGAGACTAGAGATATTAAAAAGACAAATACATCTGATTGACCAAGAGCTGTGACACTGTTCACACAAAAAAAGTTGGCAAACTTTTCAAAGTAAAGGCGAGTAATTCGGGGGCTAAATGATGTGGTATCGGATCCATGCATAGACTTGTGTACTCGCCAATACCAGCGTTTTTCAAGCAGCATCGGAGGCATTTCTAATACTGGTATCGGAACAACTCTACCCGAGAAGCACCCAAAAACTTGGTGGTTATAAGACAAGAGGAAAGACAGAGACAGATACAGATGACTAACCTGTCGGACAGGTCGCTGTCAGCAGCCCTGTCCTCCAGCTGGGCCGGGCCAGGAGACAACGCTACCTCATGACCTGTAAAATCTAACGCAGGGGACACCAAAACCACATGAGGATTCATACAGACACCACACAAGCCAGACCAACATTCAGAGGATGTGAGGATACACAAAATGAATGTCATTTGACACTGACTGATTTTGTGTTTGGACAAGTAAACTGTGCTATTTGGTTATTAATGCATGTTCCTATTCTTAGGATGCTAGGAATATGTCTGCTGATGGCTTACAAATGAGAAGATCACTTATGGAGAATTGATATTTGAGTACTAGTGGTTTCAGTGGCAAACACAAACACGTATCTACAGATTTGGGGTGGCAGTAGCTCAGCCTGTAGGGAGTTGGGTTGAGAACCGGAGGGTCACTGGTTCAAGTCCCCATCAGACTAAAGTATGGTGGTGGACTGGTAGCTGGAGAGGTGCCAGTTCACCTTCAGGGCACTGCCAAGTTGCCCTTGAGCAAGGGACCGAACCCCCAATTGCTCGGGGTGCCTTTCCATGGGCAGCTCCCTCACTCTGACATCTCTCCATTAGTGCATGTATAGGTACGGAGCATGTGTGTGTAATTCAGACCTGTGTGTAATGTGTGTAATAACAACAGAGTGAAAACATTGGAATTTCCGCTTGCGGGATTAATAAAGTATAAATTATTATTATTATTATTATGATGCTGCGTCACACCTTCTCTGGATATCATAAGCTATAAACCGTCTCACCTTCAGTGTTGCTGGTCCAGTCAGCCAGCGCTGAGCTCGGAGTCTGCACTGGAACTGCAGATGGACTGTGAGGAGCCAGAGAACCTATACTTCCCGCTGGGGTCCTTCCATTCCCGCTGGGCTGCTCTTCTTCTTCATCATCTTCCTCCTCTGACATCATTCCATCACCATTGCCACTCCCTAACGCTCCACTGCTGAAGTTCACCAGGTACTCTGGGTTGGTAGCGGTTGTGCACTGAGAATCCATGACGTATCTGTGACCATTGACGCAACCCCAAACGGCCTTCACGGAGCCCCAGCACTGGCCCTCCAGCACATCCTTCAGGTTGGGACAGGAGCGGCAGGCCTCTCCGTGGTGGTGAGCCCAGGACACCAGGCTGTGGAGGCACTTAGGGTCTGAGGTAAAGGACTGGAATGCTGAAAGAAAACCGCAGAATGTCTAAATGTCAGAAAATGTCCTAATCATTTTTCAGCATATTGTAATTTAAGTGGTCTGAGAGAAAACAAAACGTCTGAATCTACTTTTTGGATCTGTTTTCAGGATGTAGAACATCTAGCCTGTGACAGTTTTGGCCTTTTCTGACCAATCACAGGTCATGAGAGAGAGAGAGAGAGAGAGAGAGAGAGAGAGAGAGAGAACCTGCAGATGCAGACGTTCCTTCAGTGATAGTTCTGTTTACCTTAGCCAAAGGCTCAGGGCTGCAGCTAATTCAAGGCTAAACTATTAGATAATAAAGTCTTTATTGCCATCCATCTATATACAGTACATAGAGGAACAAAATTGTGTAAAAACGTAGTCAAGTTTATTGTCTGTGAAGTGGATATTTGCTATGAAAATAGTCGGGAGAGCTGGTCTGCCTAGCATGAACATTGGCTCTTTTGTCGTCTTTAGTTACCTCTCACACAGCCTTTGGCGTCTCCTCGTTTGGATGGCAGCATTAGTCTGCTACGAGCACCAGAGGCTGAAGCCGCAGCACTGCCTACTGCTGCCATCTGAACCAGGACATGCTGGCAGCGGTGTGAGAGTAAACATAACCACGGAAGGCGAGCTAGTAGTTTAGCCTTCTGCTCACCGTAGCTCACGGCTGCGGCTTATTCAAGTTCATGTAGCTAAGTAGAGGCTGAAATCACAGTATGTCATCTCAAAGGGTTAGACCCATCACTGGCCACACAGACAGACCCTTCTCTTTATTTCTGTTAAAAAAAAGAAATGCTTTTATTTACGTGTTGAGCCATGGTTTACTGAGGCATCTGGACATTTCTTCCTGAAATAGAAAAAAAGCAGTTGCTTATATTTGTAGATTTTCTGCCTGAACAATTGAGAATCCTACAATAAGTACACATTTTTAAAGTTATAGGACTCACCAGCTTTTTAGGTTCTCTTTCCCAACTGGTGGGAGGTTGACTCTCTGCAGAAACCTGATCAGGATGCTATGGCACTTGTAGAACTTTGAGTGGCATTTCTTGCAGATAAACTCTGATAATCGGGGGTCACGGTCCAACTGGACCCCAACCAGTCGCTGGAAGTCTGTGTGGAATAAAAGGGGTGACTGGGCCGCTGAGTCGGACTCATTGTCAACGATATCAATGGAGTCCTGAGGCCACTTGTTGAAGGCGTGCCGCAGGCTTCGTGGAGAAAACTTCCCATGGCAGAGCCGACAGACAGTAGTTGACAGTCTACCTGCTGGGAGGAATAACAGATCAGTGGATGCTATTTCTGATGGGTCTCCAAAGGAAACTGAGTCAAGTAGGTTATCTTAACTTGAATGAAAAGGACATCATAGCAAACTCCATTAAAAAAAACGCAAATCAACCTTGACATTGTTTATGTCAAATGGGTATACAAAACATGGCCTGTCAGTGGTTCCCAAACTTTTTCTGCAGGGCCCTCCTTTTGTAGATAAAAAAATATTTTCAAGCCACCCCCCAAGGGACAAGAGAGAGGGAGACAGAGATATAAAGAGACAGAGAAGAGCGCCACAAGCAGCTGTTTCACCGAGACGTGATAGTCAAGAAAACATAATGTGATTTGACTGTCAAATAAGGTTCCATAGATCAAACTGTCGTCACTACTACATATTTTCTTGTCTTTGTTTTGGTAGTTGTGGCGTTTGATGTGTCTTCATTGTCTGCTTCACATTTACCTGGCAGTCTGTTCACAAAAGTGTCCCAGCTTTGCTAGCAGTGCAGCAGAAAGCATGCATTATTTGTTTATATTTAGCTGTTTATAACTCCTGGCACCCCCAAGTTTGGGAACCACTGGCTTAAAACTTTTTATTTACAGTTAAGACAATCACATCAGCATGCATCTGATCCACTAGCAGCACGTTGTTAAAAATAATCCACTTCCTACTGTCCACTAACACCAACAGAATATTTGATTATTAAATTATAATAATTTTGGTAACAGCAGAACATTACAAGGGAACAGACAGGGAAATATATATTGAAAATGTTTGCTGATAAGCAAAGCAACTCTTCTCAGCTGCCTTTTTATTGAATGGGGTTTTCTGGTACTGAGACACTCACCTGAAGATCTAGACTGGCTCTCTGGATGTTTCTGTGTGTCGTCAGCTGCTGTCACACTACAGTCTAAGTCAGCAGTCTTGTCTGTTGCAGTGGTGTTCTGGTAGAAAGGGTCTGTGGTTACAGGGACAGTCTTCCGAGGTCTCCTTCCAGGTGGACTCTTCTCCTCACTGACGCTCCCAGTTGTCTGTGTCCTGCTGCTCTGTGTCTGTGATGTCTCGAATGACCTAGGACATCTGCTTTTCTTCTTCATAGTTTTCCTTTATACCCGTACACTTGTAGCAGCTGATCCCGATGATGGAGGCCTGCTGTAGAGATGTACAACGTAGTTCTTATGACTTTATCTTAGTCTTATCTATGTTTGTATGATAAACAATGTATTATTTCTCTCTTAAAATGACTGTCCATGTTTCATTAGTTATATAGTCTAAAAATAAATTCTCATTTTTCTTAGAGTAAGCTACTCTTCCCCAAACCTTCTGTGCACCAATTTTTTTCCATTTTAAACATATATACACTGCCAATAAGTTAACATGTTATGTTTCAATTTAGCAGTAGCATTTATTTATATAAAACACAATTTGTTCTGATTCCATTTTCGGTATACGTGTCCCAAATGATGAGTCTTATTGGAGACAGGTTGCCCTAACTCTAACCCTAACACCTGTTCAACAGGTGGTTTAGCAGGTTCATAATTAAGGACATTGTATGGGGAATTTAGGATACTAAACAGCACGTATACCCCAGCTATCAGCAACATCCAGTACAGTTTCATAAATAGCATATAACGTTACAAAGAAAAACAATAGTAGGCTAATAGTTAGAGTTAACGTTGCATTCAAAAACTTTGTATGCTGACTGCTAGTAGGTTAATAAGAGCCTAGAGAAATATATTATTTTACATGGACGTCATTATATTTAACCACATTTCCATTTATGTTCGGGACAGAAACGTAACTTCGACATTACGACACATTTCTGTTCCCTGTTGTTAATTTCAACAAGCTAACGTTAGCTAGCTGGTTAGCCTGAGCAGCCTGAATGAGCCTGCTACGTTACTGCTAGCTACTTTCAAAATGTTGTGTCGTTGAGTAATGATGAGTAATGCAGTCCTGTGGCATAGCCTACCGTCAGAGTCTATGAATCCTAGTACTAGTTATGTTGTTAATAACATAAAAGATGCTTTTCATGAGCTCTGTGGTGTCAACGCTGCTGCCAGTTGTAAACATTGGAACCCGGAAGTGCTGATGGAACAAAATCCAGGAGAAAATATGATATAGCGCCACCCTCCGGAGATACTACTACTACTACTACTACTACTATAGTAGTGATGGCAGTAGTACACACAACTTAAACTTAAAGCCTCCTGTCCACTATCCATAGATATATATCTATGTCAACTATCCATATATCTATGTCCACTATCCATATATATATATATATATATATATATACAGTGGGGGAAATAAGTATTTGACCCCTTGCTGATTTTGCAGGTTTGCCCACTTACAAAGAATGCAAAAATCTACAATTTTAATCACATGTACATTGTAACAGTGAAAGACAGAATCCCAAAGAAAATTCCAGAAAATCACATCATATGAATTTATTAAAATTGATAACCATCTGATGAGGAAAAACAAGTATTTGACCCCCTGGACAAACAGCATGTTAATATTTTGTAGAAAAGCCATTATTGGCCAGCACAGACGCTCAAACGGTTTTTATAGTTGGTGACAAGGTTTGTGCACATTTCGGCAGGGATGTTGGCCCACCCTCCCTGCAGACAGCCTCCAAATCATTCAGGTTCCGAGGTTGTCGCCTGGCAACTCAATTTTTAAGCTCCCTCCAAAGATTTTCAATCGGATTCAGGTCTGGAGACTGGCTAGGCCACTCCAGAACCTTGATGTGCTTCTTCTTCAGCCACTCTTTTGTTGCTTTGGCGGTGTGCTTAGGGTCGTTGTTGTGCTGAAACACCCATCCTCGACCCATCTTCAGCTCTCTCACTGAGGGAAGGAGATGTCGGTCCAGAATTCCACGATACATGGCCCCGTCCATCCTCCCCTCAATACGATGGAGTTGTCCCGTCCCCTTGGCTGAAAAGCACCCCAAAGCATGATGTTGCCACCACCATGCTTGACGGTGGGGATGGTGTTCTTTGGGTTGTACTCGGTGTTCTTTGCCCTCCAAACACGACGAGTTGAGTTGAGGCCAAAAAGTTCTATTTTGGTCTCATCTGACCACATCACCTTCTTCCAGGCCTCTTCTGAGTCGTCCAGGTGGTGAATGGCGAACTTCATGCGGGCCTGTACAGGTTTCTTCTTGAGCAGGGGGACCTTGCGTGCACTGCAGGATTTCAATCCATGACGGGCGTAGTGTGTTACCAACCGTTTTTTTGTAACTGTGGTCCCAGCTGCCTTCAGTTGATTCATCAGTTCCCCCCTTTGTGGTTTTGGGATGATTCCTCACCGTTCGCATGATCAGGGACACCCCACGAGGCAAGATCTTGTGTGGAGGCCCAGACCGAGGGAGGTTGGCGGTGGTGTGGTGCTTCTTCCATTTCCTGATAACTGCACCGACAGTTGATCTTTTCTCTCAAGTTGCTTTCCGATTCTCTTGTAGCCCATCCCAGCCTTGTGCAGATCAACAATCTTGTCCCTGATGTCCGTGAGAAAGCTCTTTGGTCTTGCCCATGGTGGTGATGTTGGATGCAGGTTGTTTGGGTGTTGACAGGTGTCTTTTATACAGGTAACGAGGTGAGGCAGGTGTATTTGATGTAGATAATTGGTTCGGATTGGGGCTGTGTCTTAAAGAAAGACTAACTGGCTTGTAGGAGCCAGAATACTTGCTGTTGTCCAGGGGGTCAAATACTTGTTTTTCCTCATCAGATGGTTATCAATTTTAATAAATTCATATGATGTGATTTTCTGGAATTTTCTTTGGGATTCTGTCTTTCACTGTTAGAATGTACATATGATTAAAATTGTAGATTTTTGCATTCTTTGTAAGTGGGCAAACCTGCAAAATCAGCAAGGGGTCAAATACTTATTTCCCCCACTGTATATATGTCCAGTATGTAGCAGAAGATCATTTAGACGCAGCCTTGTCACTTGACCAGGCGAGGTCGCTGTTACTGAAGCTTCAAAACAATTATTCTCATTGGTTCAGCGCTTCACACCAAGACCCGCCCTTCAATAGCAGCCCGATTGGTTGGGGTTAGGCATTTCACCTCGAGTGGTTAAGGTTAGGATAGCCGATTGGTCAGGGGATAGGACCTGTACCAATGGGGTTACGTTACCTTGCGTAAGCCTGGACGTCTGGCCAATAAATACTATTGAAGGGCGGGTCTTGGCGTGGCCATAGTGGGGTTCGTAATATCGCTGGTGGACGTCGGACTAGTGGGCTGTATGCATGGATGTGTGTGTCTGTATATATAAACACACACACACACACACACACACACACACACACACACACACACATTTGCACAGTAGGCCTATACTACATTTGCACAGTATACTACTGTGTATTCTGTAGACTCTTCCTCAGCCTCCTCAGACCCCAGGTACAACACGCCCAGGACCGGCTGCAGTATGCGTACCAGCCAAATGTTGGTGTGGAGGATGCCATCCTCTACATGCTACACCGAGTCCACTCCCATCTGGATAAGGGAAGCAGCACAGTGAGGATCCTTTTCTTGGACTTCTCCAGTGCTGTCAATACCATCCAGCCCCCTACAGTTCAGGACAAACTGAACAGGATGGGAGTGGACCCCTATCTGGTAAACTGGATCAAGGATTACCTTACTGACCACAGTACGCCACAGTACGCCAGGCTGAAAGACACCACGTCTGACACTGTGGTCAGCAGTGTCAGACGTGGTGTCCTTCAGCCTGACGTACTGGGGCCCCCAGGGCACAGTGCTGGCTCCTCTTCTCTTCACCCTGTACTCCTCAGACTTCTGTTACAACTCGGAGCTGTGCCAAATACAGAAGTATGCAGATGACACAGCCATAGTCGGGTGTATCAGGGGTGACAGAGAGGAGGAGTATCGGAGTCTGGTGGGGGATTTTGCTCTCTGGTGTCACACTAACTGCCTACAGCTCAACACCTCTAAGACGAAGGAGCTGGTCATTGACTTTGGGAGGTCCAGACCAAGACTGCGACCAATCCAGCTAGAGGGAGCTGAGGTGGAGGCTGTGCAATCCTACAAATACCTCGGGCTGTGGATGGATAATAAACTGGACTGGACAACACACACCAGCCACCTGTACAGAAAGACACAAAGCAGGTTGTACTTCCTGAGGAGACTGCGGCCTTTCAACATCTGCAGCAAACTGCTGTTGATGTTTTACCAATCTGTGGTTACCAGTGTCCTCTTCTACACTGTGGTGTGCTGGGGGGCAGTATATCCAAGAAAGACACCTCCAGCCTGCATAAACTGATCAGGCGGGCCGGCTCTGTGGTGAGCATGAAGCTGGACTCACTGGTGACGGTGGCAGAGAGGAGGACACTGGACAAACTGCTGGACATTACTGACGATGCCAGCCACCCCCCCCCTGCACACCGTCATCAGCAACCAGAGGAGCCTGTTCAGTGGAAGGCTGCTCCTTCCCAAGTGGAGGACCAACAGACTCAAGAACTCCTTTGTCCCTCATGCCATCATACTCTACAACTCCTCACTTGGGGGGAGGAGGAAATAGGGTAAAGAGGACAGAACAGAGCACTTTGCAATAAATTATTAATAATCTACTCACATACATACCTGGACACTCTAACTGCTCTTAGCTGCTAATTTATGCTAAATGTCATTTATTTATTAACTGTATAATAACACAATACCATACACAGTCCTATATACCTACAGTATATATCTATCTTTATTTATCTGTAGTTTATTGTTGTTTTACTGTTTGTTTATTTTTGTAAAAATATTTAGCTAAAAGTTTTATTGTTATTCTTATACTGTATTTTTCTATCTTTTTTCTATTTAAAGAGTGTTTTGTAAGATGCTAAAATCTGCTGCTGGAAATCGAATTTCCTTGCGGGAGTCATCCCAAAGGGATCAATAAAGAGAAGTCTAAGTCTAAGTCTACTACTGTGCAAAAGTCTTAGGCAGGTGTGAAAAAAATGCTGTAAACTAAGAATGCTTTCAAAAATATAAATAATGATTGTTTATTTTTATCAATTTACAAAATGCAAAGTGAGCAACAAAAAAAACATCTAAATCACATCAATATTTGGTGTTACTACCCTTTGCCTTCAAACCAGCATCAATTCTTA
The DNA here is from genome assembly GCF_004354835.1 of Perca flavescens. Classification (NCBI taxonomy): domain Eukaryota; kingdom Metazoa; phylum Chordata; class Actinopteri; order Perciformes; family Percidae; genus Perca; species Perca flavescens. The sequence continues at coordinate 618,786 of NC_041338.1, read as the reverse complement.
TAGGTAGGCTACACTTGCAAAAAGTCAGGGAATGTTGAGGATCGTAGACACAGTGGTCGACCGTGGAAACTTAGTGCAGCAGATGAAAAACACATCAAGCTTATTTTCCTTTGAAATGGGAAGATGTCCAGCAGCAGCATCAGCTCAGAACTGGCAGAAACCAGCAGGACCCAGGTACACCCACCTACTGTCTGGAGAGGTGTACCGAGAAGAACTGATGCTGTCTTGAAGGCAAAGGGGGGGTCACACCAAATATTGATTTGATTTAGATTTCTCTTCTGGTCGTTCACTGCATTTTGTTAATTGATAAAAATAAACTATTAACAATTCCATTTTTGAAATCAAATATATATAGTATAGAGGAGTTGTGTCAATTGGTCTTGGTATACAGGCCAAAAGTTTGGACACACCTTCTCATTCAATGTGTTTCTTTATTTTCATGACTATTTACATTGTAGATTCTCAATGAAGGCATCAAAACTATGAATGAAAACATATGGAATTATGTACTTAACAAAAAAGTGTGAAATAACTGAAAACATGTCTTATATTTTAGATTCTTCAAAGTAGCCACCCTTTGCTTTTTTTGATAACTCTGCAAACCCTTGGTGTTCTCTCAATGAGCTTCATGAGGTAGTCACCTGAAATGGTTTTCACTTCAATTAGTGGAATGTTTTCCCTTATTAATAAAAAAGCAAAGGGTGGCTACTTTTGAAAATCAACTATTGACCACTTTTCAAGAGCTTCAGGCTTACAATTGAATTTAGATAAATGTGACATTTTAACATTACATGATTATCCCTTGCAACCTCTATATAACATAAAGGTTAAGTCAGAAGTTAAATACTTGGGGATTGTTATTTCCAGGGATAAGACAACGTCAGACAAAATGAATGTATGGAACAATATAGATAAGTGTATATCGCATTGCCTCCATTGCCTACCAAAAAAGAAAGTAAAGACAGGAGAAGGAGATAAAACAAAATAAGGGGAAACAATTGGTAACTGACTTCTTTTCAAAGAAAGGTGAGCACAAACTAGGAAACCAAATCCATGGTGCTAAACTGCTTGAATATCTCCGTGACTGTTGGTGCTAAAAACGGACTGAGACAACCCATAGAAAGAGCAGAACATACACTTTCAAATGATAATTTGGTTATACTTCTGAGGTAAAGGCTAAATAAATAAACTACTCTAGCAATGCTGTTTGCATATAACACACCATTGTAATAGCCTAATTTAAAACATGCTTAATTTTTAAATTAATAGGCTATAATTTCTATAATTAGCAATAATAGGTTGATCAGTGTCATAGGTAGCTTGGTAGCTCATACATATCATGTAAACACTGTAGTTACGTCAGATTTAGTAGAAACATTGTGAAACACATGGCCCTCAGTTTCAGAAACTGTCACAGCAGGGAGCAACAGACCCTTCAGCCTCCTCTTTGGATTTGAGACAAGGTGCGCTTATATTGAAATTAAAGCAAACCATGTTTAGCCATTTTGACTGAAAGGTGTTAAGTAACACTACCATCTTAGTGTGTTTCATTATATTAGGTTACAATTAGGACAAGAGGTTAATATCAGATGTTTCCTTCATAGAGAAAGATGATAGAGAACATCAGATTGAGGATGATGGGAGTGAAGACAGCAGGGAGCATGAGTATTGCTCTGAGCACAGTGTGGAAATGAGAGCTGAGGAACTGGAAAGTAGGCAGAGCAGTGTAGACCAGTTTTTACCAGAGGATCCAGGACTATGGCCAGCATTACATTTAATACTTATTACCCTATAAACATCTAGGCCTACAGATTCATGTGTACAGAGGCCCGATTATTATTTTTATTTTTTTTCGGGGGTTTGGGAGGGGGGTCGAGGGTGTTGAGGAACATGGGGGCCCATCAGGACTGCCTATGCATAGGGGCCAGGGTCTGGTGCTACGCCCCTGATTATAATACTGAGTCAATTATATTCCAGTTATCCAACAATCACAATATAGGCCTACTAATAATATAACACCAACAGAGGCCATTCTGTTGCCTAATGAGTAATTTGTGCTTATTAAAGTAAATGTTGAATATAGGGTCAAACTTTTGCTATAGATTGAGTATTCTTACATTGCCGCATTCTTACTTTTGCTTAAGTTAAGTAAAAGATCTAAATATTATCATTACTTGCAATTAATTAATTGTGTCTGCTTAGCCTTTGTTTGTTTTTTGGTGTAATACTGTATATGGTGATGCCTATTATTGTTAAGGTTGCAAATGCATGCACAGAAGTGATCTAAATAGGTCACAGATGCATTGCTAAACCTGGGTGTGTGTACATATCTGAAAACAGCTGTGATAAGATCTTTTGAACATGATGCTATCTCCATCACTTCGGTCTGCACCGCACAGATTTGCATGAAGGGGAAACTGACTCATGATAGACTGGTGATGTAGGAGGCAACAAAACTATAGAATTTAGTGCTTAGTAGTTTGGGTTTTGTATTTATAATTAGACAGCCCTCTGATTTCTACTAATGAAACCCTGAACTTTGCTATTTCTTTAAAGTCAAAAATATTTCAAGCATATTTTTTTCTCCAATTCATCGTCAGTATGCTGTGTGTGAGTGTGTGTGTGTGTGTGTGTGTGTGTTTGCACATTCTGTCAGACAGAGATCTCATTGATATAACCTGCGACTTTAAACAAAAGTACAGGGGCATACTGTATGTTTTTGGTCTCAAACAATCAAACCAACTGTCTATCCTCAAGTGAGAAAGGACACGGGACAGCTGCTCCTATTTATGTACAAACATATCAACCCTCACACATACTGTAGGTCATTTTGGAATCGTACTTATTGTATTTTAAACCATGCTTAACCCTCTAAACATGGTTAAAAATTAGGGGTCGACGTAAACAGATCATTATATATAATACAAAAGTACTAAGAGAAAGGTACTTTATTTGTAATAGTGAAGATAATCAAAAGCATAAAGTTATATTGAGTGTAAAATGTGAAATACGTACAGTTAATGTGAAAAGAGAAGATGACTTTAAGCTCATTTTATGAGATCCTTTAGAACAATATGTCCCTTTGACTTGAATGTAAGAATAAAAATGGGTTTATTTGTTTGTACTTGATCTGCTCTGTGTAAAACTTCTAAAATGTATGAATAACTTTAATGCTCATTATGACATTTCATGGACAAAAAATGCACCGAGATGTATACGATAGACGCGTGGAAGACTTTTGTTTTCTGAGGTAGGGGAGCTGATTTTAATCTAAACCGTGACCTTTCCCTTCACTGTTAACATCCTTCCCCTAACTAGACTAGACACAGCAGTCGTTCACAGTGGAAGTTCTGTAGGGGAATTCTGCCCCTCATGTCTCATCATGGAAGGATTATTTTGATTATTATGATTATTTTTGGATGGAAAAGATGACATAATTTCGGTTCCACAATGGACAGGGTTTATATATCTTTATCGGACGCAGTGCAAAGAGTCGATCACTGCAAAGGGAGACGAAGAAGAACATCATCATCATCATCATCATCATCACCAACATCTTTTCACTGACAGCATGATGAAGACTCTCTGCTTCACTCTGGGGCTGCTGCTGCTCACCGCCTGCTGCTGCAACGCCATGCGTGAGTGATCTGTGTTTGTGCCTCTTCATCTTCAGAGTTTCATGTTTGTTCTGACTCTAACCATTTACCTTCCTCACAGCTGAAGCTCTGAAGTTCAACACAGCACCTGGAAACTGCTGCTTCAAATTTCACACACACAATTTACCATTAAAGCGTGTGTTCAACATAACCAAGACCCACAGCTCCTGTCAGAATCAGGCATTCATGTAAGTGTGTGTCTTATTCGTCTACCATTTTTTGTCTTGTAACTGGTGATGACATGATGAATAGAAAGATGGATGACCATGACCTCCAGACATCATCACAAAAGAAGGTGGATAAACTGAGTTTCAGTGGGTCCTGATGAACTACTCATGTATCATGTATCATCAAGTATTATTAGCACTTAGGTTATGGTCATGACGGGTATTTCAATCTAGCTATGTGTAAGATTATGCTGCAGTTTAGTGGAGATTTAGTGTTTCTCTTGTGTGTGTTTTGCAGAGTCCAGACTATCAGAGGAAGACAGATCTGCTACAGCGGGACATCCCAGTGGGCTCGAGATGTCTACAATCAGCGCCACAACACAGAGGGCAGCACTCAGCAACACTAAAGATGTCTCATTGTATAATGCTGTGATAATTCGATGCCTGATTTTGCAGACCTAAAGGTGTAAAGACTTTCTATTTTAATAAATAAATATAATTGATGTATTTATTGAGCTATATTGCTGGTTATGTGTATTTTCTGAGAAGAGTGTGTATTAATTAGAGTGAGAAATAGACTGAAAAAAAAATTACTATATGGGGTAAGACAAATCTCCCATGTCCAATGTGTGCCTTTTATGAATTATCAGTTAACAGTCTAAAGACAGATAACATTGAAGATTAATTTCAATTTCCACATTTAATAATTCATTTGTTAAATTTCACTGAATGGATGTGGCAGGCCATCCTATCCTCATACATCAATTAACTATTGTTTTATTTGTCACATGAAATCCTACGAGGTACAATTCCAGTGAAATGTAATCCCATCAGCTCACCAACTTGTGCATCATCATCTATCATCTATCTATCTATCTATAAATAAATTGCAGGAACGTCTGTCTGTGTGTGTGTGTGTGTGTGTGTGTGTGTGTTATGCGCATATCTCTCTAAGCGCTAGTCGGATGGATTTCAAACTTGACTGGTGTCTTGCTATGAGCACGAGTAAGTGCGGTGCCAAGTTTGACTTTGTATGGATTAGAAATGCAAAAGGTATCATATCGGTAAAAGAAGCACACATTTGGCCCCTCCCCCTCTCACACTGCTCACTGACTGAGCTCAGCACAGGACCAGAGACAGAGAGGGTCAAAGAAAGCAGCGGAGCTTCAGACTCAGACCCACAAAAATGTGCAAAGTAGCACTACTTTGTTTACCGCCTTTGACTCTTTTCCTGCTTCCAACATTAGCTACATGATTGCTGGATATACCAAACTTACTTTTCTTCACTTTCCTGGAGCAGCAACATCACGACTGTTGTGTGGAATAAGGTTGGCGAAAAAAAGGCCCTACGCTTTTACATGTCTATTTTTCGCTAAGAGGAAACTAAACAAAAAGCCATTTGCCAACACTAAATATCAAACAAAAGCCAGACACTGTATAGTATTAAGTTGCTGAGCTGTAGCCTACATTCATCACTTCTAACCAGAGGCAGAATATAACATAATCTCTGAGATTATTCCTTCACAGCGCTGTGCAATGCCTCAGAGCTGAACCGGGCAGACACATCAGTTTTCATCAGACTCACCCTGGGTCGGGTTAATTAAGTCTACTGCTAACTCACAACACTAATAACATTACCGTCGCCAAAATACCCCCACTACTACACCTTTAACTGTCAAGCCTCTAAACCTGTATGGAAATAAACACCTCTGCTGAAATGTTAAATTAATTAATGATCATACGACACAACACCGTCTCTCTTTCCCTCTCTCTCTGTGTGCGCGCGCACACACACATACACACACACACACACACACACACACACACACACACACACACACACACACACACACACACACACACACAGAGAGTCTGGTTCTGGTGGTTGATTAACGCAGATATGTGCTGATTAGCTCTCATAATGGGCCGGGTGGGTAGCGCACTGCCATGAGTCCATGACGCTAATTTTTCATTGTGATATTTTGTGATTACATTCTGAATCTGCAGCGTTCTCTGTCAGGTAAATCAGTAAGTTAGTAGTAAGGTATACAGGGGAGGTGCATATGAAGTGGTTTGGGATCCTTCTGTAAGTAATTTTGGGGTACAATTTGGTTTTGATTAATTCTACAAGCAGCAATACCACAGGCCAAGCAATCGGCCCGTGTGTGTGTGTGTGTGTGTGTGTGTGTGTGTGTGTGTGTGGGGGGGGGGGGGGCAATGTTATCCTCAAGGATCGCAGAACTGAATGACTACAGACCTGTCAAAGCACTGAGGTCGTCCAATCAGATGCTCCTCGATGTGCCCAGATCCAGGTTAAGAACCAAAGGTGAGCGAGCCTTTTCAGTGGCTGCTCCAAACCTCTGGAATAGTTTACCTGTTCATGTAAGAACAGCTCGGACCATTGAAACGTTCAAGTCCATGCTTTAGACCCACTCTTATTCATTGGCTTTTAATCCAAGTTGAGCTTTGATATCTTGACCTTATTGACCTTATTCTTTTTTCTACTGTCAGTTATTTTGTATTGTACATTGTGCTTTGTTTGTGTTTATTGTCTGGTTGCTTTTGGAACATGTTAAGCACTTTGGTCAGCTGAGGTTGTTTTTAAACGTGCTATATAAATAAAATCAAACTGAACTGAACTGTCATCACCCTAAACTCTGTGGTTATGAAGTCTTTTGAGCACCTTGTTCTGTCTTACCACAAAACCCTTGTCCATTGCGGAGCCGGCTGGACTCTATCTTTGTGAGTCCGTCTCTCTACTCGGTCCAGTTCTGGTGGTTGATTAATGCAGTTTTTAGCTGATTGGCTCTCATTACAGGCCGGATTGGGTGGCGCATGGCACACTGCCATCAGTCCATGAGACAAATGTCTGTGACTACTCCACTTTTTAATTGTGATACGTTGTAAGTAAATTCTGAATCTGCAACATTCTCTGTCAGGTAAATGTAGTAGTATAACGTTTCCCTCTGAAATAGGAGTACACAGAAAGTCAGTAGTGGGCTATACTGTGCCGCTTTGGGGTCGTTCTGTAAGTAATGTTGGGGCACAGTGGTTCTGGAGAAAAAAAAAAACAAAGCGAGAAACATACTCATGTTCCAGGTGAACTCATGGAAGACATTATGGCAATATGAGACAGGTACTCAGCCATCGGTCAACCTGCTACACTCATGACAGATGGATGTCTTTGCTTTTCAAACTCACTGCCTTGTAGCACAAATCAGTCATGTTTTCCACCTTTTGGTAAACAGGGTTGAGAAATATGATAATCAGTTTGGTTTATCATCAGACTTGCACATTTGTGATATATATATATATATATATATATATATATATATATATATATATATATATATATATATAATGTGCACAGTTATGCATCTATAGTCTATAGTGCTGGAATAAGTACTTATTCTAACATTCAAAAGATCTGCAGCCATTCTGTCAGTCAGTGCTCCCCTGCACAGAATTACACCACATGCTGTTTTCTTGTAATGATAAGATCAGTGAGGTTTTAATGTGACTTGCAAACTTATTACAGAACACCTCGGTTCACATGTGAAGTGCTATGTTTTTCTCAAAACAATTTATTCTTTCTGCCTCTGTGTGACCACACTTTAATACACCTCGAGTCAGCTCAACCTCTGTCTGTGCTGATAGCATCAGGAGAGGCTGCTTATCTGCACGTCTTATCATTTACTGCAGCAACACCCATCCAAACCTTGGATGGAAAAGGTTCATTTTTTTGATCTTGTCAGTAATTTGACTATTCTGATTAGATTTCATGATTACATTATATTTGCTTGGTTCAGGAACACAGAGTCCAGGTACACAGAACGTTGCATGGCCTATACAACATTTAGTGGTTTATTGGAACACACATTTCTTTGTCTTTCTATACTTGAGAGGACCCTGATTGACCTAACCCTAGTCTCACATTGCCAGACCTTCCTCCACAGCGCTGCAGAGGAGGGTCTGGCTAGCCCACACAGCATTTGGGGATAGGAGAAAACGTGCTCTGGTTTATTGGCATTTCTTTAAACCAATCACAATCATCTTGGGCGGTGCCGCTGCAAAATCGCAGGAACTTGTTTTAGTGGAAGTGGAGTTAAAATCAAATGTTCTCATACATAAGTATTTATTACACATCTCAGACATTTTCAATAATGAATATTGACACTATACCAGTTGAATAGATGTATATCAGAAATCAGAATCAGTGCCAGTGCAAATTCATGAAACTACCAGTCATGATTATAGTCCCCTAACCTGACCAAAACCTAATTCTAACCTTTACCTTAATACCATTTTGGCTGCGTCATCCCTACCTAGAAAGGTGTGGGAAGATGTCTGACTGACTGATGTCTTTAGAAAAAACCTAAAACTTGAGAACACATATACTATAAGCCTTCGCAATAATATCTTGCTTCTCTCTTACCTAGGTCAATTCAGTCTAAAGTTACTTATAAGCAAAGATTTGAGTTTTCAGCTCAATCAATCCTGTCCAACACACCCATATCCTGGTTGCTATCAGTTTCTGGTTGAAATGCTGTTGCATCTGGATCATGCTTTAAACTCCCAAAACTCAGAACCAACAGATGTAAACACTCTTTTGTACCTGCAGCCATTCTACTTCTTAATGCTATAAAGAACCATAGATAACTTATTGATTGTTTACTGTTTTTTATTTTTTTTAACTATGCCTGCAAGGTAGGCAATCTCTGTATAGTGTGTATGATTGTGTGTGATTTGTACTACACTATCTGCTGCACAACAAATTGCCCCATTGGGGGACAATAAAGTAACTTGAACTAACTTGAACTTGAAATGCATTTCATGTCTTTTATCTATGATCAAAAAAGCTGCAGAAGTGTTGCTCGTTGGATTTCTAATCTCGCTGTCAAAGTGCTGGGTTGACCCTCAAACTTCCTGTCACTCAAAATTGTGAAAACACCCACTCTGGCAGTTTAAAAAAAATTTTTTTTTAGAATTGTATGGGACCATGAGAACATGTAAGCAGCTATAAGACACAGTGATCAGAGCAGATCACTTCAGACAGGAAAGACTGAAGAGCATCATCCCTCTACACACAGAAGGACACAGGACAGGATGAAGACTCTGAGCTTTACCGGGGGACTCCTGCTGCTGCTCCTCACCGTTTACTCCTGCACTGCCATGCGTAAGTCTCTCAGTCTCCTTTGGGACCAGATTGGAGAGAGGTCTGTTTTCTGGATTAGGCTACTGGTCATTTTTTATTTCATCATTTCATGAAATATACCAAATTATATACATTACAGCTGGGCAACGATTCAATATGATAATTTATCGTCTTTCAATGGAATCATATATCGAGATATTGTGATATACGTTGTCCAAATTGATAACAACATTTTAAGGGTTCTGAAGCACCCCTAGATTCAATCCCAGTACCCCTAATGTTTTGTTAATTTTCAAAGTTAATCTGTTGTGAGCGAAGGAGTTCTGCTCTAAGAATATCCCAGCATCATGAAACTAAACCCAGAATCTAGATATCTAGATCATTGAGAAAAATGTCTGTTTATCCATAAATAAATAGATAAATATCCAATTTAATTTGTAATAGCCCCTGACCTTTGTGGCCCTGTGGCCCTGTGGCTCAGCATTAAAGGAAGTTTTCTAAGAATTGTTGGTGTCTTTCTAGTTACATAATTCAGGGTTTCCCCTATCATGGTGGTCCAAAATGATGTTAAAATGCACAGTTAGCACAGTAGAATAACATTTTTAAAAATAACGTCAAAAGGGTTCCAGGCACCCTTAAACCTCTGATCCTAGAATGACCCCTGTATACGGTGTATAGAAACTAAAAGCTGCTTCTGCAGGTTTGCTTCTGATTCAGTCAGTAGCTATTATTCAGTGTGAGGAGTCAGTGTCGTTTTAAGACTTGAACACCATGAGAACACAGAACACACATGCTGAGCTGTTGTGTGTTGAGCTCAGTGAATGACAGTGGGTAGTGCTAAACGATCCACGTTTTGTTTTGTCTTTTCAGCTCATGCGCTGAATGCACCTGTGTCGTGCTGCGTTCGATTCTTTACAGGAAGGGTGCCGCAGCCGCAAATCATCTCCATCATCAAGACTGACAGCAGCTGTCGCGAAAAGGCATTTGTGTATGTCTGATATTTGTTTATGTCACTTATGGGGCCAGTTTTTGACTGAGCACAAAACAGAGAATGAAGAGAACAAGTAAATACATATGACTGTACATTTCAAGGAAACATGGCAGAGAAATAGTTGAAAATGTATTTTCCGTTCCTACAGGGTCAGTACTGCCAAAGGGATGGATATCTGCGTCAGCCAGAATCTGGGCTGGGCTCAGAGAGCTTTCAACCAACAGCAAGTCATCAAGGACCAATGATACTGTAGTCCTCATGATCAAACATCTCCAGCTACTCAACCTCCAGCCATCGTAGAGCTCTGTCTCTATGATCTTTTTATTATAATGAAAACATATTTTTCCATGAAGCTTTGCACTGTGAACATTCATGCAGCTATTTTCAATTTACATGAAATGAATTGTTATATGCATTCATGAAACAAAAATGAAAAATAATATGTATGTTGTACATAACTCATTCTATATGTCACAGATTTGTGACATATTGAAATGTATCCAACAGTGATTTTAATAAATTAGTGGTTTCAGCATTGTTTCAGCAAAGCTTTCGCTTTTATCTTTTCACATCTTACAAAGCGATTCATTCCTGTAATGATCTTTCTCATGTCTAAAAGTTAACACAAAACATGTCATTATTTAGAAGAGGTCACAAAACAGCCAGTCGGTCAATAAGGGCCTAGTAAGTGCATCATTCGTCACAGTGAATACATGAATGATGAATAAATGCATTTGATGCACCCCAATTTCATTGGTTGTCTCTTTCTTTGAAGTGTGGCCTATTTAACAATTGCTGTAACTCTTACATTCTTTGCGTAATTGCAAATAATAATAACCTACGATGGCTATAACTTTGTCTGTGAGCGAATATCTCAAAAACAAAACAATTTCAGTCAAATTCTTTTCATGCTTTCTCTTATATTATCATAGGTTGTTATTGCACGTACACTGGAAAGCATTTTTACGATTTGCTTGAAAACTGCTAACCAAATACAGTTATCATTGTTATTATGAAATTTAACAATCACATTAGGCAGAATTGTAGACCATAGGTTGATTCAAATAGCCACCATGTGCTAACATGCACAGAATTTCCATCATTTTGAATATTTTGCAAAACCCTTTTACCACCGCATGTTTATTTGTCTGATTATTTGACTAACTGTTCCCAGTGTAACAGCTATTTCTCTGTGTTCACAGTAAGAAATTACTCCAACCCTTTCTTTTTTTTTTTTAACAAGTGTTTTTATTGTTTTAGAGAAGATACAATGCACAAAATTCAATGCAATATTACAATGTCAATTATAGCAAAGCATCTTTCCGTTAACCCCATCCCACCCACAACAAAACCCTTAGGCCAAGGAAAAAAGGATAATAAATAATAAAGATAAATATAAATAAAAAAAATAAATAAATAAAAAAATCAAAATAAACATTATCACTCATGGTAACAAATAATATAATCACTATGCTTTACAATTCTCATCAGTTACTAAGAGGGGAGTGCAGTAAGTCCTTCAAAGTAAGCCAGTAGAGGGCCCCAAATCTTGTAAAATTTATTGGTTGAACCTTTAAGAAAGTATTTGATTTTTTCTATTTTCAAAAACATCATAACATCAGAAAGCCAAGTAGCAGCTTTTGGCGGTATAGATGATTTCCAGTCCATAAGTATTCTCCGCCGTGCTAATAAGGTTGCAAAAGCAACAACACCCTCCATACTACTGGACATTACAAAATCATCCCCCTGTACCCCAAACACGGCCATTGTAGGACTAGGGTGTAGAGCTAGACCAAAGGCTTTGTTTAAGATTCTAAAGATAGATGCCCAGAACTCCCTCAGCATGGAACATGACCAGAACATGTGAAGTAAATCTGCTCTGTCCATTCTGCATCTTTCACAGATGACATCCATGTCAGAGTATATTTTGGCCAACTTAACCTTACTGTAGTGCATACGGTGAAGAACTTTAAACTGAATCAAATTCAAACGTGCACAAGAAGAGGTCCCATTCACCCAGCTCAGAGCTCTATCCCATACAGCATCTGATATACTTGTCCCCAACTCGTCTTCCCATTTTGTTCTGATAGGATCCATGGATATATCGTAGAGTGACATAATAGAATTGTAAAGGTTAGAAATTTGGCCTCTTGAGGTTAGAGGGGTCTGCAGTATATCCTCCAGGACAGAGCGCACAGGTAATCGAGGAAACGATGAGATGTGTGTTTTAATGAAATGACGAACCTGAAGATATCTGAAAAAACTGGACTTATTAATGTTAAATTTACTGACCAAGTCAGTAAAACTGAAAAAGACGTTATTTATAAAAAACTCTTTACACGTAGAAAGGCCCATACTGTCCCACCGTTTAAAAGTGTTGTCCATTTTAGCAGCAGGAAAAAGATGGTTATTACAGACAGGACTGAGTATGGAGAGGTCAGAGAGATGGAACGTTTGCCTAAATTGTATCCAAATCCGAAGTGTTGAGCTTACCACTGGGCTGGAAGAGAAGCATGAAGGGGAGAGGGGAAGTTTTGATGTAATCAGTGCAGCAAGTGACGCTAGTTTACAAAAATTGGCCTCTGCACTACACCAGTCTTCTTCAGGAGATTGAAACCAGTAAACAATTTTTTGTAAATTTGCAGCCCAGTAATAAATCATTAAATTTGGGAGGGCAAGCCCACCCCTCTGCCGTGGTCTTTCAAGGAATTTTTTACGCAGCCTTGAAGTTTTACCTCCCCATAAAAAATGTGAAAGTAGCTTATCTACTGCTCGGAAGAAGGACTTTGGAAGGAAAACTGGAAGACTTTGAAATAAGTATAAAAATCGAGGCAGCACATTCATTTTAACGCAGTTAACTCTTCCGGCTAAAGATAAATAAATGGCGCTCCATCTCTGGAGGTCAGATTTTAGTTTCTCAAGTATTGGAGTGAAGTTCGCATCAAACAGACCAGAAAAAGAGGGGGTGACATGAATTCCCAAATACTTAAACCCTGACTGTGACATACGAAAGGGTAAGTCCGTGTCTCGTATTTGGCGCGCTTTCTCATTAATAGGGAAACATGTGCTTTTCGAATAATTAATTTTATACCCTGAAAAGCTGCCGAAGTCCCCAAGAATCTCCAAAATTACAGGTGTAGATGACAATGGGTCCGTTATATAAATTAAAAGATCATCAGCATACAAAGAAATTTTATATATCATTCCCATCCTGCTAATACCATGTATGGACTGTGTGGTTCTAAGCTTTATTGACAGGGGTTCTATCGCTAGGATGAACAGCAACGGGCTGAGAGGGCAGCCCTGACGCGTTCCTCTGGATAAAGAAAAATATTGTGAGCATAATTTATTAGTGACTACTGCAGCCTTAGGAGAAGAATATAATAGTCGTACCCAGGAAACAAATTTTGGACCAAACCCAAATCTACCCAGCACAGAAAAGAGATAGCCCCATTCGACCCTGTCGAAAGCTTTCTCCGCGTCAAGGGACACCACCACTTCTGGTGTAGCACTCCAACCCTTTCATGTGACTATGAAAGTAATTGAAAGTGATATAACATATGCACATACATAATACATGTATGTACACATAAAATGAAATGAAAAGTAAAGATATAAGTTACAGGACTTGTTTATTAACAACACCAATAACAACAATAGGCTTCCCCACTGAAACCCTGTATTATTCAGAATAGACTAAATCATTCTATGATTTATTAAGAATCTCTCTAGTGTGGAATTAATAAAGTTGATCTTATCTTTAACAGTTTTTTAAAGGTACTCCAAGAGATTTTGTGATAAACACATCATTGTCACTTTATCTAGTTAGCGCTTTTTCTTTCTAAAAGTTCATCTTAAGGAAAGACAACCAGCCACTTTGCTCCCAGCGTGCACTGGAGCGTGCAATGAACAGTTCAGGACCAGCCTGCTGCTCGACCCTGTTCTATCTCTCACCACCTAGGACTGTGACTTCAATAATTATAATGCATGTATTGAATTTCCACATTTCCAACAATGTCAACAAGATCTGTTGTATTGAATTGCAATAGATTGTTCAGGTGTACCTGATAAAGTAGACACTATAAGTGTTACGTGGGCTGCTGTGAATGTGTTGGGATTTGCCTGGATTACCGTTATATGCCCAGCCAGACTAACTACCCCCCCCGGCCCTGCTATCTGAAGCTTCTGCAGATCCTTTTTTTGCTACACTCGATCATATCACAGGACAATAGTCCAGATGTGTCAAAAGCAAGCATTGCACAACCAGTTTAATGTGCTTGGAGAAAGACATAAGTGACACCTTTTAATAGAAGACATTGCTCTGCCAATTTTAGTTATACAATTTCTATATAACTAGGCCAAGACATTCTCATATCAAGGGTAAATTCCCCAAAAGTTTAGTTTCTGTCACATGCTTTATATGAGGACACTGCCTAAGCATCACACACAGATGTATTATTATTAGGCTACTTAGTAACTTGAAGATCTGACAGATTACATTTCATTGAAATTATATTTTATATGATTTCACATGAGAAATAATAAATTGATTGATTGGTATGCTTACCCTGAATTGTGAGACACTATTTATGATAATTGGTGGCTATAAACAGCAGAATAACAGACCAGTAACTCTATCCATTAACAACAATGAAGAAATAAAATATTAAATCTTTCTTTCATTATTAATGGACACATGCCAATTCAACCAAAATAACACAGAAGGTGTTAGGCTCCAGTCAGACCCGGAACTGAGAAACAGGCACACGAACACAGATGAGCAGTTTACAGTGTTTATTAGAAACGATGTTTGATAGTGGAGGAGGGAGATGGCCAGGATAGCTGCTCCAGGTAGGGTCGAAGCCGGAGATCAGAAGGCGGGTGTGTGGCCAGTGTTGAAGTTAAAAAGTTAAAACCCGGCTTATGTTTTGAAAACAATGTTTAATGGGGCCTGCAGCTAAATTTAATCAAGTAACTACACTAATCAGCATTTGACTGCCTCACCCAAAACCTAGCTTTTAAAGAATGAATCAGGTCATGGCTGACATTTAGCATATGAAGAAGACTCATTGTCCCCACAGGAAAGGTAACTATTGTTTCTGGTTTTGGGGAGCCACTCCCTGCAGGGCCAGACGTGATTAGACAGAATCGGCACTACCATGTGAAACGACCTTTGTCTGTGACCTGGGGTAAACCTAAAATCAGAGGTGTGTCTTTAATCAGAGACCCACAATTCCACAGGAATAGAATTCGGAAACTGAGGTGATTTCGGCACTTCAATCTGTGACCCCGACAGGGGAAGCACGTTGAAGTCAGCTGTTCACAGCGTATTGTTTGTCATGTCACATGACTGTTCTTCTGTAACTCCGCAAGGAGAAGCATGAGATCAGTCCGCTGTCAGCTGCAGTGTTTTATGTTTTATGTTTGATTGTGTTTTGTCTTGTCGTTTTCATGCAGTTTCATTAAACCTTTTGCTTAACTTTCAATTCGACCCAGCTTCTCCTTCCTCCTCCAGAAATCGAAGAACACGTCTCTTTTAGACATTTGTTAACACCAGGCAGCGAAGATGACGGCTGGGTGGAATGGCTGGTTGAGAGCGGAGTGGCGAGGTGAGTAGGCAGCGAGGAGGAAGATGAAAGCTGATGAGCAGCGGGTCCAGAGGCAGAATCTGAGCAGAGAAGGAATGCGTGAGCCAGAGCACAAATGAGGCAACAACCAAACTGAAAACAGGGATAAGTCTCTCAAGCACAGAGTAGAGCCACGTTACCACGGGAATGGTTGCAACGAACGGGCGCTGAAGAGGTGAACAGCCCGGGTTGATAACTGTTGATTACTAGAATGATCTGTAGCTGGCTGGAGCAGAGCAGGTGAGAGTGGCCACGCCCCTTGACCTAGATCCTCTTGAGTGACATGGAAGCCGGTGGAGACAGACACAGACAACACACACACACACAAGGGAAAGGGGAACAGGAAAACAGGCAGGGACAGGGAGACAGACACTGATCCACAACAGAAGGCTAATTATCAAACTCTGTGAATTGCAATAAAGATATATACGTGCCTGTTTGTATGTGAAGCTAAGTGGCTTCATGATACATTCCTCTCCAAAGTTAAACTTCTTCTTACTTTAATATTACATATTATATGTATTAAAGTTTATATAAAATATATATTTGGAAACACCGGTATGTGTTTATGTTCACCTTGTGAAAGGGTGAGTTGTTGAAGAATAGTATTTAAATATAAAAACTAAATTATTTTCATGACCCCTGTGTGTGGCTGATACATAGTGACGGAGATATAATGTGGTATCTGTTTACTGTTTTATATATTCAGGTGAATTAGAGCCTTGACTCTGCCAGTACAGTAGGAGGCGGTATACACCATTACTGTGTTTACAGTCTGCCATGACTGGACACAAAGAAGAAGAGGAGAAACGAAGAAGAAGAATCCGGACCATGGCTACAGCTGACAGTGGGGCGAAGCCCCTTCAAAATGCTATGAAAATGGCCAAAGTAGCGATACAGCTGGACGGAGAGAACAAACACCAGGTAGGGTACTACCCGGTTCCACAGCAACGATAACACCAAGGTTTAACCCCCCAGGAAACACTCTGTAATGATGTAAACAGACGATTAGCGTGATCTAGGATGGCGAAGGCATGTCCCGCCTTACTCTGCCTTTGATTGGCTGGTCCTCGTTACCTTCATCGGTTGGATTGGTTAAGATTACCAATCAGAGGCAGAGAAGGGCGGGATATGCCTTCGCCATCCTATGAAACGCAATTTGTGAACCGTAACTGGTTTGCTAGGGGACCTGTCATACTCACGAGTCTTGTAGTTAGCTAATGTAATTACATTTACGTTACTGTCTTCATATACTATTTTAAATCCTACCTGGGCACTTACAAACTGTGAAGCTGTGAAAACCAAAGCCTTATGAAATTAATTTGATTTGTAAATATTTTATTTTAATTTTGTCAATTTTGTTTGTTTGTTTTGTTTTTTAACAATCTCTGAAACTACCTCGAGCGAACATTGCGTTTTATTCCAAAAGCAAGAGCGCTATATGTCACTATACTGCTATTTATGTACTATATTACTGTTATAACACTGTACTTGTATCTGAGACTATTAATAATAATAATAATAATAATAATAATAATAATAATAATAATAATCTTAGGTCACTATTGAATTCGATTTGTACAACTACAGACAGATAAATATTAACTTGACCTTTTTCTGTCAGATTTCCCAAAGCAACAAGCTGTCTTGAACATTACACTACAATTTTATCAATAATACCATTAATTAAATAAGCACATATTAGTTATTAGTAATAGTGACATACTAGTAATAGTTAAGAGTTTCTATTAAAGACAGGCAGTGTTCACACTGGACAAGTCTTAAAACAGTGACTTAGTTTAACACGTACTCAGCAGAAACCTGTAAATGCAGAACAGTAAATAAAGAACTGGCAAGAATAGCAAAGTCATGATGGTACCTAGAGTGACTAGTCAGTAAAATTAGTTTAGTCATTGAATTGATTAGTAAAATGTAGAAATAAATGTTGATATAACCATCTGAGTGTGTTTTAGAAGCTCTGGCATTGAGACAATTTAATAAGCAACAGACAGCACAACATCATAATTAGTATTTAGATGTTAAGAGTTCCATCACACTGCCATACAGTGCAAGAGCATTGGAAAAGTTGCAGGCCAACAAATTGTAAACATTGACATTTGATTATAATGTTGGGTTGGGAACCATGAGGCGTATTTTCTTTGCTGATGAGTTAGATGAGAGATGTCTGACCCGTCTTTGATAAACATGACATTGGCAAACCATTTGTCTCTAACTACACCTGAAATGATCAATGCAGTGTCTGACTTGTTAATATTGCCATGTTTCATTGGCAGTAGTTGTTATTAGTATTATGTTGACCATATGATAATAATCTTATTATCATTGTCTACATGCTATGGTTTTTCTG
The DNA here is from genome assembly GCF_004354835.1 of Perca flavescens. Lineage (NCBI taxonomy): Eukaryota > Metazoa > Chordata > Actinopteri > Perciformes > Percidae > Perca > Perca flavescens. Next base: position 600,822 of record NC_041338.1, on the reverse strand, counting down.
CAGGAAGCTTACTGTGAATACCTGCGGACGATCAACTACATATCACGTGCACTTTTGGAGGAAGCTGAGTCACAAAGTAAGATCTAACTAGTAACACATATGACTGATGGGAAAAATATATATATTGAGATGCGTTACGATAAATATCTAACCTCGTGATTGTTTTGACCCCCCGCCAAATATGCACACCCAAGTCAAAACACTGCATACATATTAAAAGTAAGTACCTATAGTAACAAAGACGGAGGAGGGGTAGAGGGAGGAGAAGGAGGAGGAAAGGAGCAACCTAATTTTATATATGTGTAATGAAATCACACATGCACACATGCCAAATGGTCATCTGATATAATGTATCAACGTAGATCCCCCTGCCCTCAGTACAACATATTATGAAACTGGTTATGTTTAATTGACCTGCAAGTTGAGTTATTTAAACGGTAAAGAAATATGGGTTTCTTTCAACCAAACTGCCCAAAAATATGCAAGGATGTACATTCTATGGATACGACGTTCTTCGCAAGCAAAATTAATGAATACTTTCACAATTTTGGGTGTTTTATTCAATTTTAGAGCATTTGAAAAAAAAGTGTTTAAACTCCAAAATGAAGTATATATCATATGTCATAGAAATTAGGTTTATTGACCATGAAAGAAAAAAGCGTTGACAAAAGTGACCAAACTTTTTTTTTTTAAAGCGTCAAAAGCATCGAAAAAAGCGACAAAAATGTTGGGAACAAAGCAACAAAACAAAAGTTAATTTTTCATTTTGACCTGGAAGGACAACAAGTTCACTGTAGACGGGAAGACAACACGAAGGGTTAATAAAGTAGACTTGCATTAGGTCGATAATCCATGTGTGATTTTCTGTGTCTGTCCAGCTTCAGAGGAGGGGGACACGGTAGCGGTGGAGGTGGAGCGGATGTTGAGGCTGGCTGAGCAGTGTCTGGAGCGAGCCAAGTCATTTATAGGGAAGAGAGCTGACCCCCCTAACCTCTCTGCGTCTGTCTCCACTTCCCTTTCCTGTTCCCCTGGCCAATCAGAGCCCCATCAGAAGGCCCACCTCCCAGCCACCGTTGCTGCAAACTCTGGTGAATGCTTCCCTTCCAATCTGAAGCCTTTCTTTAAACATACTTAGGAGCCTGCCCCAGGGGTCACAAATCAAATGATCCAATGCATAACCACATGATTTTGTTCTTTAAGCCAATCACCACTTTGTGTCTCTCTGTTTCACTTCTGCTGACACAGTCCCTCCATCTGATAGTCCTGTTGACGCAGGGCGTAGAGCAACCAGCCCAACAAAGACCAGTCACCGCAGGGTGATGTCAGACGGTAGCGGAGAGCCCCCCCCTTTCCTGCCTCCTGAAGTCTTCCAGAGAATACAAACCGTGGAGTCACAGGACACGAGCAAACAGTAGGGGCCGGCTCTTATCAAGGATGGCAAATATTGCACCATTTAGAGACAGATAGCCTTTCTGAAGTAAACAACACAGCAGGGATAGCAGAGATGTTCAAGGACCAGTTGCTTCTAGCAGCGGCCTGCCCGCTTCTTAGAATATTTAATGTGTGTGAGAGTGTGCTCCTAGCGTACTTTTATCATTTATCATAATGAACAGATCATGAAAATATTTTACTGAAGTGTTTTGTGAGAGAGAGAGAGAGCGAGAGATAGGTGGATGCGCTCAGAGCAGACAGCTGTCAGCGAGCCTGTACTAAAATATGAATAACTGATTTCGCTGTGTACCATGTAAACATCATATCCCTAATGTGATCATAACCGCAATATTCACGTCCATGTTAACACACATGATTAAAATGTGCTAGCTCCGTTGGTGGGTTAAACGCTACTCAGTGTCCATAGCAACTAGTTTAGCTACGGATCGAGTCATAAAAATGAACTTTTTAATTAATAGCGAATGGGTTGTTGGTAAAATAACATATAATTAATGAGAAAATGAGCACTGTGAACAGAGCTGCTGTTGGCTGCTGCTCCTGTGTGCATTTTTGACGTGTTGTTGTCATTCGATGCGTTGCAAGTCTCACAGAAAACAAATGTACATACAGCCGACCACTGGCTTCTAGTTTCCATTTTTCATTGAGCACAATGTTTTGAACTGACCAACCAGGTCAAAGCAGCAAACAAATTCAGTAAATTAAGTTACCTAAATATATGATAAAAAACTATCCTATTGCTTTTTTGTATTTTGTGTGTGTGTGTGTGTGTGTGTGTGTGTTTATGTGTGTGTTTATGTGTGTGTTTATGTGTGTGTTTATGTGTGTGTTTGTGTGTGTTCTGCAGGGAGCTGACACCCATAGAAGAAGCATCACGTTTAAACCAGAAGTTGAAAGCCAATTATGAAGCTCGTCTGGCAAGGCTCCCACCTGGTCAGGCCTACCAGAAGACATCGTTGGTATGTGAGTGTGAGTGTGTGTGTGTGTGTGTGTGTGTGTGTGTGTGTGTGTGTGTGTGTGTGTGTGTGTGTGTGTGTGTGTGTGTGTGTGTGTGTGTGTGTGTGTGTGTGTGTGTGTGTGTGTGTGTGTGTGTGTGTGTGTGTGTGTGTGTGTGTGTGTGTGTGTGTGTGTGTGTGTGTGTGTGTGTGAGTTTAACATTAAAGCATGTAAACATGTTCTAGTAGAAACAAAAAATACAAGTATGAACCTGAAATCCAGTACAATAGGTCTCCTTTGACATTTAGCTCAAAGTACTGTACAATTTCTATTAAAAAGATAGTATCTAAATAGATCAATTTGTCTGAATATACTAATACTTTTAAATGAAAGAATTGAATCAGCTCAAAAAAAGACTTACATTGTTTGAGCATCCGCATTTGGACACAGCTAAATCAGGGAAGTTCAACATACTCCCAACCTCACTCAACCTTTTTTTTTTATTTCTCCATTGTTTTCCACAGACATAACGCTCTAAGATTACTTAGTTTGTTCAGTGTGTTTATTGATTAGTTCAAAGGAAAAGCTAAGTCAGCAGCCAGTTCCTTAAACGTCACATAGGTTACATGTGAGTGTGGGAATTCTGAACAATTGAAGGGAAAAACGTAATTGCTCTCATTATAGTTTTCTCAACTTAACCCTTGTGTTGACTTGGGGTCAAATTGACCCGTTTTAAATTTTTGTTTTATATCATAAAATATGGGACGTAGAAATAAGCGAAAAATTTTACAATTTAAAACGTTGGAAAAAGCAAAAACAAACTGTGAAAAAAAGGCGTCATAAACGTTGGGGAAAAAAGTGTTTCTTTCAAGGTTGACGGGAAGACAACACAAGGGAAGCAAGCAGCCTAAACATACATTTGGTGCATGCATATTCTTTTCAAAAGTAGTCCTTTTTTACCTGTTTTGGAACAAGTGTCGTAGGTGCTTTTATTTTGGACTTCTTTTAGTGTTTCCGCTCTGGTATCTACGTCAGCTTGACACATCTTGTTGACGATGAATGGATACCTAAGTGAAGGGAAAGTTGGCTGTGTAGAGACCTCTGGACCGCAAGGGTTATTTAAGGCTATAGTTTGATAACGTCTCAGCTTAAAGGCACAACTTCACCTACTCTCTTAACTGCACTACTCCTCGTATTCATGTCTTTGGTGAAAACTATCTCCAGTCAGAAAAAAAAGATGGTAACGTTAAGCGAAAGACACGACATTTCATTTTTAATGCGAACTAGACGTTTTGTTAATTGCAAGCTAACATTTTCAAATCCCAATATCAATTATGTGTTCTGTTGGAGGTATTTAAATTAATTAACTTGTCATTCAGATACGGAAAATATATCGGCGTCAAGTGGAGCTCCGTGCTTACTGGAGAAAACTAAAGGCGTTTGTAAAGGTAAAGTCATATCGCGAAGGTAGCTAACGTTAGCTGATGAACGTCACGCAGGAAACGTCACGCTCAACTCCTTACAAAAGTCTTTGAAGTTTTCATTTTTTTTCTGCATAATGTCCTATAATTCAACCAGTAGAGGAGCACCGTTAATTGAAAACGTCACAACATTAATTGCATGTTTCATATAAACAGAATAACATTTACAGACTTCTTGTTTCCCCTGGTAATAAGCTAAACAATTCACATATTGATACAGCTCTACATAATATTTGTCCTTGGTCATATTTTATTGCATGAATGCATGTAAGTAATGGCCTCTCTTTTCTTTCCAATGCAGACGCTGTGTCTCCAGCGGCAGATGACGGAGAACCTCATTATTGCCAAAGCCAGGCAGGATGCTGTATCCTTGTAATGTCACCTTGTGTCTCTGTTCATCAGAAGTTACTGTAGGAGCCACATATTGTATGTTGTTTATGGTCTCATTTATATTGTTTGTTGATTGTTGTGTTGTATTGTGGGTGGTGGGCGTTTTCATGGCGGTTTGAGCGGAAGTGATTATATGTTTGTTTGCTTCACCTGTGCCCCTGGGTTTTTTGGGCTTTGACAGAGAGGGGGTGAGCCTGGGAGCGAACACTTACTGTTGACCGCAGCACGCCGAATTGATGCAATTATTTCTACTCACGAGGTAACCATTACATTTGGTAACTGCAGTGCTAAGTGTATTTGACGTGTGGAAGAAGAAGAAAATCATTGCAACACAATCTCTCGAGCGTGTCACAGTGTGCATCTCTCAGTGTTTAGTCCCTCGCAGCAGCACTTTGTTGGACTGCTTACAGCCACAATAATTATTATGATAAAATGCCTTTGTTTTAAACTTAAAGACACCATCACTTACAGCTGATTCATGTGAGGACTATGATGTTTGGAGGTTTCCTTAATGTTGGTCGCAACATTAGCTCCAGAGGAAGATGGAGGAGAGAAGACTAAGGCTACAAGAGGAGGCCAACAGGTACGCCCCGAAAACCCAAACATACACTGAATCAGGTTAAAACTTGAGTCTGTTTTTAGGTTCGGCCTTCATTCTTCCAAGCTACAGTTGGTAACATGTAGACTGTATTAAATTAGGTTGGTAACTGTTATAAAAAAATAAATAAAAATCACTTTTGTCATATTTGCTCAAACTGTCACTATATCCAGACAGTACTACATCAATGACATATTCTCTGAAAAAAATCATGTTCCTCTGCCTTCTCCTGTTACTTATACTTATTACTTGACCCTTATAAAATTATTTTATGAAAGTAAGCTTTTAACCTCCACCCAATACAAAGGGACCCAAATACAAAGGAAGCTGACTTAGACATTGATGTTTGCTTAGTTGACATGTAATTTGTGTGTGTGTGTGTGTGTGTGTGTGTGTGTGTGTGTGTGTGTGTATAAAATACTGTAAACTAGGGTTAGATGTTTGCTTAGTTGACATGTAAAATGTATCTATAAAAGATCATACAGATTTATAAGGTTATTTCCACCTACGTTAGTTCCTTCCAGCGTTTCTTAAACTTTGAAATTAAATTGATTTTTGCTATCTAAGAGTAAATCACTCAATAAATTCTCAGAAAAGGTTCAGAGAGTTTGGGAAATCATTTAAAGCCACACGGGTTTTAAGATGGTTTACAGTCACCAAAAATACCCACTCAAAAATCACAAAGAGAAGGAGAACTCTGTTTTAAAAATTATGCATTTTAACAACGCTTAAATTAAGTTGTATAGGAAGTGAGATATGATAGTACATATATATGTATATGACATTCAATTTTGCATCAACACAGATGTGTGAAATAAAAAAGGCATGTCCTTCCTCTGTTATTTGTGCTTAGTTCAGTGGTCAAGGCAGTAAACTGCATACCTTTTTTATTTTACATTTTATAGACAATTAATAAAGAAAATGCCAATCAAATTAGCCTGTGTAGTAATTGTAATCTGAGATACAATATTGGCTTTTTACACTAAATCCATAAAGATGCAGGTTTCATATTGTGGTTACTCAATGAAGATAATAACAAAAAAAGCGAGTGACTATTAATATCGCACACACTCATGAGGGTGATACTTTCAAGGTTGGCAAGTACAATGTAACTGCAATTATGGATGTATGTCAATATGTTCTGTGTGTTTGTCATCACAGGAGATTTGCAGCATCTGGGGCAATGACTGCAGAGGAGCAAGAGCAGCGTGTTCTTTATACAAATGTACTGGAATATGAGCAAGACCATGTAAGTTTGCGAGTGATCACCATAAATATGTCAAAACTATCGCTGTGCGCTCTGGTAACTTATAGTGGTTAAGTTACCAGAGTGCAAAGCGATGCCTTGAGTAGATGTAGCTGCCAACAAGTCATTGATACTTTTCTGTCTCTTTAGGATTGGCCCAAACTGTGGAAAGCCAACATGAGGAAGAATCCTGATGATGTCGCATTAGTGTCAGGTCTAGTCTCCTACCTGCTCAGGTAACTGACTGCAACAAGAGGGTTTTAAATGTAGTTTAAGGCAGAGATCTTCAACAGGGGGTCCAGGGCCCCTAGGGGGCCCTCATAGTTACTGCAGGGGGGCCAACACATTATTGTTAATTTTTTGACAGTTTTTCATTGCAGAAAAATACTTTTCACATCTATAATGCGAGACAGGTGCATCGAAGGGGATAAATAGGTCAGAAGTTGCAAAGAAACTCCCGCACACTGTATACCTTGCAAAAAATAAATGTAATAGTGGGCAACGTTACTAGTATTATAGTAACTACTACTATTATAAAATCATACCAACAATTATTTTACAGTAATAGCTTAGTATTCTATGCACTAAAAAAATATGTATAAAGGCTTTAGGCTGCCCACATGTTATTGTAGACCCAGTTTAATATGCAACTTAATTTGATACAATATATATAGCAGAGGGTCCCTGCTCATGTCTCTTTCAGTTAAGGGGTCCTTGGCTTAAAAAACGTTGAAGACCCCTGGTTTAAGGTCATTTTTGTGCTTCAGTGTAGTGAAACTTAGTTGAGTAATAACATCTTTTGTGCTGTTGTGACATCAAAACAACGTGTTGGTTGTGTTGGTTGTGTTGGTTGTATTAATGACCTTCCCTGTCAATGGACATTCAAGTGTTAAAGTTGATTTGTCCCTGTGTGATCCAGTATTTAGATCCAAAAAACGGAAGTGAGAAAAAAGAAAAATGTCCCTGGCCTTGAAAGTCCTTGTTAATATGTATGTAGCATAAACCAATGCCACACACCACAATATTTATCGCCTAGGCTAATTTGCAATGCCACTATTTTTGTCGCTATGGCAATTTCTGCCTAAAAAAACTAATCTGTATTATAACAAGTTAACATGATCTTAGATAACCAGGGGTCCTGGACCAGTTTTGAGGCTTCAACTGATGTTCAAGCAGCTTGAACCTGCATTTCAGCCAGTTACTGCCCATGTTACTATCATTCAGGAACACTACACATGAAGTGTTTACTGTTTCATACAAGGGGTGCAGCTTGAACTGCTCTATCTTTAGTTATAGAGATATATATTTTTGGTGGTTCAGAAGGGTTAATGTTTCCTTTTTTTGTTATCTTTAGAGTTGGCTCCAGTTAGTATGATGCTATATTGTTATTCCTCTATACACACTTGAATCAAATAATTATATAACATAGATGTTTTTGTGTACACATACAGTATATGTGTTTGTTCCAGTCTTCCTAGCCCTAAATTGGTCAAGCATCCTAACAGCGAAAACACACTGGGCGCGTAAGTGTAGCGTATAGCCTGTGTAGCATATATATATGCTCTCACCCTCTCTCTGTCCGTCGGTCTCTCTCTCTGTGTGCCTGATCGTGTGTCTCGCTGTGAGAAGTCAAGACAGCCAAAATCACCAACCTGGGTGTTTTATTTTAAAATGTTTTATTTTTGTAAAGTCTCCGGCTGCACTGTGGTCTTCCTGTATGCGATTACCTGCCTGGCTTGACACATTTGCTCGCGTCTAGCACAAAAAAGAGGTGACGCCGAAACGATCACTGCAGCACATGCCAGATTGGATAACATGGGCGCCAAAATAAAAATAGCTGCTTTAGGTGGCTATATGCGATGCTTACGTGCCCGGTGTGTTTTCACTGTAAGGCTGTGTCCACCAAAGGGTTTTTACTCATCTGAAAACGTCAGGCCCCTTCTCTGAAAAAGAAGGAAGGAAAGAATCTTCTTCAGCATTTAGCAGCAGACTAGGACACTTGTTGACGAATATGCTGCCCCCGTCAGGTCCAGAAGAATAGCATCCCCCAGTACCTGTGGTACTGTACAGGACATTCAGCATCTTCAGGCCAAATGTGGGTTGACTAACATATGTACTGTGTCCTCAGCCGGTCTGACCACCCAGTGGTGAAGCTGCTGAGGAAACACCAGTACCGGGTTTACAACAGGCTCTACCCTATTGTCAGTAAACGCCTCCCCCAGAGTCTTGCCCTGCCATTGAGGTCTTCTCGCAGCACTCACAACCTGCTTCATCCAGGTAGGGCCAGAGCCAGGTGTTTGTGAGGTGGGTTGATCTGGGAAAAGAGGGTTCACGCTTACCTTTTTTAATTATCTCGGCTTCTGTCTATTTGTGTTCTGTATAAAATGTCTTTTGAACATTAAAGCATATTCTAGTAGAAACGCAAAATACGTATGAATCTGAAAACTGTATACGGTATAGGTCTCCTTTAAAACGATCATCGATGTTGATCATACAGATAGCCAGACGAAGCCAACCAGGGGCAGTAGCGTTGGTGGCCAAAGCTTCAGCACCGGCTCGTCGCTCTCCCCCTCGCTCTCTCACGACCGCCACGCCAACTTTGACGATAAGGAAGGGGAGGAGCCTCATGCACAGGTGACGGTGGATCGGGAGAACTCATTTGAAGACCTGGAGCAGTTCCTGACCCAGTTGGACTGGGCCCCGCTCTGGCGCAGCACAGATGACACTGGCTCGGATTCCGAGCTGGGCTGTGATCCCTCGATGCAGCCAGAGCAGGATGAGGGAAACATTCAGGAGATGGAGATGAGAGCGCTGACAGAACACCTGAAGGCCGTTGTTAAAGACATTCATATTGCAATTGGTGAGCATGTTGAAAGAGGATGGATGGTTTGTGTAGCATGCGTAGAAAGTGTCTTACTATGCTGATTTTCAGCAACAATTTCCTGTTGCTTTTCAGGCTGAATTTTACATTAACAGTCAATGTAAAATTTGTTGGATAATAAATGTTAGGGGTGTTTCTTTATGTTTCAGATCAGCTTCTGTCACTGTGTTTGTTATCCTTTGAGTGTCTAAACACAGCCAACTCTAAAGACCTGTGCCTTGTCAGCATAGAGGAAGCCTTCTTCACACCGCTGTGGAGTGCCCTGTTGGCTCTTTTCAGGTACTGCAGCCTAGATCCTCATGTTGCCAAAAAGTTGCATTTGAACACACCACACGCAAAGACTACACCCAATTTTGGGTAGCTGTGTTTGCCCAATTTTACTACATTATTTTGCGGCTTTCATGTTTGATAATCCTCTCGGAAAGATGCATGAGATCCTGAAGCTTTAGAAAATGATTCTTAAAATGTATATGCTTTGTAAATTGTAATGTAAAAGTATACATAACCTGTTGGCTTGCATATGCAAAGACACAGCAAAGGAATGATTGCTCATTGAATGTTGACACACTGTTTGACTTTCTTGCATTTATGAATGGGCACAGTACTATTTCACACAACAAAATTGTGATATATATATATATTTTTATATTTTAATATTATATATTTAAATGTACTGTGTAGGGCTGGGCAATATGGACCAAAAATACTATCTTGGTATTTTTTGGCTAAAATGTGATACATCTCAGTATTTTCTACGAAGTGGGTTAAATGTTCAGCTGTAAGTCATGTGAGACGTCACAAGCACTTTCATTAAAAAAAGAATGAGACAGGGTTTCCTTCCCTGTTTGGAAATGTACAGCTGCAATACATATACATATAAATGGCTTAACAATATATACAACTGTGCAAATAATAGTAATAAAAATGTTGGCAGGAGAGCCTGTGAGAGAGTGGAACGGGGTTGGTGGGAGAGTGTGAAAGGAGAGATGCAAACGCAGGCACAGCTTTACGGAAAAAATGGGTTATGTAACACAACGTCAAACTGTATTGATATTCACGGTAATGTCTCATCCCATATCTCGTTTAAAAATATATTGATAATACCACCCAGCCCTAGAACTGTTAGTATTTATTCATTCAAATGTCCGTGGTATATTTTGAGAAGGTCAGGGGATTCAGACATTTACTATTGTTAAGGTTTATTATACTGCATTAAAAGCAAAAGCAAATATTTAGATTTGGCATTAATTGTTTCCTAGAAATACAGTGTGGGTCATGACCAGCATGTGGCAGTGCTACTCTGTCAGCCTCTTCCAGCTTCTATTGCTGGTTTGATGCAAAGTTATTAGAATGACCATTACTGACTTCTACGTCATGGGCCATATTTCAATCCTATTTGCAAATATGCCATGCTAGTTTCTGCATGTCCTATACTCAAAGAAGACCTCCTGGTTTGAGAGTGTTTAGACAAATATTAAAAATAAGTTCATCCACCAGCATTTTCTGAATATCATCCTACCCAAATTATTCTTCATGGACCTTTACTTATAGAGACGCACTGGTGTAACTGATATTATTAATGATTGCTCGGTCCCAGCATTTATTGTAATGCAATGTAGGATGTAGGAGATGCTAGTGGAGCCACAAGGATAAACTAAATAATCAGTAACTGCAACTTCATCGCAAATACCATTCTTTTGGTAGTGTTCCTCACTTACAAACATTCATTGTTGAAATGTATTCCCTGCCTGGGTTTTCTGGTAACCTTTTGTCCTTCTTTCTCAGGAGGGTCCACAGGGAAAAGGAGCAGGCCTTTGAGAAAAGTATGAAGCTGTACTGCGATGTTTCACCAGGAGATGTTGGTGTTCCATTGAAACTGTTCCCCGAAGATCCTGGCGCACTGCAGGGTTCCTACCCCTATGAGTCTGCTGTTCAGGAGCTCAAGCTTCTCATCAAAGACTGCTGTCCACAGAGGAAGTTGGAATGTATTGGTGAGTCAGGTCATTGTATATGCTTCCCCTAGGCCACTTAATTAGGCAATTTTGAGATATAAGTTACCATTTCTACACTGATGACATCCAGCTGTATGTCTCATTTAAGCCGGAGGAAAGTAACGTGTCAGCATTGCTCAATTGTTTGTCCTACAATTTCTTGCAGCTTAATGAGGCTAAGACCGAAGTCCTTATTGTCGCTCCGGATACTACAGCCTCCAAAGTTGTTAATCTTCTGGGGTCCCTTTCTTCAGTGGTACAGTCCAATCTTAGAAACCTTGGTGTTATATTTGATCAGAATATGTTTCTTGAACAACATATCAGGTCTCTGACCCGTACATGTTTCTTCCAACTGAGAAACATTGCTAAACTTAGGACCATGGTTTCGCAAGGGGAACTTGAGATGAGTTCAGGATCCAATTTAAGGTTCTAGTTCTTACATACAGTATAAAGCATTGCATGGACAGGCGCCTGTTTATATCTCTGACCTGCTCCAGCCGTACATCACTACCAGGTCCCTCAGGTCTTCTAACCAGGGACTCCTGGTGGTCCCACGCACTCATTTAAAGACTAAAGGTGACCGTTCCTTTGAAGTGGTAGCTCCGACCTTGTGGAACGCTCTTCCTGTTAACCTACGTTCTGCAGTCTCGGTTGACGCTTTTAGAAAGCATCTGAAAGCATACTTGTTTCAACTGGCTTTTGTCTAATGTTTGTAATTTTTTTTTTTTTTTTTTTTATCCTCATTCGAACTGCATTTGATGTTGCTTGTTTATTTTCTGTTTTGGATTTTAATGTATTTTAATCAAATGTCTTTTGTGTGAAGCACTTTGTGACTCTGTCTGTGAAAGGTGCTATATCAAATAAATTACTTACAATTACTTACTCTTATCATATAGTTTCGATACTTTGGTACCAAGTTGATGCCAAAATTCTAAGAACGTGACTAGTTGTATGTAGTTGTGTTTTTATCTACGGCAAGCCATTTTGCTACATTGCTTAGCTGCAGACCACCAGTGTTTTCTTTCTGTATCTGCATAATTTTATTAATTTGGTCCAAGTACAGAGGTTATACATTTATATTCATTGCTTCTGCTATGTTTTGTTACAGTTAGGACTTTACGTCTGATCTGTGCCTGCGCTGAGGATTACAGGTGTCTTCATGACGTGGAGTCCACACCAAAAACTGCTGCCATGTGAGTAAATCATCATCTTGGGGGTTTTGGGGTTTGTCACTGCAGCAAATATAAAATCACTCACTGAGGAATGTTTACTGAAAAATGGAAAAACCATAAAATACGACCTGTGACATTAATGTGATGATTATAGGGTAAGAACATTTTACAGAACAGTGTAGGACTGTTTGGGGTTGTGTTATTTAGTTGAATTCCTCTAAAGCAAACGCACCCTCTTAAACTTCAAAATAAGAGCCCTTTTTCCATTGACTCCACGCTTATGATATATAAGACATTTGACTATGAAAATGAATATACAATTGTAAGAGTGCATTCTAACATTGGCCTGGTAATGTCTGATTGATCCCAGCCAGTTGCCGAATGGGCATCTTGAGGACCTTTCTATCAGCAAGTAGAAGTAAACAAACAACCAGAGTAAAGCACACGTCCATGAGGTGAAGTGGAAGACACCAACGAAAATGTCATATAAGGACATTATTTTATTCGTTTTTGGTAATGTGTATGTAAATCTTCTAATGTTTATGTCTCCCGTTGTATTGGTTTGCCCTCTTATGGGCATAATATTTGCGGATAGATATTCAAACATATGTTTAAAAAAAAAAAAGAAAAAGAAAGAATATTCAAATGTCATTTTTGGCCAATTTTGACGGCTCTAGTGGAAGTTCACAAATATCATTTTATTTTAAGATTATTTTTGGGCTTTTCCGCCTTTATTTGACAGGACAGCTAGGTGAGAGAGGGGGGAAGACATGCAGGAAATCGTCACAGGTCGGATTCGAACCCTGGACATCTGCGTCGAGGCATAAACCTCTCAGTACATGTGCGCCTGCTCTACCCATTGAGCCCACCCGGCCACCACAAATATCATTTAAGGGCTCTCTGCCTTGGTAGCTGCACTGTCAGCTCTCATCAGTGCTCAGTTAAGACTGGCACAGCAGGGGTTGTCCTATGTCTATTGCCCCCCTACTAAGTGGCTCTTCCTAACCAGGCCCAAAAGTGGGTCGTCCTGTCTGGGTTTGAAACAGACCCAGGGCCCAACAAGGGGGTTGGGAAGAGAAGAAATTAGTTTTTGGAATCCATAATGTTGCACAAAGAGTTAGACAAAGGCTCAGTGGGTTGTATCGCCCGTTGTGGAGAACATACAGTGTGTTGTGGAAATTTAAATTGGTTTGTGTAGACAAAGTTTGAGCTCTGTTATTTATGTGGATCATCTCGTTGTGACTTCACATTATCCCCAGGATTCCGCGGGGTCTTAAACATTTCAAAATCAAAATGTTAGACCTTAAAAAGTCTTAAATTATTAGGAAGTATTAGGTTCTAGTTCATAATTTTAAACAGTTCTCAATTTTCCTATGTTCATGCAACGCTACAATGCTCAGTTTTGTTATTCCGTGGTGTTGTAGTTCTTTCTTTCAATAGTCCAAATAAAATGTTGCTGTATTACTACAAATGAGACCAACATGCTACGTACATAATATTGCAGTTAATCTGCTTTTGTGTTATTGGCGCAAGTCTCTTTCAGATTATACCACAGACATAAAAGGGATTTATTCTTCAGCTTTGGGGAAGTGCAATACGGGCTTAGTTGATGTTGTGAAAAGGTCTTACATTTCATTCATAATGGTCTTAAAAATGTCTTAAAGTCTTAAATTTGACTTGGTGAAACCTGCAGAAACTATGATCCCGCAAACCACATCCAGGAGAGAAAGCAGTGAAGTTCTTATAATCAACCTCGTCACTGCCTTGTTTGACTCTCATCTGTAAATTAATGGACTGAGAATACTTTTGCATCCATATTACATAAGCAGAGACTGGGACTTCTAGTGAACACCCTAGTAAACAAACTGAGAGCTGAGATTTTTTTTCCCAAGGTGGATGTGGATCCAAAGCCCTATTCACACGGGACTAGTATTACCTGGGGACTTCTAGTAAATTGTAAGGCCGGTTACACACTGCACGCGTCTCGCGAGCGTGGCATTTCTGTTGCGTCTCAGCTGCGTGGATTGTTCTGTGTCCTACACACCAGAAGCGTGTCTGACGCGGTGCTGCTCCTACTGCTAGGTACAGGGAGGGCTGATTTCAGGAAATTGCACCGACAGAATCAAACTCTGAAAAATGGGTAAGTGGGCTGTCCGTTTATAACAACTTTGTGTAGCTGTAAAGAGCCTATATAGCCTATCTGATGTTGGACCGTCACTCACACGCACACAACTTTATCATAGCCTATCCTACCATTTATATATAGCCTTCTGATTTGATTAAAGCAAGACAACGTCGGCATTATTGACTGCAAAATATGTTACATAATATTTCATTCTGTATGACCGGTGCAATATTCCAACTAAAATCTTTTCTCTGATTGATGTCAAACCTACACTTTTCAAACATCAACATGTCTTTTATTAATATGCATTTGTGTCTAAATGACATAAACATATTTTCCTATTCTATTTTGCCTGGAAACGCTTCCAACACGCTCGCGTCTTGCGTGAAAAATAGGCGTCGGTTCTATTTCTAGTAGGCACGCGTCTCACGCCGGCAGTGTGTAAGCTCTAACCTGTTACCATGGGAGCCGAAATATAAACGGACACGCCACGCGGCTGACACGCTCGCGCGATGCTTGCAGTGTGTAACCGGCCTAACAATTAAGGAGGTCGTCTGTCATGTCAGTAATTTGTTAATTCCACCCACAAATTACCTACCATATTTCGCCAAACACAGAGGTTGTGTGATAATGTTAGTCTTGTGTAAATCTCTGTGATTTGTCAATTATAAATGAAAGATTTGACAGTCTTGATATCATAATGTCAGTAAATTTGATTAAAATGCAGACTTTGCTTATCCCTTGCAAATGGTATGCAAGAAACAAAGACGTGGGGGGTAATTTGTAAATTGCATGAGGTCCCCTGGTATTACTAGTCCCGTGCGAATAGGGCTTTAGTCCTAGAATAGAAGCTTTTAGTGGTCGTTTGGAGAGCCAGTCTTCAGTTAGGGTTTGACACTTTTTTTTAATAGGGCCTAATACCACTGACATGAAACTCATAGGTTACGTCACCAAAATTACCAAAGGGCTTTATGTGTGTATATGTGCACAGCATTAATACTTGTAAAAGTCCTCTGTTTAGTGTGTACTGCGACCACAAATCCCCCAGTATCAGGGAACAAAACATGCACAAGCTAATGTTCCTTCTCCAAAGAGTTATCTGATATGTTCATACTTTTTTCATAAACTCTTGACCCTGTCGCTTTATCTCTTTTATTGCAGCCGCTAATGATTTTTGAGAGTGGCTGAGGCTATGTCTCCTGCTCCATATCTGTCTCTTTGTATTGGAATATGTGTGAAGTGATCAGAGACGGCGGAGTAGAAGACTTGACCGGGCTCTTTACCCCAAACAGTTGTGACGTTGAAGAAGTTTTGTGTGTACTCTCAGTATGGTAAAACTGAGTCATATTGTGGAATTTGTTTTGTTACCTGGAAACACGAGTCTAACACGGTCAATCCACAGAAGGGATCTGAATCGATGATTTATTTTTTCTTGTTTATATTGTAGAGACCAATAATGTGCGACTCGTGTGACATCTCAGGATACAGTCTGTACTCATTTTGGTGAACACCATTGCAGCTCAGCCAGAAATAAACACAGAAAAAAAAAAAAAAAAAAAAACTCCCAACCAACTGTTTTTCAATGTCAAACTGTGGTACTATAATCTAGCTAGTGGCCACTGGCAGCTCTAATAAAACTTTCATTTAGAAGTGAACCTAAAACGTTGCCTCTAAATTTAATTCCAAGCTCATTGAAGATGGACTCTTTACTTCCCTGCCTCCAATCTGCCAGTATTCACATTTTTTTCTGTCCTGATTGCAGCTTAGTATAGGCCTATTTGGGACAGCTTTTTTTTTTTTTAGTCCATCTAAATACAGGTTGCCTTTCTGCGTGTCACCGTGACTCACACAAAGTGTTTTTGATCAAGTCCTGACTCCGATAGAAGTGCTGCAATGTTCTGCTGACGGACAAGCCCGTCGGATTTTAGCATGAATTTGTCTATTTTGTATTTACATTGCATATTTAGCTCTCTTCATTGTTTGTGCTTATGTTTTCGCTGCACCCTATCACTTTCTAATTTACAATCTCACACACACATAATGTACTCTCTGCCCTCTTTTATTCACTCAAGAGCATTTCCATTTTCATCAGTTCTTTGTCCTTGACCAACTGGGAGCTCATTTGTTCTCATGTTCTTTTGTCCAGATCCCTTTTTTTCTCTCTTCTATTGTGCTGCTAAATTGGCCACCAAGAATTCTTTCCCCTCTGCCCATTTCTGCAGGTTATTTTTCTAAAATTGGAATGCATTGCAAACCCATAATGGAGCCTAATCTTCTCACTGAAATCGTAATTTATCCATGTGGGAAGAGTGCATTGTATCTTTGGAATGCAGAGACACCAGTTTTAGTGGGAGAGGATCAATGTCTGTGTTTACAGTAGTGAACTCAGAAGATTAAAATTCAGAGTTGTGATTGTGTATGTGAGGTCCAGCTCTCAGTAGTTACATGAGCCTGTCCACACCTTCCTGAATCCTGCACAAGGAGAGTATTCAGTTGCATGTGGCCGGGTCAGTCGCGGACCAACAACCTACCTTCTCACGCAAACTAGCAAGCAAGCAGTTATGCCTGCGTGTGAGTCCTGATAAACAAATGGTCACTGTCTGCACACAGGGAGAATGCTATCAGGCTGTCATCATCTCCAAGGCTGCAATTTGTCCTCCCAACAGATCTCGGGGAGAAAAAAAAAGATATCATTTCCATCCCTGAACACGCATCCCATTAAGAGCTACGTTTCATTTCCATTTAGTCCTCTGGGGAGCACAATGTCACTCTCTATTTTTTCCCTTCTGCTCCACTTATTTACTTGTGTTTTACTTGATCTCACTGCCTCCTTCCTTCTTTGGTCTGACAGCGGGGCAGATGACCTGTTGCCCATCCTGTCCTTCGTGGCTCTGAGGTGCCAGTGTCCTCAGCTGGTGTCTGAATGTGCTGCTTTGGAGGAGTTTATTCATGAAGGGTGAGTCGTCAGGATGAAAAAGGATGGAAAATGATTTCCTTTGTTTGCACCAAATACACAAACATTTGACTGAGTAGATTTATCCCAATTTTGAAGCAATGTCTACATCTACACTGCTGCTAGAGTCCTCACTAAGACCAAGAAACTGGGGGGGCCTGGAGAGCTCATGTGGTTGAGCGTGCGCGTACGTACTGCGGGTTCAATTCCGACCTGCGGCCTTTTGCTGCATGTCATTCCCCCTCTCTCTCCCCTTTCACATCTTCAGTGTGATGAGCAGGAGGCACCGGAGCCTACGTATACTTGTTCACTGGTGTGTGCGTCGATCTAATGGCGGCCGGTGTGTGTGGTAGAATGAGTGAGAGAGTGATGGTGGTTATCTTCGAAGCGAGAAGTGACTCTGGAGACATAGTGAGAGAAACAGTGTCTCCCCTGTTCTTTTTGAGCACGGTAGGAAATCTGGAGCAGGAAAAGTTAACCCTCTCCTTGATCTCATGTTGTTTATGGAGAAGGAGAACCAGGAAATGATTTGGGGGACCACACCCAAGAGGTCTACTCACGGCCATAAAATCAGTGGGTTGTAAAAGCCAGCTGGTTAGACTGGCAGTGGCCAAGGAATGTAAGGATATTTAGGATTTGGTTTTTCTTTTCTATAAAAATACAAATAAAGTCCCATTTGATGTTTATGTAGCTCAGTGGTTTGGAAGGGTTCAAGTCAAGAGAGAGGAGGAGCCAAGACAGGCCTCAAGACTATGAGAGGGTGGATATATGTTCTTGGTTTCCAAACGCTGTGAATGAGTTTATCAGTTTATTTTCTCGTTTATCGGAAATTGTCATTCCCAAACTTTGGCTGTTTGAAAAATAGATTGTGGGGGTAGAGTGGTTGATCAAGTTTGACTGACAAACATGTCTAAAAGGTGTGTGGGAGTGGGGGTGTGGGTGGGTGTGTTGACTGACCGTAACTAAACAACCCACCAACTGTCTCCAGGTTCTGGTTCATATCTTGGTAAATCCTGATTGCTGTGTGGAAGATATGTTCCATTGTGGTTTTCCAACTGAAAACCACCCACTTCAAAACCAGTGTGAGAAACAACACCAAGATATCTCAAGGACAATAACTAAACATGGGGAAAAAAGGTTGCCAACAAATATTGTGTCAGCTACAATGCTTGGTAGTTGCTTGTTTAGGTTTGTTGTATTTGTTGTATTTTTATGTATTAAACTTCAACATGGACATTTGGGTGCTAAGCTAAAGCCACATTAGCTATATTTTATTAACAATTTACAGACGGCAGTCAAGGGATAAGCATCTTATCTCCTTTCCTTTCTCAATCTCTCCCTCTTTGTGTCCATCCGTTCAGTGCAGTGTCCGTGCTTCAGTCGGTCTCGTGTGTTGCTCTCATTAGTCAAAGTTCAGCCAGAGTTGACTTCTGTCTTTCCTCATGCTGCCCAATCTTTTAATACTTGTATACTGGCTCTAAAAGTGGAGAAAAAAAGGCAGATTGCTTTCACAAACTAATGTGTTCAAGGTTGAGCAGAGATGTTTGGTCCTTGACTCAGTATGGGAAAATATTGATGTGGGGATTTCAGCAAAATTAATAAATTGGATCTCTATTCTGTGCTTGGATTGTTGGAATTTTTGTGGGCAGTCATGCCTCATTTTGTTGAGTTCTGTTAGAATAAAAAAAGTTTTCAGTTTGTGTCCCTATTTGACTTCTTAAGCCCAGTTCAGACCAACGATGTGCAACTTCCCACCATGTTTATCACTTCTACTGTCTTATGTTCGCTTCTCTTTTTTCTCAGCTATTTGATAGGAGAGGAAGGCTACTGTCTGACCTCCATGCAGAGTGCCTTGGCCTATGTTGAGTCATTGTACACAGAAGAAACTCTGCTTCCTGCAGAAAGCCCCATTTGAAAAAGGTAAAGGAAACCTGTTGACCTTTGTGTGAAGTAAGCTGAAAGGGTATATACTGGGCTTCTGCATCTATTACTGCACATAGCCTCCGTCGATTCACCTCAGGGCGGTGTGGTGGTGTCATTTAAATGGCCCATGTGTGTGACGTCCTGTTTTGTAGCACAAGAAGGCTTTGTTTTTATGATCTCAACATTTCTGAACGCACTTAAAGGCAGCTTCATTTCACCTAGAAAGAGACAAAGAAAAGAGACGGAGGGACAGTCAGTTGTTACAGAAACACCTGGGCAGTTAAGTGCTTGTTTCGTTTTTTTACCCTCATAGTTTTTTGTTGTTTTTACTTTCTTTCCACTTTATTGTATGGGACTCTCACACCGCCCCACTGAAAAAAGTTAGGACGTTATAAATAAATCTTTTTCAGGGCTGGTTTACAGACAGGTCTGAATGTGCTGTTCACTGCTCTACACTGAAATAAGATTTTACCCATTTTAAATATTTAAAAAAAAGAAAATTGGACCAGCACAAATAAATCAATGTATTGGAAACAGTTAAAACTAATTTGAGGGATATTTGGTGCCTTTTTCTCTGAGCTGTTAAGTTTTTATCTCATCTCAGCCTTCAACCAAACTACAAATTACAATGTAGACTCAGCTAATGTGGAGGTAAGTAAATGAAAAACCTTTTTCGTTTAGACTGATGTGCTCTTTATAAAAATGACTTGACACAATGACCTGCCTCTAAGTCGGATTACTGTTAGATTTGATCGCAGAACAGACTGAACGCAAGACTGAACTGAAGCGCAGGTCACTCTTTTCAGCAGTTTTGCCAGCAGTTATGAGAAGGGGGGGGGGGGTGATGACACTGCATGTTATAAGATGTGACATCCTCAACTGCCATTCCCCAAAACTCCCAGTGACACAATTATTCCACTACAGCCAAATATTTAACTTTGCAGATTGCTGTGCTTCACAGAGCTGTCACTCATCTGCCAGGTGGCTGGATTAAGAAGTGAAAGCATTTGGAGTATTTCTTAATACAGGAACAGATTTAGTTTTAAATATGGTTTGTACAATATGTAGACAGTTACATGATTTTACATGTCTTCTCTCTTACGCAAAATAGATTTTGACCACATTGATATCTAATAAGTTGCTTCTAGCCAGAGCTTCAGAAATCCTTTAAAGCGTCCAGGGTAAAAACGTGAATATATACAGACAGGTATAATAAATACCTCCAAATAATGGAGAAATGTAACTGATGTACTGTAGGTGAATCCTGAATACTGTTTTTGTTTTGCTGATTTTCAAAAGCCACGGTGTATGAAGTTCGTATGCAATTTTGTCACTACAATAATTTCAAAAGTAGACTAACCCAGTGATGGTTGGTACAGTCTGTATGGTGCTTTTTCCAGTTCATCTTAGGGCCTCTGAGTCTGATCATTGGGCGGAGTGAGGTGTCTTTGAAAGCACCACTGTGGACTGGGGGGAGCCTCAACATCTTCTCAAAGCTACAGTGGCTTAATACCACAGACAGGCCGAGTAAACCAAAGGATTGAGAGACTGAATACATTATTTTTTAAACATATTGCAAAATGTTCCATTTTGTTTTATAGGCTGTTGCCGTCAGAAGAGATCCTTCCGACGGTTCATCCAACATTTCCTGCTGCGAGAGAGACCGCAGCTGAACCTGCAATTCCCTGCAAGTTGTGCAGCCGCATGGTACCTTGTACACACACCAACATATTGTATATTTATGAAGGATTTCCTTCTGCTCTGTTTCAAACCAAGGACTAAACCAGTGCCTATGAGTTGGGTCCAACCTTTGCTGGGACCTCTAAAGAAAATGCAAAGCATTGCCGCATTAACTAGCACTGGATTGTTAAAGGGATTGGAGTTGTCTTAGGGAACCTTTGGATGTGAAGCTGTTGATAATATGAATGCTTACAGAAGAAAACCTGCAATATGGTTTACTAATGAGGGAATATACTGCATTTGTTAAGCATATTGGAGGTCTTACAATTTTTCCCTGAGTGAAGGAGCCAATCGTGTGTGCTTTGACTAATCGATTTCTTTCTTAGGGTATGGTAATAGCATTTCATAGAAAATCCTTTGGAAAACTATTTCAAGCCATGTTCCCTGTGACATTTTCTGTTCTAGAGTATCTATTTGCAGACAGACTTGCCTCAGGGGGAGAGATGGAGAATTTCAGAGATGCCATCTAAAACCAATGTTAGACATTGGTAGAGCACAGGAGTAACTGCTGAGTGACAGTCACTGTGTTTAGATGTAACAGCATGTTGGTTAACATTTAAGTTTGGCATACAGGAATATAATGATGTAGTAATTACTGTTGTAATACAGTTGCACTTTGTTAGGTGTGTGTGTGTGTGTGTGTGTGTGTGTGTGTGTGTGTGTGTGTGTGTGTGTGTGTGCCTCAGAGCATCTATCTTTTAATGCCAAGGTTCAAAATCAACAAACTCCAAAGAAAAGGTAAAACCATTTTCATAGCTTATTTTACACTTTTTACCAATTTCCTAATGCTTCCCTTGATGTCTACAATTGCCCCAAATTCACTATAGAATGGGAGCAAAATGGCACCCTATTTATTTGGAAGTGGATACAATAGATTTTGAGGTGCTTAAAAATGATCAGATGTATGGTATCACAGAGATTGTCATGTTGATTTGACGTGATTGGACGAACTTCTTAACTGATATTTGACATTTTCTATGAAGTCCTTCAAGCAGTTTGGTTTTAAATAAATGCAGCCACCAGAGTCAGTGTTTACCTAAAAGGGTCTGGTGTTCTTGCATTTTTTTAGCCGGTTGCGTTCAAATCATGTTTACTTGAGTGACCGTTCTCTAAAGCATGCTGTTTTTTAACTTCCTTTAAGTCTTGAGTGTGCGCTTGTCCCTTCCAGGCAGCCATTGGTTTCTATTCATTTTACCAGGGTGTACAAATAACTTGCAAGTTCTGGAAACTTGCTTTGAATCAGCCCCTATTTGTGTCCAAGTTGTGTTATGGTTGCAGTAATACAGTTAAAACCTCAAAATGAATTGAAAGCGCCATTGTGGTGCATTCTTATTCATTGAGATATCTTTAATCATGTTTTTATTTTGTGTTTTGAAGACCTGAAGCAGACATGGATCCAGTGTCACAGCCTGAAAAAGTACAGTTTTTGAAATTGTTGTTTTATTTAGTTTGGTTTGTTTGCTGATATTTTAATATTTTATTTTCCATGGGTCCAAAAGATGTAAAAAGATGTCCCAAGAACTGTTAAGAACTGAGTTATGTCAATATTTAACTGTTTTACTGTGAAATGTTGGGAATATGTGAATGTGTGTTTGAGAGATGGGTCAATAAAGAGAGCAATATTTAAATCCTTTAATGTGTGTTGACTCGTTATCTGTCTTCAGGGGCCTGTAACATTCTGAGGTAGGCCGACATGAGGTGAACTACAAAGCGAGATTAATGGGTTATTAGTGAGGTATGTTGAGCCTAAAGAGTTTTCAATGTCACGATAGTGGCTCTCTTTTAACCTGCTATGACAGGTTAAATTGTCTCTTGTGAAAAGGGCATATGGGTCTCCTAAATAATAAATCTTTCTTACGGAGGTTTGATAACTGCTAATTTGGAAGAAAGACGATAGCTTCAGTATTAACAGACCGATACCATTTTACAGTGGCCCTTTAAACGGTGAGAATCATATAGGATGTATGCTTTACTGAGAGAGAGGAATGGATGTAGAACTGGACCGGTTTAATTTTCCACTAAATGTACAGCAGAGGCAAAACAATTATTCAAACAATTCAATATCAAACAGAAACCGTCCCTGCCTCTTGACACCCAATACTAAAGAACTGATGGGACGTGTTTTTCTTGGTTTGTGTTCTGCGGCTGCCAGTTGTGAGGGTGTCTGTGTGGGGCTGATGCAGGATGCTGTGAAGGTCACATGGCTGAACAGCAGCAGAAGCCTGTGAACTTGAAGAAAAAGCAACATGCCACTCTGAATCAGTCCCAGACCACCAGAAGCCACAGCACCGCTGTCATCCTCCTCTTGCTTGCGTTCTCTTGCTCTTTCTCTTCATGAATGTTCTTTTTCCGTCTCACTGAGTGTTCTTTTTGTCTTTTTCCAGTTCACTTACCTTGCCGCCCCCATACCAGCTGAAATGCAGTTCCAGAGTTCCTTGGGTCCGGTCCAGGTCAGCGGGGTCATCTCCTCCTGCTTCAGGTTCAAACAACTAGCATAGAGCGCAGTTTCAGTCCGGGATATGGACCCATTATCGGCCCTGAACAATTATCGGGCCGTTTTTTGGCAGTTTGCAGATGATCTGTATCAGTATTGGGAGTAACGCATTACAAAAGTAACGCAATTACAGTACAGTAATGTATTCCTTGTTGCTGTAACGCAGTAATATAATGCATTACAAATTACAATCTCAGTAACGCGAGTTACAACGCATTTTAACCAAAAACCAAAAACATACCACTAGTGGTTAGTTTAGTTAGTTAGTTACTAGTTTAGTTTTTCACCAACACTAACCCAACACATTTCTTCACAGAAAAAAAAAAAAAAAAAAAAGCCGTGAGTATTATTTCCTGTCGCTGGATCCGATGGTTGAGATGACTGCAGAGACAGATAGATTTGCGAGATGGATATTATTTTCACGCTGCGTTTAAGCGAGCTGTCCCGTCTCTGTTCCCCGTGGTCTGAGCCAGAACCAGAGACGGTACGGACAACATCTGTGTCCCAACCGGGGACAGCAGTGTGTCCGAGCTGCTGACCGATAGAAACATGCCGGGAATTAATGTTTAGGCTTGATACACGTAAATATCATTACATTTTATCAGCCGTGGAGAGTAACTATGCCGTATTTAACTGCAAGGTACTTTTAATTGAGTATTTTCATTTTCTCCTACTTACCTATAGCCTACGTTTTCATATGCATATTAATTATACAAAATATTATGAATAATGTATTAAAGTGGATAAAGAGGAGACTTTATTGAGCCGGTAGTGAAATTCACAAGCTACCTGCCAAGTCAAACTTCTGCTGTTATTTTGGTGAAAGTAACTCAAAAGTAATGCAATAGTAGTGTAGTAATATTGTAATATAACTAATTACTCTCAAATAGGAATAAGAATCTAACCTAAGAAATGAAATTCATAACAATAAGATCCTAAACTTCAAAGGTTATACTGTTTATGTTTAAAATGTCATGGTTATAAAGAGTAGAGTAGAGCTTCTCTACTTCTACATCCTGCAGACATGGAATCCCACCAGTGTCCACTGTCCGCCCTGCTGTTTGTGTCTGTATGAGTGAATCAGGGACTTAATCCCACAGTAACACCCAACCTAAATCTTTGTATAAGGGACGAGTGTAGGCTACTTATTTAACCTTCTCGTTGTCCTCGGGTCAAATTTGACCCATTTTCAAAAAGTTTCTATATCAGACATTTGGTTTTCTTTCAACCAAATTGTCAAAAAATAATACCATTCATGGTTCCCTACAACGCTCCTCGCAAGTCAAATGAATGACCAGTTCACTACTTTTTATTGAATTTGGGTGTTTTATTCAACTTTATGGCATTAGAAAAAAAATTGCTAAAAGAACTGCAAAAAAAGTTGGAAAAAGCTTTAAAAATGTGCAGGGAAAACATTGAAAAAATATCGGGAAAAATTACTGCTGGTTAAGGGGAAAAAAGAATAATTTTAAACTTTTTGTCCTGAAAGAAATATGAATCCTAGTGAAAGAAACAAGTGCTCCTTCAAATATGACAGGTGTGATAAAATGTTCTCTCACCCTGTTGTCACACTTTGGCATTAAATGCTTTACAAGACCACATTTTGAACCAATTAGTCTATAGTTGGTTGACTCTGTGTGACATGCTGGCACACATCTGTGTTTACGAGTGTGTTTTACTGCAGCGTCAGGGATTGTGGGACACACCCAGGCGGAGATGGCGTGACTCGAGAGTTCTGACCTCAAAGCTGGCTGCTGATATGATACAAGCCTCTGGGGTGTGTAAACTTATATCAATCATTTCCAAAGCAACAAGCATGCAGGCAGCTGTTACTAAATAGATACTCAGGGTTGCAGCACGCAAACCATTGTGTGCAGCACCTAAGCCGAATGAAAGTAAAATCCATGTGGACATCAAAACTAACTAAATGACAGATTTTCTCAGATCTAATGATTGTCGTTGGTCCCCAGCAGGTTTTTGTCTTTAAGCTTTTTTAATTTTAAGATAAAATGTTTTGGGTATTTTAGCCTTTAATAGACAGGACAGGGGGAGAGAGAGGGGGAAGACATGCAGCAAATGGCCACAGGTCAGACTCGAACCCTGAGCCGCTGCGTCAAGGACTGAGCCTCTGCATCTGTGATGCAGAGGCATCACAGATGATCCATGATATCTCTCTGCTCACACGAAAGACAGCGCTGTACTGCCAAGATCACAACTTGTTTTCCCATCTCTGGTTTAAAATTTTAATCTGTCTGGTCTCAGCCACTCCAGCTTTTAATCAAAAGCAGAGGGGCATTTTGACACAGCTTTTAACTGTAAAACTTCTCTTCCTTATTCGTTGTTATCATCTCCGTGTTCTGACAGTAATCTGTTGTATCCAGGGCTCAAAATTGGTACCAGCCACCAGCCAAATGCTGGTAAAATATGCAAATGCTGTTAGATTTCCTTCACTCACCAGCCAAAAAAGGTATATTAAACTATTGAGTGGCTGGTAAAATTTTAACATTCACTAGCCAGTTGGCTTGTGGACAAAAAAGGGAATTTGCACCCTGGTTGTATCATTAGGTAAAGGGCAGGTCTGAACCATCTTAGTGGTACTAATACTGCTGAGTCACAAAAAATTTAAATATGAACCTCATGGTGGAGCCAGAAACATCTGGGGGTTTTAATATTTGTGATGACCTATTGAGTTTTGCTATTTGTAGTTGCATCTACACTCACCTAAAGGATTATTAGGAACACCATACAGGGTTCATACGTTTTGAAAAAACCTGGAAAAGTTATGGAATTTGAAAAATGCAAATTCCAGGCCTGGAAAAGTTTTGGAAACATAAAAAAGACCTAGAAAGTTTTGGAAAAGTCATAGAAATTTTTATAACACAGCATAATAATAATATGTGATTAATAAATGTATTTTCACATCGTCTTAACCTCAGCGTTGTATTCGGGGAGCGATATGAATCCCACTATGAAGCACAGACGTTATCATTCATTTTATAGTTAAACCTCTGAGGGGAAACTTTAACACATTATTGTATAATGTCGACTGACATTTTCAGGAACACATAGTCATGGAAATTTGTAGGGCTGCTCCCTCTTAGTCGACTAATCAGTCGTTTTGGTCTTAGTCAACTTAGATTTCTTTAGTCGATTAGTCATGTTTGATGCTTTTTTTTATGCTGAATGACTTATTTCCAAGAAACGTACGAGCACATCTCTGCTAAACACAAGAATTAAAGTGGTGCTTTTGCACGACTCTTTGCAGAGAAACTCAGATTTACAGATCTGTCGATTTAAATCAACTAATCGATTAGTCGATACAATTGAATGAGTGTTAGTCGACTAAGAATTTCTTTAATCCAACACAGCCCTAGAAATTTGACGAAAAGTCATGAAAAAGTCATGGAAAAGTATTGGTTAAAATGCGTATGAACCCTGACCATACTAATACCGTGTTTGACCCTATCCTCTCAATATGGGCCAACATTTCTAAAGAATGCTTCCAGCCCCTTGTTGAATCAATGACACAAAGAATGAAGGCAGTTCTGAAGGCGAAAGGGATCCCCCCCCGCCACACCATTACACCACCAGCCTGCCCAGTGGTAACAAGGCATGACCGATCCATGTTCCCATTCTGTTTACTCCAAATTCTGACTCTACCATCTGAATGTCTCAGCAGAAATCGAGATTCATAAGACCAGGCAACATTTTTTCAGTCTTCAACTGTTCAATTTTGGTGAGCTTGTGCAAATTGTAGCCTCATGTTCCTATTTTTAGTGGAGCTGAGTGGTACCTGGTGGGGTCTTCTGCTGGTGTAGCCCATCCCCCTCAAGGTTGTGTGTGTTGTGGCTTCACAAATGCTTTGCTGCATACGTCGGTTGTAACGAGTGGTTATTTGAGTCAAAGTTGATCTTCTGTCAGCTGGAATCAGTCGGCCCATTCTCCTCTGACCTCTAGCATCAACAAGGCATTTTCACCCCCCCAGGACTGCAGCATACCGGGTGTTTTTCCTTTTTCAGACCATTCTTTGTAAACCCTAGAAATGGTTGTGGGTGAGAATCCCAGTAACTGAGCAGACTGTGGAATACTCAGACCAGTCCGTCTGGCACCAACAACCACACCACGCTCAAAGTATCTTAGATCACCTTTCTTTCCCATTCTGACATTCAGTTTGGAGTTCAGGAGATAGTCTAGACCTGGACCACACCCCTAAATGCATTGAAGCAGCTGCCATGTGATTGGTTGATTACATAGGCGGCTCCAGGGAGGGGCTAGGGGGTGCTGTATCTACCCCTAGGATTGCCATAGCACCCCCAAGAAAAATGCCCAAAAAATAATAATAAAAAAAAAAAAAAATCTTGGGAGGAGAGAGGCAACGGGCAAATGTGTTTTTAGATTGATGCGACGTCCTTTCCTCTAAACTATCTTGTCGGGGCTGTACCCGATAGTCAGAACATTAATATAGCAGCAAACTAATATTTGCTATGTAAAGATGTAGTGGAGTAATGGTGTCCTGAGTAGAGAATAAAATCACACATTCCCCCTGTGTGTGTGTGTGTAATCTGAGTGCATGTGAGTGCATTGTGCGTTGGTATCAGATGCCAAAAAAGCGTCGGTATTTGACGGGTTGGGGAACAGTCTGTGAGAGCCGCATCCCTGACAACTACATGATGACAATGGCAAGTTTCAAAGAAATTTGGATGGTGCAACAATGCAGGCCTGCTTGGCTCTTTCGGTAAATGATTGCAAAGATTTACAAAGAATATGTTTACAGCATTTCCTCTCTAACTGGGACGTTTTGGGACTGATTTCCGGGATTCCTGGACGAAGTACACACGGTGATACACTGGTAAGAGCATAAGTCATAGCGATTTACCCTCTGGACACAATTGACATCAGTACCAAGTTCAATGGCAATCCAGCCAATCCATCAAAAAATGTCAACCTCATAATGGCACTAGAAGAAAAGCCAGAGGATCCCCAACATACTGTACTGTATACTGTATACTGTATCTAAAGATATTTCAGTGTGGACCAAAGTTGTGAACCGACCGACAGACCATCATTGCCATCTCTAGCACCATGCTGCTGGCGTGACTAAAAACAAATCTAGATTCCACATTATTCTTTTGGCTGACACTGCTTTTTCACATCAAAGCCAGTGTTTCACCCAATTTTCTCTCATTTAATTTAATCTGTTCATCCACATGTCCTTTCTGACTGATCCTCACTCTATTGAGTCTCTTTTGGAAGGCTGTGGCCCCTCGTTCCCTCATAAACAAAAGCCAGTTTTCTTTTCCTATTAGAGTGAGATGAGTCCTCTTCACAGGGTGAACATGGCCGTTGTGTGGGTGTGTTTGACTGTTTCCGTCTTTTTCAGTGGGGAGAGAAAGGAAGGGAGAAGGGCAAAAAGAAAGCGGGGCCCAATGGGTTCTGCCTCGTGGTTTAATTATAATTTGGCCTAATTGAGCTGTCAGCCGACAAGTTCTAAACAAAAACTGTGACTGATGACTAAATGTTGCCCACATCTTCAGCACAGGCATCTTTATTGGCATGACAAATTAACATTCTTGTCATGGAAGCATGTATGCATTACCAGGGCAAGTAAACAAGACAACACCCCCCCTTTCATACTGCAGTTTGCTGTGGCCCCCAACCTTCTGTTTAGTTTATCTAAGGCTGGTTAGTTTCTATGAAGACATGCCGGCCCAAATAACGGGTGGCAGATAAAGGGGCCCATGGGGGGGTCGGTGCCGGTGCTTGAGAACGGGACAGAGAGTCACGCTAGGGGGATGTACCGTAAATGTGTCAAACCCACCCCACCCCAAAGATCAACCTACTTGCTCTGTATTATTTGCATTAATTTCCTTTCAGTGCTCCAATTTCCCCATAGAGACAATCAATCTTGTCTTTAAAAAGCAATAAACACACAGGATAAAAGATGTGGCACATATCTTTGTTTATTGGTACTTGAATGCAAAATGCTGCATATTTAAACTTTAATTTTCACCTTAGTGTGCTTCAACATAGTCAAATTGCCTGAAAGGGGGGTTGTTGAGGTGACAAAACTATGCAGGATTTCAACTCTCTTTTTTCATTCTTCACACTTTATTCTAACTCCTTCAGTCACGTTTTGTGTTTACAACCTAGTGCAGCACCATGAATGTCTTCAAGTAGAGACTGTAGGAATGTGTGTGCAGTCATCCCAATTTGTAAAGTTCAGTTACGTTGAGACTACAGTCGCCAAATCTGTCCACCGCTTCGCAAACGTTTTAAAACTCTCGGGGCAAAAAAATGTCAATCCTCGACATACGTATATTCCTAAATCCTAATCATATCAGGACACGACATGTAAGTATTGTATTGCATCTCCTCTTCAACCATGTTGCACTTTTAGCCATTTGTCAAGATGTTAAAGATACCCTGTGGAGTTGTCATGTAATCAAAGTTACACTTTGCATTCTGTAGGCCTAACAAACATGTTGAATACCATTTCCCTCTTCATTAAACATCTGCAAAGTCAGTTTTTGTCTTAAAAACCTGCATTATTTACATATTTGTTTGCTAGCTAGCAATCTTCTTGATTTTTACTTGGGCGTTGCTATGTTTATGAGCAGTTAGCGCCACCAACTGTCAATCAGTGGAAGATTATGAAGCGTCCTGTTACGCATGCTGATACAGAACAAAATCCAAAATCAAAAAATTACTCCGTAGCTTCACAGGGTACCTTTAATTCCAGGTTTGTAGATACATACGCTCAGCTAATCTACAACCAAACAACCTCTTCTTTTCAAATACCAGTGGGGAACTCAAAATCCCTCCTTCCTGCGCTTTCAATCTTCACCTGCTCTGTCCAATGGTCTGGGCTTAAGAGGTCTAGTTTCATACCAAGTGTATTAAGTAGAGCCATGTAGTAATGGTGGGATTACATTGGGTATCATGCCTTCCAACGATGTAGAAGACAGAACAGAATTGTGCGATAATATTTGTACAGAAGCCGGCAACAATGAGAAGGTGAGTATTTCAAATCCTGTGCAATTTTTTAACAGACATATCACACATAACACGTGCATAGAAAACTGTTAATCTGAGAACAGGTGGCGGATTATACAGTATTAATTAAAACAACAGACAATTCACATACAGTTGGGCATGGATGGGGTACAGACTTGTGGGAGAAGAAAACACAGGAACCAAAAACAATTTAAATGCGTTTTTGGAGAGTTCAGTAAGAGTAGGAGCAGAAGACGTGTAGATGTGTCGCCGTGACAACAAGGGAGAGCTGAAGCAAGGGTTTCCAAGTCTAAAGGTTCTTCTCCAGAAGGACAGTTTTTAAGTCTGCAGGACAGTTGACAGTGAAGACGGTGTGGGAGGTGTTTCGTTTTTCCACGAGGGTGGCAACCGCCTCGCCCAGGTCCAGGTGGTTCAGGTAACCAGGTGTCATGCGCTCTGGAGTGGCTACACCCGCGTCGATCTTCACCTGCCAGAACCAATCAATAAAGGGAGACAGGGATGAAGAGAGAGGGGAGGATACACGCAACAGTGAGTTAGAGATGACAGGAAGGATATGAAGGAGCAGGCTGTTCTTATGAACCATTCGTTCAAATAGCTACAAATAGTAATTGTATGCATTCCACCACAATGACTACGTTAACATGCACATAATGTTCCGTTTTTTTACACTTTTTCGGAAAAAGATGATATTCCGACTAAGCTGTTTACATGGCTAATGAAAGTGAATATTCCACTAATATTCCTGTTTACATGTAGCTGTGCAAAATAGGATTTTTTCTAAGTTTATCTGCGGTGGAGGACTTGTTGTGAACACAGTGTCCCTCTTTCATTCCTTCAAGCTGCTTCTAGAAAAGGTTGGCTTGGCGATGTGTGCGCTATTCTCCTTCTTATCGGGTCTGCAGCCTGAAAACTGTTGGCTGTTTGGATCCAAAAACACAAGTCTTTCAAACGGCAGAGCGGAGTTTGATTCCCAGAAGAAGTTCAGGTCAGGTAGATATCTTCTATCAGCTTTGGTGTTTTGTTAATTGAAGTCTTGGTGTGTAATCCCACTGAAGTCTCACCTGGTTGAGTTTGCAGGGCACCTCAGGATACTCCTCTCGTAGAACCTGGCAGAAGGCCAGGGTGCTGGCAGAGCCCACCGTCAGGAAGCCCGTACCAGGCATCAGCAACTTATCACCTGCTCCTCCTGTGGCACGCAGGAAAGTCACAGTTACCAAACAACCTAACTGGCTTGTATGATTTTTACATTGTTTAACCCTTGAGTTGTCTTCCCATCGACCATGCACTTGTTGTCCTCCTGGGTCCAAAGTGACCCGGTCTGGGTTGCCAGTTTATAAAGCATAAAAAAATCTAAGTCTGTGTCTCTGTTACACCTTCTTAGCCAACTTCATTACAACATATTACCACTAGTTTTACACTTCTTTTTGGAATTCATGGTCAATTAAAGGGATGTGTAGGATTTTCTCCCATCTAGCGTTGAGATCATATATCACAATCAACTCTCTCATGCCACGCAGTTCTAAGAAGGTATTACAGCTACGGTAGCCTTCGCGCTTCAAAAAGCCGGTCTCTTGCTCTTTTCAATCTCCTTTTTCTTTTTCTGGGCGAAGAAGAAGAAGACTCCTGTTCCTGAAATGAGGATTTTGAATACGTGTGGTCCTCCATGTTTCCTTCTTCAAACTTGCCGGGGCCGGGAAGCTACGATACCCGTTAGCAGCGTTAGCAGCACCTGTGAGTTTATCATGTGACAGCAAAAACGCGAAAGCCAGAGCAGTGTGTCCTGTATGTCCCTTACTGGCTAACGTATTTCAAGATGGCGCATGAATATGGGGCGTCTACCCCAGTTCATGAGAATGGAAATGTAACATTTCCAGCCAAAAGGAATACTTGGAATTGCTGGTGGTGGTAAATAGTCATGAAAAGGACAAGTTTATGAATGGGCAACACAGATTTTGATAATGAACAACTAAACATGTTACACACTGGACCTTTAAACTTATACCATTATACCTAATTTTTGAGTTAAAGAAACTGAAATTATGAATTATTTTGACTAGTAGGAAAGTTCAGAGTAACGTATGTTGATGGATTATCACAGACTGGTATATGTCAAAGTTTACTCAGGATACTGTTATTTTGATAATGCATTAATTGGTTTGAGTAATTTTTTATTATTATTGAATACTGAATCTCTTTGAGTTGTGGACAAAACAAGACTTTTAGGATGTCATCTTGGGCTTTGGGAAACACAGAAAGATATCTTCCACCATGTTCATAAACCAACCAACTACTCAAACTGCCTTTGAATGACTCACTCATTGTGCATGAGCCTTTGCATTTGGCTTCTGTATGTAGAAAAACCAAACAGCAGTTCCGTTCTCTCAGTGTTTCTCACATGCAATGATGAGCAACTCCTACACCCCATTACATAAATTTGACAGACCCATGCTAATGGTAGAAATAAACGGCTAAAGCAATCACCTGTTATGAAGGTGTAGGTACAGTTGGAGTCGTCCCTCACCAAGGGGAAGAAGGCCTTCCATGACACAAATGTGCTGAAAAGTAATGTCTCAATTACCTGCAGAGTTGATGGGAGATGAAACATGAAATAATCAGACAAGGTTCAGAAATGTCATTCTTGTAGCAGAGGAAAAGCCTCTGCAACAACATTCAGACACGATGAAGTCTATATACACAATGTTCCACTTCTGGGATTGTTCGGTTCCTGCCGGAAATTTGGCCGAATGTCCCTCATTTTCAGCCGGATGTCCGTCCCCTTCCTCTTTCTCTGTGTTGGCGTTCTAACCTCTGGTTGATTTGTGAGGACTATGGTTAACTGCTCCTCCGATCTCTGCAGGGTAAATCTAGACAGCTAGCTAGACTATCTGTCCAATCTGAGTTTTCGCTCGCACGACTAAAACTACTTTTGAACGTACACATGTTCCACCAAAACAAGTTCCTTCCTGAGACTATTTAGCAGAGGCACCGTGCTTAACACCGCCCAGGATGATTGTCATTGGTTTAAAGAAATGCCAATAAACCAGAGCAGGTTTTTCTCCCATCCCGGAATGCTGTGTGGACTAGCAAGACCTTCCTCCGCAGCGCTGTGGAGGAAGGTCTGGTAAAGTGAGACTAGACATGATCTAACAGGAAAACCAGGACATGCTTACTATGACTACGCTTACAACTACCATTACCTCCACTATAACTGTTAAAAGTAATAGAATGCATATAGCCTATAGTTACCTGAATGCAAAGAAAATTCAATATTTAATCAAAACCATTGGCAGTCTCATGTATTGGTCTAGCCGATGTCTGGTTTATGTGTGTGTGCTCACCCAGTGTAGGTCTTTGACAGACTGGGTGTGTGGGGGTCCTCCCTGCCACCAACTGAAGCCCAGAGAGGAGACGATGTCTGTCACCTTTCCCACCGCTTTCAGCAGGGCCTGCTTCGCCTCCTCTGCTCCCTCCTCTGACCCTGGAACAGAGAGAAGAATTTAGGAGAGGAAAAGCTTCCAGGTGGTGGTTCCGCTGAGGCAGTTAAGGCAAGGTTAGTTTATGTCCACGACGTTCCACTTCCGGGATTGCTCCGTTGCCGCCAGAAATTCTGCTGGATGTCACGCTTTTTGGACCAGATGTCTGTTACCTTCCTCTTTCTTTGTGTTGTAATTTTAAACTGTGGTGGATTTATGAGGACTATGGTTAAAGGCATACTATGTGACTTTTCCCTCTTCGGTCCCCCTACAGGTTGTCTCATTGGAACTACAGCTGCGTGAGATCTCTGCAGGGTAAATCCAAAAAAGCTAGCTAGACTATCTGTCCAATCGGAGTTTTCTGTTGCACGACTAAAACTACTTTTGAACGTACACATGTTCCACCAAAACAAGTTCCTTCCTGAGACTATTTTGCAGAGGCACCGGCGCATAGCACCGCCCAAGACGGTTGTGATTGGTTTAAAGAAATGCCAATAAACCAGAGCACATTTTCTCCCATGCCAGAATGCTGTGCGGACTAGCCAGACCCTCCTTTGCAACGCTGTTGCAAGACAAGTCAAGTCCCAAATCAAGTCACTTTTTTCGATTAGCAGCGGTGGTCTGGTCTGACTAATGAGGCTTCATCGGGGGTCTTTGATGTTGTGTTGCCATAGCAAGGACTGACTGCCAGTCATCCAATCATGACAGTCACATACCGGGACCTTTTTAAGTCGTCCAATCATGATTCACAGTTTGCACTGCTGCCGCTACATAGCATACTTGATAGTTAAACAGAAAGTTATAGTATTTTGTATTTACAGCTATCTGAGTCATCATGCCTCAAGTCAAGTCTCTAGTCATTAAATTGGCAGTAGCTATATGTAACTTTCAGTTTGTCTTGATTCTAGCAGCCACTTTGGACAAAAGCAGTGGTGTTTTTACCACACCTGCTGTCTTAAAGTGTATATTACTGTAAGTTAGCATTTCCAGGAGGTCATGGAATAGTGATGAATGTTTTGCTCGGACAGAAAATCATTCATTTATGTTGAAGGTAGATGTAGGAGAGTCGTCGTGAGCAGATAGTGACACTCAGGGTAGTCAAAGATGAAGTTTGGAGTGATGGACTTTTATTAATTTCTGTCCAAATTAAGGCCCACAGGCAAAACAAACAATTAATAAAACCAAAATTAAAGGAAAAAAATAAAAAATACTTTCACGAAAAATAAAATAAATTGACATGAGTCAAAACTTATGAAATGGTACCAAAAATACAGATACAGCTGTATATAAGTTGACTTGTGAAACTAGTCACTAGAGCCAACCCACGTCCACCCTCTTCTAGCTCCCCGAGCAACTGAAACTGACAGCCTATATAGGCCTGTAGCACACCCCTGAAATTGGAACATACCAACAACAAATAAAATACAGGGGTGGCTAAGGCGAACAGACAAAAAAAAAAATACAAACAGCCAACAATAATAGATCTAGTAGACTAGAAATTTACTGAAGATTTATACATGACATTAAGCCACAAAATACTTTAACAGACAAAATAAATAATTACTCAAAATTACTTCCTGTAACCCCGGATGTAGTAACGTCATTTAAACTCGCCGATCGCGGCAAACTTTCCTTTATCAACAAAAGAGCAGACGCCGGTAAGCCACAAAGACTACCTGTTATGCTGTTAGCTTTTAAACTAAATAAACAGTTAGTTAACAAAGATGTAAGTGTTGTAAGTGTGATTATTATAAATGATGTTTGTGACAAACCGTATGGTTTTAAACCGACTATGATGATCTCCGTGAACCATCACCTTATCGTGGTGGAGAGGTTTGTGTGTCTCTGTGAACCTGAGGGCTGTGTTGTCTGGAGCTTTGTGCTCCTGGTAGGGTCTCCCAAGGCAAAGTGGTCTCAGGTGAGGGGCCAGACAAAGAATGGTTCAAAAACCCTATGAGTGATCGAGGTAGCGATGGAGTGACCCTGCCCGGAGGAAGCCCAGGGCCCCCGTCTGGAGCCTGGCCCAGACGGTGGGCTTGTCGGCGAGTGCCTGGTGGCCGGGTTTGCCACGGAGCCCGGCCAGGCACAGCCCGAACAAGCTACGTGGCTCCCATCTCTCCAGCCCATGGGCCCACCACCTGTGGGAGGAACCGCTGGGGTCGGGTGCGCTGCCGCATGGGTGGCAGTGAAGGTCAGGGGCCTCGACGGACCAGACCCGGGCGGCAGACGCTGGCTCTGGGGACGTGGAACGTCACCTCTCTGTGGGGGAAGGAGCCGGAACTAGTGCGGGAGGTGGAGCGCTACCGGTTAGATCTGGTGGGCCTTACCTCTACGCACAGTCTCGGTTCTGGAACCGTACTCCTGGATAGGGGTTGGACTCTTTTCTTCTCCGGAGTTGCCCAGGGTGTGAGGCGCCGGGCCGGTGTGGGGATACTAACAAGCCCCCGGCTGAGCGCCGCTACGTTGGAGTTTACCCCGGTGGACGAGAGGGTTGCCTCCCTACGCCTGCGGGTTGAGGGGGGGAAAACTCTGACTGTTGTTTGTGCATATGCACCAAAAAGGAGTTTGGAGTATTAGGCCTTCTTGGAGATCTTGAGTGGAGTTCTGCATGGGGCGCCAGTGGGGGACTCCATTGTTCTGCTGGGGGACCTCAACGCACACGTGGGCAATGATGGAGACACCTGGAGAGGCGTGATTGGGAGGAACAGCCTCCCTGATCTAAACCAGAGTGGTTGTTTGTTGTTGGACTTCTGTGCTAGTCATGGATTGTCTATAACGAACACCATGTTCGAACATAGGGATGCTCATAAGTGTACCTGGTACCAGAGCACCCTAGGCCGAAGGTCAATGATCGATTTTGTAATCGTTTCATCTGATCTGAGGCCGTATGTTTTGGACACTCGGGTGAAGAGAGGGGCAGAGCTGTCAACCGATCACCATCTGGTGGTGAGTTGGGTCAGGGGTGGGGAAGACTCTGGACAGACCTGGTAAGCCCAAACGTGTAGTGCGGGTAAATTGGGAACGTCTGGAGGAGGCCCCTGTCCGACAGACTTTCAACTCACACCTCCGGGCGGAGCTTTTCTGGTGCATCCCTGGGAGGCTGGGGGCATTGAACCCGAGTGGACAATGTTCAAAGTTTCCATTGCTGAAGCTGCGGCGAGGAGCTGTGGTCTTAGGGTCTTAGGTGCCTCAAGGGGCGGTAACCCACGAACACCGTGGGGGACACCGGTGGTCAGGGAAGCCGTCCGACTGAAGAAGGAGTCCTTCCGGGATATGTTATCTCGGAGGACTCCGGAGGCAGTTGCAGGGTACCGAAGGGCCCAAAGGGCTGCAGCCTCTGCCGTGAAGGAGGCAAAGCAGCGGGTGTGGGAGAAGTTTGGAGAAGACATGGAGAAGGACTTTCAGTCGGCACCAAAGTGCTTCTGGAAAACTGTTCGCCACCTCAGGAGGGGGAAGCGGGGAACCAACTAAGCTGTGTACAGTAAGGATGGGACACTGTTGACCTCAGCTGAGGAGGTAATAGGGCGGTGGAAGATGCACTTTGAGGAACTCCTGAATCCGACTAATACGCCCTCTATGTTAGAGGCAGAGCTGGAGGATGACGGGGGATTGTCGTCGATTTCCCAAGCGGAAGTCACTGATGTAGTCAAACAACTCCACAGTGGCAAAGCCCCGGGGATTGATGAGATCCGTCCAGAAATGCTCAAGGCTCTGGGTGTGGAGGGGCTGTCCTGGTTGACACGACTCTTCAACATTGCGTGGAAGTCTGGAACAGTGCCAAAGGAGTGGCAGACTGGGGTGGTGGTTCCCCTTTTTAAAAAGGAGGACCAGAGGGTGTGTGCCAATTACAGGGGTATCACACTTCTCAGCCTCCCTGGTAAAGTCTACTCCAAGGTGCTGGAAAGGAGGGTTCGGCCGATAGTCGAACCTCGGGTTGAGGAGGAGCAATGCGGATTCCGTCCTGGTCGTGGAACAACAGACCAGCTCTTCACTCTCGCAAGGATCCTGGAGGGAGCCTGGGAGTATGCCCAACCGGTCTACATGTGTTTTGTGGATTTGGAGAAGGCGTATGACCGGGTCCCCCGGGAGATACTGTGGGAGGTGCTGCGGGAGTATGGGGTGAGGGGGTCTTTACTCAGGGCCATCCAATCTCTGTACGACCAAAGCGAGAGCTGTGTCCTGGTTCTCGGCAGTAAGTAGGACTCGTTTCAGGTGAGGGTTGGCCTCCGCCAGGGCTGCGCTTTGTCACCAATCCTGTTTGTAATATTTATGGACAGGATATCGAGGCGTAGTCGGGGTGGGGAGGGGTTGCAGTTCGGTGGGCTGGGGATCTCATCGCTGCTCTTTGCAGATGATGTGGTCCTGATGGCATCATCGGCCTGTGACCTTCAGCACTCACTGGGTCGGTTCGCGAGCGGGAGATTGGTCGGAGAATCGGCGCAGCGGGTGCGGTATTACATTCAATCTATCGCACCGTTGTGACGAAAAGAGAGCTGAGCCAGAAGGCAAAGCTCTCGATCTACCGGTCAGTTTTCGTTCCTACCCTCACCTATGGTCATGAAGGCTGGGTCATGACCAAAAGAACGAGATCCAGGGTACAAGCGGCCGAAATGGGTTTCCTCAGGAGGGTGGCTGGTGTCTCCCTTAGAGATAGGGTGAGAAGCTCAGTCATCCGTGAGGAGCTCGGAGTAGAGCCGCTGCTCCTTTGCGTCGAAAGGAGCCAGTTGAGGTGGTTCGGGCATCTGGTAAGGATGCCCCCTGGGCGCCTCCCTAGGGAGGTGTTCCAGGAATGTCCAGCTGGGAGGAGGCCTCGGGGAAGACCCAGGACTAGGTGGAGGGATTATATCTCCAACCTGGCCTGGGAACGCCTCGGGATCCCCCGAGTCGGAGCTGGTTAATGTTGCTCGGGAAAGGGAAGTTTGGGGTCCCCTGCTGGAGCTGCTCCCCCCGCAAACCGACACCGGATAAGCGGACGAAGATGGATGGATGGATGATTTATTGATGGATATAGCTATAGCCTTTAAATCACCGCAGTATTAGCTGTAAATTTGTGCACAAGAACGCTACGGGATTACTGTGTGGAATTAGATAAATGGCAAGTTTAACAGATGATTTGAAACTGAGCATATCAACATGCTAACAAAACATACACCGGCAACATTCGCACTCCGTCTTTGTTAGCTAAACTAGGTAGTGCATCGCTACAGTGACGGCAGCTATGCGCCCCGTCACAATTTACAATAAGAGAATAAGTTACAGATGCATCATTGCATTTCGAGTGTTGCATACGGCTACCTACTTCGGATGTATTGCGAGCTAAACCAGGTATCACTGTCACGTACAAGTCCAAGTCGAGTCTAAAGTGATTTATTTTTTGTCAAGTCAAGACGCGTCGACGAGTCATCAAGTGACTCTAATCGACTCGAGTCCAAGTCACAAAGTCTCAAGTCCACATCTCGGAGGCAGCCACTGAGTAAGTGAGTAAGGGAATGACGTAGTGATGAAGTTACAACATTGGTCAGTCGAGTTGGAGTTTCCCCATTGTTTTTTTTTTTTTTTTTAGAATTAATAGTGTTTATGCTGGTAACAGTCTTTTGCCTTGAAGAGCAAACAATCCCCCCCCCTCTCCCCCCACTGAAGAGACTGCACATGTGGTGGGTTCAGTGGATGAATGTATGGAGTTATATTCCTATCTTTATTCAAGAGCGCATTCTTTCAATTTGAGAGCATTTCTCACTGATATTACGTTCAGATTTTGTAATAATTTCCCTCAAAACCTTGCTCTCACACTCAAATGGTCATGCTCGCGCTTGGATTTGCTCTGCTTGTGCTCAAACTTTGTGCTCGGACTCAGATATGTTGTTCTGTGGACAGATTTCCTGCTCTCAGCTTTGAACCTTCTCCTCGCACTCAGCCTGATTCTGCGCGCTTGCAAATCTGCTGCTCTGGATCTCTCCTGCGCGCTTGGATTTTTCTGTGTTACAACACTATCAAAATTCCACAACCAATAGAATGCCAGGTGTAGTGTTGACCAATGAAATGATCCCTGCCCCGTTGAGGGTGCGTTCGTTTTATGTGAGAACATCCGTTGCGGCTCCTCTGTAACCATGGGTCTGTAACCCAAGTTTATTTAACCCCGCCGTCCATCGCTTTATTATTAGTATATGTCAATAATGTGCACAGAATGGTCGACGGTCTTTCACCTGCACCCATCAGGAAACGGGAGAAAGCTTTGAAGTGGGACATATCAAGTTACGTAGCTACACAACAATAAGGGTGAGTAACATAAATTAAGCACATAGCATATGGCGCCAGCCATAGCTAGCCTAGCTTGATGTCCGTAAACAAATAGCTTTTCTTTATATCGGTAGTTTAGCTAGCTAGATAGATTGAACGACATACTGTATGATGGACAGTATGTCTGTATTTACAACTGGTATTTAATGACCCCACTTTGTAATTTGTCCTCGTTTGGTTAACCATGTTCCTGGGGATTTGGCTAATTTCAGACATGCTAACATACAGCCTAGCTTGATGTCCGTAAACAAATAGATTTTCTTCATAGTTTAGCTAGATTGAACAACATATGACCGACAGTATGTGTATTTTTCCTCGTTTGGTTAACCTTGTTCCTGGAGATTTTGCTAATTTAATGTTAGAGCCAATAGTAAAACCTAAACTGTAATATAACTGAAAGAACACCAGAAACTGGATTGTTTGTGTTCGTTGTGTGTTGTTCATCAGAATTTAGTTTTCATTTCTTCATATAACATTAGTTTGAAAAGGATGGATTCATATCAGTCTGTATAAAACGTTGTAATGTTAAGTACAATGTTATCACTATAATAAAAACAGATCTAGAATAATTTGCTCCTTAAATAGCAGTTTTTTTTTAATGAATACAAAGCAAACTGAACAGAAAAAACAAGCATTTTCTTTTCTTTTCTTTTCTTTTCTTCCAGTTGAGAATGAAGGGCTCGACCAATGCTGCATCATAGCAGCAGAGTCTTATCACCAGCCCATGAAAGCTAGAAGTCACCCTGCTGCTCCAGATCTACCTACTGTATGACTGGCTACAGACTACAACCATCTGCAACATCATCAACAGCTGCAATTAAAGTCTCTTGGGGTCATATGGGACTCGGTTGTTCTCCATACTGCATCGTACACTATATTATTTTTCGGTTTTGTTATATTAGTAGTCTACAGACAACACTAAGTATCATTACTTAATCACAGTATATATTATTCTGGTGTACACTGTTGATGTGACTCACTGCTATTGATTATACGTCACTTTAGCTTGCTACTACCTCATAACTTTGCCATAATTGCTCTTGTTTAGTTAATTTATTTTCTACTAGTTTTTTATATATATATACAGTGGGGGAAATAAGTATTTGACCCCTTGCTGATTTTGCAGGTTTGCCCACTTACAAAGAATGCAAAAATCTACAATTTTAATCATATGTACATTCTAACAGTGAAAGACAGAATCCCAAAGAAAATTCCAGAAAATCACATCATATGAATTTATTAAAATTGATAACCATCTGATGAGGAAAAACAAGTATTTGACCCCCTGGACAAACAGCAAGTATTCTGGCTCCTACAAGCCAGTTAGTCTTTCTTTAAGACACAGCCCCAATCCGAACCAATTATCTACATCAAATACACCTGCCTCACCTCGTTACCTGTATAAAAGACACCTGTCAACACCCAAACAACCAGCATCCAACATCACCACCATGGGCAAGACCAAAGAGCTTTCTACGGACATCAGGGACAAGATTGT
Organism: Perca flavescens; assembly: GCF_004354835.1. NCBI lineage: Eukaryota > Metazoa > Chordata > Actinopteri > Perciformes > Percidae > Perca > Perca flavescens. The sequence goes on along the minus strand of NC_041338.1, from coordinate 559,161 downwards.
TGATCTGCACAAGGCTGGGATGGGCTACAAGAGAATCGGAAAGCAACTTGGAGAGAAAAGATCAACTGTCGGTGCAGTTATCAGGAAATGGAAGAAGCACCACACCACCGCCAACCTCCTCGGTCTGGGCCTCCACACAAGATCTTGCCTCGTGGGGTGTCCCTGATCATGCGAACGGTGAGGAATCATCCCAAAACCACAAGGGGGAACTGATGAATCAACTGAAGGCAGCTGGGACCACAGTTACAAAAGAAACGGTTGGTAACACACTACGCCGTCATGGATTGAAATCCTGCAGCGCACGCAAGGTCCCCCTGCTCAAGAAGAAACATGTACAGGCCCGCATGAAGTTCGCCATTCACCACCTGGACGACTCAGAAGAGGCCTGGAAGAAGGTGATGTGGTCAGATGAGACCAAAATAGAACCTTTTGGCCTCAACTCAACTCGTCGTGTTTGGAGGGCAAAGAACACCGAGTACAACCCAAAAGAACACCATCCCCACCGTCAAGCATGGTGGTGGCAACATCATGCTTTGGGGGTGCTTTTCAGCCAAGGGGACGGGACAACTCCATCGTATTGAGGGGAGGATGGACAGGGCCATGTATCGTGGAATTCTGGACCGACATCTCCTTCCCTCAGTGAGAGAGCTGAAGATGGGTCGAGGATGGGTGTTTCAGCATGACAACGACCCTAAGCACACCGCCAAAGCAACAAAAGAGTGGCTGAAGAAGAAGCACATCAAGGTTCTGGAGTGGCCTAGCCAGTCTCCAGACCTGAATCCGATTGAAAATCTTTGGAGGGAGCTTAAAATTCGAGTTGCAAGGCGACAACCTCGGAACCTGAATGATTTGGAGGCTGTCTGCAGGAGGTGGGCCAACATCCCTGCCGAAATGTGCACAAACCTTGTCACCAACTATAAAAACCGTTTGACATCTGTGCTGGCCAATAATGGCTTTTCTACAAAATATTAACATGCTGTTTGTCCAGGGGGTCAAATACTTGTTTTTCCTCATCAGATGGTTATCAATTTTAATAAATTCATATGATGTGATTTTCTGGAATTTTCTTTGGGATTCTGTCTTTCACTGTTAGAATGTACATATGATTAAAATTGTAGATTTTTGCATTCTTTGTAAGTGGGCAAACCTGCAAAATCAGCAAGGGGTCAAATACTTATTTCCCCCACTGTATATATATATATATATATATATACCTCCTTTAATTCAATTATTCTATAACTTGTGTTGCAATACCTGAATTATCCCTCTTGTGAACACTAGGCTTATCTTTATTTTAGTTCATATCATAACCCTGCTCACAAACTCACCTGTACCTGGGTCATCAGTTTGCCAATATCAATGTTCCTGCTACAGTAAATCCTACAGGCAAAGTGTACTGCTTCACAGGAGTATGAACCATAGGCTTTTTAGGTTTTGTGTCAAATATTGTGCAGTTGGTTATTAATTACTTATTGTTTTGACAAGGTAAATTAAAGCTGCAAGTGTCCACTCTGGTAAATTTAATTATACTGGTTTTAGATTTAGATTACAGAAAATGAAAAACCTATTTGCCTTGATAAGGGTTTTAATTTGTTGTAAGTATGAACATGGCTTTAATAATCTTATTGCTCTGAAAAATCACAATGATTTAAGAAATATCAGTGATACTTAACATGTATTAATTGATTGTTTGTGTGCAGGCATTACAGGCACCTATTCATGTAAGCAGAGAACAAAATAGTTTGTTCTCTCTTTTATCACTTGGATTATGCAGGTGATGGTGCAGAAACGGGTGAAGTCCTTGTAGATCTCTGGCACTTTGAGGACAGACCGATCCAGCAACTCTCCACTGTTGTCTTTCTATAGTGTGCTCCTATTTAAAACAAATTCATAGACATCAACACATAAGGTATTAGGTGTACATAGCTTTCTTTAACATCACTACTATCTTACCTTACCTTACCTTCTCTTCTCTGCTTTGGATTTGTCAACATCACAGTAATTGTCTCTCCTGGGCCTTGTTGTGCACCCTGTGAATTTAAGCAAGAAAGAAATGATAAGTGTATGTAACATGATTTTACAATTAAATTATCAGACTTGCCAACGTACTTGGTTTGTGCCACTAATGCCTGCCCTCTGCACGCAGGTGAGTACAGGGGGAACCAATGGGATTTTGCGTTTGGAGTAATGTACTGACTGGAACAACACAGTAGTGTGGTTGTACAACACTGGTCCATGCACACGGTGCAGCTCAACAGGGGTACTTCAGCCCCACCTGGAAGAAGGGAAACTGAAACTAAATACTTGTTTTTTTTCTGTTCAATTTGCTTTGTATTGATTTCATAAGGGTAAAAATAAATAACTGCTATTTTAAATAGTGTTTTATTATAGGAGTGGAATTGTACTTAAAACTTTCTATACAGATATATATATATATATATATATATATATATATATGAATGTTATTGTTAAAATAAGATAAAAAAAGAATTTAGAACATCTGAAAACATGCAACAGTGATGTAAAAACTGATACAAACAATCCAGTTTCTTTTGTTTTTCAGTTATATTACAGTTTAGGTTTTACAATTGCCTCTAACATGTCTGAAATTAGCCAAATCCCCAGGAACATGGTTAACCAAACGAGGACAAATTACAAAGTGGGGTCATTAAATACCAGTTGTAAATACACACATACTGTCCGTCATATGTCGTTCAATCTATCTAGCTAGCTAAACTACCGATATAAAGAAAAGCTATTTGTTTACGGACATCAAGCTAGGCTAGCTATGGCTAGCGCCATATGCTATGTGCTTAATTTATGTTACTCACCCTCATAGTTGTGGTAACTTGATATGTCCCACTTCAAAGCTTTCTCCCGTTTCCTGATGGGTGCAGGTGAAAGACCGTCGACCATTCTGTGCACATTATTGACATATACTAATAATAAAGCGATGGACGGCGGGGTTAAATAAACTTGGGTTACAGACCCATGGTTACAGAGGAGCCGGCCGCAACTGATGTTCTCACATAAAACGAACGCACCCTCAACGGGGCAGGGATCATTTCATTGGTCAACACTACACCTGGCATTCTATTGGTTGTGGAATTTTGATAGTGTTGTAACCATAGACAGTATATGGTTGTAACACAGAAAAATCCAAGCGCGCAGGAGAGATCCGAAAGCAGCAGATTTGCAAGCGCGCAGAATCAGGCTGAGTGCGAGGAGAAGGTTCAAAGCTGAGAGCAGGAAATCTGTCCACAGAACAACATATCTGAGTCCGAGCACAAAGTTTGAGCACAAGCAGAGCAAATCCAAGCGCGAGCATGACCATTTGAGTGTGAGAGCAAGGTTTTGAGGAAAATTATTACAAAATCTGAACGTAATATCAGTGAGAAATGCTCTCAAATTGAAAGAATGCGCTCTTGAATAAAGATAGGAATATAACTCCATATGAATGTATGACACACAGCTATCTACAGTAGATGAATGATTGATGGAAGGATGCGTCACCCAACTTACCCACATTCCCCACTATAGTGGTGAGGTTATCCTTTGTGTTGGGAGAGACAAATGATTGGAGCCTCTCCAGCCGGCTGCTGTCCCTGGAGATCACTGCGACTTTGAAACCTACACACACACACACACACACACACACACACACACACACACACACACACACACACACACACACACACACATACATATCAGATACTACAGGAATCTATTGTGCAGACAGACAAAACCAGCACCTTTGACACATATAAATTAGGACTAATCCCTTTCACATGAAAATTAACATTCACTAACAGGCATACATTGTCAAAGTCTGTTTATCAAGGCCATCAGAGGGACAAACTGACAGGGCAGCAGATGGTAACTTTCTGCTCAATCCAAACAGCAAAGCTATGGATGCGCAATGTAAATCCAAAACAAGTGGACTGTCATCACGGCATGCTGCACTGTCTCCTGCACTGGTTCATGCAGAGCACTGAGGCAGCACAGCACAATGAAGAAGGCAAATAGATTGCATCTTATATGGAGTAAAACTGCCTCTAAACAGGGATGAAGATAAAACCAAAATTACACTCAACTAGCTTACTTCCAACCATAAAATGTAATTTTATAATAAAAAAGATGATGTTTCAGAGTCTGAAACCAGAGCACAGATCCAATAATTCCAGAGTGTACGGGACCACCAGTGGAAACATCCCAACTATAATAAACCAAAACGCTCACAACACATACTACAAAGACATGTACATTATTTAAAGGTTAGCGTTTGACAATCCAACCGGCACATTACGCACCGAATGTAGGCTACAGCAAAACAAATACCTGATTATTGGATCGTTCAGTGGAGAGCTTGGAGTTTGGAATACTTTACGCACGCAGACGCACCATCAACGTAGGATTAATAGTCAGTCATTTAACAACTAAAAGCCAGAATATTCTCACAAAATAGAAAATTACTCATAAATGTCTGCTCTGCAGTTTGTCGTGAAGCAATCCACCCTGCTTAAAATCCGCGAGAGTTACCTGTGCGTAAAACTGTTAAGACAGTTTCCAAATTAATTTGCATGTGAGACGTAGAAAATATAATATCCTTATCGGCTTCATAGAGTAGTATATTGACAATATTTCCGGTCGATTTAGCCGTAGAGAAGTTTGTGTGTGTGTGTGTGTGTGTGTGTGTGTGTGTGTGTGTGTGTGTGTGTGTGTGAGTGTGTGTGTCTCCAAGTAGCCCCTGGGCAGCTTACCTTTGTCCAGCAGTGCTTTCACTATCCCAGAGCCCACTGTGCCCGCTCCTCCTAGAGCTAACACAACCCTGTCCGAGTTTGACATGCTGGCTGCAGCTGTACAGGCCTGATGGAGGATGGAGGATGACTCTGTGTGTATGTGCTGGAAGTGAAGCTGCTGGCTTGTGTTGAGCATCTTGGGCAAACCAGGATGCTTTAAACTAAACTCAGGGGCCACAGTTCCGCCCTTCTACCGGTGTCACTGAAGCCACGCCTGCAGATCAACAAAATAGGCTCACCGCTGTCTTCACCCCGGGACAGGGGTGTCAGTGTGTGAGAACGACAAGGGCTATCGGTTCATGTAGAGCAGAGGTCCGGCACCCCTAGGGGGTCCTCAGAGTTTCTGGATGGGGGGGTCGCAGCATATTATTGTTTGATAGTTACAAAAAAATTCCTAAATATGTCTGAAAATATACATTTACATGAATCCAACATATTATTTATTTTGTAAATCTTTTTTTTTTTTTTTTTTTTTTAATTTACAAAACATTGATGGTATAGGTAAGGAAGCCATCCACAGATACAGTTAAACTTTAGGATTAACTGTTCCACATTTAACAAAACATGATTTATAAATACATGTAAACAATTATTATTTTATTAGCTTAGTATTGTATGAGCCATAAAAAAAGGTATGTCTAAAGGCTCTATGCCGCCCTACACGTTATTGTAGGTCCAGTTTAATATGCAACTCAATGTATTATGATTTAGAAATGTAAGGGGTCCCTGCTCCGTCTCTTTTTCAGCTGAAGGGTCCTTGGCCTACAAAACGTCGAAGAGCCCTGTAGAGGCCATAGATATATATATATATCTGTGTAGAGGCCAGGGGGGCGCCTGAAAGATGGAATGCTGCCATCTAGTGGACGAATCGCGTTTGACAGTAGCCCATAAGTAGGCTAGATCATTTTTATCAATGATTTTCCCCATTTCTAGTTGTCGTCTAGCATGGTTTTCAATTTAGTTTGGAGCATTTTGAGTTCTGAAGTCATGTTCCCACTGCAGAACTCCTCTCCCCCGGCCGGTCCTGGTGCTCCTACCAGGCGCACCCGTCTGGGAAAACCCGTGCCACGTGACAATGTTTACTTTATCCCTGGACAATCAGCTGCACGGTGCCTGTGTGACAGGACATGTTTTAGTTCCCTGATTAATCGATACACATCTGAAGAAGTGCCAGACACAGGTGAGTTTGTGTGCATCTGGTGTATCAATCAGAGCTTCTACTTTGATCAAACTTTCAGCTGAAGCGGCTAGGTAACGTTAGCTTAGCTCCGACACCAGTACTTTTCTTTTGGATTGAGATGTCGTTCATAATTCTAGTAATTTAATGTTTCCTTGCGGATCGGCAAAAGATCATACCTTCTAAAACCCGAGGCACAGCGATACCTACATTATCGAGAGTCGCCCTTTAATTCGACGTTAAACTATTATTTACATGACATGTTTGAGCTTTTCTAGGGAAATGAGGCGTTACTTCCTGGGGTCTTTCCCCACGGTAGAGAGCGGCTGATATCGTTGTGATTGTATGTTAAGCGAATTGAACAACAGCTTGCATATTTCTTGTAGTTTATATATAATCTGTTTGAGTAAACAAGGTGGAGAGTTTTACATTTGCTCATATTTATAAAACATTTGGTGTGGATTTCTCGCCATTAAAAAAGACCAAAACGCAACAGTAACAGGTAGCAAAACTAGCTAGTCAGTGTGGAAATAGGTTAAGCTAATGCTAACGTCAAACTGAGATGCTGAATACTGTTACTTTTTCTCTGACTGATGTCATTTCATATATTACCGGCCAGTTTTTTGGCCAACACGGTATTTGGCTCATAACGAAAGTAGCTAGGCCAACGTGTCAGAAGTTTCACTTTCGGTAATCATTATTTTTAGTGTGTTTACTCTCGAAACAAACCGCTAAGCTACCGTAGGTTGTGATAAATCATGCAGATAAATGTTGTAATATTTAACTTAACATTTCCAGTATTATTTAACATGCAAGTTTCCTACTTAATGTCATCCAGCTTTTTATTTAAGAAAAAAAGTTCTTAAGAGGGAATACTGCACAATAAATAAACTTTAAAAATAATAGTTTAGATCAGTGTTGGCTAAATTAAATTATGTAGAAACAGTTCATTCATGAGCAGGGGAGATACTGTACGTGCCACAGTTTCCTCCTTCATTTTCATGTCCTGTTTGTCCCACTCTCAGCTGAATAAAAGCGATGAGCGCCTCCAGGCACCGAGCCAGGGATCTATTGGCCACCTACGATCACAGTCTGGAGCAGCAAATTGTGGGACGAGGCTCCAACCTGGCATGCAGAGATGAGGAGCTGTGGAAGCAGGTGGAGGGCTTGCTGAAGGACGGAGATGCTCAGGAGACCCACTGCCTGGGTCTGGATCCACTGAGCGTGATGGAGGAGTCGCTCACAGCAGCCGCGTCAACAACCGCAGCCAGTGCAGGGCCAGCCAGAGCCAGAGGAGGGCTGCAAGGCCTGGCTAAAGCTTTCGAGGTCCTGGAGCAAGCAGCCTTAAACCTGTACCTCGGCCCCTGGAGGGACGAGTACAAAGTAGTCAAGGTTGGCTGAAAAAAGAGCTGCACATTGAATTTCTGATTTTTATTTGTGTTAAGAAATAATTTTACTGCTGAGTTTCTTCTTTCTAAGTATTAGATGGATGGATGGATGGATGGATGGATAGATAGATGAATGGACTTTATTAATCCCAAATTGGGAAATTACTCTGATACAGCAGCAAGTTACAAGGACATACTTACTCAAACACGTACAGAAAATACAAGAAATATACTAGAAATAATAAATAAGATGGCAAAGATAAAAATGTCACAACAAAATATACTTAAAGGAATGAAAATAATGTGCGTGTATAAGTGTAGAATAAAATGTACACAATACAAGGGTTTCCCCCAGAAAAGTTGTTTTGCCCGGTGACAGGTGTCTTTTTGTGACAAGGGCCCGGCCCAGACAGTCCCAGACCGATGGCAGCGTTAATGTGGAGCCCAATAGTTTCTGTGATCACAGATCCATGGAAGTAATCGCAAAATGGAGAGTTTAAATAAGCTGTAAGACGGATTCCAGAAGGCTCTACATTAAATCAGAGCTAAAAGCTAACTGGAGATTTAAAAAATATGACTACATCTAAGTTTCCAACCAAACTGTAACTGTAGTTTTAAAAAACATCTTGAAATACATTAAAAAAAATAACTCCCAGTGGCCTAGGCCTGGTGGGGTGCAACTTTGGCCCGGTGGGCCACTAGGCTTGCAGTACATTCGGGGGGAACCCTGAAGTCCCACCAGCTCCATACATGTTTTGTTTTTTTATCCACATACTATTTACAAGTCCAATGTTTTTTTTTCCAACTCTGACAAGAATAAAAATCCAGTGTTAAACACTCAGAAGTTTTACTTTTGGACGTGACAGACAAAATCTTGTCTTTTGTGTCCTAGATGTACTCTGGTATGTTCACCCACTATATCAAACCGGTGCTGTCGATGCCACAGATTGAGAAACTCTTTGGCCTGCTAGGATACCAGCCCAGCTCGTCTCGGCACGAGCAGCTCCGTCTGCCTTCGGCCAGAGTCAGTTCTGCCTCTCTGGAGAAACTCCTGGGCTTGTCGTGTGCCTTCTTCCTCGCCCGCTGCGAGTGTCGCCTCCTTCAGACGGCTCTGGGGAAGCACGTTGGCGAGGCCCAGTGGGAGCTGAGCGTGGTCAGGGAGAGGCGGAGAGGAAACGGCGTACAGGTATGTCTGCCTGGCATTGGGCTAATTCCTCTATCAATCATGGGAATCTATAACACCTGTTTTGTGGAGATGGAATGCTTTTCCTCTTTTGCAGCCCCACTAAGCCAACCCATCCGGTGGGTCAGTCATTACAAACTCATGCTGTGCTGCCAGACATTGTTTTTATTCTATTGGAGATCTCAAAGTTTCCAAAGATGCCAAATTATTTGTTCAGACACACATCCCACATAGACGATGGGATGTGTGTCTGAACGAAGAGGTGACAAAGTGTCATAAATATGTTGACACATACGGTTGTGTTCAGCTAGGGCTTCGTCAAACTGCTCAGCTGTGGTGATTTTGAGTGAAAGTGAACTAGGGCTGCACAACATATCGTTTCTTTATCGTCATGACAATATTAGCTTGTATTGTCTATTATAGAAGTGGAGGTCTGGGACCCTTAGGGGGTCCTCAGAGTTACTGCAGGGGCCCCAAGTTATTGTTTAATCATAAAATAAAATATACATAAACATGAGTCCAAGATATTATTAGCAAAGATAAATCGGCCTATTTGTGATTAGTTTTTAAATTTACACATTGATGACGGTAAGGTATTCATGCACAGATCTAGTTAAGCTTAAGGATTTACTGTGCTTCATGTATGTTTAACACTAAAACATGATGTATAAATGTATGAATGTCAATAATTATTTTAATAGCTTAATATTGTATGCACCACAAAAAGGTATGTGTAAAGGCTTTAGGCCGTCCTTCACCTTATTGTAGGCCCAACTCTGTCTCTCTTTCAGGTAAGGGGTCCTTGGCCTAAAAATCATTAAAGATCCCTGGTCTATTACAAACCTGCTACAGTTTGCGAATTTGTGCTTCCTAGGATGGCGAAAGCATGTCCCGCCTTACTCTGCCTTACTCTGCCTCTGATTGGCTTACCCATACTTACCAATATCACGCAACGACTAATCGTTTAATCTTTGCAACTCTACAGTTTGGTGTTGAATACATTTCCTTCCACATCTGTGAGTCTCATTTACTGAGTAGCCTTGCTAATATTATCTGTCTCCTATACTTTTGAAATATAAATCCAGTTTAGATGGGCTTCTAGGCTCATAAAATGCAACAGAAATCTTGCTAATTCAATTTTATTTATAGTATCAAATCATAACAAGAGTTATCTCGAGACACTTTACAGATCTAGGTCTAGACCACACTCTATAATTTACTACTACTAATAATTATTAGTAAATTATTATTAGTAAATTATTAGTAAAACACTAATAATAATTTACAACAATTTCAACAATTACAGTAATTCCCTCAAGAGCAAGCAGTGCTAACTGCATCTTTGAATGATTTTATATTTTGCTTGGATGTCCCTGGAACCAAACCTTCTCTCTGTATTGTTTGACATACCCAGCCCTCCTAATCTTTGAGTATTACAGTTTTAAAATCTCACTGCTGTGGCCACATTTCAGTCAGTACCAAAAAAGGATTGAGGTTTGATACTTAGCCCTACACCACTGTTGGGGAACAGCAGAATGAACTGAACACAGCATCAACAGGATCTCATCCTAGTAAACAGGAAATGCATTGAAATAGTTGAGAATTCATTGTCCATGCATGTCAACAGGTGGCCCTGGACAACACCAAGAAGACTCTGGATGTCAACCAGCCACTGATGGAGCCGTTTGATGGAGAAGTGGATCTGTACACAGACGAGCATGTTAACGGGGGGCGGAGGGAGCCGGTTGTTAACGATGACGAGAGTCCGCGCTCTTTAACCTGGGTGACGCCAAGCAGCGCATCACCCTCTGCTGCCAAAACACACAGCAACGGAGTCCGGTCCTTGTCCTCCTCATCCAGCGCCCTCTCCGCTAGAGACAACGTCTGCATCTCTACACTCAACTGCCAGCTGACTAAGACTACGCCACTGGAATCGGTGATTACCAGAAGCTCCTCGGCCAGCGGGCGGCAAAGCAGACGTTCCTGGGAGGAGTCTAGGTTTGATGAAGCGGACTCGCAGTCACGCAGTCTGCAGGGAGAAGCAATGGGGCTTTGCGGGAGCGAGGCTGAAGCCAACCACCTTTGCAGCTGTCTCCAATCTTCTCTTCGTTGCCCTCCGTCAGTCTGTGTTGAATGCAAAGCCTTGCACAACATTACCTGTGCCTTGTTCCAGCGTTGCTACATAGAGGGCCACTGCATTCTTCCCTACCCTGACAATACCACCGAAGAGATGAAAGAATTGTTGCCACAGGATGGGAGCCTCAGGGTGAGTGATATGAGCGCATCGCCAACTCTCACCAGCAGCAGCGCAGCAATGTCCTCCCTATCTCTGCGTGATGACCCTAAGTCAATAATTCCATCTCATCATCCAATCAGCTACCATGGCTGCTGCGACCTCGCCCAGCTGGATCCCCAGGTCCTGTGTCTCAGCTGCGGCGTCTTCCACTCTGGTTCCTGCAGAGAGATAGACTTCTGCCAAAATCACCACAAGATCAAGCCACTGGGAGTGTGCTCCTGTGGGAGGGCCTGCTTCAGAAAGCCCCTGGTTCTGTGCAGATATTGTGGAAATGAGTATTGTAGCGATTGTTGGTACAGAAATCCTGTTGTGTGCACCTGTGGCCAAACTTTTGACCAGTCGTCTTCTGTGTGATTTGTATTTGAAAGGTATTGCACTAATGAGGCACAGCTAGCAAAATCACAGTGCCTTAAATATGCGTACTGGAAACAGAAATCTTTTTTTTTTTAATCAAGTGAAATGTATCTAAATTCAAATGTTGCCTTGACACTACTGAAATGCAGTATTGAGTGTGCTCCAATTTTTCTATTTTGGTCCTCCTTTCTGAGACTCTCATCACTCTGTCATCATGGGCACGTTCAATCTCAAAACGTCCCGGGTTAAAGGACATGTTTCCTCAGAAAGGTGTGAAAGTGTGCAACGAGCTTTGAGCTATGTCTTCTCTCACTTTGTGGCTGTGTCAGAGATGTTACCCAATCAGCAACGAGTATGGAAACTCGTAATAAAAAGGCAGTGCACCGAGCACACAGCAGGGTGTTCAACGCATCCGCTTTTTCAGTTTAAAAAAACATTTTGTCTGGGCTGAACCTGCCTCTAGTTATTCTGTACGTGGCCATCTTTACCATTACCAGCATTATGAACATGTTATGTATTGTTGAGACTTGTAAGTTGTGATTAGTTTGTGCTCTTGGTTCACTTAAATGTAATTTAATGTGAAGCACAAAGAAGTTTGTTTTCATCTGTATGTGTTGCCTGCACACAGACTGGAGTAAAAAACAAAAAAAAGGTCAAAACGCTGTGTGTCTGTGTTTAATGTGTTTTATAATACATAAGCAACTTACTTTGGTGACACTGGAGTTAAGTATGTACCAGTATAACTCACATTTAATATATTAATGAATCATAAGGCCTTTCATAACATTAACAGTCCAAAGGTTTGGGGCGCCCCGGTAGCTCACCTGGTTGAGCATGTGCCCTCTGTACAGAGGTTCTGTCCTTGCCGCAGCGGGCCGGGTTCGATTCTGACTCTCTCTCCCCCACACACACTTTCCTGTCTTAAACTGTCCTGTCCAATAATGCCATGCCATTTGGCTCTCTCTTTTTGTATTTATTTATTTATATAGATTCTTTTTTTGGGGCTTTTATGGCCTCTGATTGCTAGGATAGTTCAAAGACAGGAAAGGGGAGAAAGCGGGATGACAACATTCAGCAAAGGGCCGCGGCCCAGACTCAAACCCGGGCCGCTGCCAAGGACTCAGCCCACATGGGCGAGCCAGAGGTCTCCTGTGAAAACGAGCTAGGGCTGAGACTAATGATTTTCAACATCCATTAATGCGCCAATTATTTTTGATCAATGGTTCATAAAGTGTCCATTTAAATTGCTTTCTTGGTCCAACCAACAGTCTTAAAAACTATGGACACAGAATTTTTGTAATTAATGGATTATCAAAAATGTTGCATATTATTTTTCTGTTAACCAACTTGACTAATCGTTTCAGCCCTAAAACATTTATTTCGGTTAGGAGTATTTTTTTTTTTTTTTTTTTTTTTACAGGTTTTCAGTTTTAGAGAAAAAACTACTTTCTTTTAAACACAAGGGGTGGTATGCATTTGACCTATTAATCAGAAGTTTAGCTTTCTAGGGAAAATGTCCTTTTTAAGCTGAGTGAAAGAACAGTAGTTGGATAATTTAATGGCTTGCTGTGTGGCCCAAGGCCAAACTGTCCCCTAATGTTCATTTAGTATTACACATTTAGTGTTTTGGAAATGCCATGCTTACAAAATAAATGAAAATTCTGACAAATACTCTTTATGGACATAAAAGTCATGGAGATTGACATGCAGAAAGGTGAAAACCTAGATGCAAAGTGACCAGACTACTGAACCATTTCAGAACATTGTGATGTTGTGGTGTCATCCTCCCTTACTTGCTCTTGCAATATAATGCAGACTTTTCAGTCAACTCACAATGACACAGAAACAGTTTAAATGTCCTAAGCATAAAGACAGATCCATGAAAATCTAAACAGTAAAATATATATACAGTATATATATATATATATATATACATATATATATATATATTTCAGCTGTTACTTGTGTTTTTCCTGGGTCATGCCTGCTCATGTCTCATGTCCAAACTTGATTAGGTTCACGCTCCATCCATTTCTCCATTCACATGTAAAACCAGTAGAATGACCAGTTTTACAAGTTGAACAAAAGGAAGTCATTGAGAAAAATGGGCAATCTCCTTTGCTCCATTTTAGTTGTATTAATTCATCGAGATGGTGGCAGACGTTTATGATTCTACTCTTTTTATAATGAACATATAAGCCTCTTTATTCATTAAACATAGACCTGAGGGCTACAGAACATGGCTCTATTGGCTTACACTTTAATGTGACATACTGCAACATCATTTCTTTGGGGTTTCGGCCCTGCAGCTTCTGCCATTCCCAGAAACTTCACTGCCAGTGATGGATTTTCAGTTCACAATGATCCTGACATCGAGCTATTATTCCAACCAGAACCAGAAACCAAAATGTATCACTTTCCGCAAGCCACAAGATTTTTCACATGAAAGATGAAGCAGACACCACGTGCTCAAAACAGCAAATGTAGAAGCTTTTCATCAAGACAATTTAGGTTAATCGGAGTTGAGTAAAACTTAAATCAAATCATTGCATGTGATCAGATTTAGAGATTCTTATGTAAACGTGTATGCTCTGTCCCAAGGATCTTCTATTCATTGTGTGCCTGCCAGTTGATGTTGATGAAGGTCTTGCTGTCCATACGGTCGATGTAGAGGACCCCATCCAGGTGGTCCATCTCGTGCTGGAGGATACGAGCTGGCCAGCCACTGGCCTGCCACGTGACTGCTTCCCCCTTCTCATTCAGACCTGAAGGGTGAGCATGTAGAGGGACAAGAACAAAATACAGAAATGCATCAGAAATTGCCCTTTGATGTATCTGACAATGAACCTAATGTGTGTTCAGCTGAAAGCCCTTTTTTATTTTATTTTTCATGTTTTAGATGAAATACAAAGCCAAATTTTACTCAATGTTCTTAGTTTTTCATAGGCTGAACAGTCTCAGCAAATGAGATTTTGGCACAAAATGATTTAGAAGTCACAAAAACACAGGATTAAGCTATAAACGTCCATACCAGACACTTCCACGGACAGGTAGCGTGGAACTGTGGCAGAGAAGCCTGAGATGCTCTCACAGGCCTCCTGAAAGAGCACGGGCCGTCCATCGAGGACCCTCAGCTGGGGGTTGACAAAGATCCTCAGGGGCTGGACGGAAAGACCACGGGCCTCCCTCGATGCAGGCAAACTCTCTTTCAGCATCTTCTCGGGATATTCCAGGGCCAGGATGCGGAGTGGTACCCCAATCTGAGGCGCACTCAGTCCCACGCACTCAAGTTTCCGCATCACTTTCACCAAAGTGTCGATGACCTGTTGGATCTCAGGATCTGTTATCGACGCAGGGTCAACAGCGGCCGCATGTGAACGCAGCACTGGGTCGCCTACCTGGCACACATGACTGTATGGAGGACAGGGAGGGGGTATGAGCTTGCGTTTCATGTACTGAAGATAGGGGCGCACCTTGATGCTGCTGGAGTAAGAGCGACTGCAGGGTACAGGCGACCGGGGCGAGATGTTTGGAGGACAAGCAGGAGTCAGTACTGTTAATCTCGGCCCGACACCGCAGCGAGGCCCTTTGGACGAACAAAGTCTGAACCCCATCCTGGAGCGCTGGAGCAGGAACACACACGATTTTGCGTTCATGGTAGAGCTGAAGGTGGGATGACATATCACATGAAAGCGGGGTGACGCACGGCGCTGTAGGAAAAATGATACAAAAGGACATTTAGTTAAAGTCTTAACCCTGTGGCGTTAAGACCCAATGGCACATTTTGAGATTTTATGAGATTCCTGCTTTGATGACAATGGCATATTTGTTCAGGCCCAATCATGCCCCAATGCTTGATACACTATGTGTCCAAAATTGAGCTGCAAAGATGAATTGATTAGTTGTTGATTTTTAAATGAATCCCCAACTAATATGATCAAAAAATCTCTGATTCCAGCTTTTTAGATGTCAATGATTTCTAGGTTCTTCTCTCCTCTGTGACAATAAACTGAATATCTCGGAGTTGTGGACAAAACAAGACATTTGAGGATGTCATCTTGGGCTTTGGACAATACCGATCGACATTTTTCACAATTTTCGAACATTTTATAGACCAAACAACTAAGCAATTAATATTATCGATATCAATTACAACAATCGTTAGTTTCAGCCCTATCCAAAAGTGTGTGTGTGGAAAGACAAATAATAAACGTAAAGTAAAATAGAAGTCTGTCAACAGGTGTATCAACACACTTTTTTGCCGAATTTGTCAGTTGGTAGAGCGAGCGCACACATGCAGAGGTTTATTCCTCGATGCAGAAAGTCAAGGGTTCGAGTCCGACCTGTGATGGTTTTACTGCACGTCTTCCCCCCACTCCCTCCTATCCATTAAAGGCGGAAATGCCCCAAGAAAAAAAAAAATACTAATACATTTAAATTGCTGCAGCTACATAGTCCTTATATATATATATATTTATATATATTAATATATATTATATATATATATATATATATATATATATATATATATATATATATATATATTTATATATTTGTTATTGTTTTTTTTCACCTGTTAACACAAAACATTTGCGGTTAGTTTGGCACAGCGCTTCCTCCGTACTTTTGACAGTCCAACACATCACATCACATCACATCACATCACATCGCCGACGGGATACGCAGGTGCTCCGAAACATGCACACTGCATACGCGCATATTCAACAACAGCTCAAGCCCACAGTCGTTAGCATGTTGGTGCAGTTATTTGGAATACGCTACTAGCTACTTAGCGTAGCTACTAAGCGTAGTAGTGGCACATTTAAAGAGGTTGCAGAGTTCCGTTACCTTACACTAACGTGTGCGCCTTCATGCTAACTGAAAAGGACCAAATATTCAGGACTGAAGGTGAAAGAAACAGGGGAAGAGATGTTCACGGCTCTGTCTAACTAGTTCCAGGTCAACAATGTAAACTTCACAATAAATGTCCACACGTGTTGTGCACGTAGTTATCAGAGCACACAGAAAACTTTATTTTGAAGGCCAGTCAGTTGGACAAGGAAGTAATTTGTAACATTTTTCAAAACTAACCAAACGGTCCCAGAACGGGGACATCCGTAACTTGCCGGTACATGTCCAGCTGTGTGTGTGTGTGTATTTGGCAGCCCATTCATGAATGGGAGTTGAAAAAGGATGAGCGGGCCGATAGCCGGTGCTTTCCCCGGCGGTCTGAGGTACACTGAGCATCTGATGGAAGGAGTGGAGCTGCAGCCTGCTGCCGACAAATGTTTGGAGGATTTCCCAAAGTTCCCGCTGTGGATCATAGAGTATGTCTGGGCTCACCAGATGATCGATATACAGGAAGGTTGGTTTATTATATTACTACCCAGTTAACTTATCTATTACGTCAAATCTATCATTTTGCGTCATTTAAATGATTGCAAACAGTTGCGAATATAGTAGAACTGCAGATGAAGATCGAACACGCCATTTCAAATATGGTCTGGCAATGCGAGACTAGTCGGTGCCTAAAAATAATTGAATTAGATATCCCCCCACGCCAAATACAGTGGTACAGGGTATGTGATGATGTGGGGGTCTATTTTAATCCCAAAGGCCAAGGGAACTTTATCAGGATGCATAGTATCCTGGAGCCTGCCTGCCTCTATGGGAATCTAACATAAATAACATGTCCTTAAGGGTTGGATTTTTCATCATTTTTGTATCTAATGCATTAAGATCAATTTCCAAAAGATGATTTTTTTATTCCTCTTTTTAGTCCACTTTAGCATGGGTTCATCAATTTATGAGCAGCACTGTATGTGCACCTAAGTCTTCCACTAACCTAGGAAAACACTGCTTTTGACAGTTTCAATGAAAGTAAATCCCGAGCGGATGTGACCTGCTTTATTTTGGTTCTTTACAGTTGTGGACCCTTCCAACTGGCCCGATGTGGACTCCCAGCCTCTGAGCCTTGAAGATTCCTGGAGGCTGCGTGTTGCCTCTGCCCGGGTCTATTCCACCGTGAAGACCAGGGACATGGAGCACTTTGAGAGAGTGATGGGCTTTCTGGAAGCCACTTACACACTTCTACCCAGACTGGTGGCTCCCATCAAACACATGAAGATCATGTTTGGCCTCAAGACCATGGTATGGAGATGAGTAGTGGTCGCTTTCATCATTTGACTTAAGCTTGATTTATGGCTCTGGGGAGGCTCGACACAGGTGTGTGTGTGTGTGTGTGTGTGTGTGTGTGTGTGTGTGTGTGTGTGTGTGTGTGTGTGTGTGTGTGTGTGTGTGTGTGTGTGTGTGTGTGTGTGTGTGTGTGTGTGTGTGTGTGTGTGTGTGTGTGTGTGTGTGTGTGTGTGTGTGGTAGAGCGAGGGAGAAAGTGAGAGAGTGACAGCTATTAGCTTCTGTACTGTACGTAGCAACGGTGTAGATTTAACACCGAAGCATAACTCACGCTTATGTTCCATCTGCAGGTAATTATTGGTTGTGTTTCTATATATTTTTTTCTGTTTCACACTTTATGTTGATCTCCATCTCTCTCTCTCTCTCTGTCTTATTGTCTCCCCATCCAGTTCATTATGTGGATGCTCAGGGAGGGCAGAGGAATGGTTGATACTGTGTTTAAAATCAGCAAGTTCTTCCCAAGTAAACTACCTCAATACCAAGATCAATGTGTAAGTGTCCAACTCTGGAACAATCTATTCTGTACATTTTTAAGTCTTTAAAATCTTCTCGGGGCATATGAACTCCATGACCTGATAATATTGTAGAATAAATAGCAGCCACTTATTTAAATGGATGAATATTAGAGGACACAATTAAAATGGCTGCCTGGATATTGTTATGTATACAGTATAGCTATTATTTCTTTAAAAAATGGGCTTTAACAAGTGATTTAAAAAAAGTGTGGTTCAGCGAACTGGAGCCAGACCCAGGTGTGCTTTAAAAGGGATCCGTAAAATCTTAAAATCAATTCTAAAATGAACGGGGAAGCAAATGGAGCAAAGCCCGGATTGGTGATGGGATGTCGTCCCAGCTGCTGCATTCTGAGCCAGTTGGAGGCGAGAGAGTGACCTTTGGTTGATGCCCGTGCCTAACTACTGCTTATATGAAAAGCTTACTCATTTGTTACCGATGTTTTGTGTCCTTTTGTCTTGCACAGAGCCAACATGAAATGTTCCTGATGAGGAAGAACCACGTGGACTTCAAGGCTCTGGCACAGGCCCTTGCTATGGACAAGGACAAACTTGAAGATTATATTAAGGTTAGTTTACTTCACCACATTGTCTAATAACAGTAGAAGTAACTGCCAGAATGAGTTTAAAGGGCCCAATTTTGTCATTTGACATGTTCACATTGACTTGTCCTCCGTATGTGGTGATGTATAGCATCATTCAGCGGGGCTGGAAGGGCATCAGAAGATTTGAAAATGCAATTTGTATCATTGTCATGTATTCTCCCAGTGGGTTGCTGTTTTCTCTCTCAGCCCCTAACTGTGCTATCCAGCAGGGTGCAGTGCTGATCCACATTTTTAAATACCATTTAAATGTAGGCCTGTCCATAGTCCGTACTCAAAAAATGATTTAATGAGGAGTAATACATGCTTTGCATTTATGGTCAACTACATCTAATAAACTCTATAATTCTGTAAGCTATAAACTTTGTGGGAACTGTTGGAGTGGAATTGGAATCCTCTGGCACTTATTAAAGTTTACTGGGCCGAACCGTAAACTAGGGCTTCAACTAACAATTATTTTCATTATTGATTAATTTTGCTGGTTATTTCTCTATTAATCTTTTGGTCTATAAAATGTCAGAACATGGTAAAAAACACTTGCAAGGCACTGAGGGCCAGATGTACGTACATTTGCAAAAGTAGTGTTATCAGCGCCGTGGCCAACCCACAGAAAGTGCACACTGTGATACTTCAGCTTACGTCGTATTCACCAAACATCCGGTTCATCGGGTAATCAGCGCCTTTCTCCGCCCACTATACCGTAGATTGCGCACATTTAAAAGCGCAATTGAATGGCCGATGTCAAAGAAATCCTGCTTGATGTGTGTTATTTCGGCATTAGTGGTGATGAAATGTATGTATAGACTAGTGCGCTGTAGCAAAGTGTTAAGTCCTGGTGCTATGATACAGCTGAGTGCAGACTGCCATATTCTCACTGCTGATGCTAGGACCGTTTGAAATGATCCTGATGACAATATTTGTAATGTAGCGAAGAGTTTAACAGCTGCTGAGTCAGAGATATGATGTCATCTTTGATTTTTTTCCAGTAACTGTAATATTGCATGGCTGCTTAATCTCTAACGCTTAATGATTTTGTGTTCACTCAACTGATAAAGTGTGATCCTTGTGGCAGCTCGTCTGCTTGTCCTATGTCTTGGTCTTGCTGGGATTACTGCCGCCATTTCACCAGGAGGCATATGCCAGGAAACCCACTTCCTGGTTTACAACTGCTTATAAGAGGCGGAGAATTTTCACTGCAAAATAGAGGCACGCTTTCACGGGCGTTTTTGTACGTACTGCAGAATACATAATTAGGCGCACTTTACGCTTTCCCTCCCATCTCTTTATGGGAAACTCCCACTTTCCCCTCCACCCTCCCATGAATACATATGCATGACACAGAAAAACGCAATGTGCCATTTTCAGTTCCCGCGACAATCTGCTCTTTTACCTCAGTGTGGCCTGTTTGTACGTACCTCGCCATGCTTTTATGCACACGTTGCGATACAAATACGCCTGAAGTGGGTGGAAAAGCATTCATACAGTACATCTGGCCCTGTATCAGTGTCCTAGATCCTAGATCACCCCTGTCTCAAACACATCGCTCAAAGGTCCGCATCTGATCTTTATTCCAGGTCAGAGGTCGGGAACAATTGGCAACCACAACAAAACATGCGGCCCATTTTTGAGCTTCATTTAGTAAAAGTACAGAAGTATTCTTAGCTGCTAGAGTAAAAGGACATTTTTGCATCTTTTAAACATTTTTCTCATTTTTTGTCTGGCATTTTCCCGCCTTATTTCAAAGTTGTTGTTTTTTCTCGCTTTTTGACATTTTTGTCCCCTCTTTGAATGTTTTTGTCACCTTTTTCAAGGTTTTTGACAATTTCTTTCATGTATAGACATTACTAACAATTTATTTAAGGAAAAAGAAAAAAAAGTTACACTTCATAAGGTATTGTATCCATAACACAAGGTATGGGGCTGGTCCAGATTGACTTGCCGTTTGGTCCGGACTTTGAGAAGCACTGCCGACTACGTTATACCATACAATTTGTATGTGACGGATAATAAAAGTTTCTTCTTCTTTTCTTCTAAATTAAACAAGCTCTTATTACACAAAATGATGCAACACAACTTATACTTCTTAATTACACTTAACCTTGAGACCTTTACTTTCTAGATTTTGGAATGTGTAATTAAACTCAAAGTACTTAACTGTATGCAAATTACAGAAAGTCTGATGGAGGGGTGTATCCAGGTGACATGTTAAGTGCTTGTTGTCTTTCAGAATCAGATGGAGGAGCAGTATGGTGAACATTATGCCCAGAAAGTAGAGGACCGACTGCTGCACTACCTACACCAGCTGGAGACTGTGTTACCAGGAGATACCTACATTGATAAGGTGTGTGGTAGTGTGCGCTTTAATCTTTGCTTGCTGTTGGGTTGGGGTGTTGCCCAAAACAAAGCTATGTGACCGAGAGGAGATATTTACTGAATTTGACAAAAAGTGTAGTGGATTAACATCCCTTACTATATCTTTAAGGTACCCTGGAGGGTTTTCTTGTAGCGTCATTTTTACATTCAGTGTTTCTCACCAAAACACATGTTCTGGAGGCCCGCTCATCAAAACTTTGCTTCATAGCACCACTAGTGGTCACAAACTCCTGAGAACACAAAAGGCTGTAAAAATGACAACACTTGAATTGCCTCTGATATCATGATATTGATTTCTCATTGATTGCATTTTTTGAACTAGATACTGAAGCAAGAAAACCCTGCGACTGAGGAGGAGAAGCTGTTGTTGGAAGTCATTACCTCTGACTCCACGAACATAGCAACAACTCTAAAGAAACTGCTGCACTGTGGTAAGAAATACAAATAACATGCAAGCTCACTTCATATGTGTATAGAGAAAAAAAAAATGTCTTTGCAGTTTTTTTATGTTTTTAATGGCAGTTTCATTCGATTGCATACGGAGTACTTTAAAAGAAACAGAAAATACAGAAAGTGATGGACTCAGTGGACGTACTGTAATTCCATGACACAATGTGTCTTGATGTATGAAAGTAATGGACAAGGCATCTCATCCCCTATTTTCCAATATAAGGGCACCTCAGAGGGCATTATTGTCTGGATAATTCCTGAAAAATATGAACATGTGAGCAAAATGCTTGACATAAAACATGTGAGCAAACAGAAATTAAATTAGAGTACCAAGTTGGTAGTTAAGATATTCAGTTTATTTCTGATTCCTATTTTTGTTTGTTTGTTTTCTTTCCTCGAGACCACAGAGGGTGGGGGGTGGGAGAGGGTTGTTGTTCTTGTTCGGTTGTGTTTGTCTGTTCTGTATGTTTAAAAAAAAAAATATATGCAGTTTACTGTCATAGAGGAGTGAATAAACTAGAAAATGTTCACATTTAAGAAGGTGGCATCAGAGAATTCCTAGAAAATGACTCAAACCAATTAATCAATTAGCAAAATTGCTGCCGATTAATTTAATAGTGGACAACTAATCATTGAATCGATTTAATCTTTGCAGCTCTGCATTTGTTACTCAAAATG
Organism: Perca flavescens; assembly: GCF_004354835.1. Classification (NCBI taxonomy): domain Eukaryota; kingdom Metazoa; phylum Chordata; class Actinopteri; order Perciformes; family Percidae; genus Perca; species Perca flavescens. The sequence goes on along the minus strand of NC_041338.1, from coordinate 537,156 downwards.
CATTACCTTTCTGTTCTTTTTTAGATGTTGCTTCCTGTCATCCGGGCAGGATTTCTCAGTCCTCAGCAAATGGAACGAATGGAATGGAGAGCTCTCAACTCTCAAAGTCTGCTCGGCATGTCAGCTCTTCAAAGGCTCTCCTCAAGTCACTGGAAGCCAAGACTCTCCCACAGTTACAGCCAGAGGTTTTTCGTGGAGGAGAGGCGGCTGATCAAGTTGTGTCCAAAGACAACCCTCTTTTGTTGAAGGATGACAATGTTTCAGGTGTTAGCAAACATCAACAAACAGAAGAGGATGGTGAGGTAGTCAAGAGGATGGATGAAGACGCCATTGACAAGGAAAAAGAGGAAATCAGTCAGAGGAGCAATGAAGGTGGTCAGGAGGCTTCCTCCTCCCCTCAGTTCTGCTCTAAACACCAACGATGGGTGAAGAGCATCCTGCAGGAGTGTCCCGACGAGTGCTCTGAAGAGCTGCTGCTTCAGGCCAATGTTTCTTCCTCTCCCCCACTGTTTCACTCGTCCTCGTCCACCACATCATCACAAGACCTTACGCCCTCTGACCTCATCCCGTGCCCCTCTGACCAACAGCATCCATCTTCACAGACCTCATCTCAGGCATCTAAACAAGCAAACCCTGAAGATGAGCAGAAGCCTGGATCAGCAAGTGATGCTTCTCAAACAAAACTTCTACCACAGCCCTCTTCATCCAGAGACACTCAGCTGCCCATCCTGTTGTCGCCAGTGGTCCGGCTGATAGACATTGCCTCCGTCGGAAGGATCTACCCTAACTTTAAACCACATCAAGTAGCTCCAAATCACTGCACCATGTCTAGTAACGAAAGGGCAGATTCTGCTTCCTGTCCTTGGGTACTAACTTCTCCATGCCGCTATGTGTCAAAGAACAATACCATACCTCGAGGAACAATGAAAGACTTCACGTTTGACCAATCAGACACTGTGGCCCCAACAAATCCCCTGAACAAAACTTACAAAGTGCAAACAGCTCCTTCATCTCATGATGCATCTACCTCAGCCAGCTGTCAACCACCAACTCAACGTCTTTTTTCCAAACTTTCAAGAAAGTTCCGACGGGCTCGTACTACCACCAGACATTCACAGGCTCTGGACGGATTCAGTCAAAACCCATTAGCTGAGCAGTTCAAAAAGGCCCCAACTACCTTTAGGATGACTTCGCCCTTACGTGACTTCAATGTCTCTGGGTTTCCAGAAGGTTTTACCTATACTGCTCAATCAGGGACTCTATCGTCAGTCCCTTTATCACCTGAATTATCTCGCCAAGTTGTCCCTCAGAACTCCGTCAAACCTCATGCTCACACACTCAACATCACTCCTTTTCAATCAAAGACCCTACCATGCTCCACTGTCGTCTCCTCTACCTCCAACTCCAATTGCCCAACCGTCAGTTCTGAGACCAGCAGAGTCCTCAGAGCACAGCTGAGGTTATCCCTGCCAAGTCAGGCTGTGCTGCTGCAGTCCAAGCTGCTCCAGCCTTATGTGACTCTCCACAGACTGAGCACTCAGGAGTGTTACAGAGTGACAAAACGAAGGTCCTCCACCAGAAATGTAGATCCTGTGGTACAAGTCAGCAATGATGAGGACAGGAGGGAGGATGAGGAAGAAGATGCAGATTCCTCTTTTGATCTGAACACTCTTTACTCCAGTCATTCTTCAAGTAGTGACATCGAGGACTCGCTTGATTGCGACCCCGATTACAAACCGTGCTTCAATAAGAAAAGACTTCTCTTAGAGTATGAGACTGCAAGGATCCTGAATCATATATAAAACATTTGAACAATCAGACTTTAGCACGACCTACACTGGCTTTTTGACACCAATACTGATATTGATATTCAGAGTTTAAATAGTCAGGTAATGATATATTGACCAATAGTATTTTCTTTAACATTAACAAACAATCTTGATATGCACCATTACATTTTTTAAGTAAAAAGAGAAGAGAGATAAGATAAAGAAGTGGTACATTTTATAGTGTAGAATTGCCAGTGCTCTCTGATGGATACAATATTTAAGGATGACACTGTTTCTGAATGACCACAAACCTAGTTTTTACATTTCTGTACCATTTGTTGTTACTTAGAAAGCCACCATCTTGTTTCTGTGTTCACTTATTACAGTATTATCTTGAATGTTTGGGTTTTGTAACCATATGAAATGGTTTATGGAGGTAGATTTGTTGACAATTCAAAATAAGTAACCCAGTGGGCTTCTCATCCCAGCCTTGTGATATGTTATTTGTTTGTCAGTCAGTCGGCCCAGCAACACTTTGGTCCATGCTGAAATATCTCTACAACTGTTAAATGGATTGCCATGAATGTTTATGAAGGCTTTTATGGTCCCTTTTATGGAGGATAACCTACAATGATAATCCTAGTGCTATTAGCAGATCAAAGTTTTCACTTGAACAAGTGAAATATCTCAACATCCACTAAATGGATTGGCAACACAGACTGTAAAATAATGGACGAAGCTTCCGTGCCTTAAACCTGCATTCTATCTATTATTCAGTAGGGGGCAACTCCACCGGTTGCAAAAAGAAGTGTTTCTACAGAAGTCTATGGGAAAATAACCCTACTTTGTGGCTACACGCCAACCTGTCAATCATCACAGAGGCTAAGCAATGCGTATCCATGACACTGTACATTAAAATAGCTGTGAACTTGTTTTTGGGTGTTGTCCGTGTTTCTTAAACTTTGACCCTCTTTGATGAAGTTTTCACTTGTCCCCTGGAAACACCATGAGGTTCATGTTTGTGGTTTTGATTTTAATGTCTTGACAAATATCAGATGAACTGCCATGAAATTTGGTACAGTAATTCATTAGTCTGAGTTCATACAGACTTTAGCTTATTTTTTTAATACTTTGGGTTGAGCAGAACTAATGACATTCCCATCAGCCTCAGCTGTACTATATGTTCACTTCTAATCAGCAAATTTTTACTTGACAAATTACAGACGTGGCTGATTCGCACGGGATTAAGATCAGAGGCAACCTCTGTAATTATTACAAATGACTAGAGGTCACCAGGTAATACTAATCCTGTGAGAATAGGGTTAGAGCCATAGGCATGGCTGCACTTTAGAATCATGGACTGAATCTCATCCCCCTTATTTGATAGCTCTTTGACTCCTCGGCTGAACCGGACGTTGTTCTGTCCCTCCTTGTTGGGACGTACCCGTAGTCTTGTCCTTTTAAGGGATCCCGTGAGGAGCCATTTGTGCATAGGGCTGTAGAGGTAAGTGTTCTGTCAGCTCCCAAATCAGTACAAGTTCCAGATCCATTCCATACTTCCATAAGAGCCTGGCTTTGTTAAAAATGTTATTAGCACAACATATTTCCATCTTAAAAACAAATCTTAAGCTATAGTGCATAGTTTCTGTCTCCCCCATGAGGAATTTTAAGTAATGACAACAAAACTGCCGGCGAATACGGTGGCCCTGAGAGGCCACAGCACGCAACTAAAAGAAAACACGCAAATACACCACAACACAACGGAAGTGTTTCCAGGGGACACTTTTAAGTGATGCACACATGCGTCAACCATTGGTGTTTCCAGTACATAGACAGACCAACAACAGGACAATTTTAAACATTTTCTCCAATTTATTCATCACTAAGTACACTTCTGAGAACGTTTTAGGTGAGAAATGAACTGTGCGTGTGCGTCGGCTAGCCAGCCCGCAAGGTTGTTAAGCCTGCAGGCGCTTTGGAGTTTAACTCCGAAAAGACAGTTAACCACAAGTCCCCGTTTAATCTTATGATGGACATGTGTTGTGATATTTAAACCGACGAACCGTCAACGGCAAAATAAAAGCTTCTCATTTACGAGAGAGGTCTGAGAGACCTCCAGCTTAGAGCGGGGTCTCCGAGCATTCCTGGCCGAGCGACGAGCTGCCATCCCCGGCAGGCGCCTGCTGGCTGTCCCGTCACTTTATGGAGCTCCTCAACTCCGAAAACTTTGAGGCAAATTGTCAATTTGGCAACGATTTTCACAAGACTGCCTATATTTGAAATGTCAACAGTTCATTTCTCGCCTAAAACGTTATCAGAAGTGAATTTAGTGATGAATAAATTGGTTAAAATTGACCAACTGTTGTTGGTCTGTCTATGTACTGGAAAACACCAATGGTTGAGGCACGTGTGCATCACTTAAAAGTGTCCCCTGGAAACACTTCCGTTGTGTTTGTATTTGTTGTGTGGTGTATTTCCGTGCGTTTTCTTTTAGTTGCGTGCTGTTTTATTTGCGTGCGTTTTCTTTTCTTTTTTTTTATATTTATTTTTATTAAGTTTTCTGCAGACATATAATGGGTGTTACAACAGATGTAGGATGCAACAAGGTGTCTGAAAGAAAAGAAAAATCAATAGAACAGTTCCACACAGCAATATAGACCCACACCCATCAACCCCCCCTTCCCTATGGCCACCTGTAGTACTCACAAGTAAAAAATAAAAATAAATAAATAGAAAAAATAAAATAAATAAATAAAATATATATAAAAATAATAAAACAGTAAACAGAAGAAGAAAAGTCTTCCCCCCTCCCCCCCCCCCACAAGTTTAGTCAGGAGGTCTTGACATTACGGTAAGGCCTTCAATAGTAGTCGGTATAGGGCTCCAAGTTTTATGAAATGATCTCAGCGAACCTTTAAGAGAGTGTCTAATTTTTTCAAGGTGGATGCATTGCAATACCTCTCTTATCCAATCGTCATGTGATGGAGGAGAAGCATGCTTCCATTTAAGGAGGATGGCGCGCTTGGCCAGCAAAGTAGTAAAGGCAATGACGCAGTGCGCTGTAGCTGGTATACATGTGATTGGGGAAATGCCAAACAGGACACTCAAGGAATTAGGGACAATAGTGTAATTGAGGGCCTGTGAGAGAGTTCTGAAAATGTCGGACCAATAATCTGATAGCACCGGACATGACCAGAACATGTGAAGATTATCGGCTGGGGATTGTTTGCATCTGTTACAGTGATCACTTCTGTTAGGAAACAGTTTTGCCAGTCTGGCATTAGTGAAATGGGCTCTGTGAAGCACTTTACATTGAATTAGGGCATGTCTAGCACAAATAGATGAAGAGTGAACTAAACTGAGAATGTTTTTCCACTGGTCGTTGGAAATGTCAATGCCCAAATCATGCTTCCAGGTTAGCTTAAGGGAGTCAATTGGGGGGGGGGTTAAGGAGATAATTTTACCGTAAATGGTTGAAATCAGTCGACTTTGACCAGAGTCGAAGGTGAGAATTGAATCAATTTCTGATTCGGGAGGACGATTGGGAAAATGGGGAAATAACTTTTGAATAAAGTGCCTCACTTGAAAAAAGCGAAAGAGATGACTATTAGGAAGGTAAGATTTTGCTGATAAAGAAGAGAAAGAGGAGAACACTTTGTTTTCATACAGGTCGTTTAGAGTAGAGAGACCCTTAGCTGCCCAAATATCAAAGAAGCTGTCTGAAAGGGACGGGGAAACTAAGTGATTATTTGAAATTGGCATATGAATCGAAGCTCTATGTAGACCAAATTGTTTTCTGAATTGATGCCAAATCTTAATAGTATTGATAACTATAGGATTGCTCGATATTTTGTGTACTCCAAGGGGAAGCTGGGAGCAGATATTAGAAAGTAAGCAACGAGAGGAAGATATCTCTACATGCACCCAGGGCGGACAAGAGGCATAGCTTTTGAAGCCAACCCAATAAAGTAATTTATGGATGTTACATGCCCAATAGTAGTATCAAAAATTTGGCAGTGCTAAACCCCCTTCAGATTTGGGAAGCTGAAGGACTGACTTCCTAATGCGAGCTGGTTTGTTATTCCAAAGGAATCCATTCAATTGCTGATCTAAATTGCCGAAAAAGGATTTATTAATGCAGACTGGAAGATGCTGGAAAAGATACAAAAACTTTGGCAGAACAACCATTTTAATAAGGTTCGCCCGACCTATTTCAGAAAGGGAAAGGGAACTCCACCTAGCAATATCTGACTTGCATCTTTCCAAAAGTGGTGTAAAGTTCTTAAAAAACAAGTCTTTAAGCGAACTGGTGATAAATATCCCCAGATATTTAAACCCGTCCAAGGCTAACTTAAAGGGGAATAAAGAATGAGGAAGAGATGTAGCCAGCTGATTAACAAAAAATAACTCGCTCTTTTGAAAGTTTAACTTGTACCCTGATAGGCAGCCAAACTGTTCTAGAACAGATAGTATAGGGGGGATAGAAGCTGTGGGGTCAGAGACGTATAATAACAAGTCGTCTGCATAAAGGGAAAGTTTATGGACCATGCCATGACGTGTGATGCCTTTAAATGCATCGTGACTTCGGAGCCAGATGGCCAAGGGCTCAATAGCTATATTGAATAACAAAGAGCGGACAGCCTTGACGCGTCCCCCGCTGGAGTAAAAAGGGTGGCGATCGAACACCGTTGGTATGTACCGATGCGGACGGGGAAGCGTACAAAAGCCTTATCCAAGAAATGAGTTTGGGGTCAAACCCAAATTTTCCTAACACAAAGAAGAGGTATTCCCACTCGACCCTATCGAAGGCTTTCTCCGCATCCAACGAAACTACAACTTCTGGGGTATTAGATGAAGGAGAAAAAATAATGTCAAGTAGTCTCCGAGTATTGAAGAAAGAATGCCTATCCAATCTAAAGCCTGTTTGATCTGATGAAATTATGGATGGCATTACCCTTTGGAGGCGGGTAGACAGAATTTTGGCTAGTATCTTGCAGTCCACATTTAGCAAAGAAATGGGTCTGTAGTTACCGCAGGAAGTGGGATCCCTATCCTTTTTCAAAAGTAAGGATATAGAAGCCATGTATAGCGTCGATGGGAGTTGACCTTCTTGAAATGAATTATTGTACATCTTCACTAAGATTGGGACTAATAAAGTAGAGTATGCCTTGTAGAACTCAACTGTAAACCCATCAGGGCCTGGGGATTTCTTATTTTGCATTGAGTTAATCGCTTCTTTGACTTCTTGGGGGGAAATAAGGCTGCCCAATTCCTTAGCCAACTCTTCATCAATTCTAGGAAATATTAAAGAATCTAAGGGATTGGGGAACATTATCGGAGCTGAAGACTGTTCCGTAGTATAGAGGTTAATGTAAAAGCCTAGAAAAACTCTGTTGATTTCAGCTGGGTCTGTGGTAAGATTACCACTGGGGGACATAATTCTTGGAATTAATCTAGAGGCAATGGCCGCACGGGCCTGCTGGGCTAGAAGTCTACCCTCCTTATCACCGTGTTCAAAAAAACGTTGCTTGGATTGCTGCAGTTGTTTCTCAACAATATGAGTCATCAGACAATCATATTCTGATTGTAGTAGAAGTCGTTTTTTGTAAAGGGCAGGTACGGGAGAGACAGCGCAAGTTTCATCAAGTTTGAGGAGTTTGTCTAGTATGTCCTGCCTTTTAGTCCTTTCAGCCTTACGCATGTACGAGGTGAAGGAAATAATCTGACCTCGAACAAAGGTTTTAAGGGCTTCCCATAAGAATCCACTGTTGACCTCAGGGGTATCATTAAATTCAATATAATTACTAATTTGAGTGGCCACAAAGTCCTTAAACTCATGACATGCTAATAAATGAGAACTAAATTTCCAAAGTGAAGGGGAGATAACACTAAGAGGAAGATTAATATCAAGCGAGGTGGGGGCATGGTCCGAAACAACTATGGGGTGATAGCCACTAGTGGTAACCAGATGCAACAATTTATTATCAATCAAGAAAAAGTCAATCCGGGAAAAGGTTCGGTGAGGCGGAGAGAAAAAAGAGAAAACTTTACTCTGGGGGTTTTTAAACCTCCAGGGGTCCGAAATTCCCAAATGAGATGAGCAGTTAAAAACTACTTTAGCAGAATTGGATAGATTAATTTGCTTAGAGGACGACCTGTCGAGAATTGTGTCTTGCACTAGATTAAAGTCGCCTCCTATCAGTATGTGATGATTGTCACTGTTCGGGATTTTAGCAAAAAGGTTGATGAAGAATTGCTCGTCGTCCCAATTGGGAGCATAGATAGAGACTAGGACCACTGAAAGGCTCTGTAGCGAGCCCGATACAATGACATAACGGCCATTGACATCCTCAATAACATGTGTTGGTTCAAACAGTATATTCTTAGTAATAATAATAGCAGCCCCTCTAGCTTTGGCCGAGAATTTCGAGTGAAACACATGACTCATCCAAGGCTTTTTGATTCGTTGGATATCTGATGTTTTAAGATGCGTTTCCTGTAGGAATATAATATCCCCTTTCAAATGTTGCAGCTGCGTCATTACCTTACCAATCTTAATGGCCTTATTCATTCCTTTGGTATTCCATGAAATCAGGCGCACACCTTTACTCATCCTCGCCATATCGACCGCCATTTAGAGCGATTCATAAGGTTGTAAATGGAACTGTATGGGCTTCTGCAATGGGAGAGAGGGAGGAAGAGGAGACAAAAAAAAAACGTATTTGAGGCCTCACCAGAAATATTCCCCCAAAATACGAACATTGTCCGAGCAACACAGCTCAACGCTTTACAGCAACACAAGACTTCCAACGTCTCTTTCCCACCACATTTAAACAACAACCTACCCTTTTGTACAGAAAATTTCAAGTGATCAACAAATGTGCGGGCACATAATATAAGTAAACAACAAAAATTAGGTTATGACCATATACCATGTAAATTCGCCAAGAGAGAAAAAATAAATATATTGTAAACACTTTATAACCATTTTCATGTATGTTCAAATAGGCACAGTGTAGGCACCACTGCACATTTTTACAAGCGGAAAATAAGTGTAGAGGATGTAGAACACAAATCCATTTGGGATAGCACTTGTATTTAGTCCCGCCTGTGACTTAAAAACAAAACGCACTGAGTAAAAAGAGACCAAGTGTAGTAACCAAGTACTACCTATAATGTGCATCACACACAAACTATAGGCACTACAGCCGTAAAACTAGTCCCTCAGTGGCTAAGAAAATTAAATAATAATAAATAAAATAAACAAAACCTTGCAGACAGCTTAGCCTGTGGCTAGTGGGCCGACCAAAAATAAATAAATAAGTAAGTAAATTTGTTAAAACAGAATGTGTATAGTGACCACAAGCACCAGGCCTAACGAAGAGATGAGAGGGAGGAGAAAGAAATAATAGTAAATAAGTAAATGGATAAATAAAAATTTAATTTAAAAAAGTAATAATAATAATAATAATAAATTGGCATACCTGTAAGTGTACATTGATCTAAACTTAGAGCTAAATCACTGAACTAAATGGACACAGGGGTGTATACAGAACTATACTCCATAATGCCAATTAAAAGCCATCTAACGGTAACGTTATAGATCTAGTGTAACCACTATCATATGTAACGACCAACCGTTATGTATAACACGCACATCCAAGTCAAAATGGAAATCCAGGCATGTAAGGAATACCGCTTCATGAGTCAGTCGATCCAGTCATGAGTTACTCCACAACTCACTTCAAGTTTAGACCTCAGCAGGACGAATGGATGCAATGTAGTCCTTGGCTTCAGTGACCGACGCAAATCTTCTCCTCTCACCATCCTTCGTTACAATAGTAAGCCTGGCCGGGAACAACAGCGCTGGTTTTAGGCCAAGATTGTACAGTTCAGATAGCACCTCTCTGTACTTGGAGCGTTGTTCCATCACCTCCGGTGCGTAATCTTCATAAATAGAGATAGGTGTGCCTCGGTAGTGAAGCTTTCCCCTCCTCGCTCTGGCCTCGCGGATGATCAATTCCTTTAGTTGGAATTTATGTAGCTGGACGATAACAGGTCTGGGCCTCTGCCCCGGCCTCGGTTTGTCAGACAGCGACCGGTGGGCTCTGTCACATTCCGGCGGAGATTTCAGTACTCCATCCCCAAATGCCTCCGCAAGTAGTTCAGAGAAGAAGATGGATGGTCGGGGCCCTTCAATGGATTCAGGTAGTCCAATAATTCTTATGTTATTGCGCCGGCTACGGGACTCGAGATCCACGACTTTGGCTAGCAATTTAGCGTAGCTCTCTGTGAGGCTAGCACAGGTCGTTTCCAGGGCTTGCACACGCTCATCCTGTGCGTTAGCGTGTGTCTCGAGCGAGGCAATCTTCGAGGCGTGGTCCGTCCCGGCATTTTGAATTCGGTCTAGCTTTACCTCGAGTGCTGAAACGGCAGTGTTAAAGTCTGCAGATAGAGCAACGCGGTGTTCCCCAAGAAGGCTAGCAATGGCTGCCATGTTAACCTCTTTGCCGTTGTCTCTGCTCGCCTCGGCTTTCTGATCCTTCCTGCTTTGTTTTGTAGTTTTAGCTGCCATAATTTGATGCCGAAATGTATGCAACAAAGATATTGACCACTTGATAGTGGAATAAAAGAAATGGTAGGGTTTTAAAACTATTAAAGACAGAAAAAAGAGTGGGAGCGAGACTTAACGCGTGTCTACGCCATCTCGCCAAACAGGAAGTCCATCTTGCGTGCGTTTTCTTTTAGTTGCATGCTGTGGCCTCTCAGGGCCACCGTAGACGCATCCACATGATACAAGTCTTCCGTGATCGCACACCACGCAGTTAAGCCAAGGACACAGGAGGACACAGAGGGTTAAAAAAACATGCTGGACTCTTCAGAAGAGGTCATCATCTTCACTCGAGTTTCTACATTACTACACCATTTTCTGAACATAGCCATACTGAGAAATACAGAGAGAGTTTTGTGGAGCTGATAGTCACCCACAGTTACCCATTAACTTATTCCCTTATGTCATGCAGATTTGGACCTACAGTATACCCCCATGGACTGCCCACTGGGAGCCACGTCTACTTTTTTTGGCCAATTATGTGCCTGTCTCTCTAGTCAGCCAATCAGCTTAGTAGAAGTCAGCTCTGTACGCAGGGTTTCCAGTGGTATGACACAACGCCACCTGCATGATGGTCAAATCTATGTACAGTATAAGACAGTTAAACTCCTATAGACCTGAGCGGAATATCACCAAGGGTGCACTGAGGACAACAGTAACGGCCTCTGTTTGCATATGTGTATTTACACAGTGCTGTCGTAGGGAATAATAGATCCAGGTCCAGACTCAATGGTGGAGGTACAATGAGGACACTTGTTACAGGCTTTTGAACTGCGGATTGATTTGTAAATGTGCCCTTGAAAGATTCCTCCTGAATGGAAAGTTTGAAATGTGTTTCTTGTTCAAATAGACTTTACCTGTGGCCATTCAGTCATTGAAAAGTTTTGTTCTCTACACTTTATAATGGATTTCTTATTGGGCAAATGAAGGTCTGGGAAATTATCAAGATCACACGTTCCTTAGCAAGTAACTGAATTGAGATCTACAATTAAAGCCACCTTGAGTGTATCAGAGTCTAGTAGTTTCAAACTTACAGTATTCTTCCATGTCCTTTGAAAGTAGGGTTTTAAACTAATGACCAACCTGTAATTTTACCAAATTGAAGTCATAAAAGATAATCTCACGTAATCCTAGCCTAGATTGCTCTACTTCTAGTAGTACTGTATCTCTATGTGAGGTATTATCTCTTCTGTGTATGTATTTTCAAATCTTTAGTGGGAAGTTACATCTGGAAGTCAATCTGGAAATATAATCAAGATTGACTCGGGAGTCGAAAGGAACTGCTCAACATTGCATTGGTGTTCTATGGGAAGACTGTAACCCAAACTTTAATTCTAATTCATCAGTTATCATATGTGATGCTACATAAGTTTTGCACGGGCCTAAAACCCAGCCAGTACCCTTGTCTTCAAGGCCCAACCCAACTGGTACTGCCAAATGTGAGACTTGAACTTGACCTAAAGCTATATTTTTCATTATTTAATTAATTACTGATCTTCGATGATGTAGAAGTGTGCCCCAGGGTTTGTCAGTACTTTGTGATATTACTGTTGGGTGTGTTTTGAAATTATTCAAATTAAACAATTCAGATTGAAATTATTCAAATTCAGTTTGTTGATGCAATTATTCCATTTGAGCAAATTCAAATATAAATTATACTAATTCAGTTCTAGTGACACTTATTTCTGCGTTGCTAAAATTCTTCTTTGCTCCTGTTTATTTCCTGATCTTGTTTTCTTAGGATTTATTATTGCTGTTCAGGAGGCATGTACCTTATTTTGTTTGTGCACAAATGCAATGACCAGCAGTGAGAGACCAAATGACCAAGGCAAAGATCCAAGGGATATATTGTGCAAGTATTGACTTACTTATGTAAGTCTGTATTAAAAGGAAAATCCACCCAAAAGCATGATATATTTGATGACATTCACAGCCTTTTAGTCAATAAAGCTAAAATACCAACATCCATTGACAAGATGGAAATCACCACTTGAATCGATGAGGTCATCATATTAGTCCCCATGACTGAATCTGTGGGCACATATTTCAATTTGAGCTATTACATTCAACAGTCCAACAGTTTTAGTAGAATAAACAGAAAATGCTTCTGATTAACACGATGAAATATGCTGTGTCCCATTCTATTTTCGGGTGGATTTTCAGTTGACGGCTTGTATCTGTTTATTTATTCATCCTAGGTGTATTAGCTGTGAATGTTTACTGGGTTTCAGTATTGCGTCAGATACATGTGATGTTGCACGTTCCCACCATAAGGGTAAAGAGCAACGACTGATTAAGTAACAGCTTTGTTTTTCATCGTTTTTAAATTCATTTTTAGATTTTTTAAGATTTCTTAAATATTCTGATTTTGTTTGTCTGTGGAAATGACATGTCTTAAAGTTTGGGTGCATGGGGTGTGGTGGGTGGCAGTAAGCAATGCTACAGTTACCTGCCACATTGCAGTGTTTGGTACCACCACGAGGGGATGCCTAAACTGGACACTTTCTTACTTAATGGGGCTTTGACAGGTGCTGACTGCATGTGTAACACACACAGTTCTTATTAAACCTCCTTGACAACACAAACGTGCATGTGCATGCACGCACATGCACGCACACACACACACACACACACACACACACACACACACACACACACACACACACACAACATCACAAAGCATGAAACACACATGAAAGCAGCAGGCAGTCAGCTGACACAGCCTAAGCTTTTTATGCATAATGATATGTGATGACATCACCTATATGAAGATTAAAACTATCCTTTTGGCTAATTCTGGCAATAAAGAAAAATAAGAAAGTGCTATAACTCTAAAAGTCAAAGCTTTGACTATTTCTGATGAGTGCATGTTGACTACCCCACCATGCTGATTTATGAAACTGAGCGGTCTCCCCCCCGATGGGGTACGAGACAATGACTCTGCAGTTTTGGAGGAAAGCTGAGGTCAAACTTAAGGGGCACACAAGAAGTCCAAACAACTCTCACAATAACTTAATCCAGTCCTTTGCTCATATCATGTTCTGGAAGTACCGGATGGTGGTATGTTATATATTTTTTTGTATTATTGTCAATAACTCCCATTAATAAAATCAGCTATTATGTTATCCTTTTAAAAAATAATGTTCTACGTAGGGTCAGCCTGGTATAAGCTATGCTCTTGTGCCATAGAACTGTATTGTGAATATATAGATACATTTATTGTTGGTTTTGTGGCTTTCATGGGATTTGTCAATAATAATAAATATGAAATAACCATTTTTATAATTCATGCAAAATAAAAAAACTGTAAACACTTTTCTCCGTTTTTACTGTCAAAGGACCTACCTTCACTGGCACTAATTTACTCAAAGGAACTGTAAAATGAACTGATGCTGAGCACGGACAGCCCACAGTTAAAAGAAACAGCTTGACTGACAGGCTGAAATGTAGGCAGTAGTTTTCCACTGTTGTTTAAGTGTTACCCCCTTTTTCGCCTCAGTGCCAGCTCACAGTAGAAGGCCTATTGAACATTAACTGCATAAAATGGGATATATTTGAGAAATGCTTTCAGTGGTATAACAACACTATATCCTCAGTGTGTTTTGTAGGAACTGTTTGTGATTAAATGATTAAACACAACATGCTCTAGAGGCTCATTCTGGCAGACACTGTGACACATACAATCATAACATGTTTTGTTGACTCAGGTATTAGCCTTAGTATGTCATAACCATCATGAATATGTAAGTTTTTGTTTGGGCAGGGAGCATGCTGTCAGAAAGAAAGAGTACAGTTGATGTCCATTTGTGTTCTCTAAAGTACAACTGCTGGTCGTGTACTCTCAAAGAGTCATAGTTGATCCTTAATGTACTTCTACATTTTCTAGTTTGATAAGGTAAATATGTCCCTACCATTTCTCCAACATACAGTATAGGGGTACAGCGATGCTGCGCAAAGATTGTTGATATTTAGGCCTATATCAGCTTGTACACAGTCTCCAGTTGTTGTTTTATGACAGAGTAGTACTAGCTCCTCCTGAATCTCTCAGTCCTGGACTGGTGGATCTGTTACCTTCTTCCAGACCTCAACAAGAAGGAAAGGCTGTTACCTGGGGGGTTTGGATCTTTAATGATTCTCCTAGCCTATTTCATGCAGCGTCTGGTGTAAATATCCTTTAGGCAGGGTAGGACACCGCCTATTGTATGTTCAGCCAAACAACTGTTTACTGTTTGCTCTATTAGTCTCTGTTTTACTTTCGTGAATCATTTAGCTTTTATGCACACTGCTGAAGAGCGGCTAAACAGAGTACTCTGAGCACGATGGCAGTAAATATCTATCTATTTAATGAAGAATTGATATGTCTTATCTGATTATGCCACTAATTGATGGAATACTCGGTAGAATACTCGACTAGGCTACCTAAATAATCGATAGTTGCAGCCCTACTCGCTACAGCTACTAGCATGATAAATCTAGACTTAACCACCACCAAAATAACTTGTTAATAAATTGTTGACTTACATGTCATGCTATCACATCTTTTTTCTCTCCAAGTGCCATATCTCGGTGTCGTTCACCCATCCTGCAACGGCGTGTATTGATAAGCATCTGTACTCTTGAAAGCCTTCAGGCTAACCTTATCTCCTGGATTATGCAAGGTAAATATGTCAATGTGGAGAAAAGTAAGTTGGGACAGACGCTTTGCAGATTTTAAGGGATAAAATACAGTTGGAGGTAATAAATATGGATCACAACCAATAACTGTTTTCTTTTCTAAATATCGATTTGCCGCCCCATAGATTACAAACTGTAAGGGCACAAATATGTACCCTTGTTAAGAGATACAATAGGTGTACCCAAAGATTCTCTACATACCTTTGCTTGGAGGGTACAGCCCCAGTGACGAGCCATTGAACCCCTTATGGTACAAATTTTGCAAGGGCTACTATTTCTGTATGTGTAGGCAATGAATCTCTGCTCAGATTTTGTGACGTAGTTTGACTTTTCTGATAAAAGAGGATTTAATCAAACATTTTTTACATCCATTACAAAGGACAAAGTCTAATTTGATCAAATATGTTTTCAAAGCAAACAAAAGCAAGAAAAAGTTTCTCTTCTCTGTTCTCCGCTCTGTCCTCATGGTCACATTTTTCTATGCTTTCTTCATTTAATAGGCTATATATTTAGTTAAGACAGAAAAAGTTAGGAAGTGTGTGCTCAATTGCAAAAAAAAAATATATATATATATTTTTTCCATGTAGGCCTATTTGACATATTCTATAGATGGCTGTAGTAGACATTGAAACTATAGTGAAAGATATCAGTTATGTAATGTTGCTGGAATGATGCCAATATAAAGCCACTCAGTGAAAATAGACAGGGCGCAGCGCTGCACCCTGCTCACATGGACTGTGTGGCCGCTCCAACAGTCTGCGGGCTGGTCCTGTTAATGGGCGCCCAAATGAAATAGCAAGAGGTCCACAGCGCACACATGCTGCTCAGGTGGGCGGTGTGGTAGTCTCGCTTTGCCAGACCTTCCTCCACAGCACTGCAGAGGAGGGCCTGGCTAGTCCACACAGCATTCTGGGATGGGAGAAAAACGTGCTGTTTTAGTCGTGCGAGAGAAAACTCAGATTGGACAGATAGTCTAGCTAGCTGTCTGGATTTACCCTGCAGAGATCTGAGGAGCAGTTAACCATAGTCCTCACAAATCCACCGGAGGTTAGAATTACATCGCAAATGACTTTTCATAGTTACATAGTTACACCAAAGCCGTTTATATATACTAATCACATAACTGTTAAGGGAGTCAGCTGAACTGATGAACCCACTGAGAATCACCAGATTTTTTTTGTCTCTATTTTACTATAGAGTGCATAGTGCAGTGTTTCCAAACTCTTAGTACAAGATTCCCAGCTGGTCATACTATCATTCTATCTGACATTCAAAGCAACTGATTCTCCTTTCATTTGGCTCGTAAACATCTTTTACTACCAGACCAATGTTTCAACCTCTCAGCTCCTGGTGAAATACAACGAGTACATTTCCCCTAAACATATCACAGTGCAATTCTTTCAGTTAAGTTATTGTAACAATCACTTAGTCCAAGACCTAACAATGTAAGACACATCTTTCAAAATGACCCTTTGAAGTGCTAAAGATGATCTGTTTGCTTCACTGTTTTCACATTAGAGTAGGGAAACATTTAACTGGTCATTACCCATCAAATTCAACAAAAATCAATTTCCATAATTCCTATCCCATAATCAGAAGTGTGATCAATGAAGGCATCTTCCCCAATCATCGATGCAACATACTTTTACTGAATTACAACATTACTGTAAGGTTCTGTCTAATCAAATACTTAAAAAAAAAACAAAAAAAACAACAACCACTGTAACAGAACTGAAAGAAAATGGATTACTGTAAATACTGTAAAAGTTTTCTGTAGTACACAATACACTAATCTGCATCAATTGGGTCTTCTGGATTTGGCCATAAGTTCTCGTCCACATGACAATGTATGTTTTCATAGTTCATGCACCTTGGGCAAAATCTGACATTGGTTAGCAGTAATGTCATCACAAGCCTCATCCACACTGTTGTATTGTACACACTGTGATCATTGCAGTGGTCCTTTGTGGCCCTGATGGTTTGAGCCCTACTGTGAGTTACCAACACTAAGGTTGTTGGTTCAAATCCCACTGAGGTCACATAAAATCTCACACCTTTGGGTGGTGATACTGAAGTTTTGCATCGGACTATAATAGGCAAAATAAAAACCATACATACACTATATTAGGCAAATGTTTCACTGACTATCAGTTATGAACAATGAGCATAGTGTTAGTAAAAATTATTTTAACAATAGAGAAGAAAATCCTATCAAAAGTTATGCATGTACTTTGTTTGACCGTAGTGTATTTCAATGTGAAACTGGTCTTTAGATGTTTTTTGTACACTGTCAATGTCAGATGTACTTGGAGTTGTGAAAAGAGGTTTTTGATGATCTGTTGGTTTATTTGTATATAAGGTAGTGAAGTTTAAAAAAAAAACTGTAACATAGCCTATAGTTATTCCAAGTATTAACAGTACTATATTTTCAGCAACAACAAAAACATACATCCACTATTTGAATATTTAGGTAGGCTAGTTTTAAGTGTCATCCCTGCTGCTGCCATATAGACGGACTTTGTGCCCTCTGTGTTTTGATGCCAGCGCGTGACGCACTCCTACAGACGCAGTTTTGAGCTGGTATGGTTCTGATTAGTGCTGTTAGTGGGGTGTAATGGTCCAACCCTCAGTCTCCACCAATGGAAATATGGGCAGGGCTCAACACCCATCTTCGGGTCTCTTGCTATATAACTGGCGGCGTAAAAGCCCATACTGTTCATCTTGTGTAACATAAGGCTAATCAACGCACGCTGCAGCTTTTTTGAAGAGACTTTCTGTTGCATATTAAATGACGTAAGTACAAGTATGATTTTGAATCTTATTTTTTATCATTTCAATTAACGCTCTGCTTTTGAACAAATGACATATGAATGGAGTTGCAAGCATTATAAATGCATGTTTTTTTTAAACTGTTTTGTTGATGTTTTGGTGAAATATATGTCGTTGTAAGTATATTTTCAAAAGTCTAATAATTCATTATTTATTAATTATCTCCACTTTGTCGGTTCAATGAAGAGGGTTAACACAAACAAAACAGAATCACCTTTGGATGATTAAAAAATGAAATATTAGGAGAACCCGGCAGAATTAAGAAAGGAAGTCTACCTAATATGTTAATCTAATATTAATGGTTGAATATATGCAGAATCAGATGTGATCTATATCATATTTAGATAATAATATTCATTCTGAGTTTTATTTTATATTTCAGAATTGTATGCACCATTTTGAGGCAGATTTTTTGCAGTTGGACATCAGTCGAGAAATCTCCACTGTCATTCATATCATCTACTCAAAAAAGTATCAATGACCCTGTAAAAAATACTCTGCTACTAAAACAGGCCTATCACTACACTATTTTAACAACTAAAACACAGCAACAAATATTGAATCCTTGTCGTTCATCACGGGACTAAATGTAGGAACCCATTTAACTACTAGGCCTAATTACTTTTATGGCAGAAGCCCAAATATCAAGGGAAAATTAACAAAACTCTAAAATCTGCAGGTCGGGCAGGCAAGACGCGCTCCGCTTTTGAGACGCTCCCACTGTGTTATTAATATGATAGGCTACATCCATGGGTATTAACCTGTTAATAAGGGCGCCGAAATGAAAGGCAATAGGTCCGCGGAGCACAAGCGCCGCTCAGGTCCGATGTGGCCTGGTCTGTCCCGCACAGATAGCTCTCAGTTTCAAGCGGTTTCAGGTGCAGAATGTGTTTTTAGGAGATATTAGGAAGATAGCCGTCAGGAATTATGGACAGAGAGACACAACCCAACCCACGCTTATTGCACCATATTAGACCTTTGTATGCCCCCCCCCCTTTGGGCTGGGGTTATCTGTACCCTTAAGTTTGAGTAAATGTATTCTTCTGCTCCAACACTCATGTCCATCACTTTCATCAGTTCCAGGCTGGGTAACAAGTGCACCCTGGTTCAGATGAATGGGAATGGAGTCCACGGGAAACAAACTGTCAATGGCAAAAGCATGAATGGGCTCGGAGTCAACGGGAAGGCAGTAGTACATGGGAACAGCATCCACCACGTCAGTGTGAATGGCAGTTTGTATCTGGCCAAAACCAAGAGCCGCAGGCAGAGATGGGAGGTGAAGCCCTCGGAGATGGCCAACAAGACGCTCAATCCCATCAGAGCCATTGTGGATGGAATGAAGCTCACTCCGAACCCGGATAAACCCATGATTGCACTTTCCATAGGTGAGCAATAAATCAGTCAGCAGATAAACACTCTTTAGGACAATCTAATATTGTGTGATTATAATCAATAAAGGCTACCTCCTTACATTTCTGATTTGTTTCTAAAAAGATTGGAAATAAACCAGACCAATAACTTACCTATATGATATGAAATGCAATGGCATGTTGTCTGTGTACTGCGTTCACTGTCTTATTTATTTTAGTTTGACAACAACTCCACTAGCCTTTTATCTTTTAGAGATATGTGGTTTCTTACATGACTTTTTTCCATGTGTAGAGGGATACTTTGTTAAATGCCTAATCCTTGTGTTCTGTCCCTGTGGACTGATTGCTGACTATCACATCTGTTCTCCAGGGGACCCCACTGTGTTTGGAAACATGCCTACAGACTTTGCTGTGCTGCAGGCCATGAAAGACGCCATAGACTGCCAGAAATACAACGGCTATGCTCCTTCCGTTGGTAAGTCACATTAACCAGTAAACTCACTACATCTAAAGCAAACATCTTTAGGTTTGCACAAAGGAACCAGAAATTATCTGATCTCAGTAAATAACATACTATGTGCTAATGTTTACCAACCTCAGCAGTCAGTGATGTCCTGCTCCGAACAAGGACATGTAGTGGCAATTAACAAATTTGATTTTATATATACTGTATATAGAATGTATATGTACTGTATATTTTCTCTGTGTCCAACCACAGGTTATCTGAAGAGCCGACAGGCAGTGGCCAACTTTTACACCTGCCCTGAGGCTCCCCTAGAGGCAGAGGTGCTTACTTCTTAAACACCTCATACTTTTGCTAACATACTTTTTTATACATGCCTTTTCATCCTCATTCCTCTGCAGTGCTACCTTGGAACCTGAATTACAATATACTATGACAACCTAAAGTACACGTGTCAAACTTAAGGCCAGTGGGCAAAATCTGGCCCCTTGCAAATTTTGATCTGGCCCCCATACATATTTAAGTTCACAATAAATTTTGGCCCGCCTAGTTTTTGTCACTGTTTGCAAAATTGTTGCCGCTTTTTTCAACATTTTTGACGCTTTTTACGATGTTTTTGATACTTTTTACGGTATTTCTGTTGCTTCATTCAACGTTTTTGATGCTTTTTTTGGCATTTCCTTTGACATGTTTGCCGACCAAACTGTAGGTGAGAAGACTATATAGGACATGCAATAATACAGTCAAAGATAATTTCCTTTTTTGATGAGATAAAAACAATAAACTCTACATGTCATGGCCCTTGATGTGATTCTCATTTTCCACTGTGGCCCTTTAATAAATTGAGTTTGACACCCCTAACCTAATGGGATTGTTAGTGAATGAAAATTACTTCCAGCGGCATTATGTAATAAACACAATATTTTGCAAGAGTGCATGTATTGGAGTTAATCTACTTGTTACAGTGACTTTATTCTCATCAAAGACTAGAAACTGTTGAGTGTTGTTGTTTGCATGGATAAGTGGTTTTGGTGTCTATGCTTTTCAAAGTAAAGATCACCACCCTCTCTATTCCAGGATGTCATTTTGACCAGTGGCTGCAGTCAGGCCATTGACCTGGCTATCAGTGTCCTATGTAACCCAGGGGACAACATCCTGGTCCCATGCCCAGGCTTCTCTTTATATAAGACTCTGGCTGTCTCCATGGGCATCGAGGTCAAACTCTACAACCTGCTGGTAAATAGGAGCACGTACCATCCCAACTCCCATTATACTGTTTATTCTTTTGTGTCTATTCACTTAGCCTCACTGACTATGTTTACATACACACAATATTGCTGTTTTTGTCCATATACTGGAAATATGTTTGTGCATATTTAAAAACCTGTTGATATCCAAGTCTTTCATAATGTTTAAAATAGGTGTGTTTCCCGTTTTGACCAGAGATCTGGGATTTTCCTTTGGCCATGCATCTCTACCGCAGCCTTGCAAACTTTTGGCTATGGTTGGTTTGTGTACAACAACCATAGCAATGCACAGAGCTGACCCGAAGCCATAAACAGGCAAGAGGACGAAAACTGTTGCACCCTAACTGAGACCCATATTCCCAATGCGCTGTATACATGTCCAAAGAAAGCTCCGAGAAATTCCACCAGATGTTTCATTTCAGCCAGATGTCCGTCCCCTTCCTCTGTCTCTGTGTTGGTGTTCTAACCTCCGGTGGATTTGTGAGGACTATGGTTAACTGCTCCTCAGATCTCTGCAGGGTAAATCCAGACAGCTAGCTAGACTATCTGTCCAATTAGAGTTTTCTGTTGCACGACTAAAACTACTTTTGAATGTTCACATGTTCCACCAAAACAAGTTCCTTCCTGAGACTATTTAGCAGAGGCACCGTCGCTCTGTGTGGTGCTAAGACCATTGACGATTGTGATTGGTTTAAAAAAATGCCAATAAACCCAAGCACATTTTTCTTCCATCCGAGAATGCTGTGTGGACTCCACAGACTTTCCTTTGCAGCGCTGTGGAGAAAGATCTTAACCTGACTCCACCAGATGGATTGCTTCGCATTTGCTCGGCACATCCATGTGGGAACTTTCCGTTGGAGAACTTTTGGGAAGGGGTGAAAATGCTGGTTAGCTGATTGGATAAACCATCTGTCTATCACCACCTATAGTTTGTGATAGACGGGCCAAATCAACCAATCAGATCAAACTCTTGCCGAAACCATTCAGGAGAAGAGCACAAACATCTTTTCCTCCGAGAAAAGCCTCCAGTGCTGTTTTTTGCTCTTCTTTCAATGAAGGAATACGTTCTAATTCGGATAAAACTTGCGCGATAGCTACGCTCATCTCTTCCGTGGAAGCTGCCGTGTTGCCAGTCGCTTCTCAATTTTACAAGTTGCTTTCTCATGTTTGCAATAGTAACTATCCCTAAACATCTTCAAGACATGGGTATTATTATCATACACAATGAATAAAGTGTCTGCCCTCACCCAGACAAGCATCTTTGATTTGCAGCCAGAGAAGTCATGGGAGGTTGACCTGAAACACTTGGAGAGCCTGATTGACGAGAGGACATCCTGTCTGATTGTTACCAATCCATCCAACCCGTGTGGCTCTGTGTTCAGCGAGGAACACCTACAGAAAATCCTCAAAGGTTAGCTGCAGTTCTGCCAACTTGGCATGTTTATGTGCGATGTGTCACCATTTTTGTTTTCTGGAACTGCCCAAGACAAATTTCTCCTAAAGGTGACAATAAAGGCATATCTTATCTTATCTTTAGAAAAATAGTTAAAATACCTCAAAAGCTTTGAAGACAGTGGCGAACATATGGATTATCACATAAACACAGCATTTGTGTCTTAGTGAAACAATCAAATTTTGCTTGTTTTCCCCAGTGGCCTCCAGACACTGCGTTCCCATTCTGGCTGATGAAATCTACAGCAATATGGTGAGTACTACCACAGGGCTTGACCCTTTGTAACGCCAGCGAGGCACTGTTTCGGCTACAGTGACAGCAGAGGTTGAGCATCGTTTGAATTTGAACAATTCTGATTCCAATTGCATTTCTTCCTTTCGCTTACAGTTCTTATTGATTCTCGATTCCAATACTTTGGGGGGTGGAGTTGAAACAAGTTACATGCGTATTTCACAGATAGGGGGGCATTTTTTAAATTTTGATTCAATGGTGATTTACAGTTTTACCGTCTTTTTCAATGTAAGAAAATCCACACTAGAGTGTTCCATGGCTGCAACACAACAAGCGCCTGGAAGTAAAGTGGCTGCTACCGAAACCAAAACTTGCACGTGTTAAATTTGGATCCCAATGATCGGATTTGACCAAATTTTTCCAAACTATTCCAATAAAAAAAAAGTTGGGACCGGTTCTCGATGCCCAATCCTAGTGACAGCAGAAGTTGTGTTTTATTTGGGGGTATTTGCCCTGGATCTGGACCATGGGTGGACGACCCTTCATCAGAACAGGGGGGATTAGTGGGCATGTGCTGTGAATGAGGCCTGGAAGCAGCAACCAGTAAGATGGGTACACTGGATGAGCAGGGTGCATGGAGGTCAGCAGGGGTAAGTAGTGGGCGTGGGCCAGGGTGATAGTGTTTTAGACTAAAGCGTGATTTATGCTTCTGCTTAAAATCTACGCTGTGGCTACGTACGCAGGTACATGGAGACAAGGACCTACGCCGGACCCTACGCCGTAGCCTGACACACACCTCTCGAAAAATGAAACTACGCGTTGCAGCGACACACGTTGCTCGGCCGTGGCTTGGTAGCGTTGCGTTTCCCCCGACTCATTTCCTGGTTCTTCTTCTCCATAAACACCATGAGATCAAGGAGAGGGTTAACTTCTCCTGCTGCAGATCTCCCACCGTGGTCAGAAAGAACAAGGGGACACTTTGATTCTCTCACTAGGACTCTAGAGTCACTACTCCCTCTGAAGATAATCTCCATCACTCTCTCACTCACTCTATCACACACACTACACACACACACACACACACACACACACACACACACACACACACACACACACACACCTTTCAGTTTTTGGTCTTTATACAGCTACAGTATGTTCTTTTAAAAGTCAGTGTTAAATAGCATATAGTATTAATCGTGGTGATACTTTTGAAGAAATTGTTAGTAGCGTGATATGAAAATGGACAAATAGAGGTTTGGTCTGTCCATTCAACAGAGTATGAGGTTAATTCATCATTTACTGTATTATGGAGAGAGAAAAATGAGGGTCTATGTCTCAATCATCTCTGTAAAGTGCAGGGAGAATCTTGTAGTTGATGGGTGCAGATAACAGAAGTAGTTGAAGAGAGTACAGCAGAATACTAGAAATTAACGAGGATATAACTACACCAGCATTACCTAGGAGTCCCATCCACTCACAGCCATATACATACTGTATGAACAAAACTTTATTTCACAGCTACACAAAAGGGAAGGCTTGCCTCTGTGGAAACGTTTAGAGTCAGGGTTCTCGGGTGCATTTACAAAACCCCCACCATCTGACAATGTTACTTTAAAAAGCAAGCAGACCAGAATGACTCTGCACTTTTTGGCAGCATGTGTTTGCAATTATTGCATATGTGTTGGGTTGTGGTGCAGCAGGAATAGGGGCGGAATGGGGGTGTTTGGTGGGTGGAGACCACACGCCCCTATTTCTTTATGATGTGAGGGTTTGGAAGGTAAGGGGCCAGGGTGACTGTGAACTGCATCACCCAAGCAAGGCTCAGTCAGAGGGGCATTATCCCCCTGTCCCTGTCCTCCTTAAGTCAAGCATTATTGTTATAATCTTGCAGAATAAAATGTTTCCTTTTTCACACTTTTAATTTGTGCATATCTACGGCTAGTGCTGATATAGTTAGTAATTGCTCCATGTGAACCTCTCCGTACTGATCATAATGTGTTATATAATTCTATGTGTACTTAAGTCATACTTTATTTCAGAGGGGGAGGTCTGTCTGAGTAAGCTCAGACAAGCACACGCCAAAAACTGCTTGCTATGCAGGCATGTTTCAAATTGACATTGCTGTTATGTCATCCAGAGCAGTCTGGCCAATAGGACGCGGGGCAGTTCCCCGCTTCAAAGATACTGATACTGGGTTTAATGAGAACCAGCTTGAAGCTGGAAGCGTTGCAGACTCTGGTTACAGACCATCACCATCACCCTTAGCTTCTCTCTCTCTCTCTCTCTCTCTCTCTCTCTCTCTTTCTCTCTCTCTTCCTTTGGTTTCTCCCTCATCTCCAGAATAAATATTATATGATCAATAAAATAAAAATGGTTGATGGGGTTATTTATAAAAGAAATACAGCCATTTGGTCTATAATGCTTGTTTTAGAAGCTGAGGTACTGAAAAAGTTTGAGGCATGCTCTTTGTGTCATATGATTTAAAAGATTGCTACCTTATAGTAATAGGTTAGGTCATTTGTAGCATTTAAGCTGTACTTTCTAATAGCTTTATAACAGCAATGAGACAAATGACTATGTACAGTATGACAATGATGTGTTGTTTGGAAAGGGTCAGTAGTTGGGACAAATCACAGCCTCACTCTGTAGTTCCCCTCAGTTGTACACTATGCAGCGTTTTAGCATCCTTTAGTTCCGTGTATTGGTGTATTGTTTAACCTGCTCAACAACCTCATTCCCAGCGGAAGCAGGGAATGAGTCGTGCCAAACAGCTCACAAACAAAGTTTGCGACTAGGTAAACATAGTGGCGGCATATTTAGCTGCTTAAGAGCCAGATATACTTCATAACAGGAATAATACAGTGAGCGTTGGTTAGGTCTGGGCGGTTTTATCGACTTTTTAAAGCTATAGTGTGTAGTTTCTGTCGCCCCCATGAGGAATTCTAAGTAATGACAACAAAATTGTCGGTGCGTCCACATGATACAAGCCTTCCGTGATCGCACACATTTTGCCATCTGAACATATTTCATTTAGTTCCTACTCCTGTTCTCAGGTTTTCCCAGGTTGCAGTTGTCCTTCCATGGCATCTCTCAGCAGTGATGTTCCCATCCTTTCTTGCGGCGGCTTGGCTAAGCGCTGGCTGGTCCCGGGTTGGAGAATGGGATGGATCCTCATCCATGACAGGAATGATATATTTGGATCCAAGGTATGTAAGCTTTTTGTGCATTCTTCTTTTAACAGAAAGAGAAAAGGAAGACTCCAATAGATCACTGTTACATTTACCTTATTGACACATGCATTATGTCTCCTCTGCAGATTCGACAGGGTCTGGTGAAACTGAGTCAACGTATTCTGGGAGCCTGCAGTATCATCCAGGGTGCCCTGGAAAGCATCCTCAACAACACACCTCAAAGCTTCTACAGCGACACCATTAACTTCCTGAAGGTAAACAGGGGGATAATGATTAAGATCTTCTTACCATCTCTGTATTTTACTGGGACTTGCACTTCAAATAGTTGTCTTAATAGTCGGCTAGTCTATATCCACGACCTTCTACTTCCGGGATTGCTCCGTCGTATGTCCTTCTTTTTGGCCGGATGTCTGTTGCTGCTATCTGTCCAATCTGAGTTTTCTGTTGCACGACTAAAACTACTTTTGAACGTACAGACTATTTAGCAGAGGCACCGGGGGTCCGTGCGGAGCTTAGCACCGCCCAAGACGATTGTGAGTGGTTTAAAGAAATGCCAATAAACCAGAGCACGTTTCTTTCCCATCCTGGATTGCTGTGTGGACTAGCCAGACCCTCATCTGCAGCACTGTGGAGGAAGGTCTGGCAATGCGAGACTAAGAGTCTCACATTGCCAGACCTTCTCCATGTTGCCATGCATAATATGGTATTTTTTTTCATCACATTCAAATTTGTATGACATATTTTCACATATTAAAATATGCACATGTGTACATTGTGCATTAAATGTTAGATTAGAAGCACAATATGAATATAAAAACTAATACATGTATTTTGAGGCCCTGTTCTGGAAAATATTACTCATAATCCCTTTAAATTATGTGACCAAACTATTTTGTGTCTTCAGTCCTCTTCTACTATGTTAGTACTTTTTTTTTTTAAACTTGTTTTGTTTATATATAATTCATGACTTACAATATAATATGTATCATATGAGACCGATTGGATGATTTATCCTTTTCTTCCTCAGACCAACTCTGAGATTTGTTTCAATGAGCTGTGCACCGTCCCTGGCCTGAACCCTATCATGCCTTCAGGAGCCATGTACCTCATGGTCAGTACTAAAAGCATGTGTGGTTTATTTTAACTATGTATACTGTATTTGTGGATGGTTGCCTGAAATGTATATATCCCACATGAGATATAAAAACGCCTATGTGAATTACCAGCTGTTACATTACAGCATCTCAAAATTGATTGCCATATGAATAGATAAGTGGACAAAAATCAATTGAATTCAAGTAGTATGTCATTTTGAGTTAGTCGATGATATTTAATTTTGACCTTTTTATGTAGCTGATGCAGGTGTTATAAAATAATATGATGCTACAGTTGTTTTACAAGAAAAAACATTAAAATACACCAGATGAGCCAAACCTAATGGACAGTGTAACATGTTATATTGTAAATATTTCACATTCATTCATTGTAATCTAACCTATCCATGCACGTGAATCATCATTCTACAGTATTATATTATATTAAAGGAGATTTGGATATTAATTTGAGATTCTTATAAGAGGGAATGTGTGTGTGTGTGTGTGTGTGTGTGTCTAGGTGGGGATTGACATGGATCGCTTTCCAGATTTTAAGAGCGATGTGGATTTTACTGAACGGCTGGTGACCGAGCAGTCGGTCTTCTGTCTGCCTGCCTCAGTAAGACACCTTTTTCTGTCATTTATCCATTTGTCCCAACATCTTTCTACACACTTACATTTAGAATACAATGTAAAAACATGTGTGACCCCTTTAATGCCTGAGAGTATCCTTGTTCTGCCCCTCTCCCAGGCGTTTGAGTATCCTAACTTCTTTCGCATTGTGGTGACCGTGCCAGAGGAGATGATGGTGGAGGCTTGTGGTCGGATCAAGGAGTTTTGCCAGCACCACTATTGTTCCGGCAGCCACGACAGCAATTATCTGGACCAGTGATGTGGCGGAGCTGGACCAGTCTGACCCCATGGGCCTCGTGGAGCCCAAAGCCCAGAGGATGCTAGTCACATACTGTGGACTGAGCTGGAATCAGCTTTAAATGTTATTCCACCATGTTAGGAAATTAGAGCTGTAGAAATCTGATGTCAAAACTGTGGTAATAATGTCATCACTGTGGCAACAAAAAGCTTGGAAGATACATAACTGATGGTCCATTGATGGTGTAATGTTTTGATGTAAACCATATGAAATGAGCTGACCTAATATTTATATTTTATACAGGCAACTTATATTACTTGTTTTTGTGTAATGCTTTGTATATCTATGAAATGTACTCTTTGATATAAACTGCAGGATTGTAGACTGTGCATAGGGACAAAGTGCTTCACGTCATACTCTGAAAGCCGCATTATTATGTAACCCACGCAACTTCTAGGCAAGACCCGCCCTTCAATAGCATTCTCACGCTACTATTGGCCAGGCGTCCATGCTTATTCAAGGTAACGTAACCCTATTTGTTCAGGTCCTATCCCCTGACCAATCGGCTATCCTAACCTTAACCACTCAGGGTCAATGCCTAACCCCAACCAATCAAGCTGCTTCGTAGGGCGGGACTTGCCTAGAAGTTACGTGGGATCCGTAATAACGCAGAATTGACGAGAAGGCAACGTCACGCAATACAAGTCAGTGGAGAGCGGGGCGTGGTTTTCCCCTCCAGTGGTGGCAGTTCCTAAATGTGATCTGTCTCCATACTGTCACACACCAGCTGGCTTCTTTTCTGAATTGAATATATATTTGAATATGCATTTTTATAAATGTTATTATTGATAATCTTCTGTATACTTTGCTTGTGCTAGAAAACAACTTTCAACGCCGTGATAGACTCCTTTGGCATGTTTGCTTTGTTTGTATGTTAATTATGTGTCATATTAAATCATATATACATATGTATATATATATATTTTTTTCTTCTTTTTCAGACACAAAATATATTTTTCAGACACTAAATTGTATTCAGTAGTTCTGTTAATAGTTACCTAAATAAAAACATATTGACATAGCTTTCAGAACTAAGCATTTTGCACAAACAACACATAAACCAATAGAAGACTGTGAACAATAGCATGGATTTTGATCAGAATTATCAAGAGAACCCCCAACACAAAATAAGACATCTACAAGAAAACGTTACGAGCCTGAATGTTCCTTTGAACCTAAAAAAATTGAAAAGCCCTAAATCATTCCTCAGAAATTAGCTTCACATGGATTTACAATCTGTGCAACATACCACACTCTATCTTTGAATCAACAATAACCAATAAAACTAGACTGGTCACACAACACTGGCGCTCTCTTCAGAAAGGGACAGAGCAGACTGTTCTTACTTCACTGCATAGTACTTTAAAAGTAATGCTAGCATACCCTGAAAAACTAACAACATTTTCCAGGATCGCATTAACAGTTTGGGCTCCAAGGTATTTGGTTAAACATAGATTTACTTAGGTAGAAACACTATGTAAATCTGGACAGAAAGTTAGGACAATGAATAAAGTAAGCCCTCTTGCAGGCTTTTAGGGCCCGAGGCCAGCTGCCTTGTTTGCCCATTGATAATCCAGTCTTGAATATTGCCATGGGGTAGAAAATGGAATGCATGTTTGCAGAGAAATTTTAGTTTTTGTAATTATCTATTTATCTATATCTATGATGTATTATATTTAAAGATTGTGAGACTTTTTATCATTGGATATAATATGATAAAACTTAGAAATCTACAGCCTTTGTATGGTCGGTGCACAGAACAGTGATACAATATCACCATCTAATGTTGAACTGGAAATATTACAGCAGATTTCTTCTTACAATGTGACCCTGCCTTTTGGTGTGTTTATGTGTGTGTGCACACTGCTACCCGTATGAGAATAGTGACCTTTGCAACATGCGTCCTCCTTATACACATTAATACTTCATGGTGGTGAAGCTGTGTGTTGTCCAATGATTAACTACTGGGCTGATAAGGCAGGAATAGGAGAGAGAAAGAAATTGGGGAAGAAAAAACACAGAGAGCGAAGGAAAGAAACACGTCAGATAGAGAAGTAAAATCAGCATAGATAAAGGAAGGACGTTGACTCAGCAGTTGCTGTTTGAGGGGAAAAAAAGAGGAAGAGGAAAGCTCTGACAGTGTCCAAGTGTGTGCAGCAAGTGCATGCTGAGTTTTCATTTTGCTGCTTTTCTCCTGCCGTGGTTCAATGTACTCCATGGAGGACACACAGGTGGCCAGGACCATAGAGCTGAATGATGGCACACAAATGCCAGTTTTGGGTCTCGGGACTTGGAAGGTAGCCTAAACACTCATTTCCTATTATTTTACAGTAAACAATCCAATTGTTAGCAATTTGTTTTCTTGCATACAGTTTGAGAGTAATGTTCTTAATTATGCGTTGTGAATACATGCATTTTAGATAAAAGAGTATTTACTGAATGAAGTAGAGAGGCAAGTGAAAATACTGGCTTCTGATAGGCAGATTATTCGTCCTCCCCCAGGGCAAATGGCACAGGACTTCCTCTCAGGCTGTACATGGAAGCTTATTTAGCTTTCTTGCCAAGAGTTAGAGAAGATCAAAATCAGAAAAGGATTTATTGCCACAAAAAGTTACACTTATGTGGAATTTGCCTTGGTGAATGGTGCATACATGAACAAACAAACAAACATATTAAACATGTATATGAAATAAACAATGAATACAGAAACAAATATATACATACAAACTAACTTGCATATGGAAAAAGAGGCTCATACCACTCTATCTGTGGCTGTGGCTCAGGTGGTAGAGCGGTCCAGACAGCTAGCTAGACTATCTGTCCAATCGGAGTTTTCTGTTGCACAACTAAAACTACTTTTGAACGTACACATATTCCACCTAAACAGTAGTAATTCTCCCATCCCAGAATGCTGTGTGGACTAGCCAGACCCTCTGTCTCAGCGCTGTGGAGGAAGGTCTGGCAATGCAAGACTACTGTGAATTAACTATGGAGCTTGAACAATTAGTCAATTAGCTTAGCATAAAGACTGGTGCTGCCAGAAATTCCGCCACATGTCCTTTTTTCGTCCGGATGTCTGTCCCCTTCCTCTTTCTTTGTTCCAAGTTGATAATATTTTCCAATGCACCTGCACAGAAGAATTTTTGGATGTGCGAATAATTTAGAAAAGCATGTCACGTGTTTTATATAGCGGGTAGATACTGTAGTGCTGGAGGTGTAAGAGAGTAAAGCTCATTTTAAAAATGTTTTACTTCTTGCAGCCCTCAAATCTTCCCCCCACCTCAGTCCAGGGTGCAGTGGAGGCTGCCATTGCAGCTGGCTACCGCCATATAGACACCGCTTACAGCTACAACAATGAGGTTGATATTGGCAAGGCTCTGTGCTCAAAGACAAAGCAGGGCATCATCAGGCGCCAGGACATGTTCATCGTCAGTAAGGTGGGTGCTGAGGAGAACAGACGTTACAGCAAGCCAGGGTGCAACATGAGAAGGGGAATACATTGTTTTTATTTTCACAACTGATGCATTTGTCTATGGCAGAGTAGGAAAAAACTCCTGTCACACTTAAAAGTGACTGAATCTTACACATAAAATAGGTTTTCTGATTAACTCAAAAAAGCTTTTGAGTTACTTAAAGGAAAAAGTATTGTGTTGTAGATGATGTTATGCATTAATGTGTGCTTAGATTTCTTACCTCTTTATATGCTTTTGTATGTTGCTGCCCTATGCAGCATATTGTTTACCTTTCTGTTAACACTCATGTCCTTTTTTAAAGTTGTGGTGTACCCATCATGCCCCAGAGGACATCCCTGTGTGCCTGAATAAGTCTCTGAAGGATCTCCAGCTGGACTATCTGGATCTTTACCTTGTGCATTTCCCTGTTGGCCTAAAGGTTGAGTGTAACTTTTTAAATATTTTTGACAGAATTTAAATCACACATTGCCAGACCTATCTGCACAGTGCTGAAGAGTTAGGTCTCGCTACACACTCTTGGATAGGAGAAAAAAAAATCGCTCTGGGTTGTTTTCATTTTTTTTAAATCAATCACTCAATCGTCTCAGTTGGCGCTAAGTCTGTAAAATAGTCTGGGGAAGGAACTTGTTTTGGTGGAACATTTGCACCCCACAAAAGAAAACGCCACACACAATATTAAATGAAGTTACTGAAGCTCACGTTACTGTTCATAGTACAGTAACGTGAGCTGTTTAAATTAGCTGGATACACGGTTTAACCATAGACTGTAACAGTTTAACGTAATTTGCTCTCACCAGTGTATCACTGTGTTTACCATGTCCATGGCATGTCCCGTAGCAAAAAGAACGGCAATGCATAGAGAGCGGACATCCTGCACGTCAGGCTTTATCTTGGAAATGTACTTCTCTTAATCCAGACTACGTGATTCTTGACCATCAGGGAGCTGAAACCCTCCAAATCAAACCCAGAGAATTGCTCCAAGACACTAATGGCTTGTCACAGTGTTATACACAACCATCCTAATGGGGTTGTGTTTCTAACCGCCTAACAAAATGTAACTTCAATTTAAACTCTGTTTTGGTCTCCACCAACTCCATAAAATACACAAGTATTAAAATGTAAATAAAAATATCTGTGTCTGCTTGAGGTTTGACTTTATTTAACCACTAGTCACTAGCTGTGTATGCTGTTTGGTGCTGGGCAGGTAGTGTACAGTGGACTTATCAAAACTCATCTGAAAACAGCAGCCTGCTTTTGCTTTAAATGGGGATAAAATGCTTTTATATGGGGGATTACTGAGAGCAGGGAAAGTCAACCATAGACTTTATGTGCAGGCCAGAGAACCACAATAATGGCCTATGGTCGGCTAAAACAGTTCATTCTCACTGCTTTGTCACTATGACAATCCTGTTCTAGTTACATATAATTTTATTCATTACCAATATCCAAAATATCACTGAATGCAGGTTTTGAGTTATTTCTGACTGTTTTTCTAAATGTTGTGTGTTAAATGTGTTTATTATCCTAAATATGTAATTATAGCACATTCCAGACATAAAGGGAATTTAAAGGGCTTTACATAAACAAAAACATGCAAAAAAATGAAACAGAAAATGTGACAGGTCCCAAAAAAGAGAGAGAAAAAAGAGGGAAGTAATTATAAATGTTGTGAAAAGGACACATGCCATATCTTTGCCATGAAGCATTTGTTTGACTGCTACCTTAACATTTCTTCCTAGAAAATGGGTGATGAACTTTTCCCAAAGAAGGATGGGAAGATGCTGACCTGTGACATAGACTATGTGGATGTATGGAGGGTAAGAACACATGTACTCTTTCTCTTTGTATGTGCACTGGCACCTCCACAGCTGCCATATACAGTATATGCAGCTCTACACATACATCTACAATATCTTATACAATGTCTGTTGTTGTGTGTGCAGGGGATGCAGGCCCTGCAAGCATCAGGAAAGGTGAAGAGTATTGGTGTGTCCAACTTCAGCATCCTGCAGCTGGAGAGACTTCTTGCTCTGTGCAGGGTGCCTCCTGCTGTCAATCAGGTATTATATAACATTTACATATAGTTGGGTCGTCCTAATAGTGTGTTCCATGCTGGTGTCACACCCGAGTTGAATGCGTTTCATTTACAAGTCAGATTTTTCATTGGTTTCATTAGCTCTAGCCAGGTTAGCCATTGTTAGCAATACCAGTTGTCCACAGTATACAGCATAACAACATGTCCACAGATAGAAGTTGGACAGGACTGTGTGTATGACACAATATCTAGAATGTTGATTCTGGATAGGGATAATATCCTTGTGGATATCTGAAATGTTCTTTTTGACTAGGAGGAATTGAATTACGGTTATATCTGACATAGGCTAAATAGCCAGTCTAGCTACAGTATTACATGTTAAAACGGCCACTTTAAAATTAGTTTTGACTACTACAATCAAAGTTGAAGATATCTTGAAAACTATTTCAATGTTGTGGATTTTTTAAATTACCATTCTGACTAGATAGAGAATATGATTTTGACAAGGAGAAATGCTATTATGGATATCTAAAAGGTAATTTTAGATAGGAGTGTGATTAAATGTTAAAACGGCATGCCATAGTGATGATGTAATGTTATTATGTGATGAATTGTTGATGTAATGTAATAATGTGATGTAATCACATTGCATCATTTAATCATCATCATGTAATGAGTCACAGGTTATGCTTTTACATCAACATTAACATTAACATAACATTGTTGTGTAGGGACATCAGCATCCATATGTGTTCAGCTTTTGTTTGGTGTTATGTCATCCATAGATCGAGCTACATCCCTACCTGGTGCAGACAGATATGATAGAGTTCTGTAAATCCAAGAACATCGCCCTGACTGCCTACAGTCCCTTTGGCTCGCCTGCGAGACCCCCAGAGCTGTAAGGCACACAGCAACACTCACACATTCCACTGACTCACAACCCGAACCCTCCCCGCCAATCAGTCCCAAAACGTCCCAGTTAGAGAGGAAATGCCGTAAACATATTCTTTGTAAATCTTTACAATCATTCCCCAAAAGAACCAAGCAGGCCTGCCTTTTTGCACGGTCCAAATGTTCTTCAAAACGTGACATTTTCAGCGTGTAGCTTGCTAGCTCGAAGTTGGTTGTTGATGTTTCCTGAAGCAAAGACGTTTGAGAACGGCGACACACAGAGGTTTTATTTTCTTAATAATTCCACACTCTCTGAGCTTGAGTTGATTTGGAAGTAGTCTAGTCAAATATACAGCTCACAAGGATATGAGCATGCAGAAAAGGTGGGGTGGGTCCGGATGTTTCTGATGCAGACTGAAGTAGGATCAGTCTAGTGGAATATGGAGTGTTGAGTGCGATAGAAATGTATTATATCCATCAAGCCTACTGATTCTTGTGAATTTATGAATCCTGTGCTCTGGTCTTTTGTATACTGCCTATGATAGGGTCAGAGGAGACACTGATCCACATAAGCTCCTGGAGGACCCAGTCGTAGCAGATATAGCCAAGAAGCACCGACACAGCCCTGCACAGGTCAGTGTGAGTCTATTGCATGTGTGCAAGTGTGTGTGTGTGTATTACTTTGTTTTTAACAGTGGTATTCTCCTAGGTATTGCTGAAGTACCATGTGCAGCAGGGTATTGCAGTCATCCCAAAGAGTGATAAGCCTCATCACATCCTTGAAAACACAAAGGTAAAACATATTAAAAAAACACATGCATATAAGGGCTATGGCATGCCATTCAGGTGTGGTAAGCATTTTGTCCTTAAAAAGATTGTACTGTATACATATTGTAGCCTGGAGACAGTGTGCATGCATTATTTTTTTCATTGGATTGACAGACTTCACCATCCCTACAGCCCTAGGGTGCCTGAAAAAGTAAAACTAAAATGTCCCTCTTCTCATGATGCATAATGCCAGTGTTGTGTCAGCATTCACCACAACATGCAATGTGCATAAATGTTATCATGGAGTATGTGATTTATTAGGGACGCAGATGATGATAATGGCTAAGTTGACCAAATAGGCAATAAGCACCAAAGTAGTGTATTTCCCCTTTGAAGGGCTGGTCTATTTTTCCATGTTTTTGTGTCTAAGTGACTGATGGGAACAACAATTGTTGAAATTGGTCCAGTATTAAGCAAGACCAGTGCAGCCGACTGCCACGATACAGGCTGCAATGTAATCACACTGGGCATTGTGCACAGTCAATTTACGTCCACTAAAAGTTCTGTTTTGTGTCTGACAACATTATGAAAATGATTCCTACAGGTATAGACCTTTTAGTTAAAGAGTAAGATCCTTTTAGTTTAACCAGAAACAGCTTTGAGGTCGCCATCGCCAAACCCACCAGCAGGGGCGGCGCCAGAGATGTTCTTTTGCTGGTGCTTTGGGGTTGCTGGACGTTTCAGTGAGGGTCTCTGAAACGTTGAGTTTCCCTTGACACAAATATAGCCTAACATTACACACACTCACGCAGATGCCCACCCACCTCCACCGCGGTTTACTAAGCAAGCGAACGAGAGAGATTGATTTAAAGTTGCCGATACAACAGCACCATAGAACTCTGATTAGCCCACCAAACATATTTCAAATACCAGCCAACCAGCCGGGTTCAAACAATCATTACTGCAGCTCTCATACAGTGGCTCAGAAGAGTAATGCAGCAGGCCAAATACACCACACACATAAAAACACACGCGCCTGTAGGCTATCCTCACAGTTTTCACACTTGCACATATGGTTAAAATAATGTAGTCATGTCTGTAGTGACTTGTGGCCTGGCTGTGCGGTCCCCTGGTCTGATGTCATGTACAGCAGGGTGACGTTAAGCCTCCTCAGCAGCAATCACGGCCGTGGTCAGCTCATCTTCCTCCGGCCGCTTTTCTTCGTCCCGGTTGGTGACAAGTTCACCATATCTCTCAGTCTCATTTACAGGTTGTGATAAAGTCTCCACACCTTGATGTTTAGGGAGTAAAAAACTATCCATTGCTGGCGTAAGACTCACTTCTCTAATCCTAACCAAATATTGAGCTCTTCTTCTTCTGTGTGAAAATGTTACTGTGGAAGTAAGGTCAAAAGTTCAATGTGAGCTGCACCCTTTGGCCGAATACGATCACCTGTGTTTTTTAGCCTAAAAACAATTGGTTTGTTTCATTAATGTATTTATTCATTTTTCAAATATAAATTATACTATTTACACGTTAATTGTTTATTTATAAATAAATCAACCACAGCAATTTCTTGGGGATGCTAAGGGGGTGCTACGGCAGTCCTAGGCGTAGCCCTATCCCATCCTGGCCCCGCCTATGCCCACCAGACTCCATTTACAGTAAATAATCACTACTTTTAGTGTGTATAGAGCCAGCATATTTCCACATGTAAATGGGTGAATAAAGGGTTTATTTCAACCAAACTAGAGTCATGATTATTGGAACAGTGGAAAGATGAACCAAGATGGCTTTTGTTAGCTTTATTCTGTTTCTGTCGACTTTGAATAAAAGTCCTCCTATTAAAACATACTGTAGGAAAACAAGGTCCACAACAGAAGTTACCCTTTTACTGTACTGCAAGACTTATAAAACACTATTGTCTAGTACTAACATTTAAATTATGAGCATCAATATAGTTGTTTGTAAAGACCCATTGGTCAAAAATAGTTTCAATGTTTGTGCAGATGTTTGACTTCAGTCTGACTGAAGAAGACATGAGAGCACTAAGAGGACTGGACCGAGGGTGGAGGGCCTGCATGCTCGAGGAGTAAGTCAACACACAGCAAGTTTTCTGCAAGGTGCAGCTATTTTCCCAGTGCTGATTGTTGTTCTGTTTCTCAGAATCAAGTCTCATCCGTACTACCCCTTTGTCTGAGGCTGCCAGGAGAGTGGAGAGAACAGACAGCACACTGGATCTACGCATAATTGTCAGACCAGCTACACGCAGTCTACTGTACCTGCAGTATCACACACTGTAATTCATCAGTGACTTGTTTACATAATAACAATAGAATATGAAGAGGGAAGACAAATCTGAGGATGGTTGCTCTTATTTGCTTCTGCTAAGTCACATTATTCAAAAGCACAACATTTATTTTCAGTGTTATGCAGCTGATACACAGATTTACCTCCCCCTAGAGAGCCTAATTACAAAAACAAATTAACTTACCTCAGTAACTGTCTGAGACATCAAATCCTTCTCCAGCTCAATGAAAATAAAACTGTAAATGTTCTTTTATTTGGAAAACAGCATTTGACCAACATTACTTTTCGTCATCTCATCCATTGGTTAAATCCCCTTTAAAATCACATGCAAAAAAACTTGGGACTCGTATTTCACGTTTGAAGACTTAATGTAACTTAATGTACTGTAGCTCTGCATCATCTCCAAACTTCATTCTTTCCCTTGATATCCACCTGCCAGTGGTGCAATGTAACTAAGTACATTTACTACTGTACTACAACTTTGAGGTACTTATATTGTACTCTAGTCTTTTCTCTTGATTCTTCTAGTTCTATTTCATAGGCAAATATTGTACTTTTTACTCCACAACATTAATCTGACAGCTTTAGTTACTAGTTAATTTACAAATTAAGATTTCTGCACACAAAACACATGTAGTTTATAAAATACTACCCAACAATATAATGCCGTACAGCTGAAATGATTATCCAATTAAACACTTAGTTGATTGACAGAAGTGATTTTTCTGCATTGAGTACTTTAACTTTTTATACTTTAAGTATGTTTCCCTGATGACACTTACATACTTTTACTTAATAATTAGTATGGGAGAAAAGGGAAATATTTTGTGAAATGGTCTGAAAGTTATATTCATACAATTAGCCTTTGTTACCACTTAGTACATAACATGCAAATAAAACCACTGTAGATTGAGCACTGTGTAAAACGGTTACAGCTTGTTTTTTAAAAACGACAACACGTCCCTAGAATTTCTTTTATGAATATAAAAGGTCCCTGGCACAGAAAAAGGTTGGGAACCACTGCTGCAAAGCCCTTTGGATCAACTGTGTTGCGTGTAAAGTGCTTTATAAATAAAGTTGATTTGATTCAGCTTCCAAATGTGATCGTAATGAATGTGACCAACACATTTTAGGTCATTAATAAGCTCTGAAAAGTGACTTTTCTAATGTTTTTAATGTTACACAATCAATTCTTTTTTAATTAAAGGCAATTTGACAGGTTAAGACTTGCAAATGCAAAGTCCAATAAAAGATTCTGAAAAATTTATGAAATTTCGCTACAATATACAATAGTGAACATTATCATTTTCTTGCATGAACTCTCTAAATATGTGTTAAGGTAGGCAGTGGGGGATGGACCTTGAAAAAGCACAAAACTATATGTGCTTTGGTTTCGGAAGGTCCTGACACACCAAGGCGACCGCTGGCCGTCGGCCGAATAGCCAATTCATCTTATTGGCTGTTCAGCTTGGAAACAAGAGTGAGGAAAACAAACAGACGACTGTGAGAGGCACAGGGAAGGCCTGCAAGTATCATGTGTAACAGAGATAGACTGCAAAGATGCAACAGACTGGCATAGAAGACCCTGTATGTAGAAAGGGTTTTCATAATTGGCAGTTTGACATCAAGTCATTTTGAGCCTCTCTTCCGCATTTGTGTATAAGTGGGCATTCACACCACCCGCGTCGGCCGTCAGATGGTGCTGCAAAAACCCAGGTCTTTCCATTCATTTTTAATGGGCTTTTGTTTATATTCAAATTCTTGATTTTCTTAACCTTCTTATATTTAGAGAATGTGCAAGATGCACCTACAACACCAAAACAAATTCCTTGTATGTGTAAAAAAACATACTTAGCAATAAAGCTTTTCTGATTCTGATTTGGAATCTTTACCAAAAAATTTATAAAAAGTGGTAACCATTATTACCACTTCTCTTCCTTTTTTGATGCTGCAGTCCCCCTGAGATTGTGAGAAAATGAATAGGGACATAACAAAATATGTATCTTATATAAAAAAAAGATTTTGTATCAGAAATATGTATCAGGCTTGGTCTCAGTCAAAGGTCAGGCCCTGTATTTTTGGACAAAGAAAAAGTCCCTCATCACAGTTGTTACATGGGGTGTAATCTTCCTTTTATCCCTTTTCCCACCTAGTTCTTCTTCTCTGGAGAGGGTGATGATGGTGAGGGCTTCAAAGTGCACACACATGCTGAGGCCCCTGCGGTGCGATTCGGCAGGTCAGGTCCCCTAAGCCATGAGCGCATCCAGGGGTAGTACACCTGAGTGGCTCTGGAGAACTCCATACCCTCCCAGCTGTAGCCCCCGAGCACAAAGATTCTGTCTTTCCAGACTGAAAGCCCTGCCTCGCTGTTGGGCAGCAGCAGTGGTGACACCCGGGTCCACTGGCTGCTGCTTGGGTTGAAAGATTCCACTTCCAGGATGTCGAAGCGCTCAGTGGTGTCTGCGTTGTCATCGCTGCCCCCGATGGCGTAGATGAGGTGGTTAAGGGAGGCCATGCAATGCCAGCCCCGGGCCACAGACATGGGCTGTTGTTCCACCCACACATCACAGTCCGGGCATGAATTATAACTCAGGAAATCTCGGCGGTACGGGCCGATCTGAGAGTCGTGACCGCCTGAGATGCAGACTACACCCTTGTAGACGGTCCCAGCATGGGCATAAGTAGACCTAGAGAAGACAGGATTCAAAAAGCCAAATTTAGCACTGCAAAAAAACAATAGCTAAAGAAAAAATCAACATCTATGATAAAGCTCCAGAGACTCTATGGTGGTGGAGACCTCACATCTTTGGCAGAGTTCAAAACAAAAAGCTGGCAAAACAATAAATGGGCACAAGAAGTATAATGACAGGAGGGCATATATAAATCACCATATTCTATACCAAATACCTCGATATCGATACTGCGGCGAAATCGTCGGGTTGACTATTGGTGCTTTCACAAAAAATGTTCACAATGAGATTTAGATAAATAATCATCAATAATGTGGATCTAACGAGGAAGTGGACGAGGTTAAACAATAGAACAGCTGGAACAGTCTGGTAAGTTCACCCTAACGCGCACACAAACATTCAGAAGATTACAATTTTAAATATTGCCATGTGAAATTGCATTATGATATGATCTGCTTGCGCGCTTTCACTTCACGCATGAGCAGATCAGTTTCTTCCCATGAACATCTCTCCTTCCTGCTCAGCAAATCCTCCATCATAACAGCTATGCTCCAAGGTGTGTGTACACACACACACACACACACACACACACACACACACACACACACACACACACACACACACACACACACACACACACACACACACACACACACACACACACACACACACACACACACACACACACACACACACACACACACACACACACACACACACACACACACACACACACACACACCTAACCTATTGGTAGTGCAATTTGAAAAGTCAGCATCCACCAAAGCCATACAGGATGATTAAGAATTATGTATTATATTATATACAATGCACATTAATCAACATTTCTGTAAATGTCAGTGTTAGCCAGTCTAATTTTCAACTGTAGTCCTAGTTACCCAGCATGCATGTCTTGATGTTGGGAGGAAACCGGAGCACCCGGAGCACACCCACGTAAACACGGGGAGAACATACAAACTCCACACAGACAGGCCCTGCCCTGGACCAGTGATGGAACTCTGCAGTGCCAACTTGCTGTGAGGCAGAAGTGCTAACCACTGAGCCACCGTGCTGCCGTGATACATCCTCGGGGAACCACAAATGCCAAATTTCATGGCAATCCAATCATGAGAAAAAGTTGCCCGTGAAGCAGCAGACCCAGTAGTAAAATGTGTTCCTACCTGGGCAGTTCTGCCACATAGGACCAGCTGTCCTCAGCGGGATGGTAAACCTCCACAGAGGACAATGTTCTGGTATCATTCCTCCCACCCACGGCGATTAGGCACTCTCCCATCGCCCCCAGATAAAAATCTGCTCGCTGCTCGTTCATTGGAGCACCCTGGGAAAGCATCACAGTGTCAATGTGTCTGGTCTATGCAGCTGCCGAAAGACAAGCAGATTGGGAATCTTCTTTTACTCTGATGCCTCCTCAGATAAGTTTAGTTTGGTGTATTTGTTTCACAGAAAATGAAATACAAATTACATTGAAGAAATACAAAAATACATGTGAGAGTGTGGTAGAAATGGCTTATTCAAAAACCACAACCAAAAGAAAATACACAAATGTAGACATACAAAATTAACAGAATAATTGCCCTATTTACAGTACAAACAAATGTTTCTAAGAGTTTTCCCCAAAATCACACAGTTAAGACAGCAGTCTATTTTTCGTCAGATTAGCTCGACGGCTGAATGTTCTGGTACTTTTGTTTGTGCTTGAGTTGGGATGAACATCCAAATCCACATGATCAAATCCAGCAACCCTGGGCACAGCTCAACCAATGGCACACTAGCAATATGAGTGTAAAAGTTTTTTGGAAATTTCCCAAAATTTTGGATCCCACATGACCTCTTTCACAGCCATTGGCAGGAGCACCTTTACAGCAGTTTGATAGACTTTTTTTTCCCATAAGCAACCCTAACTGCCTGAAGGGGCTCGGTAGATGATGACAGGCTAAATGCTGATATCAAGAACATTTTAAAATGGCACTTCATCTTTTGGGATTTATTTATTGTATTAGGACAATACTCTTGTGTTGTCTTCCCGTCGACTGTGCAACTTTTTGTTTTTCTGGGTAAAAAATAAATAAAAAATGTTCACTTTACCCGACCTTTTAAGTCACTTTTATCCAAGTTTGTATTTTGATTTTTTCTGCATCTTTTAAAGATTTTCAATGTTCTTTTATCAATTTCTTTTTTCAAATGTTAAAAAAAAATGAATAAAACACTCAAATTCAATGAAAGTAGTGAAGTGATCATTTATTTTACTTGTGAAGAGCGTTGTAGGGTGACGTTACAAATTTTTTTTTAATTTGGTTGAAAGGAACCCAAATTCCTGATATAGAAACTCTTTGAAAATGGGTCAAATTTATCATTTAACATGAATCAATGTTTCTGTAAATGCACCAATGTTAGCCAGGCGGCGTAATTTCAACTCTAGTTCTAGTAACCTAGCATGCATGAGTTTATGGTGGGAGGAAACCTGATCACCCACGCAAACACGGGGAGAACATACAAACTCCACACAGACAGGCCTGCCCTGGACCGGGGATCGAACTCTGCAGCGCCAACTCGCTGTGAGGCAGAAGTGCTAACCACTGAGCCAACCCTGCTTTACTGTATACACTTCATTTGTAAACTGAGAAGTATTTGACAAGGAGAATGGATGTGACTCTTTGGTACAGTACCGTGGTCCACTTGTTGTGGCGGGGGTCGTATCTGTGCAGGTTACAGGAAGCGCCTCCACCGTTGTCCCTGGACGAGCTGCCACCAGCAGTGAAGATGAAGCCCCCCAGCACTGCCAGGCGGTGGTGGCTCCGCTCTGACGGCAGCGCAGTTTCCACCACCCAGTTTTTCTCGTCACCGTCCAGCCAGCAAA
Organism: Perca flavescens; assembly: GCF_004354835.1. NCBI lineage: Eukaryota > Metazoa > Chordata > Actinopteri > Perciformes > Percidae > Perca > Perca flavescens. The sequence goes on along the minus strand of NC_041338.1, from coordinate 494,248 downwards.
CATTGGCGCTGAGCTCCTCTCCACGTTCTGACACCTAGCAGTAAAGGGAGGAGGTTACAGGAATCCATGTTAGGCAGGGACGGAACGATACACTCAACTCTTATGAGTTATGATTTGATACTACGTATAAAAATAAATTAAACTCAGTTTACGATTTCAGGTTCCGGATTTGATTTACTCACAAATTGGTCCAATTCAGGCACTAGGGTTGTAATATCTTAAACAAAAAGTGCCATTAAAGAAAATATTTCTTTCTTTCGAAGTGAGAACAAATATTCTATATGAACACATTTTCGAGCAAATAAATAAAGAAGGTAAATGGTTACATTTGATTTTGATACTCTCAAAATTAAGTCATCATTATTATCAAAGTAGACTCGCATAGCCAGACCTTCCTCCACAGCGCTGCAGAGGAGGGCGAGTCCACACAGCATTCTGGGATGGAAGAAAACGTGTTCTAGTTTATTGGCATTTCTTTAAACCAATCACAATCATCTTTGGTGGACGGAGCAACGATGCCTCTGCAACAATCCCGTAAATTAAACATCGTCGATATAGACCACTTTGACGATAGTCTATATCGACAACGTTTCACTAGTCAGACCTTCCTTTGCAGCCCTGTGGAGGAAGATCTGGCAATGCAAGACTATCATCAAAGTGATTGGTCACCATCACACATGGGTACCTCTCCTCCAATCAGCAGTAGGCGCTCTACACCTCCCCTCGGCGCGGTGCGTCCTGTTTGCAGGAGCGGCTGGGCGCTGGGCCTGGCGTGATATGCCTCAGCTTCCTCCAGCAGGGCCTTGCAGCTGGCATCCTCCGTCAGCAGGGCCCGCACCGCCGGCAGCACTCGGCCCATCAGGTCCTCGGCTGGCACCAGAGGGAGGCGGATGTGGGAGAGGAGCTGTGCGGTGTGGGCGGCCCGCTCAGGAGTCTGGCTGAGCCACTGCAGGGTGGCCTGGAGAAGGGCCTCCTCGCTGTCATGCTGAACCTGAAGATGACGAGAGGAGCTCAGATATTTGTTGAAGATATCTATATTTATATTCTACCTAGAATAAACATTTTAGATATCGGCAATAGGATTCTTACCAGAAAAAATAATATATAATATCTAATCATTTTGACTAGTACTAGTCTTGCATTGCCAGACCTTCCTCCACAGCACTGCGGAGGAGGGTCTGGCTCGTCCACCCAACTTTCCGGGATGAAAGAAAAAACGTGCTCTGGTTTATTGGCATTTCTTTAAACCAATCACAATCGTCTTGGGCGGGGCTAAGCTCCGGAGAGAGCCACGGTGCCTCTGCTAAATAGTCTCAGGAAGGAACTGGTTTTGGTGGAACATGTGGACGTTCAAAAGTAGTTTTAGTCGTGCAACAAAAAAACTCTGATTGGACAGATAGTCTAGCTAGCTGTCTGGATTTACCCTGCAGAGATCTGAGGAGCAGTTAACCATAGTCCTCACAAATCCACCGGAGGTTAGAACGCCAACACAGAGACAGAGGAAGGGGACGGACATCTGGCCGAAAAGGACATTGACGGTTGATATAGACTAGACTACAAATGTAATTAAGGATCAAGAATAAATGTTCAATGTCCACACATAAACAACGTAGAGTAATTACCTGGCCACTGGAGAGGTAGGATGTGAGTTTGTGTAAAGGAATGCTGTGAGAGAACTCAGGGGTGAAAGAGAGCATGGCAAAGCGTGCGAGGATGAAGTCATCGATGCACGTCTCGAGTGGCTTCAGGCTGTAGAGCAGCGCCAGCTCCTGCAGGTGAAGGTAGTTGTCCTCACTCAGCTCCTCCTTCAGGTAATGGCCACAGACTTCCACCACTGGACCCACCTGAACAACAGCAGCCTTTTACATCTCACAGGTCTTCTTTATAATGAAAAAGCTTTGTTTCCATCATAATATATAGTTATTTTAATCTCCTAACAATTTAATGGGGAACACTTTATTTTTACCTGTTATTAAGCATTTGTAAGCACTATACAAACTATGAATAAATGCACCGTAACTTCCTCTAACTACACTTGCCACTGCCAACCTTGCTCACATTTTACGCTGACATTTTTTTGTCCCTTTTTGGTTTTCTTTTTATTACAATATCTGCGGTAGCTGGTTCCATTTTGTTGAAAGTGGGGAAGGTAATGCATTCTCACCATTTAGTTTTGGCCTATAGCCGTTTGTCCTTCTGTCTTTCACATACAGTGTAACCTTGCATACCTGGACATATCTCCACAGTGCTGTGGTCTGGCTACATCGCTTATCATTCTGGGATAGGGGAAAAGAAACCTTCTGGATTGTTTGCATTCCTTTACTCGAGGCCAGCGGGCCAAATCCGGCCCCTCACAAATTTTTATACGTTTTTTTCAAACTGCAAAAATTTGGCAGATTTTCTAACTTTGAGAATGGGATGCATCAACAGTGCCCTTGCAAAATAGAAAGTGGAAATCCGGCAAGTGAGAGACGCACCAGATGTCAGGCTCTATCCCAGCACCGTACATCCGAAAGATATACTGTATATCTATACAAAGAAAGTGCCCAGTTTCTAACCTGCAGAAAGTGGGCAGCTTCCAGCACATGGTCAATGTTTTCTTCATCCAATGGCAGCTTTCCAGTGTACAGTGAGTCCACTACAGTCTTCAGACCGATGTAGGACATGCCAACCAGCTCCACCTGCAAAGGGGAAGAGAACAACAGAGGTTAATCAGGAGTGGGACAAACAGAATGCTAATGTCTGGTTACTCCATCCCACTACACATTTATCACAGCAAATGAGCTATCTTAACCCTCATGCTTTCCTCGGGTCAAATTTGACCCATTTTTAAAGTTTTTTATATGAGAAAATATAGGATGTACAAATAAGTGCCAAAAATGTCAAAAATAAACTAAAAAATTGGAATTGTTAGAATAGCAATAAACAATCCAAAAATGTCAAAAACTTTGAAAAAAGCACCAAAAACGGCAAAAAAACGGGAAAAACATTGAAAAAGTGACAAACCCGTTGGAAAAAACGCGACAAAATGTCAGAAAAAGCAATAAATATGTTGACAAAAAGTGACCAAAAATGTTGGTAAAAAAGCAGCAAATGCGTTGAAAAAACAAACAAAAAACCTTTAAAAAAAAAAGCAACTAAAACAACAAAAGTGTTGTTTTTTTTCATGGTCGATGGGGAAGACAACCCAAGGGTAAATTACTTTACTATTACTAATCTCTACCTGGAAATGGAGCCAGACAAAGCGAAAGGAATGCAGTTTTTTAGAAAGGAAGAGACACAAAGAAACAAAGGCTGGGACAATGATTCTTTTGCGATAAATGGGTGCTGATTTGATTTGTATTGCAATTTTTCATTTATTGCGATTCTAGAAGTATTGTGATTCGATAGTATTGAGTATTGCGATTTTCTTTTCCTTGTTTAACAAAACCTAAAGTTGAATAATACACTTCTAGAGACAACGGCCCTCATTTATGAAACGTGCGTACGACCTAAAACAGGCGTACGCCGATTCCTACGCAAAGCTCGGCATTTATCAATTTGGACGTGAGCGTAGGCTGCGATCAAATCTCACGTCTGGTCTGAACTCGTGTACGCAAGTTCTCGAGTCAGTGTGGACTTGCGGTGCAGCATATAATCAGTTTAACAGGAGAAGCAGAAGTCATCAGTTGATCACATATCAGCAATGGCAGATCTGGCTCTTTTAGAAGACCTCTATGTGCCAGTCTGCAACATTGTTTTAGCCTGGGGGGTTCTGCACAACATCTCGCAGGAAAACACGGTGCCATAAATGTAGCGATGGAGCCAGATGACCCGATGCCCAGAGAGCAGTGTCCAGAACAGCCCCAACTGAGGGCTATATGAAGGAGACAGGATATTATTCCTCACTTTTAAAATGTAGCCTATAGTGTTATGTTTGGCAATGATATTCAATACAGGAAACATGACGATGCACAACATTTTTATTTATTCTTCAGGTTTTTGTTTCTCTTTCAAGTGAATGATTTATTTCTGCCATTGACCAAGTTATTTTGGCTTGTTTGTCCAGCCCCTCTGCTGTCAGGAGACAGGGTCCAGCACGGGGGGGAGGACACGCGCTCCCCTCAGCTGTTGCCTCGTTCCGACAAACACGAGTAAAATAAAAGACACTGCATAAACTCCGCTACCGTGTGTTTATTTAATTATAGGTACACCTACATGTAGGCCTAATAGATTGCAATAGAAGCCTGTATATTACTATTAGGACTATAGAAAATGTGTCAAGGATGTATAAATGAAATAGGCTAAACTTCAGCTGGAGTCCGATTTACTACGGCAACACTGTTGACCGCATCAGTGATCTCTTTTCATCCCGCATTCTTTCTACAGCCTTTAATACCAGTTTTCAGGCTGCCAAAAAGTACACACGTTAGTGCAAATGAACCGGAGATATCAGGGTTTCAATCTCCACCTCTGAAAAGTTCCGCTTCTCAGCCGGATTACATCTCGCCATGTCGTAAATTGTAGGGGCGAGGCCTCAAAACCCAGAATATATTGGGGCGTGATATTTAAATGACGATCGTTTCCAGCCGCCGCATTTATCAATGTACGACCATTCTTACGCTCGGATTGGTGTGATACGAACTTTTCATGAATCCCACGTGAAGCCTGTCGTAAGATGATTTCTGCGCTCATATCTGCGCTGGTTTCTACGTTAGGTTGATAAATGAGGGCCAATATATCTTATAGTGCTCATATTATGCTTTTTGGCATTTCCCCTTTCCTTTATTGTGTTATATATCTTTTTGTGCACGTTATAAGTTTAAAAAGTGAAAAAGCCCAAAGTCCCCCCCCCAAAAGGACTTACCATCTCCAACAGAAAACACTGTTCACAAACTGCTCCAAACAGCTCTGTTGCCTTTACTTCAGAGACAAATGCTCGTCACTTTGTAACACACGTTATAATGCTCGCCTAGCTGCTAGCATGGCACGCCCTCATACTCTGCTTCTGACTGGCTAGTAGTCCTTACCTAGCTACTGTCAGGGCACGGCCTCATACTCTGCTTCTGGCTGGCTAGTAGTCCTTACCTAGCTACTGTCAGGGCACGGCCTCATACTCTGCTTCTGACTGGCTAGTAGTCCTTACCTAGCTACTGTCAGGGTCCTGATACTCTGCTTCTGACTGGCTAGTAGTCCTTACCTAGCTACTGTCAGGGTCCTCATACTCTGCTTCTGACTGGCTAGTAGTCATTAACTAGGTACTGTCAGGGCACACCCTCATACTCTGCTTCTGACTGGCTAGTAGTCCTTACCTAGGTACTGTGCATGTGTGACTCCCAACAAAGATGGAACAGAAGTGAGGGCATATCATAGTGGGGGTCTGGGTGTCCTCCCCAGGAAACTTCTGAGCATCAAAGACTTCATTTCCTGCATTCTAACACACTTTTATACACCAATTCACAGTGAAAACACCTTTACTTAGCCTATGCAAAGAAAAAAAAACACAAACGACATTCAAAATATATCAAAATTATAATGTGTGTCATTGGGCATTTTTAAGTGGGTATATGGAAATCCTGAAGCTTTCTTAGTGGGTATACTGCGTATACCTGCGTATCACGTAGACTACACCATTGGTATAAAATGTATTTCATTTGTAAAGAAGTACATAACATTTTCTGCTTTCAGTCGGTTTCACTGGAAACGGATATGATGTAGTGTGCGGTACCGTAAAAATCACAAGACATACGTGAATCGATGTAGCTCCCATTGTTCAAATGATCTATAGAGTTCCCTGATATTCCCCAGTGTAGAAACATTTCTTTGCGTGTACCTCCTCCTGGTGTTGCTCCCTCATGCCCAATGTGAACATGGCATGGAAGTATGGGCTGGAGAGGGCCAGCAGGGCTCGGTGAGCAGGGATCCGCTGCTTGTCAGCCACCAGCACCACATCACAGAAGTGGTTGCGCATCCGCTGCTTGTTGAGGCCCCGCAACACATCCTCAGCATTCCTTAAGTACCACACCTGCCAGCACAACACGTTTGTTGAAGGTCTTGGGAGAGCTTTTTTTTACCCTCTCCAAAAGGGTTACAATTTGACATCCTGTACTGCTACAACTTTAATTTCTAGTCATAGTTCTATTATCTTTATTATTACTATAAGAAGTATAAGTATCTGTATCATTGTCTCTGTGTCCCATCCAACAGCGGCAAATGGGCTGCCTGTCTGTGGTTTCTGCCTGTAAAAAGAACGTTTTTGCCTCGCCGCTGTTGCACCACATGCTTGGCCTCAAGGACACGCACAATGACTTCTGGTGCAAAACGCAGAATGTAATCTATACTGTGTTTGTTTACAAGAAAACTCCACATGGTACCTTTTATTATAAGTGCTGCTCACTACAAATAATTCAAAAATAAATGTTGTAATTGAATAAAAGTTTGTAGAGAGACATTGATATGTGCACACTCTATTGACTGTCTTCTGAGATTCTGGTATTTTAATAAAGTCATTAATAATCTGACCAGTAGAGATGATAGGTCATGTGAGAGTTCCTAGGGACAGACTGTGGCTCAGAAGAAATGAACTATTCTGTACATTTGACATAGCAGCTGGCAAAGCATTCACAAACCGTTCAACGTAATCAGAATGTAACATGTCGAGAGAATACTTTACTGTAGTGTCCTGAAACACTGTCCTGCCTCAGCAAGTGACACTCATCCCTGCAAGTGGGCTTCACACACACACACACACACACACACACACACACACACACACACACACACACACACACACACACACACACACACACACACACACACACACACACACACACACACACACACAGACCTTGGATTCACTGTAATTGGATTCACTGTCAATGGATTCACTGTCACTGATCCGCTGGGGCCGGGTTGGCATCATCATCTAAAGCACACACACACACGCACGCACGCATAACACACACAAACACAAATGATTGCAATATTAGTGTGTAACAACTCTGCTTAAGTAATGTGCTCCAGTCCTAGTAACCTACTAAATTAATCCCCCACTGAAGCGATTTAGCCTAAAGTTACATGGAACTGGACGTATAGAGTACTAACGTTGCAGTGTGTAATGACACACACACACACACACACACACACACACACACACACACACACACACAGATGTGTGCATAATGACAGCTTAATATTAATCTTGCAACATATAGGCTAAGTACAATACAAACCTATTTGGAACATATTCCTTAACATGCCAAAGGTAAAACAAAACAAACAAATACAAAATAAAGACCCATAACAACCACACACACACACACACACACACACACACACACACACACACACACACACACACACACACACACACACACACACACACACACACACACAGCTTACATGTGGACGTATCGTGGAGCAGAAGGTATAGGAGTAGGCAACACTGTGATACAGTCAACAGCAGCTCTTGCTAGCGCATTTTAGCACATGAAGGACAAGCAGCTGCCTTTTTTTGGAGGAAACGATAACAATGCGACTCTTTTCAACGACGACACAAGCTGCACCGCTTCCCGAAACAGTCTCTTGTAACACAGTCACTTCTTACAGATACATATTCCTGTAAATACTGTTTTTTAGACCACAGAAAGAGCTGAACAATGCAGAGTATCGCCAGCTGAGCATAGTATATAAGCAGCTGAGCTAGCCTCAACACACGGTCTTCCGGTTTTTGTTTTCAGAATAAAAGAACATTCGGGTGATAATCATAAAGTCTATGATGACAATGAGAAGTACACGGTGAGAATATATACAGTACAATATAACAACCTCCAAAACCTGACTGTGTGAAAGGAACCAATGGTATATCAAAATATAACTTTATGTCATTTTCACTTGGAATTTAATCATACTATTATTTTGCCATTTTATTTTGTATGGGGTTCCATTTGTGCCAAAATTAAGTCGACATGCTACCTCCAAAACCTTGATGTTGTGATTCAATGCAAGTACATTCAAGACTGGCAGTGTCACCGACCGTTTAAAAGACATTGAACTATTCCATGGTCAATACGTAGGCGATATAATGAACTTGTTTGTTTGTAACATAATTACTCCACACTGCAGCGACCAAGAACAGACTACAAAAAGACTATAGTTTGTTTTTTTATGCGTCTTGCATTGCAATATCCTAACTCTTACCGTGAAATGTTTCCAAGTATTTGAATGGCTCATTGATGGGTCCAGATCAGCGAAGGGTTGGTTTTGTTGCACATTTCTATCATTAAGAAAAACAAACACAGACAAAAAATGACACAAGGAGAGAGACAAACCATAGAGACAAAACATAGAGGAAAAAAGAAAGAAATCTGGCTAAAAATCTACTGTACAGAATAGGCGTAAAGGTCTTTGTTTTGTATTTGTTTGTTTTGTTTTACCTTTGGTATTTTAAGGAATATGTTCCAAATAGGTTTGTATTGCACTTAGCCTATATGTTGCAAGATTAATATTAAGCTCTGATTATGCACACATCTGTCCGTGTGTGTGTGTGTGTGTGTGTGTGTGTGTGTTGTTATTGGTCTTTGTTTTGTGTGTTTGTTAAGAAATATGTTCTAAATATGTTTGTATTGCACTTATGTTGTTTAGGACTACCCCCTTAAAAACAAGATGGTTCTTAAAGGGTTATCCCCAATAAAGAATTTCAGAATGAAGATGGATACACACAATTATGATTTCCTTAATTGTTCACTGTTGATCTGTCCCTCTAATATAACTGCATAAGCCGTTTGTACTTTTAACGCCTGAGTCATAGTTTTGCTGTGAACAGGCGGCTGTGATGGGTTGTTGGCGGACCAGCAGGTGGCGTGGTGATGCAGTGACAGACAACCCGGAGGGACAGAGCCCAGGCCGGGTAGGTGTCAGTCATCAGAGAGGAGGAGGAGGGAAGAGCCCTCAGCCTCTGTGCTGTCTGCCTGCTGGAGCCTACTGATACTTCATCACTGGACTTCATACAGTCTACACATGTAACACCCCCCCGCCCCTGTCTGACAGATACATTACTGAATTGTGTAGTTGTATAGTTTGTAATGTATTGTATGTAATGTACAGTAACACTAGTCTTGTGTTGTAGGCCTACATTGTTAAGAATGTTGCAATGAACAGCATATCGCAATATTTGTATTGTAACACAATACTTTTTGTACTGTATAACCTAGTTTGTATTTAAAAATAAGGGACAAATCCTATACATTTAATTTAATTGAAATGAAACTATTGGTGGATTTTAATACCTCTGCACTGCCCAAGTTGCACAATTTAGCCTGTGTAAAACCGGAAGTTTATAGATTTGCCTTCAGAATAAAACAATGAATTATCTCTGAAAAAGAACAATTAATGAATTGGTATTACAAATTAAAGTAATTGTACATCCAACAATATATAATTCCTCCTGCAATGTCACAGATATCCTCATTCAATGGATCTTACAATTGTACTCTTTTATTGTTGTTGGTAATTAATTGTCATGTTTATTGAGGATTACTTTTTGAGATATATAGCCCCATTCCTGCTCTACATTTGTTATTCTTTCTCCTTTCCCCTCTCTCTGTTTCCTGACAGCAGAACTAATTCCAACCTCTCTGTCTTTCCCCATGTTCCTGCCTTTCCCCTGTATTGTTTCCAATGCGGATCGATAAGAGATAGATAAGATAAGATAGACTTTATTAGTCCCACACTGGGGAAATTCCTGTGCTACAGCAGCTCAAAAGAAAGAAAGCTGCCAAAATAAAGTCAGTTTGTTTGATGTTGTTTGTTTGGAATGATTTTCAAAGTATTTTCTTTCTGAAATCAGCTCATTGTACGATGTATATGTCGTGTAAAAACTGGACATCATGACATCATGTAGGCAAAAACAAATCATTTCTCCACTGAAGCTGTCTTTTCTTGTCTAACAGACTCATATAGCAAATGTAGCAAATGCCTTAGAAATAATAAATGGTTCATGAAGATAATAGGCTGTCAAATTAATGAGAAAACGTATTATTAAAAGGAAACTGTAAGTTACTAACCCAGCTTTGTGAGAGGTGATGATTCTAAGGCCTGGCTCGTTTTAATTTAAAAAAATAAGTTATGACGTACATGTGTGACTGCTAAATGTATCATTGCATTTATATTTGTATGTGAATAAATAATATTACAACGGTGTTTTGGCTGCAGCCATTGTGGCCATTCTGCACTGTTCAATCCCTGCACTGTTCTCTTTTGCACTACCACCATTGCACACAGTCTACCATAGCACCTTCAACTCTTTACATTTCTGTGAGTGATTTTTATAACTTTAAATTTCTGTGAGTGATTTTTATGTATGTGAGATATATGTGTGTTTGTTGTGTTATGGTAAGCTATTGGATGCCTAAAATTTCCCTTGGGATGAATTAAGTATCTATCTATCTATCTATCTATCTATCTATCTATCTATCTATCTATCTATCTATCTATCTATCTATCTATCCATCCATCCATCCATCCATCCATCTATCTATTCTCTACCTTTGTCATACTTTATTTTGAAAGTCCTTGCGGGAATATGAAGTTGTATGTTGTGGCTGACTTGACAACGGCCCTCATCCCATTGACCATTGACAGAGAGAAGGTGAATACAGCGTCTGGGGGACTTCTCGTCTCTCTCTCTGTCTGTCTGTCTGCTGGCAACCTGATCGACTTGCATCACCAACGCCCATAAAGTAGCAATATACAGGAAATAAACCTAGGTGCTAGAAGAAGAGCATCCGACCGGCTCAATTGTTCCAGTGCAGCGGTCGTGATTTTGGAGTGAAGCCTATTGTATAACGTTATCAGTTATAGTTCTCTGATGTATTACATCAACTGTATAAGTTAGCTGCTTTATTACTGTGTACCGTTAGCTAGCTCTCTCTAACCTGGACCGATACAACGTTGACTTCGACTGTTTCACTCCTGTCTGACGTTAAACGAAAAATGGCAACCCAAATCGATAAAGAGGCTTGCAGAGAAGCTTACAACCAAGTCAGAGACGATAACACGGACACCAATTGGTGAGTGTATTTATCCATACTCCGTTAAAGATTGTGACTAATGTATATTTCCTTGCACATTTGCAAAAGTAAATGTTTCATGAATGAACCTTATCTGAATAACGAAGACGTAGTAGCCATTATTCACTTCGGCAAACATACAGTACATTAATCTGTCCGTTTTTCGATCAAATTCACATAACGTTAGCGTGTTGCCGCCCACTGCGCCGTCTTTTCTGTTGTGAAGGGTGCTAAAATAAGAGGCGTACCTTTTACAAAACTTTAAATTGTATTTAAATGAGCGCAAGTTGGCTAACTAGATACATGCCGAATTGAAGACAGAATCATAAACATATAGAAAATGTAATGCGCTGTATGTTATGCCAAATGAACGTCTGCATGTACCAATGCAACTTTAAATTGCTCGATATTTTAAAGTAGTTCGACCCTCTGGCTGAATACGCACTAGAACGGCACATCGGTGTTTGCCTGTAACTCAAACCCATTGGATACGTGAAACCCTGATTCCAATGCTTAAACGTATACCAATATTGGCTAAAATACATGCAGGATTCAGTGTCCTGTGCTGGCTGATCCGATCTAGCTGATATGTATTCTGGCTATTTAGCGGTCACACACTGCACAGTTATCAGGCCCAGCGGGGCTGAAGTAATTTCCTTTGTCCTGTATTCAGAGAGGATAACGTTATGGCAGTGACACTTACACATGGCTAACACACAGCTCCCACATTGCACGGGTGTTAAGCATTTTGTGTATTGCTTCAGTCTGCAAATGGGCCTGATGTGCACATAATGCAGTTGTTGTGAATCAACAGATGATGAGACTGGATAATACATGGAGTAATAATGCACGGTGTATTCTGCATCTTCCAGGACTGTGTTTAAATATGAGGGCTCTATGATCGTGCCTGCAGGACAAGGGGCTGACTATGAGGACTTCAAGAGGATGTGCACAGGTAAAGAGCAGATTTTATTTAAATATTCCACCCTAGTTTTTATCCAAGCCTGGCCAGTGTAATGCCTGGGTGAAAGATTGTGAAAAGAAGTGTGTGTTTGTGTGTGTGTGTGTGTGTGTGTGTGTGTGTGTGTGTGTGTGTGTGTGTGTGTGTGTGTGTGTGTGTGTGTGTGTGTGTGTGTGTGTGTGTGTGTGTGTGTGGTTATCTGGACGGGTTAAACAGCCTATATGCCCCACAACTTGACACTAATCTTTTAAGACTCTGTGCTCTGTCACCCATTGGATGCCACTGTATGCATTGCATAATCTGCCTGTTCTACAATATCCTGTGCATGGTTTTTACAAGGTGAAACATTTAAGGTCAACCTTTTGAATAGCAGCACAACATTGTTTCCTGGATTGCTCTGGGAAGATGTAGAAGCCTACTTTAAAATGATTTGTTCTCAAAACTATTTGGCATTCATGCAAGTTTAATTGTTCACCTGTCACCGCTTTAGGATTAAAAAAAATGCTCCAACCAAAGCATCTACATGCAGCTAAATAAAAGAAATACATGATTAAGAACAAGTTTTTCCTTGGGTTAGGGTCCCAACACCTCTAAACTGTGTGTGTGTGTGTGTGTGTGTGTGTGTGTGTGTGTGTGTGTGTGTGTGTGTGTGTGTGTGTGTGTGTGTGTGTGTGTGTGTGTGTGTGTGTGTGTGTGTGTGTGTGTGTGTGTGTGTGTGTGTGTGTGTTTGTTTGTGTTTTTAATGAAGGATTAGGTCTGCTGTGTAGTCACTGCACAGCATTGTGCATAGTAGTATCTCTGTTTACATGGAACCCATTTTTGTTCATCACAAAAAGAGAAAAAGGAGAAAAATAGTGAGTTGGGGCTTCCAGAAAATGATTCCTAGTGAGCAAGTCCAGTAGAACTAATGAATGGCTTGCTGTAGAGAAGTTCCCCTCTTTCTGTGTCCTAAGAGTAAAGCATCTGCTCAGATGTTGGGTGTGGCTGTTTCTGATGTTTGCTCTTGTTGTCTTTAACTCTTGCTGCCTCGGGCCTGTACTTTCTTTTTCTTTTTCTTCCTGATATTTCAGAGCTCACATTCCTATGTTGAAATAACTCATTCATCACCATGCTTTACTGCAGTTCAACTGGTGCGTTTGCCATTGGTTCCTGTTCAGAGATGACACACACACTATCAGACATGTTTCTATCTGTGGGCTTGTTTCCCTTATTTAGCAGTGAAGCTGTAACTCTGCAGAAAACCCTGCTCTGAGTGTAGGAGGAGCTGATGCAGACAGCTCATCTAGTGAGGCTTCAAGAGGAGGACTCCCTTTGAACATTGAAGTTTTAAGTAAACCAGCTGCAGGAAGTAGAAATAGATGAATTCTGGCGTGCCCAACCTAGATCAATGCAAGAGCATACTGCATGCAGGGCATTGTTGTTATTTGATTTGCCACTTTTTAAGGACTTTTAAAACATGACTTCTGCTGAAACAATAACAACCAATAACTTATTGTGTCAGTGTCATAAATGATTCATCACCAAACTATCAGTTTATGAGAAATTCAGTCCCGAATGTCCCCTGATAAGAAGTTGTTTCTCAGGTTTTCTCAAGTCTTCACAATAGATTTCTAATGTTTTTTAGCCATGTTAGTGACATTGCTCAAGGGATAGCAATGTTGGCTGAATATCACGACAAATATTGGATGGATTGCAGTGATTGATGATGAATTTGGTACAAACATTGATTGTCCCCAGAGGATAAATCCTACTGACTTTTCCTCTAGTGCTGCCATAAGTTTATCATTTTTGAAAACCTTTTTAACTGGATTGCTGGGTAATTGGGTTCAGATATTCTAGATCCCCAGAGGACGGATCCTAATGACTTAAAGGCAGAGTTGGTAGAATCTCCTCGGGGCTCTGACTTACCCCTCCCCCCCAACACACACACACACACACACACACACACACGCACACACAGACATAATCTGTTGCCTGCTGCTTCAAAGTGATGCGAAACGGACTATTTTTCACTCATCCAAACTACTGCATTTTACATACATCAGTCTCAGTTTGGGAAGTCCATCTCTCTATTTATACAACTTCACAATTTAAATAGTTTTCCATTTAATTTATTCCCAGGAGCAATTAACCCTTTGTTTTTATATTTTGTTTAAAATGTTTTTTTTTAAATGATAAATGACTGACAATTTATGTTATTACAACTCTCAAGACATCTCATCTCCGTACATGCTGCACAAAATGATAACAACTAATGTGGTGTAAAAGTTGTTTATTTTTCATATAAACAATAATAATTCTCATATAGTAATCAAAACTTTGTCCAGTGGTTCCAGTGAGAAACCGGCAATCAAATTACATCACACACTCGCCGTTTTAATTCCAGAGTACTTTTGTGACTCTGCATTTCGTTGTACTTTTATGTTGTGATATACTGTAGGTCTCAAATTGAATTCATAAAGGTCTTGAGAAGTCTTTAATTTGACTTGTCGAAACCTGCCGAAACCCTGTTTTTAGTCACTGCTTTTTCAGCTTCAGTATTCCTTTTTCTTTGCTTTTTTAGCTGGGCGGGTATATTTGGTCATGGACCAAAATGTTGACCTGAGAGTGGCGCTAGTTATAAAAGATCTGGGGGTCACCAAAATGACTAGGATTCATCCTTTGGGGATCCACACTAAATGAAATGGTCAACAGACTGGCCTCCTCATCCTCAGGCTCAGTTCACATGTTGGTAACACCACTCCTTGCCAAACTCACCTGACACTGTCCACAGGAGACAGCTCCAGTTTCCAGGCTGTCTCAGAGGGACTGAGTGTGGGCTCAGAGGAAGATACGGTGTCACCCGCCCAACCTTTGGTCTGCTAAAGTGAAGTTAATGGATGCAGAGCAACAAGTCTATTTTGCTGTCTCATCATCATTGTAGTTTCAGTCCAGTTTTCTCTGCAGCAGGGGGGAGGCCGGCTGCAGAGAAAAACTGTACTGAAACTACATGCTGTGTCAGCATGGAAGACAAACCAGGAAGCCAGAGGGAGGAAGTGTGGGGGTGTGGGTGAGCTCCTGGTTGGGGCGAGGGTATGTGTTTGTACTAGTTCCTCTCTGGTATCTCAAACGGTGACAATGACAAAGGGAGGTGATTCACTTTGAGTGCCACGGAATTTACTTAGTTCAATCAGGCGTGTGTGTGTGTGTGTGTGTGTGTGTGTGTGTGTGTGTGTGTGTGTGTGTGTGTGTGTGTGTGTGTGTGTGTGTGTGTGTGTGTGTGTGTGTGTGTGTGTGTGTGTGTGTGTGTGTGTGTGTGTGTGTGTGTGTGTGTGTGTGTGTGTGTGTGTGTGTGTGTGTGTGTGTGTGTGTGTGTGTGTGTGTGTGTGTGTTGCTCCAGGCAATGTCCTTTGTGGCCCATGCTGATAAAACTCTTTATAGTGGCCGCTCCTGTAAATGTGCGTGTGATCTGATCTGAGAACAGTGCCGCCGAGGCTCTGCCAAGAAAGCCTTAATCAGCGGCTTCAACAGCTACATAAAGATAATGCAGGTTGTACTGTTAAAAAAAACTCCTAATGCAATTAAGCAAAATCAACTGACCTTTTGGCAGGAACTCGGCTTAAATGAGCCTGTTTCCACCGTTAGAACCATTTCAGAATGTATCATTCCAAATTTGAGTGTTTTTATTTAACCCTCTGAGGTCTTTATTCACATATCTTCTTAAATGGACCTTTTTAGGGTATTTGCATGTGTCTGATCCCCATGTGTTTCATATCAAAATGGTCAGAACAAACTCAGCTGTATAGTGACGCCCACGTTTTTTCTAGAGCGACGTGTGAAGAGATAATTTGGTGCTAAAGCTGAAACGCTGACGTTGTCTTTTTGAAATTCCTCAAATTCCTCAAATTCCTTCTCTTTTGAAAACAGACCTTAATTTATGATGTGTTGTATGAGTTGTTTCGGTGCTTGAAATTAATTTAAGTCTTAGGTTATATATGATTAAAATAGTAAATAAATGTCAAACATTGTTTGGAAGCCCTGGTGCGTCTTTCGTCCTCAGAGCATTAAAATCATAAAGTGAATGATTGTCTTTCTGAGTGTTTAGTTTGTTCTGTTGGTTTAGAGATGACAACTTTGTAACAGAAGGCCTGAGTTACACACTAGGGATGTGGGATTTTTACCAGACAGGGAGGGTCTAAAGAAAGAAGCCATTAGTTGCATAATTGGATGTATTCGATCCAGTGGTTGTGAGGAAGTCAGGATATCTTGCCTCTACTGCCTCAGTATGACTATTCTTTTTTTAATCTGTCTTCAGTACTTCAGCTCTATGAAGTACTAAGTGAAGTACTAAGTGCAATATTTATTCGCTAAAGTGCCTCTCTTTTAGTCGATAAAATGTCAGAAAATATGCAACAAGAGGACATCTTTGTCCAACCAACACTCCTAACACCCAAACATATGAAAGTGAAAATGACATAAAACTCTTCTCTCTTTGGAGAACCTTGAACCAATGAGTGTTTGGCATTCTTTGCTTGATAAATAACTTAACCGATTAAGTGAATATCAGAATTAATTTGGAAACGCTTCTTGACGCTTTCAACGTAAAGGCAAATAACAGTCTGGTAAGTTCAGAAAATGACATCACTTTACTGTAATGCAGCCTTTAAAACCAGGAAAAGACAACACTTACCATATTACGATATCCAAAATCTAAGACGATATCTAGTCTCATATTAACATATCGATATAAAAACGATATATTGCCCAATGTCATGGGCTTTGATCAGTCATTGACCTTTAAAGATCTTCAGGATGTCTTGAGATCATACAGTAAGGATGTTATTTCCAGGTGGAAACCTAATAAGTGTCAGGGAGAAGTTTGACTGCTCTGTTGAAGACTGCAGCGCATAGTCCGAGTATACAGAGTTTTTGTTAGTCACACAGAGGCAATAATATCTGGAAGACAATAATGAGTAATTGTTATAGTTACATAATGACACCGTACCGCCTGAAGACAGCAGACAACACAGCCTGGGTGTATTTGTTCGACACAGTATTGAGGGAAATAGGTGTGACATGGGCTAATCACACTTGGAGATCTGTGTGATCTGTGAAATACACATTTCTATTTACTTCATGTATAAACTAAAGTTATGTATGAGCGGCCTATATTTTTCATCTCACTGTACAACACCTTCTTTAACAAATTCAAATATAAAATTAAAAAACTCCCACTTTTCAATTTTCTGTGTGTGTGTGTGTGTGTGTGTGTGTGTGTGTGTGTGTGTGTGTGTGTGTGTGTGTGTGTGTGTGTGTGTGTGTGTGTGTGTGTGTGTGTGTGTGTGTGTGTGTGTGTGTGTGTGTGTGTGTGTGTGTGTGTGTGTGTGTGTGTGTGTGTGTGTGTGTGTGTGTGTGTGTGTGTGTGTGTGTGTGTGTGTGTGTGTGTGTGTGTGTGTGGCACAATAATATTTTAAGTGCAGACGGTGCATACCGGTCAGCCAAATGCCTGTCTAAACAGGTATGTCTTTATCAGATTTTTGAAAGAATCCAGAGAAAGAGCAGACCCTAACGGAGGAGACCGATTCATTCATTCCATAGATCACCTCCGATCTTAAGCCGGGTGGGTGGAACAGACGGTACATTTAACATGCTAAACCTAGGACAGCAAGCTGACGAATATGGGTGAAGTAGCTCAGCCACATACAGTATGCAGGAGCCTGACCATGCAATGCTCTGTATGTAAGAGTAGGAATTTTAAAGTAAATCCTCTAAAGAGCCTCCGTACCGGGGTAATGTGAGATCATCTGTGTGACCTAGTGAGTAGCCTTGCAGCAGCATTCTCGATTGACTGAAGACGATCCAAAGCAGACATACTAAGTGAGGAGAAAAGTGCACTAGTAGTAATCAATGCAAGATGAGATGAAGGCATGTATAAGCATCTCAAGTTTGGCAGTTGAAACTACAGATCTCAGTTTTAGGTATGTTAATAAGACATAATAAGCTTTACTTTGTATCAAATTAGACCAAAACTAGAAATACTAATAAAAATAATGTGGTCTTAACTACTGGGGACATCATTTGAAATTGGTAAAAATTTGAAGTTGGAAAAAAGCTAATACATTGCAAAATATATCGCAGAATATTGCAATATGTTTAAAATTGCAACATTATGGTATTGTGACATAATTATGGTGATGATATGGTACCGTGAGGCCTCTGGTGATTCCCACCCCTAATGGGAGACATTACTGGAGACCCTCCAGTGTTCTCGCTAGATTCAGTGACTTTTCAGACCCTCTTCGCAACTTTATTTCTAAAAAGCGACTAGTGACATATTTAGTGACTTCATATATTGCTCAGAGTAATCCCAGTCCACGGCTCTTCTGCCAACAACACGGGGTCTCTCTTTCCCACTTTGCACCGTGCGCAAATTTGCATTTCCTATGATGGCAAGAGAATGTCCCGCCCTACTCTGCCTTACTCTGTCTCTGATTGGCTTACCCTGGTATTCTTACCCTAACCAATCTCACTTCTTCTGCCTCAACCTAACCAATCCAACCAACAAAGGCAACGAGTACTAGCCAATCAGAGGCAGAGTAGGCCGGGACATTCCTTCGCCATCCTAGGAAAAGCTTTATGCAAATGATACGTTATGATGTTACCAATATGTAAATGAGCATATGACATCATTGAGCAACTTTCAGTGACTTTTGGAGCTACTTTCATTGGAAAAGAGTTGGCAACACTGGACCCCTCGTTCCATGTTCCATATGTCTGTGAGCAGTTCACGCTAAAGAGGGATGTTTCCTGCTCACATTGTTTCATTTGAAGAGGATTTAGGGGCCTGAAGAGGTACAAGTCAGAAAGAAAAGCAGCAGAGGCGGTTTTTTTCTTCTTTTTCGCCTTGTTGCATGTATTCACCCATTATTCACAGACAGTCAGTTCTGCAGTGGACCACCGTGGGAGTGACAGGCGTGGTCACTCTGGGAGGGTTGACACAACTGCAAGGCTCACAAAAGATTTAGCTCATTTAGTCTGTTGACCTGAATATTTCCTCATTGTACACACCCCCCCCACACACACACACACACACACACACACACACACACACACACACATACACACACACACAGTTTAGAGGTGTTGGGACTCCGCCAGTGCAGTGGAAATACAAAAAGCAGCACCTTGTATTCATCTGCAAGCAACACTGAAACTCTCTTCTTTCACTCACTCTCTTAGTCTGTATCACACACACACACACACACACACACATACACATACAGTACAGTTTTGCAACGCTTGATGCTACCCCAGACTTACACATCCTAACACAAAGTGACACTATGGAATCACAATGTGTAGCCTTTTTCTATCAGCAGATGGAAAAACCGAGCATGACCTTACATCACATGACAGGAGGTCAATTAGCACCTGCCTGGCGTAACAACAGACTGCTGTTTGTGTGTGTCAGGCACTGATTGGACAGGAGAATTTGCAGTGTGTAACATGTTAAAACATCAACTGCAAACCCTTTCATTCTGTGTAGTCAGTGTTACATCGTATCTTCCTTCTGTTTCCTCAGATGATGCCCGTCTGTTCGCCTTCGTCCGGATCACAATGGGAGACACCATGAGCAAACGAGCCAAGTTCACTCTCATCACCTGGATCGGTGAGAACATCAGTGGGCTGCAGCGCGCCAAGATCAGCACCGACAAGGCGCTGGTCAAAGAGATCGTGCAGGTCAGAGACTGGTTGGTGTCGCATGTGAAGAAAGTAGCAATTAAAGTAATGGTTGTTCTAATGAGAGTAAAAGAGAGTGAAGCTGTAATGGTCCCTTTGGGCAAACTGGCTGGTTACACAGGCAATATGGCAACACAGCCATCTGAACTCAAGATAATATGAAGAGGAAACATGGAGGTAGGGAATATAAGCAACAGAACATGGAGTTAAAATATGGATGGGCGGGTCCTTAGACACAGGGCCTTCAGGCGGGGGAGGAGTTCATGTCCCGGAAGAAGCTAAGGGGAAGATACAAGACTTTCACCCACGAAATGGGTGTTTGTGTCCCAGGAGTACTAGTGATTTTAACCCAAACCACAATCTTTGTTCTAATCTTAACTAGTCGCTTTGGTGCCTAAATTTAAATGTTGTCACCGCAGGACTGTCACCTTTTGTCGGATAAACTCAACTGCAACAGCTGCTGAAATGACCGTAAGCTCCCGGTGTCCTGTACCTGGCTCACAGTACGCTAAACTTAACGGTCATGTGACCGGTCGTCGTGTGACCGGCCGGCGGTCACCGTAATTGCGTAGGAGATCATACAAATGGTTGTGAATACGTTTTCGTACAACATCATACAAACCTCTGTGCCACTCTCTGCTGTGACTGGACTTTGAGTAGGGTCGGGTCAGGGCTTTTTTGAGACCAACCGAAATGTGTCTTCAGCAGAGTGCGGCAAGTATTAAAAGCTGAATCGATTTCCTCGTCAGATTCCTGTAAGGTGTGACTACTAATTCACTGAGAAGTTTGTCATACTTCCTTAAAGGAAAAAGGATTTTCTAGGAAAACGTGTTTGTATTCCTCAAAGCTATGGAAAGTATTCTTTTGCTATCTGTGGAAAAACTGATTTGAAAAATGTAAAACATTACCCAGCCGTGATTAGCTTGGCTTCTTCCCATTCTGCAACAAATGAAAAGTAACTTTTGGTTTTCTGAACTGTCTTGTCTCTGCAGAACTTTGCCAAGGAGTTTATGTTTAGTGACCCGAGGGAACTGGAAGCAGACAACATCCGCACAGAGCTGAAGAAGGCTGGTGGAGCCAACTATGATGCTCAGACCGAGTAGAGAAGTGCCATGGTTCACTGGAAGGGTTGGGGGGCGGGTCAGGGTGGGGTGTGGTGGAATAAAGGGGGGCGGGGGGATGGGGCAGGGCTGCTACCTCTTGGGGAGAGGGCGAGGCAGGAAGGAGAGGGCGCTTGATGAAATGCACTCACAATCAATGTGTCATTTTTACACTTGGGTTTGTGTACCAATTAAACACATGAGATGCAATGTATTAATGAATGAGCATTAGAGGTGTTGGTGGGTATATTCTTTTTTCTTCTTTTCCCATATTTTGAGTTTTTAAACTACCCTAACCTAATCGGCTGCTGGCTGCGGCCTTATATTGAACAGACAGATATGACCTTACAAGAAAACAGCAAATAAGCACATTTCCCAAAATGACAAACTATTCCTTTAAGGGCTGGCTCTAGTCCAAAGACGGATGCCGACAGGGAACTTGATGCGGATCTGTTACTACATTGGGTTACTGCCTCAAACCAACACTCTGAAGGAACACCGAATATACAAGCTCGCCACCATGCACACACAAAAACAGCAAGTATATAAGCGCTCTTAAAGATCACAATCTCTCCTCTCCTAGCCTCTGCCCTCTCCCCAGTCAGCTCATAGTTGGTTATCTACTCAACTGTGCATCGACATCTCATCCTCGTCTCAGCTGGGCTGCAGTTGAGCAATAGGAAATTTCATCAAGGCTTCAGCACTGTTTGCTAGAAATACGTTCATGTAATGAGCATAGGGGGGAATAAACTGAAGGGTTTCACTTCAAATTGTCATATGGTGTGAAGGGATCATGTTGTAAGAGGGAGTTCGTTGACGGGGATAGACATTTTAAAAAGGAAACTCTTTTCTTGCAGGCATGCGTTTGACAACTCTTAGTCATGATACACTGTACCTCCAGGAGGAAAAGATCTCCATTTTCTAACTCTATCCTTGGTGATGGTTGCCGGCTTGCTTTGAGTAATCTTGAGTCATACTGCTAAGCACACATTTAGCTACCTCTTCATCTCTAGCCGGACAGCTGTGTTTGGATTACAGCCTCAAAGTCGACCATTAGGTCTTGTTCTGAGGCAGACTGTAATTCATCCGCCTGTCTTCATACTTGTGCTGTGAATCCTTTTTTATCACTAGTCCAAATGTGTCATTTTGTACTTTTTACTTTCTCCTTTTCCAGCTTTTGTTGGACATGATCAATGTTAGCAGTTTCCAGAGCTGGGGGCAGAATTTGTAGAAGAGAACATGGAAAAGAATAAGACTCTCGGTCTTACAGGAGGGTTTCTGACTGTATATATTATGTTGTAGAAATACAGAGAAACTAATATATTGACCCCTCAGCAGCCTTTTGTAGTCAAGCATTGAATGTTTTGCAAAATCGCAAAGGATTCAGAGAATTGAGATCTTTTCCTCTGGTGTTTCATCTCACGATCTACCACTTTAAGGTATTCATGCCTACTGTAACCTACTGTTTGACTGCCTTAGCCTCCCAGGGAGAGAGGGGCATCATGGGAGTTTGTGAACACTACACTGTGATTGGCTATCGTCCTTACTTCGGGGGTGGGACTTTGATCTGCACATGGCTCATCACCACGTGGGCCTGGGCTTATCATCCTGACCCAGGAGGAGCCCTTTCTCGGTTGTAGCATCTCTGTTTATTTGGTTTCAAACCCTCTCTTCCTCTCCCTCTCCCCCCCACCCCTGCAAAAAAAATTGATGTTTTACTTGTACCTTTTTGTTTTTGAGATGATTTTATTTTTAAGAGCATTGTTATCTTGGTCATTGGCAGGAGAGATTTTCAAAAAATGATGCAAAAAAAAGAAAAAGAAAGAGAAAACTGAGTGGGCACAAGATCAGTCATTTCCAAATAAAAATTGATGTTTTTTTCCAAAACTTGCTTCTCAAAGTGTCTTTTGTGTGTGACATATCTGGTTTGTCTGTTTTAAATTGTGCATCAGAAGTCTGACAATGTTGTGGGACTGGAATACCATTGCAAATCTTTCATAAAATATTTATTGGATTCTTCACTGTACCAAGAAGTGGCCAATACACAGCTCTGAAATACCATATTCAATTTGTAAGATCTCTTTTTGTTACCAATGTAAGATGAGGTAATGGGAGCATTTTGGCACTTGTGGATTCAAGGTCCACATAGCAACTGTCTCTGGGAGCTTATGGGACTCCCAGGGGTTTCCATGGTCACCGCTGTAATCATCATGCTTAGCCAGTCAGTGGTCGGGGGGGGACAAAATGTTTTATAGTGTTCTAGTCTTAGTGTCTAAGTACATTAGGTCCTCCTCACTATCTGCGCCTGATCTCAACTTACATTTTGTTAGACCTCAATAAATTAATACATCACATATTAAATGTTAGTCATTTCAAAAGAAATGTTATAAGGTTACCTAAAGAGTAATGCTGTTTAGTTCTGTGTTTCTGCTATGCTGACGTCCTCCCATCCTTTCTTAAATCTGATTGTAGAGTGAATGATCAGACCAGTTGCACTCAGAGAACATTTTCTGTTGCTGCTCCGTATTCAAACAGTCCCTCTCCATTCTACTATTTACCAGGAAAGGTAAATACATTGCTGATAAGTCTGTTACCATCACTCCACTTCTGAGGTCTTTGCACTGGCTTCCTGTCCCAAAAATTAATTGATTTGTCTCAGGTGGTTTGGGACAGGTCTGCTTGCCGTCCTCAGAGTCAGAACTAAATAGGGAGAAGCAGAATGCTCCACATATCTGGAACAGACTCCCAGAAAACTGAAGCTCAGCCACAACTCTCACTTCTTTAAATCAAAGCTGAAGTCTTTTCTGATTTATGCTGCCTTTCTTTAAATAATTGTTCATTTCTTACTCTGCACTGTAACTTTTATTCTCGTATTTTATCTGTTTTTATATTTTGTATTGTTTTAAACTGCTCTTTAATGTTTTATTTAAAGCACTTTTGCTCTGTTGCTGAAATGTGCTACATAAATAAAGCTGCCTTGCCTTGCCTTACCATTCCTAATGACTGAACACAGTCAGTAAGCTCTTGCACTCTGCATTAACATGGGTGTGGTCAGTCAGCATGTCCACAGAGGCCAGGCAAAGTCAATGAAATAATTAAGGCTGGACACTGATTCCAATAAAGAGGCCTAATTAGCTTGTTCTCTTGTCGCTTACAATGCCGGATTTTCAATATAAGTGAACTCTGCTGTTCTCTATCAGGTCAGTCGATGGCTCCCAGCTGTTTAAACCCACACACCATCAGCATGTTACAGCTGTCAGATGAATGGATTAATGGTTTGTCTGCATGACTCAGCCACTGATCAAACATGACTTCTGCTGAGTGTGTGTGTGTGTGTGTGTGTGTGTGTCTGACAAGCTGGGTGGCTGGGTGGTTGCAGTGATATCTATGAGGACTAATTGCAGGTTGCATAATGACAGAGCTCTGGTATTGCTCACTGTGGCTTTAAGTAAGCTGTGAGGAAGTGAGTAGTTTAAGCTCAAGTCACAGTGTGTGTGTGTGTGTGTGTGCGTGTGTCTCTATGGGAGTTACGTATAGGTTGAGACAGGGGTGATGTGTTTTAAGGGGCTATGTTAATGAGGTTAATGCTTTAAAAAAGATTACATTTTCATTTTATGGAGTTTATATTATAGGTATGGAAAATAATTGAGTGTTAGCTTAAAATCCTCTTTTATATTGTTGTTCTCAGGTTCCAAAGAATATGTTATCAACATCCTCCTCCTAACATACACACAATACCTTGAATTCAAGACACCACAGTAATTGTCATGAGTGCATTTAGAAATCAATTTTCATGTTCTCACCTGTTCAGCTCAGCCAAAGCCTGGGAGGGGTGCTAGGGGCATGTCCCATTTATGGCAGCTACTTCTCAAGCCATTTGTTAATGGAACGCCTACAAATCTGTAAATTGTTTGGGAAAAACATGGCTGTTGCCATGCTAACTGCTTAGCACATAGCGCTTTGAACTGATTTCACACAAAGAGGATCACACAGGTAAGACGATAACAACAACAAAGTAACCAGACGACACATGAACATTTCTCACCCTTTGGATCTTGTGTACAGATCGAAAGAGTAGGTAAAAAGTTGGATCGTTACAAAGCTACAAAAAGGCATGTGAGGGCTGATGGTAGGATAAAGATCACAGTGTACAGGAAACCCACTCACATAGGCCAGTATCTCAATTTTATCCCCAACCACTACTTCAAACATCTCAGTGGGAGAAGCCTTCTACCCAGTGTGCCTCCCTTCTGCGGCGGGGCTGTGTGAACATTTAGATCTGAAACAGCTGATGGTAATCAGATAATGCAAGCACAACTTCAGTGCTCTGCGTGACCTAATACTATGTTCGTGATGACCAGTGAGCAAACTCCATCCACTGATGAAGACCATGAGGTTGAAACATCCGAAAAGCTAGTAAGTGGATTCACACAGGATTAGGGGGGCTTAGTTCGTTTTGTATCACATACTGTCTCAAGGGTCAAGAATGAACTTCCATGCTCAACATTTTGTGATAGTAGTACATTTAAGGTATTAGAATAGGGTCTTTCAATTTTATTTATAGTATCAAATCATAACAAGACTTATTTCAAGACACTTTACAGATTAGGTAGGTCTAGACCACACTCTATAATTTACAAAGACCCAACAATTCCCACTAGAGCAGGCATTTAGTGCAATATTTAAAGGTGCTCAAAGTGATGTGACGCGTTTTTTAGACTACAACATTTTTCGTCCCCTGAACACACTGTAAAAAAACGCTGTATGTTGTAGCTTAAAAACGCGTCACATCACTTAGAGCACCTTTAATAGTTCTTATCTTTATATGCAGGGATACTACTCATTTTGTGCATATACTGTTTCATAGGATTGATCTATAGGCATCTTGATTCTTAGATTAATGCAGAGATGAGCTCATACTCTATGACTAACAGGGTTTGTTTTCATCATTCATGTCTTCATGTTTATAGAAACAGCAACAGCAGAGAGAGAGAGAGAGAGAGAGAGAGAGAGAGAGAGAAAGACAGAGAGAGAGATGTTAGCATACAGGACCTGTGTAGGAGTGTTCAAACAAGGACTGTCAGATCAGTTCCTGCAAAGTGATACCACTCAGATCCTTCCTGCATTCCTCAGACCTCCTCAACACAGCAGCATATTTTACAGCCCACAGCAAGTCATGTGCTCTGTGTGTGTGTGTGTGTGTGTGTGTGTGTGTGTGTGTGTGTGTGTGTGTGTGTGTGTGTGTGTGTGTGTGTGTGTGAAAGAGAGAGAGCAAGAGAAAGTTAGAAAAAGGCAAGAATTGTCTTTCAGCCACCCAATGTCTCCAAATGTTTGTGTGATGACGATCTTGTTTCATCCACATAAAAATCAAAAAGTGATGGGACGATGATGGTTTTCGGCTCCAAACAACTCTCTCTGTATTTCTCAGTATGACTATGTTTGCGTCCGGCGACTTTCGAGCAGAAACTGGAGTGAAGATCATGACCTCTTCTCAAAAGTCCATCATGTTTGTTTAATCCTCCGTGTCCTCCTTGGCTTCTAGCAACTGGGTGAAGGGGGCGTGGCGGCGGTGTACGGTCACAAAAGGCTTGTATCATGTGGACGCGCCGACAGTTTTGTTGTCATAACTTAGAATTCCTCATGGGGACGACAGAAACTTAACACCTGTTCAAGGTGGAGATTTCAACTCTAATAATGCTGGATAGTTTGATGAATAATGCATAATATTTTAATTGTGATATTTTGTGAGTAAAGTCTGAATCTTTAACGTAACCAGTAACATTTGTCAGATATATTTAGTAGTAGCCTACAATGTTTTCCTCTGAAGTAGAAGTATACATTGTATGTCACTAGTAGGCCTATACGGTTGCATTGCTTTGGGGGCCTTCTGTAAGTTATTTTGGGGTACAATGGCTCTGGAGAAAGCTGCAAGCAACAATACAGGAGGCCAAGCAATTGGCCAATTTCCAAAAGGCACGTTTTGTTTGGGCACCACACTGGTTGCACCAATGATGTGTCTTTTTGTCTGTAAACACAGAAAAGCTGAATACATTACGTCGGTATAATTCTCAGCCATGTATACACAATATAAGACATTAAGTTTAGAGTTTGAAATAAAAAGCCTTTCAAACTTGGTCAGTTGGTTTCTTTCACTTTCAATCTGCGACTCCGTCACCAGTTTGAATGATTCAGATTCACATTTGGTTAGTCACAGCTCAGCGGGGCCCTAAATCCAAAAGGACCAGCGTGCTCCGAGTCGTCTGTGTGCGAGTGAATGATGTTCAAACAACCCCTCACTCTGGGAATGAGCTCATAATGTCTCCAAGAAAGAGACAGGCAGGGGCCCTGGGTGTGTGGGTGGGTGTTTCGGGAAGGGGGATCTCTTCCCACGTAATGATTTCATCTATTCAAGAAATATTTCCCTTAAATCCTCTCCCGTAGTGTATGTTGTAGGGTTGTCTACAGGAATAAAGATGTGTTTTACATTAATTAGTGATTGTTGTACTTTGCCTGTTGTAAAATTAATAATTAACAAGGGTATAGTGCTAGCTCTTATTACAAGCAGATTCTATTCCCTCTCAGGCGTTCAAAATCCTAAATTTGTGTTTAAAGCTGCTACAAAAAGTATTTTTTTTTATATTGGATAAAATACCAATGTGTGATATGAAAAGGGTCACTCTTTGTAACAAACCCACAGAGAAATATCACCAGCTCTTCAGTCCCCCCCCCAGAGCCTTTTAGCACCTTTGTTTTACTTTTGCACACTGTACACTACCTGCTCAGCAGCACCAACAGCAGGCAGACAAATGCTGTGTTGTTCCCTCATTTACTCACTCACTCACAATTCCCTATAAAGTGTTTATTAAAAGGGTAATATCGGGGTTTTTCAACCTGGACCCTATTTTTCTATGACCCTCTATATCTCTTGCGAATGCGCCACATGAAACACATTTGATTGACACACGATTGGGTGTGATTTCTAAATCACATGAAGTCCCTTGGTAATACTAGCCCTGTGCCAATAGAGCACACAGTGGGTTCTGGAAGTAAAAATACAATGCAATTTCTCCATTGACAATTGAAGTATAAGCCATAAATCATAACCGTCGATGTTAGACTTAAAACCAGCATGCCGACATGACTAAGCGATTGTATACTCCCCTAAAGGATTATTAGGAACACCATAATAATACCGTGTTTGACCCTATCCTCTCAATATGGGCCAACATTTCTAAAGAATGCTTCCAGCCCCTTGTTGAATCAATGACACAAAGAATGAAGGCAGTTCTGAAGGCGAAAGGGATCCCCCCCCGCCACACCATTACACCACCAGCCTGCCCAGTGGTAACAAGGCATGACCGATCCATGTTCTCATTCTGTTTACTCCAAATTCTGACTCTACCATCTGAATGTCTCAGCAGAAATTGAGACTCATCAGACCAGGCAACATTTTTTCAGTCTTCAACTGTTCAATTTTGGTGAGCTTGTGCAAATTGTAGCCTCATGTTCCTATTTTTAGTGGAGCTGAGTGGTACCAGGTGGGGTCTTCTGCTGGTGTAGCCCATCCCCCTCAAGGTTGTGTGTGTTGTGGCTTCACAAATGCTTTGCTGCAGACCTCGGTTGTAACGAGTGGTTATTTGAGTCAAAGTTGATCTTCTATCAGCTGGAATCACTCGGACCAGGACTGCAGCGTACTGGATGTTTTTCCTTTTTCAGACCATTCTTTGTAAACCCTAGAAATGGTTGTGGGTGAGAATCCCAGTAACTGAGCAGATTGTGAAATACTCAGACCAGCCCGTCTGGCACCAACAACCACACCACGCTCAAAGTTGCTTAGATCACCTTTCTTTCCCATTCTGACATTCAGTTTGGAGTTCAGGAGATAGTCTAGACCTGGACCACACCCCTAAATGCATTGAAGCAGCTGCCAAGTGATTGGTTGATTAGATAATTTCATTAACGTGAAATTTAACAGGTGTTCCTAACATTCCTTTAGGTGAGTGTATATGCTCATATAGACGCCAAAAATTATTGTTTTGAGATAAATGTCTTTTATTCACGATGTCTTGGATAAGTACTTCATTACCCACAATCCTGAACAATCCCACAGTGATGCCTCTGATTGGTGGAACTCATGCTGGTGAGGAGGGGAGCTGTCAGTACCATAGACAATATATAAACTGGACCAACAGACCCCGTGTCTCTGGTCTGAGACCAGTGGAGGATATCAGAAGTCTCAGTGTTACTGAGCAGCCTCCAACTGAGCTTGAAGACGTAGATGTGACGTGAGCAACGTGTCTGAAAGTGTGAAGTCTTCTGGTAGCTGTGCCGAGAGAAATCTCAATCATTCCCAATCTTACAGAGACGGAGAGCGTAGGTATATGTAAGGAGATAACATAGACACAGGCTAATTACTGATCACTAACATGCTAGTTAACATTAGTAATTAAACCTAAACAGCTAATGGAAGTCCAAACTGCCTGTGAGCTTCTCCTGTACTATACGGTAATTCCTCTACTGTGTGACAGTAAGTCTTGTGGTTATGACCCAATCGTTAGCCTATTGTTATAAAAGCGTCTGCTACGGCCATAACGTGAGCTACAAGGTAATGGAGCCTTTTATACATTGTCGTGTTTCTTTAGAAATAAACTCAAACTAAACACACGTAACAGCTGTTATATATTTTAACGGTTATTTTCAAGTTTTATTTTGAGAGTCTTTTAAAGTTATTACATGCTGTCTCAGCTAGCAGTAAGCCGAAATTAACTAATGTTAGCTTCCTTTATTCAGTGGTGCGCAGTGGTTTATGGGATAATGAAAATATGTACACAGTCTTGTACCTTTGACTTTTTTGGATTTTCTGTTTGTTTTTTCACTCGAAATGATATGTTGTATGCTTATGAGTCACGTCGTAGCTGGTTAGCCTAAGGCATGGTCTAAAACTCTTTATATATGGATTTTTACAGACGTCAAAGGGAGAAATGAACGGGAAATTTACTTCCGGAATCCAAGGTCTCTCGGAGTAGGGGTGGGACTGTTGAGCTCTATAGAAGAAGAAGACATACTTTATTAATCCCCTGGGGGGAATAAACATTTTTGTAGTCAGCCGATAATACGCATTACACACAGGCCTGAAAAATACACACACATGTACAAACAGGACCCATACATGCATCGATGGAGAGATGGCAGAGCGAGGGCGCCCTGAGCATTTAGGGTTTCGGTGCTTTTTTCATTTTATTTAAAGTTGAAAGATCATTGAGGGGCGACACTCATTTACAATGACATTGAGTAATTACAAAGACAACAACACAAGAACACCAACACAGAAAAGAATACGCCATCATAAGAAAAAAAGACAATCAAACTTATAATAACATTTGATAAATAAATCAGGATAATATCGGATTCAGAAGAAAATACAATTATGTAAAGCAAGTACATGTAGAAGTTTGCAAGGCTAAAACCAGATTTCTAAATTGTCCAAAAGGCACGAGTGAGTTGATTTTAAGAAAGTGCTGTAATGTGTTCCAGGAGCCTTGCTCAAGGGCATCTCGGCAGTGCCCAGGAGGTGAACTGGAAACCTCTCCAGCTGCCAATCCACACTCCATACGTGGTCTGTATGGGGACTTGAACCGTGGATTTGACAGATTTTAAGGCAGTATGAACTCTGACCCCCGAAACGCTTTTATTTTGGTTGCTTTTAAGGTTTTTGTGATCCAGGAATGGCAGTCAGTCTAAATAAAATGTAAATTGGGAAGGTGTTAGAAGCCTGACTGAAACAGGAAGAGGGAGAGAGACACGGAGAGAGACAGCGAGAGAGAGAGAAATAATGGTTGGCGGGAGGACGAAGGGGGGGAAGGGGCCCGGGGGGGGGCTTGGAAATTGAAATTTGCGCTACTGAGCAAAGCAAATGGGGGTGGGGGGTCGGGGGTGGATGGGTCTCTTTTCAGATTCTTCCAGGCCATGTGAATAGGGAAGACAGAGAGGGAATGTGAGCGTGAATGGGTCAGTTCTCAGTGCTCCTGTGTGCCAGCGCTGCACAGTGTTGGCACAGAGGTGCCATTGTCAGAGACTAACGAGCTGAGAGCCACTTCATTCTCCCACCAAAAATGAGCATCTGTTTACCAAGTTTACTGAGTGCGTTTACACTCGAAATACAAGCTGACAGTGGGGTGTCTGTTTGCTGTGATCTCAGGCATTATTGTTTTTTTATATCACTACTGATGATCTGTTTCTCTGAGGTATTTGCCTCCCATATGAAGGATACCACTGTTTGAATGATGACATCTTTATTGTACAGTTAGTCTGGTGTTAGTCTCGATTTGCCAGACCTTCCTCCACAGCACTGCGGAGGAGGGTCTGGCTAGTCCACACAGCACTTCTGGATAGGAGAACAATGTGCTCTGATTTATTGGCATTTCTTTAAACCAATCACAATCGTCGTGGGCGGCCCTAAGCACCAGACGGAGCCACGGTGCCTCTGCTAAATAGCCTCGGGAAGGAACTTGTTTTGGTGGAACATGTGTACGTTCAAAAGTAGTTTTAGTCGTGCAACAGAAAACTCAGATTGGACAGATAGTCTGAGGAGCAGTTAACCATAGTCCTCATGCAGTTTAAAATTACAACACAAAGAAAGAGGAAGGTGACGGACATCCGGCCAAAAAGAGTGAAATCTGGCGGAATTTCCAGCGGCAACGGAGCAATCCCGGAAGTGGAAGGACGTGGACATAGACTAATGGTCCCTTAACCACCATGGCTCCAGTGGAGCTGCTCGGTGGTCAGCAGATCAGACTGTGCACTGGGCAGCTTCCAGGTGTGTAACCTGTGATCAGGGCGTTCCTGCAAAAGAGAGGCTTCCTCTCAGTGAACCTACCCAGAATAAATAAAGGTTAAAAAAAACAATCTACAGAATATGTATAGAATTCCTCTCTGTTTTATTGTCATTGTTCAAGGATGTCAGTGCAGCAAATGCCATCACATCTAAGTTTCACTCATAGATCAGCCAGCTACGGTGGCCGACAGGGGCAAACGCACTGCAACTAAAAAAAACAAAACACATGCAAATAGACAAATCACAAGCAAATTAAGAAAACGCTGCATTTAGCAAACACACTGCAAATACACACAATACAACCAAATACACAAATGCACTGCAAATGAAAAGCACACAAGCCTGGAAACAAAAAGAAAGCTTGATTTTTGACCCCACACAGAGAGAGAGAGAGAGAGAGAGAGAGAGAAAGGTTTGTTT
The DNA here is from genome assembly GCF_004354835.1 of Perca flavescens. NCBI lineage: Eukaryota > Metazoa > Chordata > Actinopteri > Perciformes > Percidae > Perca > Perca flavescens. The sequence continues at coordinate 462,166 of NC_041338.1, read as the reverse complement.
TGGAAATGGGAAGAAAAGAGTAGTAAAGTGGCGACATAAAAAGGTGCATATTCATTTTTTACGTTTGGCCCTGGTCTTTTAGAGTATTATAAAAGAGCAACAGGTTTACGTAGCTACCGTGATAGAGACTGACTTCTACAAGAGCTAACACTAACATAATTTAAAGCCGATATATGTTACTGAAAAGTAGAACACTTATTAAAAATCTTATTAAAAAATAAAACAATCCACTCTCTCTGTTATAACCTCGCCTTCCGTTGTGTAAACTGGATGCAGCGTTTATCTGTTGCATTTGTTTTCGGGGGTTTTGTGCTTTTCTTTTTGCATTGTTTCTGTATTTGCAGCACATTTGTGTATTTGGTTGTGTTGTGTGTATTTGCAGCAGGTTTGCCAAATGTTGCGCATGTGTTGTCAAATTAATGAAGACGTTTTCTTAATTTGCTTGTGTTTAGTCTATTTGCATGTTGTCTTAAGTTGCAGTGCGTTTGCCCCTGTTGGCCACCGTAGCCAGCCCTTGTATGAATGTGACTATACTGATAATACAAATCCATTGAAGAAAACTAAATGAATGCTATTTTGCATGTGCTTCCTCTTCTTTAGTTCAACAGGATAGTAGTAGAGTTGTAGAATTAAACTGAAACGAAACAGAAGCCTTATCTGCGTCTGTATGTAAGGAAGTTCAAATATACAGCTCACTTCCTGTTCCAAAGGTTATTTTTATAGACAGCTGACCAATCTAGACTGAGCGAGGGAAGCAATGCAAGAAGGAGTAAAGTCAACTTTGTGTTCACAATGCTTTTTCCTGAGTGAATGAGTTAACTGGTCCAAGAAATCGTCTCTGTTGCTTGAAGTTCGTGGACGTGACGTTAAATCTAAATCTATCCATTCAGCAGACATCTTAGTTATAACAAGATTGAGTGATCAGTTTTGTCTTTATATGTGCAGTATTTATTCAGTTTGGGTAATCCCATAATCTCTACAAAATTAACGTTAGCTCAAGTTTGCTAGCTGACTTACAGGGACTAATCGTTTCTGTTGCTTTTTTATTTTGAGAATTTCGTAAAAGCGCACGCTCTACCAGGTGAGCTATCCAGGCGCCCCTCAAGGGAGTGATTTAACGCCATGTCATTGGCACTTCAGTGACATTGCTCAAATATGACATGTGATATGTCAGAAACCCTCCAGAACATTTTCACATCCACTAATGAAGTCAGGAGAATTAGAAGCATACTTGAAATTGTTACTTGAATGGGCTTTAAGTGGACCAAGTGTCTTTCTTTTGATTGTCACATGTCTGCGTCACACTACCACTGGCCTACACAACAGCTCCACTCACCCTTAACTCAAAGTTATACCTTAAGGCAACGCATATCTCCTTTCCTAGTCCCTTCTACATCTTCCCTTTGTCTGTCTCTGTCAGACCACCGCAAAATCTTACACAATTCTGCTTTCTGACCCCCTTTTTGCTGTCTCTAACGCTTACTGTCCTTTATCTTTCTCTTTCTATTCAACTGTGCCTCCCCCATTCAATCCAATTACTAACAGACTGTACTTATCTATTTCCTGCTGAAGATTCTACTCTCCTTTTAATTAAACTATAACTCTCTGCTCTGCATGGATCAGTGACACCCAGTAAAATAGTTATTCATTTATTGAACCTGCCCTATTGACACATTGCACTGTCTTCTGTAGCCATTTGCTTATGGTAAAAGGTCAACTTCTTCTGTGCCCAGACCTTTATAATAAGAACGAGAATAGCGGTGCATTTTAATGGCACTCTGAATGACTCCAAGACTGGTTTTGTAATATCAGTGTAAATTAAGGCATGGGTCAACTATAGAGTTATTAGGGTGTAAGCCATGGCTACATATGTTTGATTCATGATATAGAAAACTCAAACTGGATACACATGAATTTATTTTATCTAAATATGCAAAAGCGTAATCAAACAGCACTTCAATTTGATTGTGAGCCCTGTCAGTAGATTTTTACTTACTTTCAGCAACATTATCCTCAAACTGCAATAGCTCAGCATGCGCTCCTGTTACATGAGCGATAGCCTGGATCAACGGCAGTACATTTCCAGGATAAAGCCTGAAATCAGTCAGTTTGATTTGGTGGGATTGCACACGGCAATAAACTAATAATCCAATAAGCTAATTTCAATAGCTCACAGTTAACAATTAACAGTCAACAGTTAACTTCATTTAATATTGTTCCACCAAAACAAGTTCCTTCCTGAGACTATTCTGCAGAGCCACCGTCGCTGTGTCCAGAGCTTAGCACCGCCCAAGACCATTGTGATTGGTTTAGAGAAATGCCAATAAACCAGAGCGTTTTTTTTCTCCTATCCTAGAATGTATCTGTGGTGCAAGACTACATGAGAGATCAACAGAGACGCATGTCAGAGCAGACAGGCAGTAAGCCTCTCTTACAACAGGCATTTTGAGTTAAGGAACAGTCACAGTTATCCCCTACTCATGATATCGTAATAAATGATGTGATGTGGCAATTCTGATGTAGGTAATAAACAGGGGTAGAAGATGTATTGAGATTGTTTAGCAAAAGTAGCAATACCTTAATACAAACATATTTCTTTACAGAAAGTCTTTCTGGCAGAGAGTTGGATAAGAAGATTGATATATATATATATATATATATATATATATATATATATATATATATATCTATATATATATATCAAACTCTCATACTTGTTCATTCAGTAGGCTGTAAGGCTACAGTTAGCTTAGCTTACTTGAAGCAGAAACAGCTAGCCCAAAGGTACATATTAAGACATTATATCTTGTTTGTTCAGACTATACAAAGACCGAAGTGTAAAGTCAACAATTTGCTGCTTTACGTGGGTTATGCCCAACTATTTCTTGGCTCAACAGCTGCTGACTATAGTTAAATATTTAGCGTACAGATATGTTGGTGTTATCAGCCTTCCCGTGTAACTCACAGCAAGAAAATGAATAAGCCTATTTAATTATTCCTTAAATATATTTAGTGGAGTGCAATATAATGAATGTAATTGCATTCCACCACTGGTAGCCTCATAAATACATATTGAGCAGAGGGATCACAAACCATAAGCAGTGCATGATGCTGCTGATGTTTGGTAGTATGATACTGTAAAAAAAATAAAATAAAAAATAAAAACACATTTCTAGAATAATGTCTTCTCTATTTCCAAACACCATGCATCAGTGTTTCTTTTTGTCAAATATGCAAATTTGCAGAGCAAAATTAAAGGGTAACTACTGTTTTTTTAGTGACTGATGGAACAACAATCTTTGACATTGGTCCAGTATTAAGAGAGATCGCTGAAGTCGGCAGTGGAGAAACAAGCTTCAATGTGTAATAGGACAATTGTCCAGCTTGTATTTACCATCACAACAGTGCTGGTTTTGCCATTGACAGACTCAGATTAATATTCTAAGTGTCTGACAACATTATGGAAACCAAAAAGGTAAAAGTATACTTGAAATCGTTAGTTGAATGGGCTTCAATTGAAGTCAAAAGAAAGCAGAGCAAGTATTCACAGAACGGAGGTGTAAAATGACTGTACCTTTATAATGGATGGAGCAGCAGCTGTTAGTAATACCAGTACCCTGTAACCAACATACCTAAGTGGAGTGCAGTCAATATATTATCATATTGATGCAATGTGGTGTGTCCTTACTTTTTGAAACACCTAATTTGATACCATTTTGTATTTTCAGGCACTACACTTATTTGTATGTCTGGTAACATGTATATGCCTTCAGAGTTTAAAAGACATTGTGCTCACCTGGCTGAACAAATGCCAGACAAATGACTTTTCAGAGATGTAAAACATCTAAGCTCTTGTACGTCATGGCTGTGCTGGGGCTGCCTTCTGTAACAGGTCTGTTTTACAAGGTTGCACTTTACAGTCAAACCGGCAAGCAGAAGTCCCAATGCCCACATGAAAACTGTGATGAGATCCTAGATTCTTTCAGCAGATGAATCAGCTGCTGTCACAGTGACAAGAATGAGGAAGATGTCTTTCACAGCATCTGACAGAAAGAGATATGATTCTTTATAAATGTCCATGTATGTACAAGCTGTGTGTGTGTGTGTGTGTGTGTGTGTGTGTGTGTGCGCGCGTGCATGTGTGTGTGTGTGCTAGGTGAATTGCATGGTTGGTCACTCTCATGCAAGTATTTACAATTGCCTTGCACGGTTGGAAATGGTCTTAGTTTCACAAGGATGATTCCATTAAAGGTTAAATTCCATTTGGCCAATCATTTTCCAACTATAGGACATCAGAAGCCAGAACACATGAAGAAACTTCTACCTAAAGGGAAACAATTATTTCATTGAATTGTCATCTACCAAGAAACATGACAATAAGTGTTTGTCGTTTCAATGATGAAACACAGCTGCAGCCTGAGGTGGTACGTTGTGGTGCATGCACAGAGGCAGAGGAAATAGACAGGTTTTCTGTAAGAAGCCAATAATTGTCTCAGACTCAGAGGAGTGTCTTATTGAAATCCTTTAGTACACAATGCACTCAGTCATACAAGACACTTGTGTACAGGAACTCTTTGGTTTTGTTGTTTTGCTGTGAGACCTGGGAAGCACAATTCCTCTTGTGACAGACCTCATATGCTGTTTATGTTAAAACCTCAACAGAAAGGTCGCTTTTACAGCATGTCATGTGTCCTCTGCAGAAGATCCTTTAAAAATGCTTGAAAATTCTATGTAATCATTCACATGATCTTTGCCTCTGGCATGAGAATACAGACCAAACACAGAAAGCACAAGTGACTACAATTACATGTGGCAAACCAAAATAGCTTTTCTTGAAATGGATATGCAAGAACGCTTTGAAGTCGGGTGACAATTTCAGTCCATCAAAGTGTATGTGTGGTGTGTGTCGTTTCTTTCTTCTTTTTTGAATTTGGTATTCAAATGGTGTATTTCCTGTGCAGTGTCTCAGCAGTGAGACTTTTACCATATAGGGTTGCAACTGAGAGGAGGGTTAGTGGACAGAGGGAAGAGAAAAGAAGAACTAACGAGACTCACTTCTCGAGTCTCAACTTGTTGACAGCTGAATCAGTAAAGAAGCATGAACACAGTTCAGCTCATAGTAATCAAGCCAAGTCTGTCTTTTTTTGGAATGTGTGCATACACAATCATATATCAGTGAACCATGTGTATTGCCTGGTTCTGTCCGTACCTGCTTGAATCACCAATGAAGAAACAAAATAGCAAAGGAGCTAAAAAAGACACTGATCTAAATTGTAAACCTATAGGGTTTGCAACTGTTGACCCAGAGTGGCCATATTGTCTTCTTTTTTTTTTGCCACAGTCACTTACCTTTTTGATAATTTAGCCAATATTGCTATCATCCTGCGTTCCATTGTACAGGCCTTGCTGTGTAGTGTTTTGGTGGTCTAACTCATGGATTAGATATGCAGGCACTATTTAGTAAAGGTTACTAAGTTTCCCAGGAGTAACACAGTTTGGTATTAACATAACTCTTTTTGTGGTACAAACCATTTAAGGCCTGTATGGATTTATAATGAGTGTACAAACATGTTATATTCAGTTTGGGGTAGTGTAAACGGGGAACCAGAAGCCACAGCAGCTGAACTGTACATTTATGTTCAGCTCTTTTCTGTGACTTGCAGATACATGCTCACCTTCTCAGTTTCAACAGCTTGTAAAGGAACAAAAAAAGTGGGGTTTAAGTGTCTTATTTTGAATCTCTCTCCATCAACTGATTTTGTTAAATCAAATTGTTAATTTAAAATTGTGTCCTTTCAAAATATTGCCAACAGGCCTATTGTATCCACCTAAAAGTGTTCTTTCACTTTGTGCTTACATATAGTAGGAAGAGGGCAACACTTTATAATGTTGGTGATTCAGCTCTGATAAAAATAATACACTTGGCTCGCTTTATGTAGGATGTTACTTTAGGAAGGGGTCAAAAACGGTTATGACCCAGATATCAACTTTGGAACTTTGTAATGAAAGTTGTGAAATTTGTTGTGAATGCACTCCAGAAGACGTAGGTTCAGAAATGACAGTATTGCTCTTGGTGCACACACTGATTCATCATTGGTATCCTGCTTACACCAGTCTGTTTACCCGGCGTGTGCAGATGGCTGCGCGTCACCTTCACATTCAGCACCGACGTGGGTGCATCCACTGTCTACAAGACCTCATTACAATGCAACACACCCAGCTCAGTGCACTCACATAGTAAATCTCATGCCCTTAAAAGGAGCTTTTCAACTGCTTGCTGTTCCTGCAAAGGGCTCTCTCTTTCTCTTTCTCTCTCTCTCTCTCTCTCTCTAGGGTAACTCCTGTGCAGACTCTACTGGTGAAAGATGAAATTACAGTTCCTCCTCATGTTAAAGTGAATTACTAGGTTTCTATGTAGGCTTACATGTGGTTTGGGGGCACATAATGTGTGTGTTTGCATGGGAAATAAATTATGGAATAAAATAGTTATTTCCTGGAAAATATATTAATGACTAAAAGATGGAGAGTAAAGCATGAGTAACCACTAACAGCGCCTTACAGTATGATTCATATGAACATTGTAAACATAATTGTTTCCCTTATCCAATAACAAATTTAAAAAAAGAATATGATTTTCTAAATGTTGTTTCAAATCCTTTTAAAGATATTGGTAACACAAAAGGGTAAAGTTGCAATTTATCTGATTTCTAACTTTAATTAGCTTGCATTCGTGCATTTCATTGCAATGACTATGTGTCTTTCTAAATATGGATTGCTGTCTTTACTGCACTTGGTTTAATACAAAATAAAACAGACGGTGTGTTGAATGTACCCCTACTAAACCACGGCCAATTCTCCCCGTCATAATGAAGCAGGTGAACATTTGGCTCATTTGATTGGCTACAATAAATGTCGTCCCTTTTAGTACCAGGAAGTTTACATTTTTTGCCACAGTGTGCAGGATGTAGCTAAAGCTTAGCTGTTGTTCTTCAAAAGGTTAGCCTTAATGTTGAAGTTGCTTAGCTTTGAGAACATCATGCACGTTATAACGTTATTTTCATTACACCCAAAGTGTTTCATATGCGTTACAGCCCTTTGTGTAGGGGATCAAAGTGAAGTCACGTCAATGCTGTGCTTTGCTAGCTAGCGTTAGCTGCTAATCACCCGAGGTCCAAGAGGAGAAGTTGTTATTTAACAATGGAGACAGGCTAGCTTCATTATTCAGTAACGATACTGATTTTAAATGTAACGTAGAGCAATGCTAAAGACATTTAAAAAAAGCGACAACATATTAATATTTACGCTACATTTAACATTTCATAGTGTTCTACGTTATCTCCGTATCTTTTGGTCGTTACAGACTATCAAAGTTGTTCTTTTACTGCAGTGAAATTCAGATTGCTGAATTGAAGTGATACATTTCTGATTGCTTTATTTCTAAATTATTGATGCAGTGTGTTGGTTATGGATCAGCCTTTGAATAGAGTTGAGATAAATATATAATTACTATAATATTTCTCATTAGATCACTGGTTCCCGATCTGGGGTTTGTCACACAACATGATGGGGAAGAAGATGAATTAGATTGAAAACCTCTCTCTCTTCAGCCTATAAGCCAAACTTGGAATTTGGAGAACACTAAGTCAATAACTTAGCAAGGTATTGCTTAATTTTAATGCTAAAAAGGGTTGGGACCCACTGCCCTAGATACTGACTAATGAGTCAACTCAGTAATGACAGCCATGATGATTTTGGAATGATACAACAAATTGCTAGATTCAGTTACAACTGATAGGATTGCAATATGTCAGACTTCTATGAGCCTACAAAGTCAGTCATTAAAGGTGCCCTGCCACACGTATTTCATGACTTTGTGGTAATGTCTGAAGTTCTACCATGGACTCTGTAAAAAGTTTTGTGGGAAAAACGCCTTGGTTACCTTGTTTCAAGCCATTCTAGCGTGGTATAGAAAGCCTGCAGGAAGACTTAGCTCGATTTGTGCCACTTCTCATTAATATTCAACGAGCTAAGCTGCTTGACTCTGATTGGCTAACAGCTAGCAAATGAGAGCCTGGCTATCAGCATCCTTTACCCAGCGCAACTGGGCGAGCTCATGAATAGTAATGAGCTCAGGCAACAATTATGATATCGTCACTTGTGTGATTTCCATTGTAAGTAGTCATGCCCCAGGGTTACCCCCAGTCAGAGCTAAAAGCTGACTTATGTAATACTTAATCTAAGATTCTTTTAAAAAAGAATTCCCAGTGGCTTAGGCCTGGTGGTAGTGGGCCACCAGGCTTGCAATACACTGGGGGAAACCCTGTGCTCTATGTAGACATATACAGACACAATACATGACTATACTGACATCAGTACAATATGCACAATATGCATTCTGTTAGGGTGTACCCCACTGTATGTTGACATAATGACGCTAGCGTGTGTGTTGGATTGTAGAGCATCATGGGTAACACAGAGAGTGTGGTGGTGCAAAAGCGCCTGGCCCGCTTCCGCCCCGAGGAGCGGCCTGTGGTGGAGGGGGTCTTCGACAGGATCCAGAGCGGTGCTGAGGGCCCTTCAGAAGCCCCGGGGAAAACGCCAGCAGGGAAGACGCTAACGCTTGAGATGCTGCAGGTGTGACTGATATTATCAGGGTTAAACCATAAGGGTTGCCTGATGGCCCGGGGCAAATAAAACGCCACGTCGGACAGTTTTTCTTTACTTTTTTAACATTCTTTTCGAGGTTTAAAAAAAGGGGCCAGTAAAACCTGACTTTAGGCAAGTGGAATTTAACGTTGAACCCTGCATATACTTCTCTATAATTAGTGCATACAGGTGTCAGGTAAAAACGACATGAGACTAGTTTACAGTATTCATTTACTCAGAGATACTACTAATTTCCCTTTACATTTAATTTCCACTTTTATTCTTTCTAATTTAGTGTAGTTTTACAGATTCCTATATGTACAGTAGGAATACGCACTCCGAAATATGCTCTGTGATTTATGTGTCTCTTTGACTTTGACTCAATTTTATGCTGTTGTTCCACTGAGCAGATGTCATTAGGCCTACTATCCAATGCATTCTATAGGTATATCTGTCAGGAAAAGCTAGTTTCTACTAGTGTGTTGCCTGTGTATAATCAAGCCTTCCTTTTGTCTGCCCCAGTCCTCAATGGGCAGCCTGGCACCAGACTCCATGGTGAGGAGGATCTACCATTGCATGTGTACTATCGACCCTGGACTGGCAGCACCCGCAGCTTCTGGGAAGTACAGCGCCTCGGCTGCCTCTGGAGTAGCTCGAGAGCAATTGGTCATCTTTCTAGCAGATACGCTGCGAGGCACTGCAGAGGAACGGGCTCCTCTCGTCATGGCCATGTGCCAGCATGGGGCAGGGGCAGCAACGGTTGTCACATGTGAGCAGGTAGCAGAGGTGAGTAGAGGGTTAAACTAAATAGGAAATAACATATCAATTTCTGTAGTACTTCTCCCCTTTTCTACTTTTATTTACGTCACAACCCTCCCTTCTCACTGTGCTACCTCTAACCCTCGATTCCAGGATTTTTTAAGTGTGGTGGCACGGGGGGAGGGGGCTTTGGGGTTAGAAGGGGTGCCCCCCTTCTAGCCGTGCCCCTACCAACCCTCCCTACTGATGCCCTACTCTGGCCCCTTTACCTTTTCTCCGTAGTTCCTCCAGGACCTGATTTCTGCTGTAGTTCAGATCCTGGTCCACAGAGGGCGCCTGCACGCGTGGAAAACAGAGCGAATGGGTGATGGCACCCTAGGTGTCAAACTCCTGGCAGAGCACATGTGTTCTGAACTCAAACCCTCAGGTAAACAGGTGATTCAAAGGAAAATTCGCCACCTTTAATGTGGAACAGAAAGAAATGACTAGGGCTGTCCTCGACTAAAGAAATTCTTAGTCCACTAACACTTATACAATTTTGTCGACTAATCGATTAGTTGATTTAATTGACAGAGCTGTGCGCTTTGAGAGGTGGTTAAGACTAGAAAAGCACAATATAAATGTAGTTAATTAACCATCTGTAAAACTGAGTTTCTCCACAATTAATCCTGCAAAAGCACCACTTTAAATCTTGTGTTTACCATAAATGTGCTCAGAAGTTTCTTGGAAATAAGTAATTAAGCATGAATAAGCATAAAAAATGACTAATCGACTAAAGAAATCTTAGTCGACTAAGACCAAAACGACAGATTAGTCGACTAATCGACTAAGAGGTGGCAGCCCTAGAAATTACATACATACGTAACATAACCAGAGCTTTAAATGAACTCTTTTGATAGCCAGCTAGTAGATTTCTAAAGTAACCAGTCAGTCAGATTTTCCACTAGCCACTTTTGTTTTTTTCCTAACTTTACTTTAATTTCGGCTCCTCTGGTTTGTTTGGCTCCGTTTGGTTTGTCTTCTCCGTTTCATCGTAGCCCAAAATTGCTATGCACGTAGCTAAGGGTTGTCTGGCGCGTCGTAGGATGTAGGATTAGTACTACAGGCAGGTGTTGCCAGATACATATTACGTTTCCAAGCCAAAGACACACAAAACTTCCCAAATTTCTTGGCAGAAAACAGACCAATCTAAGGCCTAGTCCACACGGACACGGGTATTTTTATAACCAGAGTTTTTTCTCCTCCGTCCACACATGCTCGGTTTAAAATAAATCTCCGTCCACATGAAAACGCAAAAACACGCTGTCAAGCCATTGCAAAGAATCATCAACAAAGCAGTTAGCGGCGCACAATATGACGTCAAACACAGCGGATAACGGCGCACACTCTGACGTCGCAAGGCAAAAAACCCGGTTATACTGTCCACACGTCAACACTGTAACCGGCGTTCCTGAAAATGCTCACCCTGGCCGGAGTTTTCAAAAATGTTCGGTTACAGGGCCCTGAAACTGCGTTTTTGTGTGGACGGAAGGCCGAACCACGTAAAAAAAGTCACGGTTATAAAAATACCCGTGTTCGTGTGGACTAGGCCTAAAAACCCTGACTTGTTGCATCGTTTCTGCAGCCGGCCGATTCAAACAGACGCTTCGCTTCATTCATCACCGGCTAAACTATAAACTGTTAACCGCCAAAGTTTGTTTTTACCCACATATAACAGGTTGGCAGGTGTCAATTTAAAGCCCTGCATATAACTATTTAACATTATGTTGGAAAAAAGCTATGTATGGTTACTGCAGTATGTACAAAAATGTAGAGGGATGTACAAAAAGTTCAAACTCTATATATCCTTTTTGAAAGGATATATAGAAGACAGGATGTAGGGGACTGCAGATGTTAATTAGCCTGTGGCTTACTCTGGTACAATGTATCAAATGGTAACATTTATGTTTAAAATTGAATCATGCTTAAATGTAATTTTGCCATTACAATGGTCCCTAATAAATAAAAAATAAATAAAAAAGAATAAAAAAAATTAAGGTTCAGTGTCTCTCCTCTCCTCTCCTCTCAGATCAAGGATGTTATGGTGTTTCCTGTCTGGAGGACTGGATCTTCAGGGTCTCCCAGGTATCATTGTACCTGGAGATCCTGGTAGCTGAGGGCCTAAACGTGTCCCTGAGCGGCCGGCCGGCCCCCACCCTGCTGCCCCCCTGCATTGGGACACCCTGGAAAGAGCTGAGGTGTCTGCTGGACCTTCCCACCCTTATGTTTCTGGCACCACAGGTTAGAATAATAATATATTGGGCATCATATCGATAGATTCTGACCAAAACGTCTTCACTCTTTCTTTGGTTTGAACACATTTTTGGTGACATTTCTTAAACCACATTCAACTCATTTTTTTAATGAAGTTTAAAAGATTTGTAAATGTTGACATCTCCGGAGAGAAGGAAGAAACAAATACCAACAGGTGTGTGTGTGCCACTCTTGTTTTAGTGGCATATGTCGATTCCCAGTGGTGTGTCACTGTTGATTATTGGGATGCTGCTGCTGTTCTACTGATTTACGGCACTTACTGTTTAAACCACATTAAAGGGTAACTCCTGTTTTTTTCAACCTGGACCCTATGTTCCCATGTTTCTGTGTTTAAGTGACTGATGGGAACAACAATCTTTGACATTAGTCCAGTATTAAGAGAGATCGCTGCAGTTGGCAGTCAGTGAAACAAGCTACAATGTAAGTTAATAGGACAATTCTCCAGCTTGTATACTTCACAAAAGTGCTCATTTCGCCGATAACAGACTTAGATTAATATTCTAAGTGTCAGACAACATTATGGAAAGGATTTCTAGGGAGGTCGACCTTTCTTTTAAACATAAAAACATCCACGAAATTGCGTTTGCTAAAGCCACCAGACTCCATGTAAATAAACATCATAAAACACACTTCATTCAAAGTCAACAGAAACAGAAACAAAATATAACTTAGAAAAACCGTCTTGGGTCGTCTTTTCACTTTACCAACAATAAAAACTTTAGTTTTGGTTGAAATAAACACATAGTTTACCGATTTACAAGTGAAAATATGTAGCTCAATAAACGCTAAAAGTACTGTTTTTTTAAATGAATACGCCGACTTATTGGGACTTTGTCTTATTCCCCGTATCCCCAGAGTTAGATAAGTCCATACATACCGTTCTCATCTCCACGTGTGTCCTAACTCTGTCTGACGCACCCACCGCTAGCCTAGCTTAGCACAGATCCTGGAGGTAACCGGCTCCATCTAGCCTACTGCCCCCAATAAGTGACAAAATAATGGCAACATTTTCCTATTTACATGTTGTGGTTTCTATACACAGTCACAGGGTGTACAATAACAAGGTCGCATGACACACAGCCATCTTCTAAGCGTATACATACTGGGAACTATATTGTCAGAAGGCGAAGCACTGCTACTTGGGCGGAGTGATTAGCGCAACACCCGAAAAGCCCCGTTGTTACTCTCTGCTCCTCACCACGGGGCTTCTCAGGTGCTGCGAGTAAATCACTCCGCCCAAGTAGCAGAGAGTAGCAGTGCTTCGCCTTCTGAACATATAGTTCCCAGTATGCATAGCCTACGGTTAGAAGATGGCTGTGTCTGTGACAAAAGACAGACATAATGAAAAAATGACGTAAAAAAATGCTAGATCATTTTGGTTTGCTGTGTAATATTAATCTGTTAAAAATAATGGCAAGGGATATGTCATGTCAATGACCAGATGAAAATATAACCAATTATTCATTCATAAGTGTCATCTGTGTTATAGAAAGATATTTACATACACAACACCATGTCATTCTCTCCAGTTGCCAGACCGCTACAGCGCCCCCTGGAGACTTGTGTTTTCCACGCGGCTGCATGGGGAGAGCTTCACCAGGATGGCTGCTGGTCTGACAAAGTGTGGGCCCACCCTGCTGCTTATCAAAGACACAAAGGGGCATGTTTTTGGGGGCTTCGCCTCCCACGCCTGGGAGGTCAAACCTCATTTCCAGGGTGAGAGAAGAGAATCTCGTCTGATCCTACTGTACTATACATTGCATGGCTCAGATGTAATTCACTATTTAATGAATACCATCTTCATCAAGCATCAGTATCAGCTGCTTTTAACAATTTGATAGAGAACATTAGCTGACATGACTTGCTCTCTCATGTTAGTTAAGTGAACCAATGTTACACAGTTTACCATTTGAAATACTGTGCTACATACAAGATATAACTATGTATCTTAAATTATTTTATTTTATGTGAGGGAAATGGATGAAATAAAAACGTCTTTCAAGGACCCGGAAACTTTTAGCTGTGGTAGACCCTGATAAAACATTGAAATGGTCCTCTCTGTCTAAATAATACACATTTCCTTCTCCTAGTTGCTTAAATAAATTCAAATCTCATGTACTGTTTCATCATACTGATGTAGCTTTACCTTTCTAAGCTAACTTAACAATACTAACAAATTAATACGCAGTTTATGATGCATTTTTCCAACTGAGTGATGTGTTGAAGAAGCTACCACAACCTGAATCTAAAGGCTGGAGGAACTGCAAGGGGAGAGCAATAATGAATTAATTTCCCTGCAACCTTCAGGAATGGAATATTGAACAATATTTTTTGATTGTTCAATGGTCTTAAAAAGTCAGATGGTTAGTTTACCCCCAGATTAGTCTATATTGACGACGTTTCATTAACGGGATAGTTCCGGAGCCCTCATTTTCAGCCGGATGGCCCTCACCTTTCGACTATGGTTAACTGCTCCTCAGATCTCTGCAGGGTAAATCCAGACAGCTAGCTAGACTATCTGTCCAATCTGAGTTTTCTGTTGCACGACTAAAACTACTTTTGAACGTACACATGTTCCACCAAAACAAGTTCCTTCCTCAGACTATTTAGCAGAGGCACCGTGGCTCTGTCCGGAGTTTAGCGCTGCCCAAGACGATTGTGATTGGTTTAAAGAAATGCCAATAAACCAGAGCACTAGACAGACCTTCCTCTGCAGCACTTTAGAGAACTGGCAATGCGAGACTACCCCAAATGGACATCTCTACATAGTCCTCTTGTGTTTCATTCTTCACACAAACACAATCATTATAGGTGATCAAAATTGGACCTTAGGTCAGTGTTTCCCAAACCTGTTTAAACCATGACAAGCCTCATAAGGATTTTTAGCATGGAAGTGCACTTTTGACCGGCTGATGTTCAATTGTTTCAGACTGCACTATGGGCCAGCCTTTCTTTGAGCTCTATTTACAGCCTTACATTTTACCATTGCCTGCTATGGTAACAATTTCAGACTGCTTTAATCCATGAACGTGTGTGTGTGTGTGTGTGTGTGTGTGTGTGTGTGTGTGTGTGTGTGTGTGTGTGTGTGTGTGTGTGTGTGTGTGTGTGTGTGTGTGTGTGTGTGTGTGTGAGTGTGAAAGTGTGTTGCTGTCTTGTCATTTGCTGCAGCGTACCTCATTGTTTTTGTGAAAAAACCAACAGTACATTTGTACTTAAGGCACCTCAGGGTGCAGTGGTACCCACATTGGGAACCTCTGCTTTAGGTAATAAGATTTACAGCTGCATTCAAATTCAACAGCAGGTGAACGGTTTATGGAACTGTTGATTTTGTTCTGTTGAATGAAAAAAAATAATGTATACGCATGATAGAACTGTGCCACACAGGAGTGAAGTGTGATGTCTCTGATAGATAACAGTGAATTTAGGCTTCTAATGTACATCCATAAGGCTGTCTAAAAACAGTACTATCATGTTGGTGTGGACCAGACCCCTGATCAGAACTGATATTAAAGCACTGATAAAAAGGACACATTGAGGAAGTAATACTACTTGTTTGAATACTGTGGGCTGTCACTTGACTTTTCTCTCAGATCTTAATAATTTGTATATATGTGTGTGTGTGTGTGCAGGTGACTCCAGATGCTTCCTGTTCTCTGTGTTCCCCAGACTGAGAGTTTATACAGCAACAGGATACAACCAGCACTTCATGTACTTTAACCAGAATCAGCAGACCATGCCCAACGGACTGGTGAGACTACCCTAGTTTAACTAATTTAGGGAAACTTCTGTTGGTCATGGCATGCAATTATTACATCGAGATTAAGATGTACAATGTAATTCACTTAATCTAGCCAGTTCATTTATTTTTTTTTCTTCAGATATTGCCTGGTACAACTTTTATTATTCAGGGGACTAAAACCTTTATTAAAACTTTGTAACTAACGGTCTACCGGTCCTCGAACCTTTCATGTTATTGATGCGATACAGTGTTATTCATACATACAGTATTTATTGTATACGTTACACCAGTTGTATTTTTCACATTGGTAAAAAGGCAGCCCTAATAGCCAGTAAACAAACAGGGCTGAACTGCTATTCGGCTCTCATTAGTGTCGTTTCCAGCAGCAGCAGACAGCTGTTTTCAGTGAAAAAGCTCTGATTACGCCACCTGCCCAGCACCAAGCAGCAGACAGACAAAGTTAGTGATTAGCCCTGTGTTCCAATACCCATACTACCATACTATTTAGTATGCTAGAAAAAGACTTATGTCAAATGCAGTATGCCAAAAATACCAGGATGTCATACTGCATCCGCTCGGATTTTGCAGCATGCATGCCAGCATGCTTTTCTGGCTATACTGACCCCCGATCCCTTGCCAGAATATATAAACAAGAGGGTCAAAGTTCAAGGTGCAATTTTATGAAGATTTAGTATGTCCCAATTGTATGCATACTGCATGCAACAGGACATACTTTGTAAGGCAGCTGCAGTACATACTAAAAGTAAAAAGTCAGTCAACCTAGCTTTTTCTCAGGAGTTGACCTAACAGAGCTAAAATGCTAGTGAATGTTAAACACAATATAATATGACAATTTTGTGTTTCAGTTTATTCTGCATATTCCCCATAGTGGCCAAAAAAATCAATCAGTGAATGGAGCTATAAAAAGAATTGGTAATAGTCAGAAAATGTCAATCTCTTTTGATGTGGTATTACTGTTGGCATTATTTTCATCTTTATCACAAGTGTTGAACAAAAAAAGACTTCAATGATAGATATGGTTATACTTATTAAATGCTTGTCTTAATTCTTTGTGTCTCATGGTGTTTATGTTTTGCGGTCTTCATCAGGGTATGGGCGGTCAGCAATACTACTTTGGCCTGTGGCTGGACAGTGATTTTGGTCGTGGTCATAGCCGTGCACGGCCTAAGTGCACCACCTACGGCAGCCCACAGCTTTCTGGAGATGAGGACTTCACCCTGGACTCAATGGAAGTGTGGGCGGTCGGAAAACCCCCCGAACCAGAGGAGGTTAGAGTACTTGCTTCTTTTTTTCTGCCTTTATTTGATTGCAGGCTAGGGGTGTCACAATTTCAAAATAAAATCAAAAATCGATTGAAACAAGCTTTCAATTTGGACTATCGGTTTTGACATGCAACAAAGGTACCTGGCTGCAGTTAAACTGTGGATTACACAATCAGAATACTTGTTCAATTGTTTATTCATCCTGCGAATGTTAAGGAGGATCCATGCTGTTTTCCAAGGTGATCTTGCCTGACATATTTCCACACAGTAACACTGGGACAGACTCCGTACAACCAGTCTTCAACTGTCCTACACTGCAGGCTCACAGCAGTGTTGGAGTTTGTCCACAAAGGTGGCTAATGTGACTGCTGTGAGGGGACACATATGGAGAAAACAGCAGGGACATCTGCTGGGCAAAAAAGAGGAGAGACGTGGGAATTAAAGAGGGAGACGTGTATGCACAGCCGTACGTGTAGTGTTTTCACACTTTTTTTCTCGTATACAGTCAAGGAGTAACAGACATTACAATTTGATTTTTCAACTCTACAATTTGTCATACACTGAAATCCATTTCAGTAGAATTATAACAAAACGGGCCACACATTTTTTTGGCATGTAATTACATACATGCCTAATGTTGGCATGCACATTAGGCATGCAATTAAATGTACCACAAATAGAGAACCTCATTTACATTCCAGCTGTTTCCTTTAGAACATGAAGAATTAAAGCCATTGTATTTGTGTATGTTTTGTGTTTCAGCACGAGGGGGGGAAGGGCAAGAAGAGTATCCTAGATATGGATCCAGAGGTCCAGGCCATGATGGAGATGGCAGGGAAGACTCTACACAGCCAGGGCCTCAGGGAGCCGGAGGAAGACTAGGAGCAGTGAGGGGCAACAAAACCAAAACAGTCTTAACTTATCTAGGCTCCCATTCCACCTGGTACTGACACAAGTTGGGATTTTATCATCTCACATAGCTGGACAATATTTATTACACCTGACTTTAAGACATGTCTCCTGTATACAAATTGGATTTCTCCCTTTCACCCTTCAACACACAAAATGCAGCTGCTGTAAAAATATGGTGTTGGTTAGTGAAGATGTCATCACAACATAAACCAGGCTAACTAGGTCTAAAGGCAGCTTATAAGTGGTCCGTGAAGCCTGGTCTGACCCATACACACAACTGAAAGCTACGAGTGTGCAGGCTTCAAGCCAGCTTTTATTATGCGTGTGAAAGGGACCAATGTGTCATGGCTGTGTTCACTCTTATTTCCTCCAAGCTTCACTGGTGTTTGACAGAAGCTAACAAATATACGAGAGATACGACAGAAAAAAATTATCAGATAAGGGGTGTGGAAACAGTTTGTTGCTCAGCAGTTGCCTCAGTCAACCAGAATGACAAGGCATCCACATCATCTCTATTGAAACCACTAACTCAAGTATTAGGTTGAGGAAAGTGAGCACAACAAAACAGTAAGTTATACCATTTATAGTTATGTTTAACAGTAAAAGAATACATGGAAATATCCTAAAGGGTCTTAGTTCAAAGGAGGTAAGGATCATCTCAAAGCAGACATATCATGTTCTCATACTGTCTGTCTGAATACACTTGTATTCACCCTCAGTCAGAAACAGGGAGGGCCAATGTGGGCTGATTACATCATTTTCTGGTCTAATCAGCCCACATAAAACACACTGGGTTGTCTTATGTGTGTGTTTTCGCAGGACAAAGTGAGTTTTTCATGATATGTCCCCTTAAAGGCCATTTTAAGAAAACCCTAATTGTGAGTTGCTGTGTGACTGATTATTTTATTGCTGCAATATTTGACAAATCCTGAGGTTTAGAAGACCAATTGTGACATACACGGGCTTGTTAGTCATTCTCTATCTACTGTACTAGTTCACCGTCTGAGCCATTCTAAGTATATGTGAACATGTGACTAATGAGATCCTTCATAAGTTGTTTAAACATCTGAGAAGTTTAGGAGTTCTTCAGGGAATTTCTTGAGTACAAGACTTGAGATTTACTGTTTATTCAAATACCAGGGATTCTAAATACTTTGTCCCTTCTCAAACTGACAGCTTTGGATAATCTTCATGAATACAAGAGACAAAACGTTCTTCTAACTACCCATTTTTACAGACTGGATGCACTACTGTATTGTTCATTTATTTTAATGTTTTTGTTCAAGGTGTGTTGCTTATTCACCCACTTTATGACCCAGACATTAGATGAGAGGTTGGACTGATCTGCCCATTATGGCATTATGGCGTTTTTCTGGAGCAAATCTACAACATGGAGCAAAATGTACAACAGTGTTAAGACAAATAGAGGAATGCCTGTATATGTTTATCATTATAATATACCTGTATTGTCCATGCAGATGTGCATTTTATTGTCTTACTGCATTAAGCCGAGGATTGTTATCAAGTACAACCTAGACTGAGGAACTGCATCGAAATCAACAGGAGTGTGGTACAGATTTGCAATATAGTGAAGAAGTAGGCCAGTTTATCAGGGCTTGGATGCAACAGAATCACTTAATACAGTGCAGAGGTGATTCAGTATATCACCATATAATTTGCCCACTTGCTTTTAGCAGTAAGTTTAACTAGTTGCTTTACCAAACACTGTAAAACATCATTGGCACGGGTAGGCATTTATGTCCTCAGACCCAAGTAGAAAAGTTTTGGACTAGATAGGGAATTTACTAAATATGTACCTGTAGCACTGTAGTAGGACAAATGACCATTTAGTCATTGGAACCACATCTATCTGTTCATTTTGGACAATTGTGCAGTTCGAATTATGCGTATTGCCTCCTACAATAATTTCAGTGTTGTAGAATATAGTGTTAGAAGTTGATGTACGTGTGTGTGTGTGTGTGTGTGTGTGTGTGTGTGTGTGTGTGTGTAGTGAAAACAGTATCTGTGTGTTGCTTGTATTAAAGTAAGAAGGGGCCTAGAAGGTGCAACTTTCACTTGTTTCTCAGTTGAGGGAACTGTGACAATTTCTGTCTTCATTTGAACACGTCTGACAGACAGGCTGTAAAATGTTGGCATCAACATATAAATAACCAGATCCCCGATTTGATCTCTAATTAGTCTAATAAGTTAGTACTAAAACAGACACCTGCTCAGAGACTGAAAGGTGACTCTGTGCTGATTCCCTTCCTCCTCTTCTCCTCTGCTATCATGCAAATGACTGAGCCAAGTTACACATGCAAATCTCCTATATAATCTTACAGCAACTCACACAGTAGCACGGTGGACATGGTTCCATAAAGAATGTTTATACTTGTCTTTATTTGTGTATGGAAATGATTTTATTTTATTCCCAGAAACATGAATATATTATTAACCCCGTTTCACCTCATATGCTCTTACACTTATTATTCTACCCCAGCTACATAAAAAACAGTTTATAACAACTGTATTTCTCAATTAGTCAAACTTAACTTGTATAGCACCTTTCATTTAAGGCCATTTCAGAGATCTTTTTAGGTGTATGACTTATCTATGCCTATGATGTTATTGTTATAGGCCAACAATAAGATAGCAGAAATATACTACAGGGGTCTTCAATGGCTTTTAGGCCAAGAACCCCATGGCTGAAAGAGAGACAGAGCAGGGACCCCCTACTACATACAGTATATATACATATATATATTTAGTTGCATATTACACTGGGCCAGATGGATGAAAATGGATGGATTAATATGTATATGTGCATACATCATGTTTTAATGTTAACCATACATGTAGAAGGCACAGTGTCCTTAAGCTGAACTGTATCGTGGATGGCTACCATGATGGCTACCTTACTTAGTCAGCGTATCATTAATGTTGTGTAAATTCAGTGTTTTTTTTAAATAAGCCGATTCATCTTTGCTAATAATATGTTGGATTCAGACATATTCTAATTTGAACAACAACAAAAAAACTTTCAAATAAATATTAAAAACTAATTTGGCGGGTGCCTGAGTAGTTCACCTGGTAGAGTGCACGCCCATATATAGAGGTTTACTCCTCGACGCAGCGGCCGTGGGTTTGATTCCGACCAGCGGCCCTTTGCTACATGTCATTCCCCCCTCTCTCTCCTCTTTCGTGTCTTTAGCTGTCCTATAGAAATAAAGGCCTAAAATGCTCAAAAAATAATCTAAAAAAATAAAGCAGTAAAACAATGAAAAACCAACGGTTTTGTTATCAGATTGATAGCCAACCTTTTAGTCTTGCGTTTCTATAAAATGATCCAGTCATTTATAGGCCAGATGCAAGGATTAGAGCAAACAGGGAATACATTGCCTTCTCTGCTAATGCTACTCTCATCTACAATTATTACCATAAAGCATACTTTTTAATTCAGTAGCCCGTGAAAAATGTGATGTTTGTTTCGTATTGAACAGCATTAATGTCCAGCAATTAAACAAAACACGTTTGATTTTGCTCTCATTTTTTATGAGTTGAAATAAAAGTTTTAAGACTTTTTTTTCAGAGTTTCGATGCACTCAAAAGGCGTATTTCTCTCAAATTGTGTGCACAAATTTGTTAAAATCCATGTTAGTGAGCCAAAATAATCCATCTATCTGACAGGTGAGGCCTATCAAGATGCCGATTTACCGGCATTATTATTAGACAGGTGTGCCTAGGGCTGGTCACAATAAACAGCAGCTCTGTGTGCAGTGTTACCACAACACAATGCTACACATGGCACAGGTTTTCATGCTGAGTGCAGGGATGTCCACCAGAGCTGTTGCCCGTGAAATGAATGTTCATTCCACTACCATAAGCCTTGTGTTCCAATCTCATGTTAGAGAATTTGGCTGTGCATGGAACCACATGTCACCAGGCCAGCCGTGGACATCCACATGGAGCTTCTTCACCTGCAGGACCGTCTGGAGCCACACACCAACAGTCTTCATTCTGCAGGACATTACATAAGTATTACGCTGATACAACTTTTGTACTTTAACTTAATTATGGTTTTAAAAGCCAGACTTTTATGTAATAGAGTTAAATATATAAATACATTTATAAATATAAAAGAGGTAAATATTCCTAAATGTCAGAGGGAAATACTGTTATAGATGAAATTACCCATCAGTGTAAAGTAGGCAAAATGAGCAAATACATGTTAATCCATCAGTCCTAAAATTCCAATAATCAGCCTATAATATATAATAATATAACTCCCAAAGGGATCATACTGCAACATAATACTTCAGTTTTGATATTTTAGGTATTATGCTGATACTACTTTTGCTCTTTAACTTAAGTAAGATTTTGAAAGCAATACTTTTATTGTAATAGAGTAGGATATTTTGTAACAGTGGTAGTAGCTTTACTACTTTTACTTAAAAGGCTATTGGATGAGTTAAAAAAAAGCATTGCTCTATCTTTTTATCCTTCTCATTTATTTAATTTATTACTGGGATTGTTTCAAGTTAATGAAATGATTCTTGGTCGTGTCAGGACCTTCTGGACCACCTTAATGGACAGTTAGGAGTCCCCGTACCGCCCTTTGAGAACCACCTGTCACACACGTGTGTTGATAGATGGGGTTTAAGATGGCGAGGCTTTCTCTGTGTCCAAAGAGACAGCGGACTGGCTGGGAGCAGCTTGTCACACATGTACCCTAAAGCATGGAAAGCTCCCGAAACATTTCTTTAGAAAGGAAATACTGGGCCCAGTTGGATCCCGACCCCGGCCCAGTGGCCCACTTTAAAACGCTCTCCGTCCGATGCCACTCGCACAGTGGAGTTTGCATAGATAGCGTCCTTGCTTCCGGTCCCTTTTTTATAATGCAAGTGAACTTTTACTTCCTTGTACACACAGATAGAGGAACTGACCGTTTTGCGGCTGGCGTTGTTGTCAACACTCTACATCCTCTCAGCTTCATTTCATGACTTTAAAATCATGAGCACTTAGAAAACGGGCGGCAACTTCGCAGAGCTGAAAATATTAATAATTAGTCACTTGTAAGGTAAGTCTTTTTACTTTTCTTCCAATCTGTTTTTGGTACGTGCTGAGCCGCCTGTGTGTCACTTCAATTAGGAGAAAATCCGCTTTTTACCGGCAGCATAGAGCAGCATGCACTCGGTTCCATGCCCGTCATACCGGTTCCACCGGCTGCAATTACACAACAGCCGTTCTATCTCTCTGTTCTCATGGGCTAATGGCACGGGTGGGGGGTAACCAAGTACTACTCAAGTATTTACTCAATTTGTACAAATTTGAGGCTACCTGTACTTTACTTTTATACTTTTACTCCGCTACATCAATCTGACATCTTTAGTTAGTACTGCAGGTACTTTTCAAATAAACATTTTGCACACAAAATGTTTTCCTATGAATGGAAGTAGGCTAGTCACCATAGAGCTCCGGTCCAGCTGAGATGATCAGACCATTAAACACACTCTTTCTACAATGGGAGGATTATTATACTTTGAGTTCTTTTACTTTGAATACTTTAGGTGCATTTTCCTGATGATACTTACATACTTTTACTTATATATGTGAATACTTCTTCCACCACTGGTTAATGGTGAATAGGGCTACTGTGTATTCCGGTGGTTCTCTGGGGTAACCACTTGTTAAGTAAGAGAAACACTTAGAAAACATGTGTAGATACAGGATAAATAGCATGACTTATAGAATTAATGTGTGTGTGTGTGTGTGTGTGTGTGTGTGTGTGTGTGTGTGTGTGTGATATATATATATATATATATGCATGCAAAGTTTTGGAGAAGTTTTTTATTATTATTATTATTATTATTCATGTTCCTTACGGTAATTCCCTTTGAACCACAAAGGGCTTGGTGTTGCTTTATTTGGATCCCCTTTAGCTGCTAACAGTGGAGCAGCTACCCTTCCCGGGGTCCACATACAAGAATCACAACATATACAGTATGAACACTGTCAACACATATTCCATGCACAACCATTTTGCTTAGTTTTTAATCAAACTTCTCAGTTGTATACTGTACATACAGATGTCAATTGATTAGGTCCACCTTGCTAAAAGGCTAATACTAATAATATGAATAGAAATTAATCAATCATATCTTCATGAAGGTTATAATGGTGAAACAAATAAGTGCTTGGTTTTTGAATTATGAGATGTTTTTCTATCTGTATTGATAGAAAATGATTTAATCAAATATTACTTGTGTTTGACATGTCTCTTCATTTGATCCATTTACAGAAATGTTGATTAATGCGCATTGTCCTCCCAAATAAAATGAATTGGAGCATTACACTGTCATGAGCTGTTTTAAAAATTTTCTTCACTCAGAGTAAGCTCTAAAACTGGCTGGAATCCAAGTTTCAAGAGCCCTTTTTCTGATAAAGGGAGTCTACAGTGTTATTTTGTATTGCCAACATAACAAGGACCTCTGAATGTCTACATAATTAGCTAAAAAGTAAAGGTAGGATTTTCTAAATGTTGACAAGCAATGACACAAAATATTCTGGTTTTTGCCCATATTCTGAAAAAGGATATATTTCTCTAAGCTGTTTACATGGCTAATGAAAAGGAATATTCCACTAATGTTCCTGTTTACATGCAGTGTGTGTTTGACAGGGGTCAATGCACTAACTTGTCGTTTATCATGTCAAAATAACAAAAAGTGGAATGCCTGGATCTCCTTCAACGTTTTCCACCAGCGGGAGACTTGTTTGACCGTTCGAACCAACCCATTCTCACTCCCAACTCGTAAAAAATAATGACACTTGATCAGTGGCTCTCAGCGTCAGATACCGATGCAAAAATCACCCTTTAGCGTCAGTATGGAACGCACCGGGCAGACCAGCAGCTCCGTCCCGTTCTTGTCCTGCGTACCACTGAAACGTACATATTGTAACCCCACCCATGATCTTTTCCTAACACCTAACTGTCCAGTTCTTCTGCCGCATGTCAGTTAAATGTACGTCCCGACCCAGAGCGTCAAAAAGTGACGGCAAGAGTTCCAGCCAAGCACATCTAAATATGGTGCTAAAGGAGACTTTTTGCGTCAACAACAAACGCCAAAGGCACCTGACCGAGCGTCACTTTTTGACGCGATGGGAGTGAGAATGCGTTGTTCGAACACAGCTTCCCTCCTTCAACCACATTTTTTAAAAGGTCAGCATTGCGATATTTGAGCATATCAAAAAGTAGGCTACCCTAGCCTTGCAAACTGTTGGCTGGTTGGTTTGTGTACAAGGCACAGAGATGACCGTAAACAGGCAAGAGGCAACTTGAAGTAAAACCCCCAATTGAGACACATATTTTGAATGCGCTGTATACATGTCTAAAAAATGTTCCTAAAACCTGAATAGCATATCCCACATGTCCAGCCCTAATTCTGAATATCCAAACAGAATTAAGACATGTGGGATATGCCGGTATTATTTGGGTTTTATAATCATTGTTTGGACATGTTTACAGCACATTCAGTTGGGTTTTTACCGCAGTTTATGGCCAGTTAACAGCCTCTTGCCTATTTAGAGCTTACGGTCACACTTATTTTAAACATTATACAGTGGTGTGAAAAAGTGTTTGCCCCCTTCCTCATTTCCTGTTCCTTTGCATGTGTGTCACACTTAAGTGTTTCGGAACATCAAACCAATTTAAACAAAAGTCAAGGACAACACAAGTAAACACAAAATGCAATTTGTAAATGAAGGTGTTTATTATTAAAGGAGAAAAAAAATCCAAACCATCATGGCCCTGTGTGAAAAAGTGATTGCCCCCCTTGTTAAAACATACTATAACTGTGGTTGTCCACACCTGAGTTCAATTTCTCTAGCCACACCCAGGCCTGATTATTGCCACACCTGTTCACAATCAAGGCATCACTTAAATAGGAGCTGCTTGACACAGTAAGGTCCACCAGAAGATCCTTAAAAGCTACACATCATGCCGAGACCCAAAGAAATTCAGGAACAATTGAGAAAGAAAGTAATTGAGATCTATCAGTCTGGAAAGGGTTATAAAGCCATTTCCAAAGCTTTGGGAATCCAGCGAACCACAGTGAGAGCCATTATCCACAAATGGCGAAGACATGGAACAGTGGTGAACCTTCCCAGGAGTGGCCGGCCGCCCAAAATTACCCCAAGAGCGCAGCGACGACTCATCCAAGAGGTCACAAAAGACCCCACAACAACGTCCAAAGAACTGCAGGCCTCACTTGCCTCAGTTAAGGTCAGCGTTCATGCCTCCACCATCAGGAAAAGACTGGGCAAAAATGGCCTGCATGGCAGAGTTCCAAGGAGAAAACCACTGCTGAGCAAAAAGAACATCAAAGCTCGTCTCAATTTCTCCAGAACACATCTTGATGATCCCCAAGACTTTTGGGACAACATTCTGTGGACCGATGAGACAAAAGTGGAACTCTTTGGAAGGTGTGTGTCCAAGTATATCTGGCGTAGAAGGAACACTGCATTTCATAAAAAGAACATTATACCAACTGTAAAATATGGTGGTGGCAGTGTGATGGTCTGGGGCTGTTTTGCTGCTTCAGGACCTGGAAGACTTGCCGTGATAAAAGGAACTATGAATTCTGCTGTCTACCAAGAGATCCTGAAGGAGAATGTCCGACCATCTGTTCGTGTACTCAAGCTGAAACGAACTTGGGTTCTGCAGCAGGACAATGATCCTAAACACACCAGCAAGTCCACCACCGAATGGCTGAAGAAAAACAAAATGAAGACTTTGGAGTGGCCTAGCCAAAGTCCTGACCTGAATCCTATTGAGATGTTGTGGTATGACCTTAAAAGGCCGTTCATGCTCGAAAACCCTCTAATGTAACTGAATTAGGACAATTCTGCAAAGATGAGTGGGCCAAAATTCCTCCAGGACGCTGTAAAAGCCTCATTGCACGTTATCGCAAACGCTTGGTTGCAGTTGTTGCTGCTAAGGGTGGCCCAACCAGTTATTAGGTTTAGGGGGCAATCACTTTTTCACACAGGGCCATGATGGTTTGGATTTTTTTCTCCTTTAATGATAAACACCTTCATTTACAAATTGCATTTTGTGTTTACTTGTGTTGTCATTGACTATTGTTTAAATTGGTTTGATGTTCAAACACTTAAGTGTGACAAACATGCAAAGGAACAGGAAATGAGGAAGGGGCAAACACTTTTTCACACCACTGTATATATATATATATATATATATATATATATATATATATATATATATATATATATATATATATATATATATATATATATATATATATATATATATATATATATATATATATATATAACTGTTTTTTTTTTTGATATGCTCATACATCACAATGACAACCTTTTTTAAGAAAGTGGTTGAAGGAATCAAAGAAGGGTTGAACAAGTCTGTCACTGGTGGAAATCCTGAGAGTCTTGCTAGAGTCGGGGCGCGCTCCAGTCATTTCAGTCGTTTGGTGTAAGGTGCTCATTAAACTCAGAGGCAGTCTTACCGTGTTTGATATTAAAAGTGCAGTAGGTAAAACTTATAAAACTAACTTTCTGTCATATTTGCTGAAACTGACCCTATGTTCCAGTTGAACTACATGAAGCAGGTCATTTAAAAAAAATTATCTGGCTCCTCTGGCACCACCTACAGCCTGTAGTGAGATTTGCAAAAATCCAGCGCTCCCTGTTTTTTGGCTAAGTCCTGGATCTTCCCAATCCTACCTACAGCACCTTTAACGTAAGTTTTAAGTCTCGGAAGTGAGGTTTAATCTTGTGAACATTGTCAACAACCAATGGGTGCGCTCACTCCAGCACCAAACAGGAAGCAGAAAACTTCTAGAGCCAGTTCTGTTTATGGTTGCTATGGCGCCGTGCTAAGCTAAATGCTAAAGGGGGAAAGTTGCATATTTTAACAATTCTGAAGCGAATCATCCAACGGGAGTTTTACCGGCAGATAAACGCAGACGTCCAGGTACTGCCGCCATTCATCTGCATGTATGGCGGAACAGAAAATAGACAAACCTTCACTTAAGTTACCGGCTAATGCTACCGCTAGCTAGCTGGCTAGCTTGGTTACATTTTACAAAACAAATCTAGTTATAGTTTTGCAATTTGGGACCCTTTACATATTATGAGGTGATTGTCTTTAGATGTGAGATGGAGTCAGGCCTCATTCTTATCAAAGTCTGTTAAGTCTTAATCACTTAAGGACTAGTTTGGAGTTACAGTATTTACGAACGCTACAAATGTTAGAGCTGCTCATCTCATTGGCTGAATTTGACAGCAATAGGTGGAGCCAATCAAGGGTCACAGGTTTACATTGTGTTTCACTAGTTAATTTGTTCTAGAGCTAACTCATTTATGCCAACGAAGTTGACTGGCCACAGTGGGCCCAGGTATGTGTACTCATTTTAATTGTAGACATTGAAATGTGTAAGTTATTAGATAAAATTAGCTTTTGTTTGGTGAGACTGGATGAATACAGTATGACCTCTGCTTTAACTTTCTTGCAAGTGAACTTAACTGCAATTTCAAAACCTCTCTTGTCACTACTGTCTCATCTGTTCCTCTGGCCTTTGTCTCACTTTAACCAGTGAGAAATGTTTTGCCTCTTGTTGCATTTGGTATTTTGTGCGATGCAATTAATGCAGTTTTGACCCATTTAAGTACAATATCAAAAATGTGAATTAAATTCCCATGAAATGTGATCCTATTAACCTTAACCAGAAAGTTGCTAGGTGCGTGTATTTGTGTGTATACATATGCATTCCTTCACTGTATATATGTTTCATAGTGTTTCTAAGGAATGACACACCAACAGAGCAAAACATGTTAAAATTCTGCACAGTGCATCATCACATCATAATTTCATATGAACACTGGTTTTCCTGAAGCGGGCGTGTTTGCATGTGTGACGTGAACACATTTATGGCTGTATTGGCACAGTATTTGTGTTATGTATTGCTGCAGCATGGGTACGAGGAAATTAGTTTAGTCTAAATAAGGCTGATCCCAATTGGGGACATTCCCTTCACAGGGTAAATGTTTGAGCAGGTAAAACAGGGGAATAGTTGTGTAATGTCAGTTAATCATTTATTGATATTAAGCAAGGGATTCATCGGCACACTCTTTATAATGATAAGCATCAAAGCATTCTTTTTGATGTATACAACATCACACGTCTTTTTAATCACATCTAAATATAAAGAATGGGGTCCCAGTGGCAATGATTTTTAAGAGCTTTTGGACTTTTCCAAGTGATTCTGTGTTGTCTTTAATTAACACATTATTACTTTTTTGGATGTAGAAAAATCCTAGAAAACTCTTCACACTACATTTTTATTGATATTTCATAACCTAGTGTAGTTCAAATGTCATTAAACAGAACTCCTGTGGCACTGTTTTGTTTTGATATCTCTATTCATTTGCAAGTTAAATATTAGGCATTGTGATGTACCATTTTAACCTTCAACCCTATACCTCAACTCCACAAGTATGTACTTTAAGTATGTATCCACACTATTTTTATTTTACACTATATTCCTGGTTCATTTCAGCCATAGAAATGCACCGGGTCATGGGAAGTCAAACTGTTATCCACTTACTGCCACACACATATGCTGATAAGATGGTGGGCACTGCAACTGTAGAGTTGTGCTTTTTAATAACAAATGTTTTGTCCAGTCTAGTGACGTTGTCTATTGTTGTCTAAGTTTTAAGTCCAATCAAAACAGCCCCATCCTCATTACCACCAATGCCCATCTAACTTTCTCCCTCAAAGCCACGAAGAAATAAACTAATACAGTATGCTGTATGTATAAAATAAACTAATACAGTGTACTGTATGTATAAAATAAACTAATACAGTGTGCTGTATGTTTAAAATAAACTAATACAGTGTACTGTATGTATATAATAAACTAAGTCAGTGTACTGTATGTATAAAATAAATGATTGACAGAGCACGAGGGATTGTATTGAAACAAGACTGATAATAATAAAATGATCTGAGGCAGAAAGAGAGCATGGTCACTATAAGATATGTATCTGAGCTCTTAACATTTGCATGTGATATTAATATTGCTGTTGTATTGTATGTGAGGAAAAGTGGATGACAGATGTGAGGATCCACAGCTGGAGAGGACACACAGTAACACTAATCGATAGAACAGGGGAACTCCTTTTAACTCTGTTTAACCCTGATGATGCTATGTTCACACTTGGCGTCTTTTTTTTTTACAAGAAAAAGTTGACTAGAGCACTTTTGTAGTAAAAAAAAGCTGGCAGCGTTTTGGTTCCAAAAAGTAGCCGAGAGCTGTTGCTATAACAACAGCTGCTACAGTATTCTATAGCACTATGTGGAACAGTGCTAACGTTGGATCAAACAAAGTGACTCCATTTTTTGTTGTTATGAAAATGACAGATCTGGCTACTCTGCCTGTCATTGGTCGGCTGTCAAAAAGGCGCTTGACTTAGGGGCGTTTTTTCAAAAAAGTAGAACTTTTTTCAACTGTAAAAAGACTCTCTGAGCAGCAGAAAAAAAGTCGGCGGTGGCGTTTAAAAAAACGCTTAGGACTTTTTTGAAAACACCTCTGTCTGAATTCAATTTCAATTTTATTTATAGTATCAAATCATAACAAGAGTTTTCTCAAGACACTTTACAGATAGAGTAGGTCTAGACCACTCCATAATTTACAAAGACCCAACAATTTCCCACGAGCAAGCATTTGGTGCATCACTGGCGCGGAAAAACTTTGCCTTTTTACAGGCAGAATCCTCGGACAGACCCAGGCTCTTTGTGGGTATCATCTGTCGCTGCTGGTTGGGGCGTAGCAGGGTGGTGCGGGGCATAGCAGGGCATAGTAGGATGGTGCGGGGCATAGCAGGGCGTAGTAGGATGGTGCGGGGCATAGCAGGGCGTAGCAGGGTGGTGCGGGGCATAGTAGGGCGTAGCAGGATGGTGCGGGGCATAGCAGGACGTAGCAGGATGGTGCGGGGCATAGTAGGGCGTAGTAGGATGGTGCGGGGCATAGCAGAGCGTAGTAGGATGGTGTGGGGCATAGTAGGGCGTAGTAGGATGGTGCAGGGCATAATGGTGCGGGGCATAGCAGAGCGTAGTAGGATGGTGCGGGGCATAGCAGGGCGTAGTAGGATGGTGCGGGGCATAGCAGGGCGTAGTAGGATGGTGCGGGGCATAGCAGGCGTAGTAGGATGGTGCGGGGCATAGCAGGGCGTAGTAGGATGGTGCGGGGCATAGTAGGGCGTAGTAGGATGGTGCGGGACATAGCAGGGCGTAGTAGTGTGGTGCGGGGCATAGCAGGGCGTAGTAGTGTGGTGCGGGGCATAGCAGAGCGTAGTAGGATGGTGCGGGGCATAGCAGAGCGTAGTAGGATGGTGCGGGGCATAGCAGAGCGTAGTAGGATGGTCTTGGGGCATAGTAGGGCGTAGTAGGATGGTGCGGGGCATAGCAGGGCGTGGTAGGATGGTGCGGGGCATAGCAGGGGCGTAGTAGGATGGTGCGGGGCATAGTATGGTGCGTAGCATAGGATGGTGCGGGGCATAATGGTGCGGGGCATAGCAGGCGTAGTAGGATGGTGCGGGGCATAGCAGGCGTAGTAGGATGGTGCGGGGCATAGCAGGGCGTAGTAGGATGGTGCGGGGCATAGCAGGACGTAGTAGGATGGTGCGGGGCATAGCAGGGCGTAGTAGGATGGTGCGGGGCATAGCAGAGCGTAGTAGGATGGTGCGGGGCATAGCAGGGCGTAGTAGGATGGTGCGGGGCATAGCAGAGCGTAGTAGGATGGTGCGGGGCATAGTAGGGGCGTAGTAGGATGGTGCGGGGCATAGCAGGCGTAGTAGGATGGTGGGGGCATAGCAGGCGTAGTAGGATGGTGCGGGGCATAGCAGGGCGTAGTAGGATGGTGCGGGGCATAGCAGAGCGTAGTAGGATGGTGCGGGGCATAGCAGGGCGTAGTAGGATGGTGCGGGGCATAGCAGGGCGTAGTAGGATGGTGCGGGGCATAGCAGGGCGTAGTAGGATGGTGCGGGGCATAGCAGGCGTAGTAGGATGGTGCGGGGCATAGCAGGGCGTAGTAGGATGGTGCGGGGCATAGCAGGGCGTAGTAGGATGGTGCGGGGCATAGCAGGGCGTAGTAGGATGGTGCGGGGCATAGCAGGGCGTAGCAGGATGGTGCGGGGCATAGTAGGGCGTAGCAGGATGGTGCGGGGCATAGCAGAGCGTAGTAGGATGGTGCGGGGCATAGTAGGGCGTAGTAGGATGGTGCGGGGCATAGCAGAGCGTAGTAGGATGGTGCGGGGCATAGCAGGGCGTAGTAGGATGGTGCGGGGCATAGCAGAGCGTAGTAGGATGGTGCGGGGCATAGTAGGGCGTAGTAGGATGGTGCGGGGCATAGCAGGCGTAGTAGGATGGTGCGGGGCATAGTAGGGCGTAGTAGTGTGGTGCGGGGCATAGCAGAGCGTAGTAGGATGGTGCGGGGCATAGCAGGGCGTAGTAGTGCGGTGCGGGGCATAGCAGAGCGTAGTAGGATGGTGCGGGGCATAGCAGGGTGTAGTAGGATGGTGCGGGGCATAGCAGGACGTAGCAGGATGGTGCGGGGCATAGTAGGGCGTAGCAGGATGGTGCGGGGCATAGCAGAGCGTAGTAGGATGGTGCGGGGCATAGCAGAGCGTAGTAGGATGGTGCGGGGCATAGTAGGGCGTAGTAGGATGGTGCGGGGCATAGCAGGGCGTAGTAGGATGGTGCGGGACATAGCAGGGCGTAGTAGTGTGGTGCGGTGCGGGGCATAGCAGAGCGTAGTAGGATGGTGCGGGGCATAGTAGGGCGTAGTAGGATGGTGCGGGGCATAGCAGGGCGTAGTAGGATGGTGCGGGGCATAGTAGGGCGTAGTAGGATGGTGCGGGGCATAGTAGGGCGTGTGGTAGGATGGTGCGGGGCATAGCAGGCGTAGTAGGATGGTGCGGGGCATAGTAGGGGGCGTAGTAGGATGGTGCGGGGCATAGCAGGCGTAGTAGGATGGTGCGGGGCATAGCAGGGCGTAGTAGGATGGTGCGGGGCATAGCAGAGCGTAGTAGGATGGTGCGGGGCATAGTAGGGCGTAGTAGGATGGTGCGGGGCATAGTAGGGCGTAGTAGGATGGTGCGGGACATAGCAGGGCGTAGTAGTGTGGTGCGGTGCGGGGCATAGCAGAGCGTAGTAGGATGGTGCGGGGCATAGTAGGGCGTAGTAGGATGGTGCAGGGCATAGCAGGGCGTAGTAGGATGGTGCGGGGCATAGCAGGACGTAGCAGGATGGTGTGGGGCATAGTAGGGCGTAGTAGGATGGTGCGGGGCATAGCAGAGCGTAGCAGGGTGGTGCGGGGCATAGCAGAGCGTAGCAGGGTGGTGCGGGGCGTAGTAGGGCGCGCAGAGTGCAGTTGTTAGCTGCCTGTGAATGAAAGTCTTTGTGTCTCTCCTGTCCTGTCTCAGCTGCAGAGATGGCTTCTAGGGAGCAGCAGGGCGAGATGACGGAGTACAAGAAGATCTTGATCAAACGGGACTTGGAGATGGGCGTGGTCATGACGGTGTTTCGGCAGAAGACGGAGCGGCTCACTGTCCAGGTCATCATGGAGACCCGGCAGGTGGCATGGACACGCACTGCAGACAAAACCGATGGTGTCTGTGAGTATATAAATTATTATATTAATCAGGGCTGGGACGATATGCTTTTGTCCCGATTCTATTCCTTCGGTTTGTATCATGATATACAGTACCTATATATATTTATTGTGATTCTACAAGTATTGTGATTTGATAGTATTGAGTATTGCGATTTCTTTTCTTAACTTCTTTAACAAAAACAAAAGTTGAATAATACACTTTCTAAAAACTAATTGCTTTCGAATCACAAATCAGTCAGTCTGACTGGATTTTCTGCTTTTGCTCTGTTTTGCTGGAAATGGATTTGATGTAGGCGGTAGCATATAAACAGAAAATATTAAGGTCAATCATTGGTAGAATGAAAAACTAGTGATTCTAGGGAAAAGAATCGATTTTAAAAATCATCGCAAAAAAATCACAATATCTATATATATATTTTCCCCCATCCCTAATACTAAAATTGAAAAATCATCATCTTCTTCTTAGTTAGTATTTTTCAGAGACAATATATCTTCACCATTAAAGCCATTGGGATAGTAAAATGTGGGCTATACTCGCCGCAGCTGACCTGTCGAGCGCCAGTGTGACGTCATGGGAGCGCCGTAACTGTTTATACTGGCGCATGGTGGTCGCGACACTAGCTGCAGTCTTCTCCTGAACAGAGGGGGCGCTAATGAGGAAAGGCTACCGACTTTACTCTTTCTACAGACTAGAAGAAGAAGAAAAAGGTAAACAACGGCAGAACTGGCAGCAGCATTGACGTCAGTGCTTTGATTTGATTGGATGAGCTACTTGGTGGGATCGAGCCATCATTCACCATAAAAGAACTCCTCTTAACCCAGGAAGTTTACCAGAGAGACTTGTAGTCACTCTGAGAGTCCTGGCATGACGTTGTCCTCGAGCTCGTTCATGCTTCCTGCTTCTGCTTTGTCGCACGCTGCTGAAAAAAATAGAGTGGTTAGCGCCGTCGGACGCGCAGTCAAAATCCTGGCGCGCCAGCGAGATCTACGTCATTTTGACATCACATTGGCGCGCACCAGCTCGGCTGCGGCGACTGTAAAAAGTCCTTAAGCGTGTGCAAAACCTTGGATGAACTTTAAAGAATTAAATTAATCAATCACATGAAATATTTAATGTTGACTCAATGTAAAAAAAAAAAATATTCACTTTAATTTATAGTTTTTTTATATCCATGCAATTTATTTTCTTAATGTAGAGCAAGCCAATTATTTTATATATATATATATATATATATATATATATATATATATTTTGTTTGTTTTTTTTTGTCCAAAAATTTAAAAAAAATTGTTGTCTTCAGTCTTAATGTAAATAATCCATTCAGTTTAATCTGAAATGTTTACAAACATTTTTTGAATGATATAACAAACTAATTGTTTTAGGTTTTCTCAACAAAACATATTTATTGTACATATCTGTTGTACATATCTGTTTGCAATTTACATGGATGAATAATCTCCTTCAGTTTGATGTCTAGCTGCTAGTTTATATTGTATCCCAATAAAAAAAATAGTTTCACCATAAACATGATTTACAACATTTAGTTTATATCAAAAAACTACACATTTTCAGCTATTGGAGTGAGAAAATACATATTAAGCAAACAACAGCATTGTTTGCTTTTTTCAGTGTAGTTGACTGAATTAGTATGTATAGCTTTAGTTAGCTTTAAATTGCTGTCTCATGCAGTGCATTTTACATTATATTCATGATGAACACAGTGATGATGGTACCCTGTGGAGTTTTTTGCCTTTAGTACTGTAATGCTGTTTTTACGATCGGCCCCCAGATTATTAAGGACACACATGCACGCACATTAGCATCCAGGCAACTTGGTATATATTCTGACTACCAGTTTCACTCTTTCCACCCACAGAAATGTACCACAGTCAAAATAACATTCACCTTTATTGTTTTTTTTGTTATGTTTTTTATTTTTACCTTCATAAGTAGGAACAAGTTCTTATTTACAGTGGCGGCCTAACAAGTGACAAAGCTACTTAGGGGAAGAGAAGGAGGGCTAGGAGATAAAAATACATTACACAAACCGTATGAAAGTAACACTTCAAATTGGCAGTGAACTAGTTTAGAGGCCGCAGAAGTCTCAGAGGCAGATCTAAAAACACAGCAAACCAAAAGGATCTGCCCGCCACTAGGGCTTATTTGGATTTTTCTTTGTGATTTGGGAGAACCATCCCTTAAAATAGAAAAATGTTATTATACATTGGGCAGTGTGCATACACTGTTTTGTGTCATCTCGCCATGATATGTTGGTTATGTAATTAAGCGGATATCACCATGGCTGAATGTTGAACTTGTTGTGCAAGCGCTGTACAATGCACTACCTCGACTGGCTACTAGATACTTGATCTTGGTATTATTTGGTATGTTAGTAATTTCTTTTAAGTCTTCTTTAATAGAATCCTGGTAAATATTGTTCCATCAAGAAGATATTAAGGAGAGGGGCATGCATGGGGCTGTGCTGGTTTGGACGTCTTTAAAGCTGTCACACATTGTGATGGTTGCACTTGCAGGATTCACCTTAGCTCCAGCCGGGCTCACTGTGGGCCCCTCTTATATTCTTAGCCACCCTTACATTCTTCTTTATCTTAACATTCATCCTATCGGCCCCTGAATAGCTTCACCAATGCAGGTAGTTTTCAGTGCCTTTTGTTGTCTGTAGTAGGAGCGAAAGCTGCTCTTGTCATTTCCTTCCCCACATTTCCTCAGCTACTAACAAAACCGAGTCCCTGCTCAGCTCTTTTGTAGCTGAGTCATCACTGCCTAGTCTATATCGACGACGTTTCACTTTCGGGATTGCTCCGGTGCCGCCGGAAATTCCACTGGATGCCCCGTGCGCATTTTCTCCCCCCTTACGGGCTGTGGTAGTAACCGTATATTTTATGAGGGGTGCTGCCGCTCTATCGCTAGCTATAGGTGGAGAAATTCATGCACCCAGCTGCTGTGTTAATCACTGCGGGTTGACCTGACATTAGCTGAGGCGTTGTAGTGAGCTAGCGGGCTATCGGTTGCACTAATTCCCATTAAACTGAACATTTCCATTGATGGTGAAGTGAGACAAGGTGAATGGGACTTCATTGGGAATATTTATGTTGACATTTCTGTCTAATCGAATCATAATCGCAATATCTGGCGGAAAAATGGCAATTTGATTTTTTTCCCCAAATTGTTCAGCCCTACTTTATTGCATTGAATTCCATCATGACAACAGTCATAGTTGCTAAGAGATTTGTGATGTTGCAGTTAAGATACTATTTGTGGATATTTTGGGTGTGTGTTTTGATTCTCCCGCACCAAAGTATGTCAAAGTGTGAAAATAACCATGCCCTAAAGAAAGCTAAATATAGCAGTGTGAGAGCTGAAAAAGAACCATGTCACATCTATTCTACTGTTTGTCACTTGTGTTTTTTATGATTCAGACTACAGATGGAATTCTCCTGCCTTAAAACAAATTAAATAAAATACATACATAAAATAGATAAATATTCTCAAATGCTAAAACAAATGTGTAAAACTGCAAAGCCTGCATGCCACTCTACCAGTTCGACATGACGTGCCATGTTTTGTTTTTTTGGCGGCCATGACAAATAGGTGTTATGTCATGCCATTGATTCAGCAGAAATATGTGCACTGTGTTTCAGTGGACCTGTTTGAGATCCGAGAGATCCGTCCAGGGAGGAACGCCAAGGACTTTGAGCGCTTCAAAGATGGCAAGGACAAACACGATGAAAACAGCTGCTTCACAATCTTCTACGGCTCACAGTTTGTTCTCAACACCCTCAGTCTGGGAGGTGAGCTCTTTGTTTATGTGTGTTCTAATGACTTCTAATCCAAAGTGGATTTATACATTTCCTTTGTTAGGTCTTTGGATATGGTTGATGTTTTGAAGGCTTACAGTATGCTGATTTTTTAGGGATGTCCCGATCAGTGTTGGTCATCTTACTTTAAAAAAGTAATTAGTTACAGTTACAAATTACTTCTCCCAAAAAGTAATTGAGTTAGTAACTCAGTTACCACATTGTAAAAGTAATTAGTTACTCAGCAAAGTAACTGTGGCGTTATTTTTTATGTTCTATAACATCTTTAACGTCAAATATGTTTATATTAACTGATTGAAGAATAAAAACACTATATACAGTATCAGCTGTTGCTGACCCGAAAAATTGAGCGTTGCTTGTTTTACCAGAGTGGCTCCGTCTCCTTGGCTGGAGCTCACGCTCGCTGCATTTGGGCTGGGGGGGTTGGGTTAGCAGCAGCAACAAGTGTCCTGTTAGCATGTGTTGATGTGAGGGGCTTCATAAGATTGGAGTTGTTTGAGGCAGACGTGGATAAAGTCTTTTTTTCCTGGGCATAGCGTGCATGTGACATTAACATTCTTGCCTTTAATTTCAATGAGCGAGAAGTAGGGCCGGTACTTCCAGTAGATTACTCCGTTACTGAAAAAATAACACCGTTATACTTAAACGCTGTTACTCCCAACACTGGTCCCGATCCACACACGCCCTGCGCCACAGACGCACCTCCAGACTGCCTGGATGCCGCCACTTTCAAACCAAGATGGCGCAGCCATTCACCAGTGTCTGTCCAGACAGTGTCTCATAGGTTTCCAGCCCTTGGCAACAATTTAAAAAGTCTGTCTCTCTAAGTCACCCGTATTTTACAGAAGCAGATTACTCTAATTATCCACACTTCTTGTGTATTACGCTTAAGACATATTTTAGTTACTTTGTTTACTTATTTTTGTAAACAAAAATGGTGTGCAGCTCTATTATCTGAGCAACTACAAGTATCGGATCTGGACTCGGTATCGGCAGATATTCAATAATTAAGAAATCGGATCGGGAGTCAGAAAAGCTGATCGGGACATTCCTACAATATAATAATATTTTAAGTTCAAAGATCATAAATAAAGCTACTAGGACAGCACTCTGATTTGATAGTTTAATGCTACACAACAGAGGTTTCTGGCGGCGCCCTTCCTCAGCGTGTACACCGTCAAATACAAACAAAACTCCACACACAGGTGGGTTTAATTACACAGCCAATACTGCACAGGTGGAGTAAATCATCCACAACTAGCACTTCAATCCCAACGGAGGGACCACAACCGATCCTTGTTGTTTAATGTTTAATCTCTGCACTGCTTTAGTGTCTAAAAGGAGGGCATAGGCCATCTGCCAATGGTATCTATCTCTGTAATAAACAATACAGAAATGATTTGGGTCCATGTTTAAAGCTTTTAAGATTTCTTAGCTATTCCCTATCATTATATTAGGTATCACAAACTTGCTGAAGTGAAATTTTCTTTTTTAATCTTGTGAACCTATTATCAAGCATCTAATTAAGTGCTTTGATAAGGTTATGTTCACGTTTTCTGTTTAGTGCTCCTTTGCTCCCAGAACTCGTGTGAACAATGAGCGCTCAAAGGCCAAGTATTTCCTAAACAGCCAATCTGAGGATGTTTTAAAAGCAGATGCAATTTCATTTGATTTATAGTGTCAAATCATAACAGAAGTCTCAGGAAACTATCGAGATAGAGTGGGTCTAGACCACACTGTATAATTTACAGAAAACCAACAATTCCCTTAAGAGTATGCATTCAGATCCCCTCCGCGCCATCCCACAGTGCTAAATGTCTGTTTAGTACCGTCATACTTTCTGGTTTGCTCATTTTCCAGCTGACTCTGTTGAAGAGGCACAGAAATGGCAGATAGGACTAGAATTGCTGAGGCAAGAGACACTGGAAGCTCCGACTCCAGTTCTTATAGAGAGGTAAGCTTGGTACACACACACACACACACACACACACACACACACACACACACACACACACACACACACACATCACACAGTTATTAGTGATACAGACAACCAATCATTGATCTCTTTGTGTTCTTCTCCCTCCAGTTGGCTGAGGAAGCAGATGTATTCTGTCAATCAGACCAAAACAAACAGGTACTGTATATATGTCTAATGTGGTTACTCAATCATACTAGTTTTGTACATAAATGATGAAATCAATATCAATTTACACATGTAAATGTACTATCTAAAGTAATCAAATTTCAACATGTGAGAAAGCCTGTAGGAACTGTAGCACTGCTCATTATCCCATCTTTTGTCTAAACTGTTGAAAACGTTTCTAAATATTTTACACGTTACATACAAAAAGGCATATTGAAAGCATTAAAGATGCCAGATGCACAGATGATGTGTACTGTTTCTTTGTGTCCTTCCCAGCATCTCCATGAAGGAGCTGAAGGCTCTGCTAGCGTTGCTCAACTACAAGGCCCCCAACTATCGTACTCTCAAAGACAAATTCCAGGTACTCTTGTCTTCATATCGTGTCCTCATCATTGTTGTGTGTAATTTATTCTTTAATTAATTAATTCAACTTTTTAGGGTATCTCTTTATCTCAGGCCTTAGAACCATGACTCCATGATTAAACCTACATAGACACAATAGACAAGGACAATCGGAGGACTATTAATCTATTCTACCAATGCAACTAATGCAACCAATGCAAACTGCGTTATTTCTGTCATATCAGAGATTGCCAATGACTTGATTAGTCCAACCCACTTCTCAATCCTAACTTGCTTTAGTGTCACACACTGATGCAAAAATCTCCCTTTAGTCCAATCCAATCCACCTTTATTTATAAAGCACTTTAAAAACAACATAGTTGACCAAAGTGCTGAACACAATCTAAAATAAGTAATAACATATAGTAGTGACACAATAGAACAATAAAATAGCAATACAAAAGAATTCGAAAAAGAAAAACAGCCTCAAAAATCATCCCTCAAACTGAGTTAAAAGCCAAAGAAAATAAATGAGTTTTAAGACGAGATTTAAAAACGGGAAGAGACTCGGTCAATCTGATGTGCAAAGGCAGTTCATTCCAGAGTCTCGGAGCTGCCACCGCAAACGCACGATCACCCCTGGATTTACGCTTGGTCTTAGGGATGACCAGTAGTGCCTGGTCCGCTGACCGGAGCAAACGAGAGGGGGTATAGGGTACAATCAAATCGGACAAATACTTGGGGGCCAAATCATGCAGACATTTAAAAATCAAATAAAAGAATTTTTAAATCTGTGCGAAAATGCACAGGAAGCCAGTGGAGAGATTGTAGGATAGGTGTGATATGATCACATTTTCGAGGTCCAGTTAAAAGACGAGCAGCTGCATTTTGAACCAATTGTAATCGTGCCATATTAGATTTGCTAATGCCAGTGTAGAGTGCATTGCAATAATCTAAACGAGTAGTAATAAAGGCATGAATTAAAATTTCAAAATCATGTCGCGATAGAACCGGTTTCACCTTAGCCAGTTGACTAAGCTGGAAAAAGCTGAGCATCGAGTTTTAAGCGACCATCCAACTTGACTCCCAGGTTTGTAACCACAGGGCTAATATCTCTAGTGTCTGTATGGAACGCAGCGGGCAGACCAGCAGCAGGACGTAGTATTAGGAGCACCAACGGTAGTGAGTGGGTCAAACAACACAAGACTTTCCCCCAGGAGACCGGCTTTTGTGTCCCGTTCATAACCTGCGTATCACTGAAACGTCCATTTTGTAACCCCACCCACGATCTCTTCCTAACACCTAACTGTCCCGTTCTTCTCCCTCATGTCAGTTAAACGTACCTCCCGACCTAGAGCGTTAAAAAGTGACGCCAAGAGTCCCGACCCAGAGCATCTAAATATGATGGGGGGCTAGATGCTAAAGGAGACTTTTTGCATCAGTAACAAATGCCAAAGGGACCTGACCAAGCGTCACTTCTTGTGGCGCTGGGAGTGAGAATGTGTTGATTAGACATGACCTGATTTGGAAATAAATCTTTCATCACTCTGTAGGTGCTCTTGTACTGTCGTCTCAATCATTGTTTTTTACTTCTGCTTTCACAGGAAGTGGGAGCAAAGAAAGACCGCCTGGACTTTGAGCAATTTCATAAATTGTACAACATTATAATGTTTGAACAGAATGAGGTGAGTCTAAATTGAACACATTAATGTAACTACATACTGTATATATTATTGCACCAATGTTTTTTTCCCCCAGCATTTACATTCATATTTTATTTTAAACCCAGATCCTTGATGAGTTCAAAAAGGAATCATGTGCTTTTATTCTGGGGTGAGCTCCTGTTTTTCTTCTCTTTGCCAAACACTTGATCTTAACAAACCTGATGTGAAGTTAGTCTGCAGTTAGTCAGCGTGTTTGACTGTGTGTCTGCTCTTCTCCATTATACAGTAACACAGATAAGCCAGATGCCTCGGCAGTTCTGCTCCATGACTTCCAACGATTCCTCGTCTACCAGCAAAAAGTAAAATAAGTCATTGATTAGTACACCAGACAGAGGAGGTGTTGTTGTAACTTTGCATGTCTGACTCATGTTTTATCTGCTTCTTTGTGCTTGTGTCAATCCACTATTCTCTCATTCCCTTTCCCAGTAATTTGTAACCTGCAGTTAATTATTATTTTATTAGCAACATGCTGTACACCATCTTGTATTGGTATCCACCAATCCCCCCTCCCCCCCTTTTTATTTCCTGCCTTGCATTCTCAAACCTCCATGTTCTACTTGCCTCCAAAGTCCCCTTTCTTTCTTTCCTCTATCACTTTGCAGAGGGCAAGGAGGAAAAGAAAAAGAAAGAAATACTAAGGTGAAAAAAAAGATTAACTGGATGATTAAATAAACCTCCACCCACATGACAGGGTTTCCACAGAGTCTTAAAAGTCTTAAAAAAGTCTAGCCTTTCAGCGGCAAAACCAGCACTTTTGTGGAGCTAAATACAAGCTGGAGAGTTGTCCTGTTAACTTACATTGTAGCTTGTTTCACTGACCGCCGACTGGTCCAGGTTGAAAAAAACACTAGTTACCCTTTAATAGGCAGAATCTCTTTTTGCCAGTTTGAGGACTCTGACTCTGTTTTTTGTTGTTGTTGCATTGCTCTCAATGTACACAGAAATATGTACAGGGGCTCGGTCCTCGACGCAGCAGCCAGGGGTTCGGCTCTGACCTGCGGCCCTTTGCTGCGTGTCGTTCCCCCTCTCTCTCCCCTTTCATGTCTAAAGCTGTCCTGTCAGAAACAAAAGGCCTAAAAATCCCACACACGAAAAAAAACAACTTTTTAAAACATATATTCCTCTCTTCTTTCTGTGTCCCTTCATCCCTCAGGAATCCTGGGCCAGTGACCTGAACCAAGTCAGAGAACTGATGACCACCTTCATCGATGACACCATGAGAAAAACCAATGATCCCGAGTTCACCGTCAGCGAGGTATTCTGCTCTGGGCCTGCAAGTATCGTGTGTAACAGAGATAGACTGCAAAGATGCAACAGGTGGGGGGAGGGAAGACCACAACAGGACGTCACACAAATGGGTCATTCGGATTGCTTATTCTGGTCTAAATTTGGCAGGAAATGGCAGGCTGAATAGTTATTTGTAGGAATGCAGTTCAATGACTTAGACGAGAAATATAATAAGGATTATGACCGTTTGGCTTGAAAAAAATGCTGCTAAAAGTTTTGTTGTTGTATATGAAGTTTTGTCATTACTAAAAATGAATCGCACAAATAATGAGGG
Organism: Perca flavescens; assembly: GCF_004354835.1. NCBI lineage: Eukaryota > Metazoa > Chordata > Actinopteri > Perciformes > Percidae > Perca > Perca flavescens. The sequence continues at coordinate 419,191 of NC_041338.1, read as the reverse complement.
ACTGTGTAAACTCTCTCCTCCTCCAGTTCCTCAGTTTCCTCTTTTCCAAGGAGAACTCTGTGTGGGATGAGAAGTTCTCCGAGATCAGGAACCTGGACATGAACAACCCTCTGTCTCATTACTGGATCAGCTCCTCACACAACACGTCAGTATGACTCCACCCAACATATCATCTACTTATGCTACTAAATGCTCCGTTTTTGGTTCACTTCCTGTATTTGGGTCGGATCGCGTTCTCACCTGAAGGGAAGGGAACTCTAGAGCACTTGGAAGGAAACCGAGACCCCCGGTTTTCCACTCCAGAGTTAGTTTTAAACAGACCAAACGAGGCAGGTGTGAAAGCAACCTAACTCATACATTAATTACTCATCCTGTGAAAACAGTTCCAAAAATGTCTTCACATGCTGAGAATCAACAACACACACCTTCCACGTTCTGTGTGTGTGTCGCGTTAGGTCACTGCCGTGTCACTATGACAACCAGCCACACTCCCCTCACGCACGAGGCAGTACTAATAATCTGCAATGGAAAAAGTTTGACGGGGCACCGTGGTCGAGCTGGTACTAGCAGTGAGTAAGCGCCAAAAGTGGAGTGAGCTGGATGTGGGTTTGGAGACACATTTATGACAAAAAGTCTACAAATGTACACAATGGAGTTTAGAAATGTGGATTTTAACAAACTATATTTTTGGAGCTGAAAGTCAAGATATCCCCATGACCATTTTCTGTCACTTCCAACTTTATGGAAGCACAATACTAAGTTGCTGCAGTCCTTTAATGACTTTATCAATATTTCTACATTCAGAATGGATTAGAAAGTTAGATCCAGGAGTGTTTTTTCTTCTGGCTTATTAATGGTTAATAACCGATCTAAGAAGCGTTAGTCAATTTAATTAACAAGAATAGAGCAATTAGTTACATATTGTCAACCTTTTATTAGAATTTGGTACCAGATATCCTGGTAATAATTCACTAATTCACCAAATAGGCAAACAGGATCAAAACCTGACATCCTCCAAAATTAACAGTAAATGGAATCACCAAGGTTTTCATTTTGTGAATCATATTTAATCTGGCATGTCTCCCCTTTTGTTTGTCCTTCCACAGCTACCTGACAGGTGATCAGATTCGTAGTGAGTCATCCACAGAGGCGTATGTGCGATGTCTGCGTCTGGGATGCCGCTGTGTTGAATGTCAGTATAAAGCAGCCCCAGTGTGCTACACCTACAGTAGATCATGGATGTATTTTAGTTCACATTCGGGAGTTACATTAGCAGCATTGGTCTCATTTTGGGCCATTTCACCCAGCATAAATTTAGAAAGTAATAATAAATCATACTTTATTTTATATCTACAACACCTGTACTGAATCTGTGCAGTGGACTGCTGGGAAGGGCCCGTCGAGCCAATCATCTACCACGGCTGGACCAGGACCACCAAGATCAAGTTTGAGGATGTAGTCAAAGCCATTAACGATCACGCTTTTGTCACTTCAGAGTAAGAATCGCAAAAACATGCGTGTCACTATGTCTGTGACACACACACACACACACACACACACACACACACACACACACACACACACACACATTTTTCACATTTGTTCATTCAATCTGTCATACCAACATTCAACATAACTGCTGTATACTGTATATTGTCTGTATGTCTATGTAGGTGTATTGTTTACTCTACATGTCACCTTTTTGTTACACACTATCTATCTAGGTTCATGATTTCAAAAAATATTTTTCTCTAAAAACCATAATAGCTGGAGCGTTCCTCCTTTTCGCAGCAGAAAGGCTTCTGGCGTCATGACGTTGTGCGCTAGTGATGATGTGATCATGTTACGTGATGTCTGCTGCAAAACCATGTGACACCATTTCTATTTCTATCTAAAATGCCTTTACACTTTGTCCATAAAAATGAGCATATCTCAAAAACAAAAACTTTACTTAGTTCAAATAACTTATGGAGTGTTAAGACATATTTGAATCATGCTTCTAAATTCAGAATTCTTTTGGATCAACATGTTTTGTATTTGGTAAAATTTGATGAAAACACTTGAATGAGTCCCAAAACCTGGAAATGAGTTCGCATTTTTGCACTTCCTGTTCCGTTGTCTTGAAGTCCATGGGTTTTTTATTGTGTTTTTGATTAGATTCATGAAATAAGGTCTGTGATTAAGCTAAAGAGAACTCCATGTTGTGTTTCACGATATAAAATAAGTATCATCAACCTTTGTTTTCTGCAATAATACAAAATTCAATGGAAAAATCCCATTGGATTTTGGACAGGGAACCAAGGTTGGCGGACAAAAATACGTCAAATGGTTATTATTTATACATCACGTTTTAACGTTAAACATGAATTTGGAAGGCACAGTGTTTGGCTATCATAGTGGCTACATTACCTATAGTAAGCTTATCTTCAATTTATGTATATCATTTTTTCTAACTCTGGGGGTTACAGTGAATAAGCTAAATTCCCAATAAGTCGGCGTGTTCCTTTAACATTGTCATCTCACAGCCACCCATTGTCTCAAACACGTGGCCTTGATAACTATGCCTCTCTCTCTCCCTCTCTCCCTCTCTCTCTCTCAGGTTCCCAGTGATCCTGTCCATAGAGGAGCATTGCCCTATAGAGCAGCAGCGTCAGATGGCTCGTATCTTCAGAGAGGTGTTTGGAGACAAACTGCTGATTGATCCTGTGGAGCAGATGGCTGAGCAGCTTCCTTCACCTACGCAGCTGAAGGGCAAGATCATACTCAAGGTACTCTGTGTGTGTGTGTGTGTGTGTGTGTGTGTGTGTGTGTGTGTGTGTGTGTGTGTGTGTGTGTGTGTGTGTGTGTGTGTGTGTGTGTGTGTGTGTGTGTGTGTGTGTGTGTGTGTGTGTGTGTGTGTGTGTGTGTGTGTGTGTGTGTGTGTGTGTGTGAACATACTGATGTGTCGTGGAGTTGGTAAGTCAATGTCAAAAGGTTTTGTTTTGTCCTTGTGCAGCACAAGAAGCTCAATGTGGAGGGAGGAGGATTCAGTAAAGACTTCAGGAAGGGGGAGAAACAGGGGGATCTGGAGATCTGGGACCCTGTGGACCAGGTACTGTCTGAGGGCTCAAATGGGTTAAATCTGATGTAGCTGAGACTTCTTAAACTCTCATTTCCTAACATAAGGATGATCTGTTGATCTGTTTTACATACTGCCTAAACCATCTAAACGACATTCATTTATATGAACATTTCCATTTCTCTTTCTCAGCGGTGGAACACACACTTCTGTGTGATCTCGGATGACAAGCTGTACTACGCAGAGGAGCATGAGGAGGAGGATGAAGATCCAAGGAAGGTAAAAAATAGGGACTGACCGATACTGGTTTTTCAAGGCCGATGCCTATTAGTAGTTAATGAAACCGATAGCCGATATTTGGAACAGATATGTTTACATTTACGGTGAAAATAAAAATAAGTAAAAGGAAGAGGTCATGATTTGTATTGGAGCAACTGTAAGGTTAAAGCTACCCTTTGAGTAGTGCTTTGATGAGTGGGTTCCTATATTGTTTGTATTGTGCTGGTAATGCCCCAAGAAAACGCATCAAAATGCCAACAAAAGGCATGGAAAAAGAGTGCTAGCCAACAAACGTGGTTTAAACAATGAAAAAAAAAAAGCTTTGTTAATGTTTTATGCTTTAATGTCTCAAGGATACACACAATGCATTCTGGTGAGAAACAATAAAAGTTACAATAAGGTACATGTAACTGAAGACATTTTCTGATATTATTAAAACTTTAATTTTAAGTTTTAGGGTAAAGCACATACACTTTAAAGCAGGGGTGTCAAACTCTGTTTCACTAAAGCCCAGTTCAGACTAAAGCTTCACGACGAGATGAGTTGAAACTTGCAGGCAGGAGCCGGTCTGCAGCGTTCTGAAAGCTGCCAGTTCCTTTGCAGCGGCTCGGGTTCAAATCCAACCTGCGGCCCTTTGCTGCGTGTCTTCCCCTTTCTTTCTCTCCCCCCTTTCCTGTCTATCCACTGTCACTATCGAATAAAGGGAAAAGCCCCAAACAATAATCTTAAAAAGATCAGTGATCGTTTCCTTACAAACAAGAGACAATGACGAAGTGTGTGTGTGTGTGTGTGTGTGTGTGTGTGCGTGTTAAAACCAGTGTTGTTCTTGGGTTTCTCAGTTCCAGAACATGCACTGTTCAGAGCCGTGGTTCCATGGTCGCATGAAGGAGGGCAGGCTGATGGCCGAGCAACTGATCCGTGATTACTGTGCAGAGACTGGGGGGAAAGACGGCACCTTCTTGGTCCGACAGAGCGATACATATGTCACAGACTTCACCCTCTCCTTCTGGTACAACCTCTCGTTTCTTGATCTCATGGCCAGCCCAGGGGAGGAACAATAATCAGTCAGTGGGGGCACAGCGGATTTTATCAGAATACAGCATAGAAAATCTGCTTAGAAATATAGGAATCAATCTTATTTCAGGGGCCGCCTCTTCCAAAGGTCTGATTTAGAAAGTCAGATTATAGAAGGTTTTTGCTTTTATTGCTTTTAGGTTATAAAGATTGTGTAATATTATGTATCTGTAAGCACATGTCTTCTGTGTGTATTTCAGGCGCAGTGGGAGGGTCCAGCACTGTCGTATTCGCTCGGGTTCAGAGGGGGCACACACTTACTTCTACCTGACGCCAAACCTGCACTTTCCCAGCGTGTACTCCCTGATCCATCACTACAAAGAAAACCCGCTGCGCTGTCAAGACTTTGAACTGCGCCTCACTGACGCTGTACCAGTGCCCAACCCACATCTACAAGAGGGGTTCGTTGTATATGAACAAACATGAGTCATGAGTTCACATGCTAAAAATCATTATACAATGTAAGCTAGCGATTACAGCTTTCCTTGGCGTTAGCATGTAGCTACTGTACATATAGTTAGCAGTGGACTATACAGAGTATAGCAGCACTTTCTACCGTCACAAATCACAAAAAAGGCTTCTGAACCAAAAACTACACAGCTGAACATGTTCCAACAGGAATGTGATCCGAAATTGGGGAGAAATTAACATCTGCAGATTACAGGTTTCCCTGACGTTAGCATGTAGCTACATATAGCAGTGTTTGTACTGTAAACACTGCAGTAGTGTGTCTGGAGCAGATGACCATATATAAAAAACTGGCTCTGTACGACGCCAACAGCAAAAAAAACTGTTGAAACCAGAGTGTTTAGAAACAGTCTGTACAGTCGATGATATCTGCCTATTAATAATACTCTTAATAACAAATAGAAGTAAGGGGACTCGTGGACATAAATCAGAAGTGCCAGTACTCTGTATAATATTGGTTTGGTAAAGCTTTACCTTTCACATTCTCTTAGTATCATCAACCACAGGTGCATGCCCTCTATTTTATTTTACATTGCACTTTCACTCTCATACGCCCACAGAAGCACAGTCACTCTTTCCCCTCTCTCTTTCTTCACACACACACACACACACACACACACAGACACACAGACAGACAGACATACAATGTAACTATCTGTGTGTGTGTGTGTGTGTGTGTGTGTGTGTGTGTGTGTGTGTGTGCAGGTGGTTCTACAGTAATCTGAGCAGAGGTCAGGCAGAGGATTACCTACTGAGGATTCCTAGAGATGGAGCTTTCCTCATCCGACAGAGAGAAGGAGAACCAGACTCCTTCGCCATCACATTCAGGTGCAATGACTTGAGACTTTTTCTTTTTTCAGACTATTTCTATTTGCTGGATTCTTTGTGTGTGTGTGTGTATTATTAATCATCTCTCTTATTCAGAGGTGACGGTAAGGTGAAACACTGTCGGATCCAGAAGGAGGGCAACATGTACCTGCTGGGCACCACCACAGAGTTTGAGAGCCTCGTGGAGCTGGTCAACTACTTCAAGAAGAAGCCACTGTATCGCAAGATCAAGCTACGTTACCCAGTCACCTCCGAGCTGGTTGACCGCTTCAGCACAGTGAGTTACTGTCAGAGCAGTCTATATCCACAACATTCCACTTCTGGGAATGCTCCGTTGCCGCCGGAAATTCCGCCGGATTTCACTTTTTTCGGCCGGATGTCTGTCCCCTTCCTCTTTCTTTGTGTTGTAATTTTAAAATCCGGTGGATTTGTGAGGACTATGGTTAACTGGTCCTCAGATCTCTGCAGGGTAAATCCAGACAGCTAGCTAGACTATCTGTCTAATCAGAGTTTTCTGTTGCACGACTAAAACTACTTTTGAACGTACAAGTTCCTTCCTGAGACTATTTAGCAGAGGCACCGTGGCTCCGTCCGGCTCTTAGCACATTTTTCGCCCCGGAATGCTGTGTGGACTAGCCAGACCTTCCTCCGTAGCGCTGTGGAGGAAAGTTGGGCTAATATCAGTTCAATGCATGTTTCTAAACCCAATAATATGTCATTTGCACTGACTGGTACCTAACAGTGTGTTGTGCTAACACAGGAGAAAGGCTGTGCCTCTCTGTATGAGGTGAAGACATATGTGGAACCCAACGAGATTGAGCCCTCACTGGTGTGTATACGTCACATATATTATGTTATCTTTTGAAAACACATAGAAACACAGAAACATTCATGATTGTGTGTGTTTTGTCTCCTTCAGCCTCAAAGTACAGTTAGAGCCGTATATGGCTACCAGGCTGTGAAGCCAGATGAGCTCAGCTTCCGTAAAGGAGATTTGATACACAATGTTACAAAGGAGATTGATGGATGGTGAGTCTACACACACACGCTCACACACACACACACACACACACACACACACACGTTCAACAACAGGCTATATCAAAGATAGATGAGTTAGTCACTTTACTCAATTAAATTTTATTTTTAGTGTCAAATCATAACAGAAGTTATCTCAAAAAACTTTACAGATAGAGTAGGTCTAGACCCCACTCCATTATTTACAAGGACCCAATAATTCCCCCCAAAAGCAGGCATTTGGTGCGACAGTGGCGAGGAAAAACTTCCTTTAAACAGGCAGAAGCCTCGGACAGAACCTGACTCTCGTGGCTGTCCATCTGACGCTGCCGGATGGGACACAGAGACACAGATACAGATCAACAGAAACATGATTCATAGTAATTATAGCAGTTGGTATTTGTAGTAACAATAAGGATAATACAACTATAACTACAAATAATAGTAGTAGCAGTGCAGGGCGTAGCAGTTCCCCTGCATAATGCATGTTCATCTGCATATAGTTTGCTGGTATGGCCATTTGCAAACACACACCAAGAACAAACAGGACTGTACACATTGCCCTCCTCATTCTTCTCACTACAGGTGTAGAGGTGACCATGGCGGAAGGTTGCAGCAGTTCTTCCCAGCTAACTATGTAGAGGAAGTGTGCAGCAACACCAAACCTGAGACCAAAGGACAGGTGAAGATTAGAGTTTCAGTCAGAGTTTAAATGGAGGTCAAGCAGCGTAACGATTGAGTGAAAATAATCTCTGTGTGTTTGGGATGTGCATTAAAACAGGACATGGAAGACAACCCACTAGGAGAACTATGTAAGGGTGTTGTGGACATCTCCAAGTGCAACATCCAAAACTGTGAGTTATTATAGTATCTGATGCATGCTTTACATTCACTCCTGAGGTTGAGTGCAAACATAAGTTTAACTAATAATACTGCAGCTTTTGCATATGTCAACTAATGGCACCAACACGTTTGAGAGAAGGGGTTAGCCAGTGACTGTGAATTATCTCTTTGCAGTCCTTAAGGCTATTTAGGAATTATTTTCTTTGCATTTGGAGTGGTGCATGTGCCGTTATCACAAATGTGACTTCCTATGGTTTAATCTGTAAAAGTCATCTATATCCAAAATTAAGAATGGGATTCAAATTCCCAATGGCTATAAAAAAAATATGGGAGTTGTCCATCCCTCATCGCCCTCCCTCACTGTGCCTCCTTTCCTCGGTTCTAGTAAAGAATGGTAAAAATGGGAAGCCCAACGTACTGACCCTGCAGGACAAGGAGGAGGACAGTCTGCAGTTTGACCTGGCAGCCGGCTCTCTGGAGGAGCTGTTTGAATGGTACCAAGTGGCCTGGGACATTACTCAGAGACAGATGAGCATGCAGTATAACAGGGAACAAGAGGTTAGTATCTCATGGTATATGATATGTATGTAATCAAAACTGGCCAGTGCAACCCACCCCAAAAACCTTATATAATTTCCTTTACATATATAAAGACATTTGCACCATAAGGTAATGCAGAAAAGTGTTGCAGAAAAATTCACCAGAATGCATAAAATGTATTGTTTGACGCTCAAAATTTGAATTTTGCTCAAAAGTGGAGATTTCAAGCCCCCCAATGTCGAACACAAAGTTACGGCAAGAATGTATAAAGGCCGTTTTCTTTTTATCAAATCTTTCTGTGTCTGTCAGCTCACATTGTGGTTTTACATGTTGGAAGCCTGTTTAACATTAGTTCAGACTAAATCTAAGGACAGCACGTCACTGTATATATATGGTCTGTCAGCATCACTGTACAAACAGGAAGTGGCTGTTTCTCTGTCCAATCTCAGATCAGACAGCAGGTGGAAGTGGAGAAGAAAGCAGAGGTTGCCATGGAGATGTCAGACCTGGTGGTCTACTGTCAGCCGCGCAGCAAGGAGAAGGACCGCTTTGGTAAACACATGCACATGCTGAACACAAAGCCACGAACTCGAGCCACATGATGATGTGACAAGGGCTAAACAAAGTTTACCACAGCTTCATACAGGAAATATGCTCCAATGCATCATATACTCTTAATGTCTAAGGCTAGTTTTAGCATTACTTTAAAATTAGATAGGGTCTACTCAGTCTAGCATATATATTTCAGTATGATTAATAATAGATTCTTAAATTTGTTAAGTTTTATATATAAAAATGTATATGTAATAAATCAACGCAATACTTGGTCTTATCTTTGTAACCACTTCATAAGATGAATAAAAAGCTTTGTAGTTAAACCCCAAATCTCTAACCCCCAGTTATGAAAGAAGATATATTCAAACTGTATATATATATATATATATATATATATATATATATATATATATATATATATATATATATATATATATATACACACACACACATTAGAGTTAGTTCCATTTGAATTAGAGTCTGAATATCTAACAACTGAGCATGATACTGCACCTGAAAAAGGGTCAATCCATATGGTAACATTAATTGTCACACTTTAGATTTGCTTCCACATCGTTTGCCAGTGACATTACATTACTGCACCGTTCACCTCTCCATCATCTGGAAAAGTACTACACTACCCACAATCCTAAGCGTAACAGAGACCTCTCTGATTGGTGGAGCAACTAACAACCACATAACAACAACAACAACAACCAGCTAACAGTATGTTATGCTAACTAGCAACACCCAACAACAACTGGATAACAACAACCAGCTAACATGTTAAGCTAAAGATATTCAATATAACTACATATATCAAGTATTACAGTTCCAGTCCAGTTTATTGGTCTGTTGGTATCAACTGATGTGGCCTAACAACCATTATGAGCTCAACCTGTGCCTCTCAAAGGACTGCTCTTTTCTGTGTCTCTGCAGACGGCTACAGCTACAAAGAGGTCCGCTCCTTCGTGGAGAACAAGATACCAGGAAAGAACCGCACAAAGGACTTCCTGCAGTACAACCGCAAGGCTCTGAGTCGCATCTACCCAAAAGGCCAGCGTGTGGAGTCCTCCAACTATGACCCTTACCCACTGTGGGCCGTTGGCAGTCATATGGTGGCTCTCAACTTCCAGACTGCAGGTACAGAAGTTTATCTGGACTGAACTCTCAAAAAGGTTGGGGGTCCATACAATACTTGTTGTTCTTTTGTGCTCTTGTCAATCCATCAATTTCCATGTATTAGGGATGGTCACACTAGCCCAATAAGTGTATTATTGTACCTAGGGCTGGACAATTTTATTTTTATTATTTTTTTATTAATTTATTGACATCAAAATTCTGAAGCTGTTATCAATGTATTTTTCCCATGACGATAATTCCGATTATTTATTCCTGTTGATAGGCCTACTTTCTCCTTAAAAACATTCTACCGGGGCCCATATATAGAGGTTTACTCCTCGACGCAGCAGGCCCTGGTTTGACTCCGACCTGCGTCCCTTTGCTGCATGTTATTCCCCCTCTCTCTCTCTCTCTCCCTTTCATGTCTTCAGCTGTCCTGTCAAATAAATGCCTAAAATGCAAATCTACCACATGTGTAGTCACGTGACTTGTGACTTGGCCCGGACCAGTCAGCCGCATGGAAAGCATAACGGAGGATAACTCAAACACTGAGTCTGAGTCAACTGAGAAACTTGTGTCCGTCGTCTGAAAACCTTTAGGCTTCAGAAAAGATGATTTAGGACAACGTGATTAATTATCGTCCATTCATTGTTATCGAGGTAAAATGTGCAGTAATCATGATTTTGATTTTAGGTCATATCATGCAGCCCTAATTGTACCCATTATTAATGTTAATATTCCGGTAGTCTGGAGCCCTGTGCCATGCGTTTGCTTGGAAAAAGCACCCACCGGTATATAATAACCTTATTTTTAGTTTCATAAAACATACCCAAATTCACCAGTATGTAGGATATCACTACAGACATTCTTGGTCTTATGTCGCAACTTTTAATTTTGCTATCACTTATTCTTGTATTGCTAAACCTATCTCAGCAGCGAATTTGAGTGGTCAAAGCTGTTTAACAGTGGAAGAGTCCCCCGTTATTTTGTTATTTAAAGGCTTTTATTATAAAGAGGCAAAATCAGGAAATATTGGGTCTTCATCAGCAGTAACATAACACGACTTCTATAAGCGAACATGAATCGTAAAATGAAGCAGTGTATGTAATGTAAACGCTGCCTGGAGCAGATGAACATATATAGAAAGGGCTCGGCCGAGAGTAGAACAAACTGTTGAAACCAGAGCCTTCAGAACAGTATGAAACTTGAGGTTTTAGCTCACAGGGAAACCTTATAAATACTTAATTATTTGAAACTTTGCCCACATTGAAAATGAAAATCTGACATTGTAACTTTATAGATAAGATAGAAAATACGGAAAAACATAATAGGTCTCATTTAAATGAAACTGCAAGGGCAAGAGTGAAGTTCAGAGGTGGGAACGGGGTAGAAAGAGAGGCAGAGCAGACAGAACTTGCTGGTGTGTTATATGGATTGATTGAATAATTTCATATTGACTGGCTGCCTAAAGGCTAGGTAAAACTGTGTTTTTAGCTGTATAGAGCAGAGGTTCATACTGTATAATGTGTATGTGTCCACCCAGATAAATACACTCAGTTGAACAGTGCCCTCTTCAGTCTGAATGGATGTACGGGTTACGTACTGCAGCCGGAGCTCATGCGCTATGATAGCTACGACCCTTACCAGGAGAAGAAGAAGGTCAAGTACAACATTGCAGTTAGGGTACGTCTCTACACAAACACACACATTTCATGACAACCATAGACTGTAAAAATAATGAACAAAGCTTCTGGGCCGATACGAAAGTGCCTTGAACCTGCATTCTATCTAATTTCCAGCAGGGGGCAACTCTACTGGTTGCAAAAAGAAGTCTGTTTCTACAGAAGTCTACGGGGAAATAACCCTACTTCTCACTTGAATTATTACCTCAATAAACAGTCCATGTTTTCAAGAAAACATGACAGCAAATATGAAAACATTTCAACAAATCGTAAAACACAAAAAAAGTAGGGCTTATCTAGCAGAGGACGGACCCTCCTGATTGGACAGATGGACTGTCTGTCTTTTAACAGGAAGGAGAGGTGAAAAACACGGAAAAGTACCTGCTTTTAACAGACAGACTTTCTTTTGTGATTTGTGTTTTCCTATTTGCTGTTGTTTTATGATTTGCTGTTGCATTTTTCTATTTGCTGTTGTGATTTGCAATTCAGGGCCACCGTAGTTATGCTTGTCTCGCATTTCCAGACCGTCCTCCACTGTGGAGGAAGGTCTGGCTAGTCCACACAGCATTCTGGGATGGGAGAAAAACGTGCTCTGGTTTATTGCCATTTCTTTAAACCAATCACAATCGTCTAGGGCGGTGCTAAGAGCCGGACGGAGCCACGGTGCCTCTGCTAAATAGTCTCAGGAAGGAACTTGTTTTGGTGGAACATGTACGTTCAAAAGTAGTTTTAGTCGTGCGAGCAAAAACTCCGATTGGACAGATAGTCTAGCTAGCTGTCTGGATTTACCCTGCAGAGATCTGAGGAGCAGTTAACCATAGTCCTCACAAATCCACCAGAGGTTAGAATGCCAACACAAAGAAAGAGGAAGGGGACGGACATCCGAAAGTGACATCCGGTGGAATTTCCAGCAGAACAAGAGCAACCCCTGAAGTGGAACGTCGTGGATATAAACTAGCATTACGCCAACCAAGCTAGCTACTGCGAGCGTTAGCTGGTAACATGTAGATGAATGATGCCAGTACCCAGAGGTCTGTACTTACCGCATCACCCTCCCCAGCTCCACCCTCCCCAGCTCCACCCTCCCCAGCTCCACCCTCCCCAGCTCCACCCTCTCGTCAAAAATCGCCACATCCGGTTGCAAAACAACAACATGGTGACGCCCGTATTGGCAAACATGAGGCTTCACGTCCACTATTTTTACAGTCTATGGTAATAACTGGCTAACACATACTTCATCATCCTCATCATCATCATGAGCTTTCTTTAAGTTATATTCAAGTTCAGGGCTAAGCTAATATTGTCATCATGTTAGAGGTGCATGAGCTGGCTGGCTGATCTTTATTTTGTAAATGAAGTAAGGAGCATACTGACATTTGGCATGTTGGTCTTTGAAAGAACTTTTTAACAGCAGTTGTGGTTGTCTGCAGGTGATTGCTGCCAGACACCTTCCTAAGCCCGGCCGCAGCATCGCCAGTCCATTCGTGGAGATTGAGCTGTGTGGGCACACAGAAGAGAAGTCCAAGACCATAGTCTATCGTAAGAAAAGGCGGGAGGTGGGAGATGTGGAGGGTGACAGTTAAACCTATGGGATCAAAGAAATGAGACTGAAGTGAGAAATGATTTGTGATCATGTGAACAGCGCTGTCGTTCTGTCTGCTGCAGGCGATAACGGTCTGAACCCGGTGTGGAAATCCCCAGCAGACTCTACAGTCTTCACCGTGTACGAGCCTGAACTCACCTTCCTGCGCTTTGTGGTCAACGAGGAGGACATGTTCTCAGACCCCAACTTCCTGGCTCAGGCCACATTTCCTGTCAAAGGCATCCGCTCAGGTGGGAACACACACATACAGCACAGAGGGCCAGAGCTGGTGAACGGCTGCTCACATGAAGCTCATGTACTACTCATTATTAAGCAATACTATTATTTTAAGTATTTTTGTTCCCTAGAAGCAGGATTTCTGTACTCTATACTTCAGGGAGGGAGCGGTTCAATAAAAATATCTGAAGCGTTCGGTCTGCTAGTCACAGTTCGGGGCATGTATATATTGTTCGGTTCATTTTAGCCTCTCAGATTTCAGACAAAAAGGCTTGTGCAGAAAAAAAACTTCAAATAAAGTTATTAGAGGGGAAAAAGCCATGTGCCGTAGTGAAACCACAGTTGGCATGGATAGGGTGCCAAGTGCAGCTAGTCAGTATCGGTCTGCTGTTATGGGAGCATTAGGATATAGTTATATAGTTACCTGACAATGATGGAAAATAGTGGTGGATAAAGCAGTGGCTGTTGCAAGCACTGTGCAACTCGTGTGGCCTATGCTAGCGGCAATACTTCTGATATAATGGCAGTGTGTCCGCGCAAGACGCAAGGAAGAGAGAGTCGGATAGGAAACCTTGCAGTATTTAAACAGCCTCTTTATGCAGACTCAGACTGGGCAATCCAATCCATAACTAAATAAACTAAAGCGAAATATATGCAAACGGGGAGGATGCAGGATTTCAGCACATGATGCAAGTAACTTGAGCAATTGCAATACCGTGCTGTATCGATCCCCCCACACCCCACCCCTACAGAGCACATGGTAAGAATTGAAGATGGCGTTGATGAACATATTAACATTTTATCATGTGTCTGATGGGTACTTAAATACAACAGGATGTATGTGCAGTATGCAGAGAGTGAGACAGCAGCTTGATCTGTCTCTACAGCGGACATGGAAACAACACTGCATCTATAAAGTAAATGGGCTCCAACAATCAAACACAGATGTGGTCCTTTGATTTTATAGTTTGATATGAGTGGTTGATATAGTATGGTTATTAACACAGAGATGACGGAGTATTTTGTTTCGTCAGGTTACCGCTCGGTACCTCTAAAGAACGGCTACAATGAAAACTTAGAGTTAGCCTCTCTGCTGGTCTACATCAATGTACAACAGGCAGGGGTGAGTAAACACACACACACACACACACACACACACACACACACACACACAGTGTCTTTAAAAAAATGGAAATGATTGGTTTTATTTTCCATCACTCTGAGAGATCATTGAGTTTATCGGAAAATGGACTTGTAAATGAGGAAGGAAGCTCAAACACCTTACTGTTTTTTCTTTGGCATTTTCTCTCTCTAACCTTTTCTTTTTCTGTTTTTGGTTGTTAATGGTTAGACCTGATTTGTGGTGAGGTCTGTCATGTATTGCTACGAGCTTGCTATCATTGCTCTCAGCTACGAGTGTGGACTGGTAGCTGGAGAGATGCCAGTTCACCTACTGGGCACTGCCATGGTGCTCTTGTTCTGTAGTTAGTGGAATGTATGACTTTTTTGTGGAATAAAACACACATAAGCACACCAATCGTGAGCTTAGAATTATAAGGTTCTGTCTCCACTTTTGGCCGAAATTGAGTTTTTGACATAATCTGATCCCATAGGTGTTTATTAATGCCTGTGTGGTGTTATTTTTGTAAAAAAATATTTTCTTAGTTATTAATAAAATAAAAAGGTTCCATCTCACAAAATAGCTGGGATGTAAAAACTTTGATGCTCAATATCTCAGAACTACCCTAAACGGAGATAGAACCTTATAATTCTAAGCTCACGCAATGTTGATTTACATCCGCAGTTTGATGTCAGTGTGGAGATATTTCTGTGAATGTGATCACGACTTGTCCTTCAGAAAGCAGAGGAGGAGCTGTACTCGTCCTCCAGCCAGCTGAGGAAGAAGCAGGCGGAGGTCAGCAGCGAGCCTTTCCTGTACGACACGCACACCAACATTCAGCGCTCCGCCCTCCCTCGCCAACACAACCAGCTCGTGAGAGAGGGCAGCACCGGCGAGAAGCACAGGTGAGCCTCAAACTCACAGGCTGCACTCAACCCATTCAGCCACTTTTTCCATATGCAACAGTTATTCCGTATGAACATATTTGTTTCTGTATTTATTGTTTATTTCATATTAATGTTTAATATGTCTGTTAGTTCATGTATGCACCATTCACCAAGACAGATTCCATATAAATTGTAAACCTATTCTAGTAGCCTCCAAGAGTACAAAAATGACTCTTTAAGTCCCTCCTTATTTGCGCTGTGTTTTCTTTGTGCCCCAGGACAAAAGAAAAGAAGATTAACAACAGTAAGTTCTACTCGTGAGGACTGAGCAGAACTCCCCTGTACACGTCCCACCTGCCTGAGTGGTGGATGAATGCCGACTATAAATCCAACATCACCTCGAGGTGTTTAGTTAAGGAATTATGATTTGTGCTGTTAAGAGTTTTCCCAACTGTGACATGTTATCATTTTTCATTTTCATACCAAAAATACTTTTCTATTTATTTAAGATTAAAAAAAAAAAAAAAAAAAAACTTAATATGGGGCTTAATATTTTCTCAAATATGGAAATATTGGAACGGGGGGGGAGGGGAAAGTTGAATGGTGTAACTCCTTTATAACAGATCAGATGCAAGGTTGTAACATTTCCTCTGAGGGGTCCCACAGACAGCCGGTGTCGTGCGTAACAAGTCTGTAATCAAACTGCATCCCGTTAGAGGTGGACAACACTCATACTCAGATATTTATTTTCCATCAACTGCGATAATAGTACCACTGCAGTACAGCAGACTGTTGCTCTGCCACATATATCTTTTTAGTGTCTAATTTCAAATCCTCGTATGAAAAGCTGTTTTTGCTGTGCAGATTCACCAGTGTGACATTATTTTCTCTGTGTGGTATATTTTTGAAAGTGAAGTCAGATTAGTGACATCAAAAATGAAAGCATTTTTGATGTATTTAATTTGAAGCCAGTCCATAGCTTTCCTATAATTTCTCTGAGACCTTCTTAAGCATTGAGTCAATAAAGTATGCTTGTTGAACTATAACCTTTATCTCTGATTCATCTTACTTTCCTATTTTGCCTAGAGCTGTGTTGGATTGTATTCACTTTAATATGATTCATGTATTCATGCTGTAAACATTAAGACATAGTAGTTGGATTCAAATGAATCATTAAGATCAAAAAGTTGGCAACAGAGGCAAGATGCAATATACCAACATTTTCTGGCATTTAACTATATATTTTTTCAGCTATCCCCAATTCTGTGCTGGGCAAAAATGAAGTTTCTTTTGAACTATTCTTTTTTCCGTGTCAGGCATGTACCGGTTCAGCCTGTCGAACTATTCAGACATACCAGTGTGATGAAGAAGGTGTTGGTTCCTATTTAATGAAGAATTCCTAGGTGTAGTTACTTACGTCTCCTCCTTTTGGTGCTTATTCTGACGTTTTTGTCGCTTTTTTAAAGGTCCCAAGACGTGGTGCTCTTTGGATGCTTTTATATAGACCTTAGTGGTCCCCTAATACTGTATCTGAAGTC
Organism: Perca flavescens; assembly: GCF_004354835.1. Classification (NCBI taxonomy): domain Eukaryota; kingdom Metazoa; phylum Chordata; class Actinopteri; order Perciformes; family Percidae; genus Perca; species Perca flavescens. The sequence goes on along the minus strand of NC_041338.1, from coordinate 402,361 downwards.
TCTTTTATATAGACCTTAGTGGTCCCCTAATACTGTATCTGAAGTCTCTTTTATATAGACCTTAGTGGTCCCCTAATACTGTATCTGAAGTCTCTTTTATATAGACCTTAATGGTCCCCTAATACTGTATCTGAAGTCTCTTTTATATAGACCTTAGTGGTCCCCTAATACTGTATCTGAAGTCTCTTTTATATAGACCTTAGTGGTCCCCTAATACTGTATCTGAAGTCTCTTTTATATAGACCTTAATGGTCCCCTAATACTGTATCTGAAGTCTCTTTTATATAGACCTTAGTGGTCCCCTAATACTGTATCTGAAGTCTCTTTTATATAGACCTTAATGGTCCCCTAATACTGTATCTGAAGTCTCTTTTATATAGACCTTAGTGGTCCTCTAATACTGTATCTGAAGTCTCTTTTATATAGACCTTAGTGGTCCCCTAATACTGTATCTGAAGTCTCTTTTATATAGACCTTAGTGGTCCCCTAATACTGTATCTGAAGTCTCTTTTATATAGACCTTAGTGGTCCCCTAATACTGTATCTGAAGTCTCTTTTATATAGGTCTTAGTGGTCTCCTAATACTGTATCTGAAGTCTCTTTCCCTAAATTCAGCCTTGGTGCAGAATTACAGCCACTAGAGCCAGTCCCACAATGAGCTTTCCTTAGGATGTGCCATTTCTGTGTCTGTAGCTATTGAGGAGGAGAGAGGGGGGGCAAGGTGGAGGGTGGGGGTGTGGCCTTGACCAACTGCCACTTTGCTCATTTGAAAGCCATGATGTCTCTCTCTCTCTCTCTCATGGGTGGGCCAAATTCTCTGGGCGGGCAAAGCAGAGAAAGGGGAGGTAACCTTGCTCCTTATGACCTCATAAGGAGAAGATTCCTGATTGGTCCAACTGAGCTTTCATTTTCTCAAAGGCAGAGCAGGATACCCAGGGCTCGGTTTACACCTATCACCATTTCTAGCCACTGGGGGACCATAGGCAGCCTGGGGGAACTCATATAAATGTTAAAAAACCTCAAAGTGACATTTTCATGCCATGGGACCTTTAGTGCTTTAGGGGCTTGTTTAAATGTTTTTTTTCCCTCTTTTCAATTTTGTTGTTGTTCATGGTCAATAAACCTAATTTATATGACAGTATACCTCATTTTTGAGTTTGAAAAAAAAGCAGACGGCGATTAGCTTTGGAGCGAGTACCGACTCTAGAGTCCTAGTGAGAGAAACAAAGTGTCTCCCCTGTTCTTTCTGACCACGGTGAGACATCTTTAGCAGTAAGTTTACCAGAGAGACTTGCAGTCACCCTGAGAGTCCTGGCATCTGGTTACCCTCGAACTTGTCCATGCTTCCTGTTTCCGCTTTGTTGCGCACCCCTAAAAAAAATAGAGTCTGGTCATGCACTCAAAATCCTGGCGCGGCAGTGAGATCTACGTCATTTTGACGTCACATTGGTGCACGACAGGTCAGCTGTGGCGACTGTAAAAAGGCATAAAGGCGATGTGTTCAAGCTCGGAGAACAATCGTCCCTCAAAGAGGGGGAAGAAGGGGGAGAAGGGGGAAGAAAAAAGAAAGAAGAAAAGAGAGAAAAAAAGGAAAAAAATTGAAGGCATGAAGGTATTTTAGCCCCCCATGTACACTTATAGAATTGTTTTGATGTTTTTTAATTGTTTGGGCAAGCTGTGGGTGGGATTCGAACCGTTGAACTGTGGAACTTTAAGTCTACTGCCAGTCTAGACGTTTTCCTGCCCTCTACTGTTAAAATGAACTGTTATTTTGTATTTTGTTATATAGTCCAATACAGGGCAGATATTCCATCAGTTTCTATATTTTAGTCCAGTTGTCCAGCTTAAAAACAGTTTATTGCCTTATTTGGAAACCACTCCCAGAATTGGGGGTTATAAAGTTGGGCTGGGGTGTAAATAGTGATACAATAAATAATAAATGCAGATAAATAATTCTTCCCTACACCTTAGTAGGCTTAGTTCTGATTGCAAGGATTGTTTGGCATCTTTTATAAATGAAAATTGATACACCGTACTATTTATGAGAATGTCTTTGTGTGTAATTGTTCTTTTTTTTACCCTTCTCCTACCTTCCTGAAGGACTGCAAAGGAATCATGACATGACTTGGGTAGTGGATCTCTCCATTGCTGACCCTCATTCTAAAAATTCTCCTCATGTTTATAACTGTTATGCATGTTGTCATCATTGTCATCACCATTATTATTATTATAATTATTGTTGTACTGTTTACACAAACTGTCATTAAAATACCCACTTTGGTGTACACCAGTTTTGTTTGTTCTTAGAAAAAAAGGAATAAATAAAGATTTTATTTTTAAAGATTTATTTAAAACACACCATAAAAAGTACAACAAATAAAATGAACACTTCCAATGTTAAAACTATTCACAGTAAGCAGAAATCAATTATCAAACAAACACTATTTTAAACAATTTACAGTATAATCAACTATTATTACAACTACTATTTACAGTACATTTACATAATTATTTGGAGACCTTTTTTCTCATTTCCTCCAGCCACTGAGCTTTTGTAAGAGTCTGACTGAGGGCAATACACTCTGCCATGGTAATGACTGGGTCCAGCGTCCGCTGTGCAGAACTGGCCACACTTCTTCCATGTATTGGCTTCTCCGGTGCGTCTGTATGGCCTTTTTGTAGTGGCTCCAGCGTCCCCTGTGGTGGTAGTTTCACAGGTTTGTGGCATGGGGCTCTGAACCACAGACATGGGCATGGCTACTGGTACTAGCCGTACAGTTTGTCCTGCTGGTGTGAGGGTCGGAGGTGTGAGCAAGGGTCCTGGTGCTGCGGGCGCTAAAAACACAGACAACTTTGGCATGATGGGATGTGAGGCTATCTGCCTCTGTTGGGCCTGACCTGCTGTACTCTGCGGCAGCTGGTACTGATGTTTTTGTCTTGCTGGCACAGGTACAGCAGGGAGCACTCTCGCCTCCTGAAGAGGCTCTTCAGTCACAGGGAGGGCTGGAGTTAATGATATGCCCTGGAGCACCACCGACTGCTCCTGCCTCTTCTGCCTGTTGTTGTGCCATTGAATTAGGGCACCTAGCATGCAACGGGTGGTGCTCTCCACACCAGGCCTTTTTGAGGGCTTCTTGGGTGTTGTGAAGCAACCACTCAAAAGTCTCTCCTGGTGTCGTGCAGCAAAAACCACCCGCTGCTTATCTCCATCAGCCAGCTCTCCCACAGCGTTAGAATTTGGCTCGCCTGCTGGTTGCTGAGACACAAAGAGGTCTGATTTCACAGCTCCACCAAGGACTCTCACAAATGATCAAACAGTTTAGAAAATAGCAATGTAAAACCTTTACTGACACAGAGCTCTTATGACATATTATTGATGCTGTGGATTTAATAAAATATGTGTGCATATGGACTCAAAAAATAGCAGAGCTAAGCTCATATATATATATATATATATATATATATATATATATATATATATATATATATATATATTTTATTTTATTTTTTTTATTTATTACACTTACAATATTTTCATCTTGAGCATCGACTCCAGCCTCAGAGGATGAACTAGAGGGCAGAATTGATGCCCTGGAGGCCATTGCAGATGTGCTAGGAGCCAGGGTGGATGTGGCGGAGCGGAGGAAGAAGAGGCCGAAGCCTGAACCTCCAGTAGCAGTCCTATGGGGTCACCCGTGACATCAGAGAAGCCCTCATCCTCCTCCAGGTCGTCCTCCATGTTGTCCTCCTCAACTAACTGAGCAGTCTCCTCTGAATCCGAGTGCAGATCCTGCAGGGCCTGACCAGTCTGCTGGAACAGATACTGTATCCTTATAAGCTCTCCTAAAAACAATAGAGGTAAAGTGCATTATTGTCAGAAGTTTAAAATTAATTTCCGACATATATGTCCAAATCAGTTATCAGTCCAAATAATAAAATAAATAAAAGATTTCAGACATACTTACCAGTGTAACGGGAAGGTGGACAGAAATCTGGCACCATCTTCCTGCTGAAAAGCTTCTAGAAATTTTGGTTGATGCAGTGAAGCAGGTCACCTGGCGTCCTGGGTCCAGGTCACAGTCTCCTTTGGAGGCGTGGGTTCGAATCCCACTTCTGACAGAAACAGTTTTGGATTGCACCATAGTAGCTTGAGTGTAAACACTGTATATATGTCTCCATTGACTACATGCACATAAACCAGTGTACTCTTCCAAAAGTAATCAGTCAGAGTATAGTCTTGCATAACCAGACCTATCTCCACAGTGCTGTGTCAGTACTGGAGTATGGTCTGGCTGCACGGGTGGCACTAAGCCCCAGATGCAGCAACATCCCCAGTCCCCATGCAAAATAACAGCTAGCAGAAGGAGAGGAAACCTGCCGGAGGTCAGGCTTTATAACTCATACTGGCACACTGTACATCCGGTAAAACAGTATGTTTTAAGGTGGTACATCAGCTATTTAGATGAATAAAAAAAACAGAATGGTCAAATGGATGCAGTATTGGCCCAGACATCCTGACATTTAGTCCGTAGTAGGCTATAGATCTAGCTCCAAAACACTGCACCCTACATTTCTATTATACAACTCAATGGCATTTTCTGGTAGACCGTCCCTGTGCATGTCTATGTCTTTCATATTCCTTGCCCCTAATTTTTAAAACTGGTTTTCTGGTAAAAAGTTTGTCTAAAGACCAATCTGAGAAAACCCTGAAGACATCATCAGTGTTATTTTTTTTATTTTAAACTCTAAGACAGGGTTGAATATACTTCAAAATATAGATAAACTGTATACATACATACACAGAATCTCAATATGGTCTAAGACATTTTGGATTATTAATATGGACGTATTACTATACTATCACTTTTAATTTAGTTAGCATAGCAAGAATTTATTGACCAAATTTGATCATATGTATGGTTGTATTTTTTTTATTTTAAGCACTGATTTATGCTTATATATTGTTATAGAATGGCCCACTGTGCACTAAACCAACATGCAGCATCATGTTAAACTGTTAATTACTGTAATAGTTCTGTAGTGGGATTACTGGGGTCAATTAAAGCGTGGATAATTACTGGAAAAACACATGCCACACACAGCTGATACATATTCACAGACAATTTATTTTTGATTGAAATTATTTCACATCATAGTTGTTATTTTTCCTGTTGAAGATCTTTTGTATTTTTATTACAACAGCCACAGAGCAGCAGCAGCAGCAATAATAATAATAATAATAATAATAATAATAATAACCCAGCAGGAGAAGCAGATCAATGCGGAGAAAGACTGAAAAGAGAGAGAAACATGATGGGAGGCCCTTTCCCAGCTGCCAAAAAATATTTTTACTACAAGGAATTATGGGAAATAGGGTTGTTTTTTTCAGTCTGTCAGATTTGTCAGTCTGTGTCACCTCTGACCCCGTTCCTTCTGTTAAGACTCGAGCACAGCTGTACACATCTGGGACATGGTAGAAACTCTTAATAATAACCGACATCAGAGAGCTAATGGACAGGAGGGAGGAATCAAGATGGGAAACAGAAAGCAAAGCACAGTGAGCTCCACAGGATACGGAGACACGGCAGAACAGAAGAGGTGCTTCTATTCAACCGTTACATGTTCTACAGTAATACAAAAACCTTCCATGATAACCTCAACATGATGGCCCCCAGGCTCCCAGTTTGGACTAGCGGCAGCTCATCATGGCCAAAAACCTGTGGGACGAGTTCAGTGACAGGGTTTCCCCCAAGACTGGCCACTTCTTTGAAGGAAAAGTTTGCTTTCATGCCAAGTTGGATGAGAAGATGAATGCCAGCAGTGAGTTAGCTTATCTTAGCATTAAGACTGGAAACAGGGAACCAGCTAGGCTGTCTTCGTCAGAAAGTAGTCTTGCATTGCCAAACCTTCCTCCACAGCCCTGCGAAGGAGGGTCTGGCTAGTCCACACAGCATTCTAGGATGGGAGAAAAACGTGATCTGGTTTATTGGCATTTCTTTAAACCAATAGGGGTGGGGGAATAACATCAATACAGCATAGTATCGCAATATTTTCCGTGGCAATACTGTATCGTACACAGACGCCAAATATGGATCTATTATTATATATGTGTTGGTCAGTTTGTCTGCTTGACAATCCCATTTTGCAGCAATAAACTTGAAGGGAGATGAACAAACAGAGAAATATATCTTTTTAGATGAAACGGATATTAACAAAGTTTCCTTTTGGGGACATCATTTGAAATTGGGAAAAATTTGAAGTTGGAAAAACGGGATTACATTGCAAAATATATCGCAGAATATTGCAATATGTTTAAAATCGCAATACTATCGTCTCGTGACATAGGTATGGTGATGATATCGTCTCATGAGGCCTCTGGTGATTCCCACCCCTAGAAACCAATCCTCTCGGGCGGCGCTAAGCACCGGATGCAGCCAAAACCAGAGGCTGTCGGTTGTAGCTCGGAGGAGGTTTTCCGAATCGATCGGAGTTTAGAACGCCAACACAAAGACAGGTTAGGGTTAGGGTTAGGTTTTTAGGTGTGGGACATCCAGCGGAACCGGAGCTATCACGTGAATGAAACATGGATGATATAGACTAGTTGGAAGGTAACCTTACCAGCACCTCTAACTCTCACTAAAACAAACAACACATTGTTGGATTCGGGGCTATTCCTTGACTTCCTGGAGTCTTGTCATCACTATGGCAACCAGAGACTATTGTTTCACTTTGTTTTTGTTAAACAAAACAAGATACAATATGGAAGTTTTAGAGATGCAGGTAGGATTTTGTTAGCTTGGGACAGTTTCCAGTCTTTCTACTAAGCTAAGTGGATGCTGACTGTAGCTTCATATTAAATGGATATGGACATGACATTATAAATCTCATCAGTCTTTCATCAAAAAAGCCAGTAAGCCTATTTTTCTAAATGTCAAACTATTCTTTTAAAACATTCAGACTTAGAATACATTAGGGATAAAACAAAAACTACAGTAAAGTTACAACTGAATTCTCAGCTGGCTGATTTGATAACGGTCAGTCAGTGTGGTCCACCTGGGATATGATTATCTGGCAGGATTATTATTTTATACATGACAATAGACAAACTTAAATGATTAAATCTCAACAAGGAGTATCATCAGTCCAACAGTACCAGTATTGGTATTGGCTTTTTTGGAAAATCAATATCGACCAATAGGACATATGGGTAGATCCTGGCAACAACCAATCAGAAAATCTTTAGATGGGATCTCTCCATTTCAGTCCTTAACCTCAGTGAGATAGTGATCAGACCCTTTATCATATTTCAAACCTTTTATAAAACAAAATTACAAAATAAAAATACCAGATGAGGCAGCAACATGTACATGCAAAAAAATTAAACGAGAACAAAACGAAACAAACGTATGATTAAAGTGATCAAATCAAAAAGATGTTGGAAACTTGAAAGATATTATGAAAACAGGATTTGTTAGATTACAGTGCACTTTGTGTGAAAAAAAACAACAACCACACATACATAAGATGAAGGCAACACCAGCCTGCCAATAAGGGAGGCCAAGAGAAACAGAGAAAAGGATGAAGAAGACAAAAATGGTTCAAAGAGAAGAAGGGAGAAGACGACTATATACACACGTATATACATCATACAGGATATGAACGAGAGCATGAGGTCCTAAAGCCAGGCCCAAAGACGGCCGTACACAGACCGAGTCTACAGGCCAAACCGTCAGGGTACCCAATAAATAGGAAACAAAGCATCTTATAGTGGACGGCATCCTGTCCTCTGCTGCAGCTTCTGCCTCCATACAACAAACATCCCCAGCATTCTGCAGGTCGACACAAATAAATAAAATGGATGGATGCAGTCAGAGCGAGGCCGACTGGGAAAAAAAAAAAAAAAAAAAAGGGTGGAAATCTGACTTGTCCTGTGTTTTTTTCTAGAGACAAGAAAAACCAACCCAAACCCACAGCTAGACAGAGAGGAAAAAGAGATCCGGACAGACTTGAAATGTATCCAGTTACCACAATACATGGCAACATTTTAAGGGAATGTAGATGGGGCAAATATGGCAGAAAGGGGCCCTTTTTCCAATCTTTTGTCCCTTATAGCCCATTGTGAAAGAATATGTACAATAATTTAGTCCCATCCTGTGATGAGAATGATTCATCCCAACAGCCGAAAAATGTCCCACATGTATTATGGCGTAATATAAATACAGCAGAACAATTCAAAACAGGCGGTGTGACAGATAACAATAGGCAACTCATCCACAGCTCCACTAGAGGCACTGAGACTCTTTACCCTGACGTCAGCAGGGGGGGTGGGGGTCAGTGTCCACAGGCAGGTCCTGACAGGTTCCACTTGATACACCAAGCAGTACTGAAACCACACTCGGCTTGGCCCGAAGAAACAAGTGTGCACAAAACTAAAAAACTAAATTCGATGACGATGTTTGGCATGTGTCCTTTCTTCTTTTCAGAAACCGTCTCAAAAAGAGCCAAAAATAGCGGAGGATATGAAAATACACAACTCTCAGCTGATGATGGGTCTTGTTTACAGGTCCACCTTCAGAAGGACTGCAGTCCACTCTACAGATCTACGTTACCACCATGGCATGGTACACAGAGATCCATGTATGGCTGCCCTCTTGGTTGGCTTCTTGTGTTGTATTTTGCAAAAAAAAAAAAAAAAAAAATAAGACAACAGGGCTTGTATACTTCATGACTGTCAGGACAAAATCCAGGAGAGACAAGAGTAAAGAGGGTTTTTAAAGACACAAAAAATATCATAAATATCAGGCAGTCCCAGACCACCCAGCTACTGCTACACAACTGTCTTATTAAATAGTAATGGGAGATCCTCAGTATGTACGCTGAAAACGAATGAAAAAGGAAACAAATGTTCCCATCGCCATTTAACTTTCCTGCAGAGTTCCCGAAATGTTTCTGAAATGTCATCACTGGGGGTTATCTTCATACATATGTTTTTATTTAGAAACACACAATATATGAAAGCACAGATGTCTGGAAAAATATGTTCATTCAAGTTGATAAAAACCTTTTTTTTGTTTTCTTCCTTTTTGTGTGTGTGTGTGTGTGTGTGTGTGTGTGTGTGTGTGTGTGTGAGAATGTGTCATGTAAGTGGAATAGGCACAGTCTTGCAACTCTTCTTTTCTCAGAGGTAGCACCTCATTTTCCCAAATGAAAGACTTGAAGAGACCAGAATCGGAACATGAACACCGAAGCCAAAGAGCGCGATTCGTGAGCCAGGACTGAGGAAATTCAACAGTTCAACACGTCTGTTTTGGAGAGCTACATCGGGGATCAGGTTGGAGAAGAACTGGAATGTGAGCTGCTGTGTCCAGCCTTCAATCGCAAAAGGGCTGGAGAGAGAAAAAGAGACGAAGGCTCAGGTCTTTCCTCACGACACAGACACACAGAGGCGGGCCGGAGAGCTGGACTTTAGACCGAATCTGAAAACTGAGGGACCATATATGAAAGACAGGCCAAAAGATGAAGAAAGACAGAGAAAAGTGTCCCTTATGTCTAATATAACGGCTCCTTGCATGTCCTCTGATCATACGGTTCTTGGAACATTGGTGACAGAGGGTAAGGGGAGCGGCGAGGTCCATAAAGATTTCTCATTTAGAAAACAAAAAAAGTGATGCTGGCGAGACGGTTGCTTCCTGGTGATGATGATGATGATGATGATGATGATGATGATGATGAAGGCTCCACCTCTGACGCAAACTTGTCAGAGATGTTCTTGTTAGGTGATCATCGCGCTGGGATGATGTCAGCGTTCCTGGTCTAATGATAGGCGACGATGGAGGTGACATCACAACACAATTGTCATGTAATGTATCTGAGCCTGTGTGCAGTGTGTGTATATGTATATGTGTGTGTGTGTGTGTGTGTGTCTGGTTATGTGTGAGGGTTGTGGTTGAGCATGGTTGATCACCAGGCCTCTGTGTACCGAACATCCACGTCTTTCAGGTTGGGCAGTTTGGCCTGCAGAGAAAAGACACAGACAAGACAAAAAGAGAAACCGCATTAACACCTGGAAACATGCATCTGCACTTTTGAGATGTTGCACACATCGTAGTCACGCGGCCGGCTTTGGTTAGTCAACACTGATATGTAACCCCTCAAGTCTGCAAACTATGGTTGATTTTACAGCTCTGTAATTTACTGATCATTTCAAAGAAGTTCACTGGAAATAACTATGTAATAATTTGGTAGATTTATTTGGAAAAGGGTGTCCCTAAAAGGAATATTAGGCCACTTTGGGGTAGCAGAACAAGCTGGTAACATAACCATATGAAGTTGTTAAGGCGAACATGTTAGCTAACACAAGGAGCCACATTAGAACTTATTTTGAAAAAACCCTTCACTAGTGGGCAGGTAGTGTGCATTGACTTTATCAGGGCTTTTTCACTGTGAATAGCCGCCTGCTGCTGGAAATGGGTTTGATGAGAGTGGTTAGGTTGTGAGTCGTAAAACCAGAATGAGCTGAAAGAAACTAAAATGTTGCATAAAGCTGAGGGGAACTGCATGGTCAGGTGATAACTGTGGGTCTACGACAACTTTGACATTACACAAAGCCTTTGAGTCCATTGTGAATGTAAAAATATTGATTAGTGAAGCGTTAAAGGGTAACTACCATTGTTTTTTCAACCTGGACCCTATGTTCCTATGTGTCTAAGTGTCTGATGGAACAACAATCTCTGACATTGGTCCAGTATTAAGAGAGATCGCTGCAGCCGACAGTCAGTGAAACAAGCTACAATGTAAGTTAATAGGGCAATTGTCCAGCTTGTATTTACCTTCACAAAAGGTTGGTTTTGCCGCTGACAGACTCAGATTCATATTCTAAGTGTCTGACAACATTAGGGAAAGGATTCCTGAGGAGGTCAACCTTTCTGTTAGAGAGTAAGATCCTTTTTTTAAACATAAAAACATCCGCAAAATTGCAATCACTAATCCCATTTTAGCATCGTAAAATACACTTCATTCCAAGTCAACAGAAACAAAATAAAACGTCTTTCCACTTTTCCAACCATGACAACTCTATTGGATGAAATAAACACATAGTTTACTGATTTACATGTGGAAATATGTTGGCTCTATACACGCTAAAAGTATTGTTTTTTGGAATAAAACAGAATGAGCTGAAAGAAAGTCAAATGTTGTGTAAAGCTGAGGGGAAGTGCATCGTTAGGTGATAACTGTGGGTTTGTCACTACATGGGACAACTTTGACATTACACAAAGCCTTCGAGTCCATTGTGAATGCAAAAATATTGATTAGTGAAGCATTAAGTAAATATTCATTGATCATTATTTTATGATTGAAAATGTTATACTCTTTATGTGGAATTGTATGCTTGCCTTTTTTATAGATTTCCCATTTCTACATGTTCAACTGTCATTGTATTTCAAAAGCACAGTTTAGTAAGCCAAAACAGAGTGAAAGACATGCATTTTCATATATTTTGTACTATCTATTGTTTTAGCTACATCATCTTTTTAACCTAATCTAACTTTCCTTCTACTTAACGTTTTTATTTCTTGCACTAGGTTACTTTATACATTTATGGACTCGCTCTTTTCTTACTTTTAATTTTGCCTTGAATTTGACTGTGAGCAACTGCAACTGAACAATTTCCCTGAGGGGATCAATTAAGTATTCTGATTCTGAAATCAGTATTGTGCAAATAACCTATTTGCAGTTGGTATGAGTTGTCTTGCAGTATTACCTTGAGGTCCTCGTATGTGTCAGCTGTGAGCTTGGTGCTGTTCATGTTCAGACTGCACAGACTCTTCATGGCTGGAATAGGCAAACAGCGACAATTAGCCACAATTAACTTGTACATTTACAAACAGCTGACTCTTCAAGCAAGGTTTATGGTAGCTGCGGTGTTCCTGGCGCGAGGTGCATGCGCCATAAAATTACGTCATAACAGCTGTCGTTTCCAGCACAGAAGCTCCGCAAGTTACTAATTACAATTTACACTCTCTTTTTGTTAGAAATCACTACACACAGGCCTGAAACACACACACACACACACACACACACACACACACACACACACACACACACACACACACACACACACACACACACACACACACACACACACACACACACACACACACACACAAACCTATTCACTCTCTACTTCCTGCTTATTCCCAGATTATTGGGTTTGTACCAATGACTGTAACTTTGTACGCCCCCTGGTGCAACGAACAACGCGTTGAGCATAAACGTCTCGGTGCATGCTCGCAGCGCGCCAGTAGAACCGAGCCTTCACGCCTTCAACACAGTTAACATGCTGACTCTGAGCATGTCCTTGTATTCGGACTGTTTTTAGTTAATATAACACTGCTCATTTATTGTGTCCAATCATAACAGATGTTATCTCAGGACACTTTACAGATAGAATAGGTCTAGAGCCCACTCTATATTCATACTACTACTAATGCAGCGATATGATTTTGGGTGTGTTTTCTTACAACTGAGAGCCAGCAGACCAGCATCAGTGACGGGAGTCTCACACAGGTTCAGAACCTGAAGACAGGCCAGATGCTCGGATAACAACCTTAACCCTGCATCCCCAAACTGAAGGAAGGAAAAATAGAGAAAGATGGAACATATGTTAGACATCTTTTGGATCATTAGTGATTACATTCATCTCAAGCAGGCTAGACTACTGTAATGCTCTTTTTGCGGGATTATCCAAACAATCAGTAGGACGCCTCCAACTCATTCAAAATGCAGCAGCCAGAGTCCTTACACCTAAATTTGAACACATTACGCCGGTACTCCAATCACTTCATTAGCTCCCAGTACAATGCAGAATCAATTTCAAAATCCTGCTAATAGTCTATTACAGGGGTCTTCAACGTTTTTTTATTTATACTGCATATTAATACATTTGATTTATATAGCGGTTTTACAGTTAAACCCCGGTAAGTACAATTAAAGCAGGTGAGGCAATAAAACAACACAAAACATAAAAACAAGCATATTAAACGTGTAAGACGATAAACGATATACAATTGAGTTGCATATTACACTGGGCCAAAGGGATGATGCTTATACTGTATTCTTATTTCTGTTTATGCTTTGTTCTAATGTTTATGCTGTTTTTTATGATTAACAATTTTTATTTAACAACATACAAAACAGACAATGCGCAACATGTACACATCCCACTCAACAAGCCCACTCCTGGATTCCTCCATCCTCTTAAAATAATCTGTCTGGCTATCCTCAAACTAGTGTGGACCCAGCTTCTTATGTGCTGATCCATCTCATTTAGGATTGACCCATCTCCCAGAACAAATCATCTTGGGCTGAATGGAAGCTGGGTCCCTGCAGTCCCACATAGCTTATCATGTATGTCTATGCTGTAACGATAAGGTGCCATATAAATAAATTGTCCATTGCCATTACTAGTGTGTGTTTGTAGTTGTTTCGGTGCTGTGTGTATACCTGTGTGGACCAGAGGTTGAGCTGTTTGAGTGAAGGCAGCTTGATGAGCTGCTCGGCACAGGCACTGGTGACGTTGGTGAAGGCCAGGCTCAGGTTCTCCAGGTTCCCAAAAGAACCTGAACTCAACAGGCGGGCAAGGTCTGCATCCTAAATTTTGAGGGAAAAAAACCCACTCAAGATTGAAATAGTAAATCCAAGTATGATAATTGATGTTGGTCAGGTCAGATAAAAACTCTTATTGTGTGCAGCAGTGAAGGCATCGGTGTAATCTCACCGTGGACTTTGAAGGCAGAGTCAGCCGGGTGGGGCCTCCTTTCCGTTGCTAAGGAAAAGAAAGAGAGAGAAAAAGATGGCGTCTGAGGCTCAATGTCTTGCAGGAAACTTTTCAGACAGTAGATGGTGTGTGTGAGCAGCTGCATGTGTGCTGCATTCAAGTCACATTGAGGGGAAAAAAAAACATGTGAGGTCTCTCACAAAACAGTTTCAAACATAATAATACGTATATGTTTGAAACACAATGTTACAGCAACTCTCTCTCACTCAGGGATAACCGTGGACACATCCAAATGCTTTTAAGTTCTTTCCTTATTTTCTTCCATGTTTTCAGAAAGAGATTTTAGCCAGAGGATATTTCCACTGCAAAGACAAAACTGAATCCTTAATATAACCACCCATTACAAACTCGTTAAAAAAAGTAGGTCATAAATTATAATTTGTGAGATATTTATGACTTTAATTAATGTTATTACTGTAAACGCCAAAAAAAACACAAGAATATGATTATGGTGGACACAGAAGCCGGGTTTTAATAGCTATTTCTTTATTTAAAGGCACCTTGCTGGTTTTGTTTCAGTGCCTAGTAGTGCCCCTAAAATCCAAAATGTCCTCGCAAATGAATTCAGGGCCACCATTATGTCAGAGTGTAGAAAAAAAAATGCCTATAGTGGACATACTGGTAGGATAAATACAATCTATCCTGTACATATTTACCGTATGTACACCGCTGCTTAACATTTTGCTCTTGGGGGAATTACTAGAATTGTTGGGTCTTTGTAGATTATAGAGTGTGGTCTAGACCTACTCTATCTGTAAAGTCTTTGAGATAACTCTTGTTATGATTTGATACTATAAATAAAATTGAATTTAATTGAATTCACATTGAACATTTTCCTTACGTGCTATGCAGAAAGTGTATGAGTTGTCTTTGTTTATGCAAAGGTGCACGTTCAGTGGTTGCCTCCTTGGACTACCTCTACATATAAACCAACAGCTCAGTTCTGCAGACAGAGTCAAGTGGCTGTGACTCAGCGTGGGAAGCATGCAGACTTAGCTGAGAGGGCCAGTTACTGTTACTGGTCTGATCTTTACTGTTCCAGCATTTCAGGTCCAGACGAGCCCTGGGAATTTTCACACTCCAGCGTTGGAGTTTACTGGGAAGTGTGCGACAAAGAAGAATTATCCAGTTAGCTGTGGTCCTTCTGGAAGTGACAAGAGTGGGTCGATACTACCACGATACTTATGTCACGATACGATATTATTGCGATTTTAAACATTCTGTGATATTCTGCAATATATTGCAATTTATTACCTTTTTTCATCTGTTTTATCTAAAAAGATACATTTCTCTGTTTGTTCATCGCACTTTTGACAAACTGACGAACACTGTGATTTTATTATTCTAGTCCCAAACAGTAAAATTCTTGATTGATACTTGCCATCTTTGTATCGATACAGTATTTCCACAGAAACCATCCTTTGAGGGATACAACTACTTCAAGCCAGAGATCAGACCAGAGATGTGAAGAACATTAGTACGGTAGTACGACTACAGATGGAGTTAAGTGGGCACATGGTCATTAAAACCAGGTGATGAGCGGAGGTGGCAAGTGGAGAAACATGACTCTATGTCCAACAAAACCTGATTTTTGCTGTGACATGATGATGGCAGCAAATTATGTTGATATCTGGCTCCTTCTTGTCTGAGCAGTACAGGCTATTTACAATGGAATATCTGTGCCTAGTCACTATTGTCTTTGACTCTTGGTACCAGGGAATCATCATTGACGTATCACACAGTATCTAACTACAGCTGTAGACTGTGTGCAATTCTTCAAAGTCTTGTCACTAAAATCTGGGTTTCAGGTTGGTTTTAGGAACATGATATTCTTCTCTGCTTCTCTTCATAGTCGTCAGATTCATCTACCAACCCTTACAGAGCTGGCTCAGGTCTGCCTTGGACCAGCTCTTAGTTATGCTGTTATAGTTCTAGACTGCCGGGGGACTTCCTTTGACACACTGAGCTCCTCTCTCCTCTCTCTTCCCATCTGTGTGCATCCATGTCCCAGAAATGCTTGTTCCTAACCTAGCTCTGGGGAGCTTATTCCCTGGAGTCCTTATGTTTTCTCGCCTTGCAGTTTTCCTTGGATTGGTGTGGCACCTAAATCATGGTTCCAGCTGCCACTGTGGTCCTGCTCAGTGCCCTGCTACGCCCGATATGCCCTACTATGGCCCGCAACGCCCTGCTACTTCCTACTACGCCCTGCTACACCCTGAACTGCTTCTCTCTCTCTCTCTCTCTCTCTCTCTCTCTCTCTCTCTCTCTCTCTCTCTCTCTCTCTCTCTCTCTCTATCTATCTATCTATATATATATATATATATATATATATATATATATATATATATATATATATATATATATATAAATTTTCATAGTCATAGTTCCATTCTTCATTCCATCTTTATGGAATTTGAGTTTTACACAAATTATTACTAGAATTGCCACGGTTCATCACACCAACTGCTATAATTATTATGAATCACATTCTCTATATCTGTAGATCTGTATCAGTGTCTCTGTGTGCCAACCGGCAGCGACAGATGCCCGCCCACCAACAGCCTGGGTCTGTCCCAGTTTTCTGCCTAAAAGGGAGTTTTTTCCTCACCACATGCGTTTTACATGAATGAGATGAGAGTATATGAAGACCACAATGGAAATATTATTAAATTATTGTGTTTTTATCCTTGATTGTATTTGATGTCTTTTTTTTCATGTGTAAGGCATTCTTGATACAATTAAATAAATCAAATCAAAAATCCAGTTGTTCATGGTCCCCGTTTGCTCAACACCGTTATATTGGGTTATTGTAAACATACATCGTCAAGCTATCCACTTGTGCTCGTTGACTCCAAGGAAGTGAAGAAGACGTTGGTCGGTATATCCAGCAGTCGTGTCGTTGGTTGTAGCAAAGTAGCAGCTAAAGTACAAACCCTAAAGACTAGAGTTATAAAGACTCACTGCATACAGACATGAAGACATGCGCGATGTTTGCAGAGCCAGGTAAACATGCCGCAGCAAACCCCGCCCCCGCTGCTGCACACAGGTTGTGGCGTATTTGTCTTTGTTATTGTTCTTTTGCGCATGCGTGTCGGACAGCTGGAGCGCCAGAATGACATTTACTGTGTGTTGGATCTTACAAATAGTTTAGGCCTGTGACAGAAATAAATTGCTATTAGCTGTTGTCTTACACCTCTATCTGCTCCTGATGATGGTTTAAAAGTAAAACCAAAAGCTTGGAATTGCAACAAAGCCTCAGTACTTTTTTTTTGGAGCAACTAGTATTTAAAGTGCAAACTTGTAGAGAGTGTTCTATGGTACTTCCTCAAAGAGAACATCACGTTCATTTGACGCAAGTCAGGATTCTGTGTCATCTTTAAGGGCGCACACAACGTGCGGAAGAGCTCCGGTAACGCTGTGATCAGTGGTCGCCCCGCTCCACTGCCAGAGGTGTGCCGTCTGACCAAACTTCTCTTTAAGATAAAAACAGTGCTTCATTTCATGTTCCCGTACAATAGACGATGAAGCTGTTCATGCATGACGCATCGTTCTTCTAAATGAACCTTGTGCCTTGCCTTTGTTCTCATTGTATCCAGTGTGTGCTTGGTTCTTAACTCCTCACTTTAACAGTTGCTGTGTTTGGAATTGTGGATTGACAAGTAGGCCACATGCGTCACTGAGGACACAAGAATTTGTACGTAATGAGGAACTGGTGATTTCCTGTGAGAGTGTGTGTGTGTGTGTGTGTGTGTGTGTGTGTGTGTGTGTGTGTGTATGTGTGTCTGAGTGAGAGAGAGAGAGAGAGAGAGTAACTCACCAGTTCTTTAAGCTCTCTCTGTCGGTCGCAGAGCTGCTCGTACATGCGGAGGCCCACCTGGGTGCTCTCCAGGGTGGAGATGATCTGCAGCTGGGTGTCTTTGTTCTCAATGATGTTATACTCCAGCATCAGACACAGGATCTGGACACACATGTCAACAATTACACAGTGTAAAGGGTCACTCCACGGATGTAATATGGGACAATCAGTTATGAGGAGTACTACTAAGCCTTCATTTTGTACACTTAAAATGTTGAAATATATAAACACAGTTTACCAATTTACATGTGAAAATATGTTGGCTCTATAAACGCTAAAAGTATAGTTTTTCTGTGGCTGCCAGTTACAGCATTCACGCTTTATACTGGACTAATGTCAAAGATTGTTGTTCTCATCACACTTACACACAACACATAAGAAAATAGGGTCCAGGTTGAAGAAAAAAAAACAACTTAGTTTTAATGCGCCATGAGAAATTATTAAGAATGAAAGACAAATGTTCATTGATAAAATAACATAAACATGGACTTGCACAGATAAGGGGAAAAAGATTAATTTAAACAATTTTAGCATCAAAAAAGGTAATGGGTCTGAATCATTTTTGAATGCAGTATACCTCCACCATGGTCTGGTTTCCACGTAGGGCCAACAGCATGCAGGGACCCAGCTTGTTTTCAGCCAGAGAGAGCAGGAACTTCTTGGTCTTATAGCAGGAGCCCATCAAGATATGAACCTGGACGAGATGAAGATGAGGGGCAGTTGTTAGCAGCCACGCATTCATTAGCACACATTTATATTTGAGGCAGAGCTAGTGGATATGGAGAAAATTAAATATCATGATATTTTGGACCAAATACCACGATATCGATATTGCAGCAATATTGTAGAGTTGTGGTGCTTTAACAAAATATTTACATAATGAGATTTTTGAAAAATAATCAGCAGTAATGTGAATATAATGACTAAGTGGGTAAAGCTAAATTATAAAACAGTGAGAAAAGTTTGGTAAGTAGGGCTGGGTATCGTTAAAAAAGTTTTGATACTGGTACCGATACCAATACCGCAACTTTAAAGGGGTGATAGAATGCAAAACCGATTTTACCCTGTCATAGTTGAATAACGACAGTTCGGTGGGTAAATAGGACATACATAGAAGCTCAAAGTCCCACTGACACCCCTTTACTATGAAAATCTCATATTTTGAAACTGCCGCTGAAAACGGGCGAATCCCAACAAAGCTGGAAGTTGACGTCAACCTCCCAAAAACCGGAACCTTTGTCAGCCCATGGGTGTATTAAGAGAACGGTCACGCCCCAACATTTACATAGGCTACACAACTGACCTGAGATCAGGTAGTCTTCTGAATCTAGGTCGCGCAGATCTCTGCTATTCCATTACAAAATTCACTTCTGAAACTTTTTTATGCGAGAAATCAACTATGTAAAGCTCAAATATGGGCCGTTTTACTAAAATGGATGGCTAATTGCAAATTTTGTCCGACTGTGTGTCGGAGTTCAGCGCCGGTGCTGCCTGTGTTGCTGCCTCGCCGCCTGGCCTGCCTTCCTTCACACACCCCGGCCTGCTCTGAGGTACTTGGAGCTCCGTCACGACTGGCAGCCCACAGCACTCCATACCCGCTCAAAGTCACCGGTTTTAGGATAATGGACTACTAAACGCTGGTGCTCTGACAGAGCTCCAGGGCCTGCAGCTCCCCTCTTCCTGCTAGCTAAATGCCCGGTGTGTGTGAGTGAGAGCACGGTCAGCGAGCTTGTTACGCCAGTAATCTGTTACCACAGGTTCCAGTTAATCTTTTAATGTGTGTAATTATAATGTGTTGAGTTATTTAAACAAACGATTGGGGAAATAAACGCAGCTTGTCCGCGAGTCTCATTGATAGAGCCTGCGGCTGGATGTAGCTCTATCAATGAGAGCTAGCTCCTCCTAGAATTCCTCTGAAATTCACAAATATTCATTAACTTGAAATCGGACACCGTTTTAGCTTTAAAAGACATTTAGGAAGATCTTGTATAAGTGGCGTGATGAAATTCAAACTGTAAATATACAGAAATTACGCCAGAAATGAAGCTAACTATCCGTGATTTGTAGCTAGCTACACATAGCTAGGGTTGAAGGGACAGTCATAGCTAACGAAACCCCCACTGTTAACAAAAATTCATCAATTTGAAATCGGACACCGTTGTTAGCTTTATAAGACATTTAGGGAGATCTTGTATAAGTGGCGTGATGAAATTCAAACTGTAAATATACGGGAATTACGCCAAAAATGAAGCTAACTATCCGTGATTTGTAGCTAGCTACACATAGCTAGGATTGAAGGGACAGTCATAGATAACGAAACCCCCACTGTTCACAAAAATTCATTAACTTGAAATCGGACACCGTTGTTAGCTTTATAAGACCTTTAGAGATATGTTGTATAAGTGGCGTGACAAAATTCAAACTGTAAATATAGCTAGTTATGCTGACAGCCAGCCAAGATTAACTGGAACTGTTGTAAGAGATTGCTGGTGTAACAAGCTCGCTGACCGCGCTATCACTCTCACACACGGGCCATTTAGCTAGCAGGAAGAGGGGAGCTGCAGGCCGGGGTCTGTGGAGGAAGGCAGGCCGTGCAGCAAGGCAGCAACACAGGCAGCACCGGCACCTGAACTCCGACACACAGTCTTACCAAATTTGCAATAAGCCATCAATTTTCGTAAAACGTCCCATATTTGAGCTTTATATAGTTGATTTCTCGCTTAAAAAAGTCTCAGAAGTGAATTTAATAACGTAATAGCCCGACAAACAATGTATAACTTTGCAATGAGACCTGCTGTCAGTCTCCCATGTGTTTCTATGTAGTTTGCTCAAACCAATCAGCGCGTAGCTCATTCTGAATATTCATGAGCATACCATATTTGGAAGAAAAGCTCTTGTTCCAAATAGAGCCATATTCACAGGGTAGTTAAGGGCCTAATAAAATAGCATTCGGGCAATTTTCAGCCCAACCAATGTTACATACCCCATTAGGAGACCTTAAGGAACAGTGTAAAATACCCTATATAATCATTCTATCACCCCTTTAATACGGGTTCCCCAACGCTACTTTTTTTCATACCAATTTCATAAAGTCCATTTTAATAAAAAGAAATTACAACATCACGGCACAAACCCTTTATCTTTCAGCTCCTACTGCGCGAGCACTCTCTGTGTAACCTAGAGTTTCTCCTGTGTGTCTCTACGACGTGTAATGTTAGACAGCCAATCACAGACATTATTAGATCTTGGTAGAAACACACTGCATTCTTATTGGCTCACTGACGCTGATGAGAGGTATTGAATGACGAGGCATTTTTCGATACTCAATACTAAGGAGTCAATTCGGTCGGTGCCTAAATAGTATTGAATTTTGTACCCAGCCCTACTGGTAAGTTCTGAAAATCACATCACTATACTGTAATGTAGCCCTTTAAAATCAGGAAATATCACATAATAATATCATATATATTACGATGTCCAATATTTAAGACGATATCTAGCCTCATATATTGATAATATAAATATCTTGCCCGGCCCTTGTTGAGGCTGACTTTGTGTGTCCATACTCACCATACTGGCAAACAGCTCGCCATCGTCATCACAGGCCACGCCTCCTGGACTGTAGAGCTGGAACCAGCCATCTTTACCTGAACGCACACTGAGTAGGCAGGAATGGACCTGAAACCCACACAGACTTTTTTATAAACTCTAGCTGCTACTATGATGAAACCGTGGTAAACGTGCACAAACACACACTCACCTCCTGCCTCGGGTCCTCGGCAAACCTCTGAATAACATATTTCAGTTCCCTGTTTAGACAGAAACATTAAGACACACATGTCAACTTGTTTTCAAACTGGAATTGAACTGAATCTGTGAAGAACAGTTTATGATGTTTGAGTTACGTACTTTGTGAATTTGGCATGTGCAAGGGCCCTGGAGAGAGGGAAGACAAAGAAAGAGAGAGATGTGAGATATTACAGCCCCAAACACTTGGCAACTATGATAAAACAAACATTAAACTTAAAAAACTGTGAAACAGTTAAACAAATCAACAGTGAAAACGCCTAATTCTTTTCCCGAACACGAGAAAATAAGAGTTTACTTGCAAAACGCAATGCGCGAATAATCAATTTTTTTTTCTCAATCTCTGTTTTGGGGTCATAGGGGGCCAAAATCACAACTGCCAATAACATTTGGATTAATTACACAACCCTGGTGATTTTCTAGCAGTGAAGAGTTCCCATTTACAGTGTATACAAGCATTTTCTGGAGGTCAGTGAGAGTTCCCCTTTGTGCTTCTTCTTACAGTGACGTCAAGCTGACAACACAGTAGCACAATGTTACTTTCTGTTGGTGGATACAGTCAACATGCTCAGATAGGTTTCCCAGGGAGTGGATACTGTACACAAAACAGCTTGTGAACTTCTACGAATTGTTTGTTACTTTTAGATGACATTTTAATGATCCCTGTGGGGAATGATTACAATCATGTTTTAGTAGCAGCTGTTAAGAGGTTAGCTGTGGTGATATTAGATAAATATATCAGGTCAGAAAAATGGAATCAGTTTGAATGAATTCGCTAAAATGCCATGTTTTTTATGGTTGTACTAATACCTCAGCAGTGTTAACCTGGGCTCAACCTGCTACTTTTGGCATCTCCAGAAACTGTAGGATCTCCACTAGAACTTCTAAATCAAAAAACTAAAATTCCTAGGAGTTTACACAAAGTTCTTACATATAAAATGTGTCTGTAATGATGAAGACAGGATGAGGAAGGTTAAAGGAGAAGTTTGATCTGAAGCTGTATGCTGTGTGTAAGCTATTACATGAGCAAGTAAAATTATGTTTTAAAAATAAAGAAATAAATAAACTTAATTCATTAAAAATGTATTAAATTAATTAATAATTTGACATTTTGGAAAATACGCTTATTTTGCTTTCCATGCATAGAGTAGTCTCAATCTTCTAGCAAAATGTTAGTACTGTAGTAGTCTTTTCACTGTACTGTAGTAGTCCTTTCACTGTACTGTAGTAGTCTTTTCACTGTACTGTAGTAGTCTTTTCACTGTACTGTAGTAGTAGTAGTCCTTTCACTGTACTGTAGTAGTCTTTTCACTGTACTGTAGTAGTCTTTTCACTGTACTGTAGTAGTCTTTTCACTGTACTGTAGTAGTCCTTTCACTGTACTGTAGTAGTCTTTTCACTGTACTGTAGTAGTAGTAGTCTTTTCACTGTACTGTAGTAGTCTTTTCAATGTACTGTAGTAGTCCTTTCACTGTAAGAAGTGATACCTATTTGCAAAACGGTCCAAGCATGAAGACATGTGAAGAAAACTATTTGCTTTCCTGTTGTATTCAGTGCATGTTACAGGTGTTATTTCTGCAGGAAACAGAGAGTATCAGTGTGTGTGTGTGTGTGTGTGTGTTTGTGTGTGAGTGTTGTGTACAGGGTGCTGGGGAGTATTGTTGCCTTTCCTAATGACGCCTGAAGCCATCGACCAGGCAACAGTGGCGCAGGTGAGCACCAGGTGTGTCCCAGAAACAACAAGGTGTCCGCCAGCTGACGCTAATGAATCCAGATCAGCCATCCAATTACAAGAAGGACTCGGTGCAGGTTAGAGCCAATTAAAGTGGGCTCTCTAGGGAGAGAACAGAAACCCCTTGCAGTTCATGACCCCCAGAGGTGTGTTTAGGTACCTCATCCACGTCAGAAGCCAGGCCCCAGCAGGACCCTCCTAGAAATATGTATCCACCCCCAGAGAGAGGGATTTAAGGGACTGGAAGCATACAAACTGTTGCAGTCAGCCTCACCAACAAGGCCCCATTTTACTTAAGGAACATTTTCAATGCAGGACCTTTACTGTAACAGAGTATTATTACAGTGTGGTATTAGTACTTTTACTGAAGTAAAGGATCTGTTAACCACTTGGCTGGGCTGTGTTTAGGTACTCCGTCACAGATTGGATGATCACATGACCATGCCTCACAGGAAGCAAAGCCTTGTATCTTTTGCAGAGGATAACACGTAGAATGTTATGCATTTTACAGCTTCTAGATCATGCAAATGGTTGATTCTTTACAATCTTTTGTAGTTCTAAGTGCTTTTTTCTTCTTCTCCTGTATTGTCCGATTATGATGAGTTAAGAACACAGATTTTACATGAAATGTCTGTCCAAAATCCTGAAATGTTCTGGTCCACGGATGATGACCAATTGGAGTGGTTGTTTAAATTTAATATTTATAAATTGGCAACTTTTGTTTCTAAAGCTTTGCAAAAAAAGACTAGAAGGTGTATTTGTTTAGGGTACGTGGTTACTTTGGCAGCTGGTCCTTTGTGCTAGGTAATGGGGTCTTGTAAGCCTGTGTGGGCTGGGCATATTTTATTGTATCCATGACACAATCATAAAGAAATATTCATTCATTCACTTAATGTTTAAATTACACATCATTATCTCAGCGTAGGACAGCACGGTGTTCTCACCAGATGACTGACAACTTGTTGGCTCATTATATCTGTAATGGGGTCAGGTGAAGTTAGCAAGCCTTAAGTACGGGTGACGGGGTATGTCCGGTTCAAAAACCACTCCAGGGGAGTGGGGAGGGGCAGCTGGAGCAGACACAGACACTTCATCATACTCCGTTAAGGTGTATACAAGGAGTAATCCCCCGGTTACTGAAGGAGTTCTCTACCTCTGGTAACGGGGTAGGAGAACTAGGATTTTAACTGGGGGAAGGGGTACCCCTGCTCCCAAAGCTTCATTACTGCAAGCACACGATAATAACTGCAGATGAGTGAATCAATATTTTCATCAACTCCCCCCTCCCCCCATCTCCTTCTGTATTGTTTGACAATGTTGTTTTTCATGTATGCTGCAAAACCCATTGCCCTTTGGGGACAAAATAAAGTTGAAAACTGAAGTTGAAAGTTGTCTCGTGTGATGTACAGTACAGGCCAAAAGTTTGGACACACCTTCTCATTCAATGTGTTTCTTTATTTTCATGACTATTTACATTGTAGATTCTCACTGAAGGCATCAAAACTATGAATGAACACATATGGAATTATGTACTTAACAAAAAACTGTGAAATAACTGAAAACATGTCTTATATTTTAGATTCTTCAAAGTAGCCACCCTTTTTTGATAACTCTGCAAACCCTTGGTGTTCTCTCAATGAGCTTCATGAGGTAGTCACCTGAAATGGTTTTACCTTCACAGGTGGGCCTTGTCAGGGTTAATTAGTGGAAGTTTTTCCCTTATTAATAAAAAAAGCAAAGGGTGGCTACTTTGAAGAATCTAAAATATAAAGACATGTTTTCAGTTATTTCACACTTTTTTGTTAAGTACATAATTCCATATGTGTTCATTCATAGTTTTGATGCCTTCAGTGAGAATCTAAAATGTAAATAGTCATAAAAAAATGAAAGGAAACGCATTGAAGGAGAAAGTGTGTCCAAACTTTTGGCCTGTACTGTATGGCAGCTGGACATTCAGATGACACAGTTTACAGATTTTACTGAGTAAATTAAATTGAGCATTTAAAGCTTTTTGTTGGGTCATTTTAATAATTAATTTTAATAATTAATTAATAAAATATGTGCATGCGTGCATATGTGTGAATACTCACTCTTTAGGGAAGGGGATGGGCTGCAACAGGCTGGCAAGAGCAGGTCTCCAGTCATCGTAGTCCGATCTGACGGAGACAGACCGAAAGGGAAAGAAAAGCGAGATGAAGAGAGGCAGTGTAACAATGAAAAGAGGAGGGTGGAGCCTGGAGAAGTGAGACTGGACAACAAAAAGATGGAGTTGTTGAAACATGAGCAGCTTGCCCCGGTTAGTGTGATATTGTGCCTTGTTTGTTATCTGGTCTGATGGTTGAGCCGAGTGGTTTATATGCTGGTGTTGATCTTAATCAACTGTTCTTGTTTTGATGTTGTTGTCTTTAAGCATTAGCATAACCAACTTGTATTGTATAGGGCCACATCTGTATGTATTATTTATAGCTTAATCCTTTTATCTCTTTTTAGGGTGCCGTCTTACCACCAGCAGGGTTGGGCACCAAGACCGGTGCCCCGGTATACAGCCCCGGTGCCTAAATGACCAGTATCTACTGGACCAGATAGCAACGCGGATTTCAGTGCCTCATTTTGGTGCCACTTAAATGTCTGCTCAACTATGTGTGTAGCTTCAGGTAAAATCCAGAACATTTTCTGTTTGGCCTATTATATTAAATTAGCTTATAGAAAGATGCTAAGTTAGTAAACTTCTGAAAACGTTGGAAGAAAGAACAAAAAGCTCATAAAAAAAGATGCCAAAAGGTTGAAAAATGTCGACAAAAATAGAAAAAAACTTTCTAAAAATCGACAAGGACTTCTATAATCTCCCAAACCCTCCATTATAAATTGTTGGAGCACAAATTATACAATTCCAAATGTAAAAATACAAACTAAAACTGTGAATCGTGTTCTATGGACAATTTCTGTTAAGATATCCAGACATTCAACTGTTGATACACAGATGTTTGTTAGAGTGAGGGACAGCGGCTGTAAAACTCACAGCATCTTGAGGATGAGAGCGAAGCAGCCCAGCACGCGGTCGGCCTGCGCCGGCAGCTGGATGGACAGAGTGTTGGCGGCCGGGCTGACCAGCAAACAGTCGATGAGGTTGGGTTCGCTGTCGCCCCCCGACTGCTCGCCCTTCCGCCTGGTGTTGGCCGAGTTGTTGTTCCGCTCCAGCTCCACCAAGATCTCGCTGGAGTTGACAACGGAGGGAGGAGGTGAGAGGGGCAGGGAGGGCGTCAGGGAGGAGATGGGAATGGACGGGGCAGGGTTTGAAAGGGGGGCGAGCTGAGGTGGCTGAGGAGGACTGGGATTGGTGGAAAGGGGTAGGAGGGTGGCGGGATGCGGCGTTGGAGGCTCGGGGCGCAGCAGGCGGAGCGGCATCGGGGGCTTGCGATCATTCTGCTGCTGGCAGCCATTTCTGATCTCCTTCAGGCTGGGGGAGTTGTCCCGACTGCATGGGGGGAATAGGGGAAAAAAGGTAATTGGACCACACACGAAAGCTACACTCAATGCATGGACATTCAGTGTCAAACTACAGCAGTATCGTAATGAAAGTATACGTTTGCTGCCAATGAAAATCTGGATCCGAGAATCAGAAAAGGTTCCGCTTATGTGGAATTTGCCTTGGTTAAAGGTGAATACATAAACAAACAAACATATTAAACATTAATGTGAAGTAAACAATAAGAGAATAGAAAATGCATTTCCTGCAGAAAATGCGTGGGAATGCTGAATAGCTGAATTGCTAAAGCTAAACTGGTTGAATAGCTCAAATCCCTAAGAAGAAGTTGAAGTAGTGAAAATAGTTGAAAAAGTGGAAATCGTTAAAAATTTCAAAGTTGACAGCTAAACTGATTTGTTGGCTATAAAAGTTGAAAAATGACAAAATATGTAGAACATTGTGAGGTCTTTAGCTGAAGCTGAAGAATAGTTGAAAAAGTGGAAATTGGTTCAATAAATATGAATTTCATTGAAAAGTTGAAGAACACCACTAATAAAATATAATATAATATATAATAATTAAATAATTTCTTGAAATACATTTGTAGAAAAGCGGTAAGCTAAACTGTAATACTGTCAAAAGTGGAAGTTTCAATAAATTGACTAAAAAGACTTATTATCAGCCATATCCATTGCATAGAACAAACAAGAGAGAAAGAGAGGGATAGAGAGGAAAGGAGAGAGAGAGGGAAAGAAAGATAGAGAGATAGAGGGGGGGAGGGAGGGAGGGAGAGAGGGAGGGAGAAGGAGGGATGGAGAGAGAAGGAGAGAGGGGGTAGAGAGGGGGAGAGAGAGAGAGAGAAAGAGGAGAGAGACGGATAGAGAGGGAGAGAGAGGCAGATGGAAAAAGAGAGATAGAGAGGGGGAGCGAGAGAAGACAGACAGACAGACCAGAACAAGAGAATAGAAGAGAGACGACAGACTAAAGTTCATATTCCTGCCTGTAGTATCTGGGTGTGTATCTGTTGTCATGGTAACTACTGGCCATTGAATGTTTGTAGTAGCTGAAGTAGTGAGAGTAGTAGAAAAAGTGGAAATCGTTTTAAGAAGTATGAATTTCATTAAAAAGCTAAAAGTTGACGCTAAACTGAACTGTTGGCTTCAAAAGTTGAAAAATGACAAATTATGTAGATTATTGTGAGGTCTGAGAGGGAGAGACAAAGAGAGAGAAAGAGAAGGAAAGAGAGAGAGGGGGGGATAGAGAGAGAGAGTGAGAGAGAGAGATGGAAAGAGAGAGAAAGAGAGAGAGAGGGAGAGAGAGAGGGAAAGAAAGAGATGAGAGAGAAAGGAAGAGAGGGGGTAAGAGAGGGAGGGAGGAGGAGGGATGAAGAGAGAAGGAGAGAGAGACAGAGACAGGGAGAGAGAAAGAGAGAGAGAGAGGCAGAGATAAAGAAAAAGAGATAGAGAGAGAGAGAGAGAGAGGGAAAGAGAGAGATGGAGGGAGAGAGACAGAGAGGGAGGGAAGGAGATAGAGAGGGAGTGAGGGAGACAGAAAAGAAAAAGAAGGAGGGAGGGAGGGATACAGACATAAGGAGACAGACAGACAGACAGAAGTGGAACGCAAATGATATAGCCTGATGATCATAGTTAGTCACACACTGTGTGTGTGTGTGTGTGTGTGTGTGTGTGACTTTGTCTGTCTTTGAGTGTGGGTCTGTGTGTGTGTGTGTGTGTGTGTGTGTGTGTGTGTGTGTGATTGTGTTTGCAAAATAAAACATGAATAGCTAAAGCTGAACTGGATGAATAGCTTAATCCATAAGAATAAGTTGAAGAAGTCAATTGCCATCCTAGCCAAGGACACATTGGTTAATGTGCCACAGTGGGATTTGAACCCAGTCCATCCACACCACAGCCACGCATCATGACCACTGTGCTATAGTCAGGACAGGTAAACAATGTTCCTTGAGTACTTATAAAGCCTCCCTTTGATGTGTTTGCGTGTGTGCTTGCATGTGTGCATGTGTGTGTTTGCAGAATAAAACATGAATAGCTGAATTGCTAAAGCTAAACTGGATGAATAGCTTAAAACCGTAAAAATAAGTTGAAGTAGTGAGAGTATAAGTTGAAGTAGTGAGAGTAGTTGAAAAAGTCAAATAACACCTTTGCCAGGAACATGATTGATGTGCCACAGTGGGATTTGAACCTGGGCCCCCCACACCCTAGCCATGTGCCATAACCACTGCGCTATCTTCAGAACAGACAAACAATGTTCCTTCAGCACTTATAAAGCCTCTCTTTGATCATTAATCCCCACACCTGATTAGTGAGAGACAGTGTGGGAGAACTCTTCTAACAAGACTTAATAAATCCACAACAGTACATGCTATTGAAACAGCAGCTTGACCGTTAGAGACACACGGCCTTTGTGAACATATCGGTATAAAATTTATATGGATAAACATAAAAATGTGGGCATATCAGTGATTTAAAAAAGTGGTTCGTTCTGCTCTTCGCTGGAAAAGATGGACCTCTTTTATCATTGGAGCGGATGGAGGCAAATTTGTTATTCTCATCATTTGGAAGCTCGCTGAGCCAAAAGTATGAGACGTATCACATAACTGAGCATATTTTTCGAAACTAGACAAAAATACCTACGTTTTGATGTATAAATTGTGTATGACAAGTAGATATTGTGGGCGTGAGAGCAGTTTTTGGAGAAGAGACAAAGATTATTTTTTTGAAGCTTCACCCTCTGAGCGATGACATCACCACTCTAAGCAGCGCAATACACACTCTGTTTAATCGATAAACTTTCCTGAAATAATCACTAAAATTAAACAGCTTTTTCACAAAAACTGTAAAATATATCAACCTGAAAAGCAGACCCCGGATAGCCGAATATTTTGTGAATATTTTAAAGTTTGAATCACGTCTGTAGGTGGAAGAATGTAGGAGGAGATACATTTTAAAGCAGAAGAAGATTTTAAGGAGTTGAAGCCTGCTCTCATTGACTTTAATGTTAAAAAAAAGTTTGAAAACGCTTAAAATTTTAAAAAGTATAAAAAAAAAGTTGAAGAAGTCCCATCATTAGCTGAAAGAGCTGAACATTTGAAAAGTTGAATGGTTTAAATAGGTGAAAGTATGCAGAAGTTACGCAGAGCCAAAAAACGTACGGAATAATAAAATTAAAATTAAAATTAAGAAAAATAAAGAACAGGATAACAATAGTTGGAATGCTGTTGAACAGCATTCCCACTAATAACTGTTGCATAAGACAAAAGTTTTGCAAATGATATATAGTATATGTAATGGGCAGATGTGAAGTTGTCCTGGTTGAAGGTTAGTGCAAAGACTAGGAATGGGGGGGTCAGTGGGGGTCCGGGGCCTTGTTGGTGAGGCTGACCTAGGATATCATGAAGCATGTTTCTTGCCATGGCTGTTGATATGTCTCCATCTTTGTACTATATGTGAAACTGTTGTCTAACTCTATGTGTATTTTTCTTTTTTATTTCTCCTTTTTGAGCAAAATGAATTTCAGTGTAAACTGACAACAAAGTTTTATCATACCATTTTATCGTACCACCAAGAGAAGCGTAATAAGGGGAAGGGAAAAAAGAGGTGAGATGTAGTAAGAGCCAGGAGAGATGGGTACCAGAGTGATGGTTCCTTTGTGTGCTGGAGTTTTGGAAAAACTGACTAAGAATGAGTCTCTGTGGGGTGGAGGAAGCTGAGGAGATGACGCTAATGAGTTAACCTATGCTTGTACATCTGCAGTCAACAAAAAGCCTCCATGGAACACACTGGAAACAAACATGGCCATTTAAATATTAATCACTTGAATGAAGTCAATCAGAATCAAATTGTTTTGTTTCTCTAATGTACCATAACATATGTAAATCTATTGGCAAAATGAAATCCCAGATGTTGTACAAACAGTTTATATATATATATATATATATATATATATATATATATATATATATATATATATATATATAAAAAATCTTTTTCACAAGGATGGATTTAGAGGATTTAGTACATACAGCGGCTTGCAGTTGCTTTTCATTCCCATGCAATGAACATTTTGTGTGTGTGTGTGTGTGTGTGTGTGTGTGTGTGTCTACTGACTGACCTGTTGATGAACTCCTCATAACAGGAATAAATCGCAGCGAGACAAACTGCCACAAGGTTTGGCAGGACCCGTGGGTGTGGGCACTGCCCTGTTGGCCCGTGCATGCTGCAACACACATGGCTGCAGGTTAGATACCATGGTCCCATCTACTGAAGGTTCAACATCTGGCACAGCACACCATCAGCTCTGTACACCTAATGCTGCTTTAAGTAGTTCTTGTTGTGCATTTTAATGGCAAGTCTACATGTTTTTAAGGAGCGATTTTGGTATTTTTCAACCTGGACCCCATTTCCCATGCATTGATGTCTAAGTGACTAATGTGAACAACAATCTTTTGAATTGATCCAATATTGAGCGAGAATGCTATAACTGGCACCCATGAACCGGGCTGCTATGTAATCCTATAGGGCAAATGCACATCGTCAATTTCCATCCACTAAAAGTTCTGTTTTTTGCCACTGACAAACTCAGATTATTATTCTAAGTGTCTGACTCCATGTAAATAATCACTACTTTTAAGGCCATTTTATAGTTGTGGGTAAAATCAATGGCATAGCCCCGCAGACCCCCCAGACCCCTCTGCGTCTACACTGGACCCTACGCCGTAGCCTGACGCGCACCTCTCGAAAAATGTAACTACACGTCGCAGCGACGCACGTCTCTTGGCCGTGGCTTGGTAGACTCCATGTAAATAATCAGGACTTTTAGTGTGTATAGAGCCAGCATATCTCCACCAGACTCCATGTAAATAATCAGGACTTTTAGCGTGTATAGAGCTAACATATCTCCACCAGACTCCATGTAAATAATCAGGACTTTTAGTGTGTATAGAGCCAGCATATATCCACCAGACTCCATGTAAATAATCAGGACTTTTAGCGTGTATAGAGCCAGCATATCTCCACCAGACTCCATGTAAATAATCAGGACTTTTAGTGTGTATAGAGCCAGCATATATCCACCAGACTCCATGTAAATAATCAGGACTTTTAGCGTGTATTGAACCAGCATATCTCCACATGTAAATGGGTGAATTAAGGGTTTATTTCAACCAAACCAGAGTGGTGACTGTTGGAACAGTGGAAAGATGAACCAAGACGGCTTTTGGTAGTTTTATTTAGTTTCTGTCCACTTTGAATGAAGTGTGTTTTACCATGATAAAAGTAGTGATTATTTACATGGAGTCTGGTGAGTTTGGTGATTTTGGGGCTGTTTGATGTTAAACTAAAAGGATCTTACTCTTTAACTAAAAGGTCTATCTCTGTAGGGATCCTTTCCATAATGTTGTCAGACACTAAGAATAATAATCTGAGTCTGTCAGCAGCAACAACAGAACTTTTGTGGACGTAAATTAACGTTACATTGCAGCTTGTTTTACCGCTGCCAACTACAGGGGTCTTGCTAAATACTGGACCAGTGTCAAAGATTGCTGTTCACATCAGTCACATAGACCCACAAACAGGAAAATATGGTCCAGGTATGGCATTTATCAAATGTATATGAATATGTAATATTCCAGCATTCATTAACACGATACCATGTTTAAATGTAACCCAGCAGGGCATTATCATGTTTGTAGGACCTATTGTGCATGACAGTTTCTCACCTGTGGACGAACTTCTTGACAACTTCCATCCCAGCATTCAGCTCGTTGAGAGCCAGGATGTACTCCTGAGTGAAGAGACGCAGTCGAGGGCACTTTCCAAAATCCTGCCGAAGAGACACACAAAAAAAACATATAAATCAAACCAAAGTGCAAAACAGAAACTAGAATTACCGCCTAGTGGTTGTATGCCTCAGCCAACCAGTCAAATTGCATTTAACCTCCATGTCTGTCTGTCCAGAGACATTCCCTCCTGAGATATCACGTTACAAAGAAGGAGACAGACAGACAGACAACCCCAAAACACACACCATCCGTACATAAAAACACAGCATGCATGAAGAAATTAAATGGTTGAACCTATAAACCAGCACATTACCAACATAACCCCCCATGTTCTGAACAGACACATTATAAACTAGCACTAACTAAAACTAACATTTGTATTAGCATCTAGCAACAAGCCCATCCAGTTAGCACCCATAAACTCAGCTAGTCGGTGCTCGGAGCGCGTCAAATTAAGTCAAATCCTTCCATCCATCCGTTTATTTAGCCTACTGTACATCATCACTACAGCAAACTGCTACGCCGGTTGCAAAATGTAGATATAAATATTGTTCGTGACTTTTTATTAAGTATCAACGTCAAGTTTATGCACGTATTGTCAGAAAACTAGACAATAAACGCTTCAGTTCAGGTTGCGGTTACAACCGTGAGACACAGCTGAGATTGAGAGGTGTGAGCAAAAAAGTGGAAAGTTAAGGTAAGATAAGTTATTGATTGCCATTTTGGCCCTGTCTGATGAACATCACAGCATCCAGTTTTTAATTAGTTTTATGTGGGATTTTAAGGTTTTAGATCAGACTTATCAGACATCCTGGAGGCATTTCTGCTCTTACTAGATTGAAGGAATGTAGCAACTTGCACATAAATGACCCAGAAACATGAAACTGCATGCAATAAACAGGCATCAAAAAGAGGAATCGGGCAGTGTGGAACCAGATACTAAATGGGAACTGATTCCTATTTCTCCTCCCTACTACTGAAGGCTATGTGCAGCTCCTGAACAGAGCACTTCTCACCATGTTACCAGGACATTCTGCCCAGTTCTATTTCTAATGTTTCAATATGAAATATTAGGGGTGGGAATCACGATACATTTTAAACCTATTGCAATATTCTGTGATATATTGCAATTTATTACCTTTTTTTCCAACTTCAAATTTTTCCCAATTTCAAATAATATCCGGATACTATTTTTCCCCCATTCCTATGAAAACTTAATTTTCACAAGTAGAGTGCCTTGGAATTTTATTTTTTTCTCTTTTGAAGTTTTGTGTTCCCTTTCCAAAGAGCACCTTCAAGGTTTGTTTTGAACTTCTTCTCACCATGTTATGTTTGAGGATTCTCTGGACCACGGGCGTGAACACTTCAATCACGACCATGGACCGCGGCCGCTCCCGACAGTGCTGCAACACACAGGAATGACCATCAACAGGAAGCCCTTTAAAGCCTGGACCTTTACTACGGAAACTAGATGTTCACGGTTGTTCTATTTGGAGACACCGCTGCAGCACATGATCTCACCTTACAGAAGAACTCACACAGGTCAGGTGGAGGGTGGTTGTTTTCCAGAAGAGGAGCAATGGCCTGGACACACAGACACACAGACACACAGACACACACACACACAGACACACACACACACACACACACACACACACACACACACACACACACACACACACACACACACACCTCTTATTTATCCTGGCTGGGAACCAACAGTATAGATCTGGGCTGGTCAAACATCAGAAGCTCTTTAAAGCATTAAACTCTTGTGTTCTGCCGTGATACGGCCGCCAGGGCATCCAGAGCAAAGCAATGCTAAACACACAAATAGACGAGTGTAACGTGAACAAATGCATGAGGAGAATCTATAATTTCCTTCAGTTTAGAGATCAAACTCAGGAGGCCGGACTCAAGCGTGTTAATTATTAACTTCAGCCTGACATCAAATATCAATTTATAGTGACAACTTCATACTCACAACAATGATGTTCTCATGATCCTGAGGGCTGAGGTTAGAGTTCTGTGGGGAAGACAAAGAGATAGAAAAGGTTTTATGTATGTGTGTGTGTGTGTGTGTGTGTGTGTGTGTGTGTGTGTGTGTGTGTGTGTGTGTGTGTGGGGCTGAATGATTGTTCCTTTTCAAATGGAAATCGCGATTTGAAACAATGTAATTCGCTAATCATGAAGGGATTTATCCAATGTTTGGTGTTACATTTGGTTTAAACTTTTTTTAATTTCCCTTTTTATTATTATATTTACTGTTTTTTTTATAAGATAAATGCTGGAATAATGTTACATATCACAGATTGTTGACAGAAATGTGTATTTTGTATTACTTACAGGAAAGTACTGATATTTGTTTTTATTGAAATTGCTATAAATTTGGCTTTTTGTAATAAATGTTCCATGTTTATTAAAAGAAGAACACTTATATCTATGTTCTCATCCTTGCATAAGAATATAAAGAGAAGTTTTGATGGGGTCTCAAGCTATAATGCTGCATGACATGTTTGATCTGTTACACCAGAGATCTTCAACAGGGGGTCCGGGGCCTCTAGTGGGTCCTCAGCGTTACTGCGAGGGGGTGGGGGGTGGCACCAAACTATTATAAGTCTTTTCAAAAATTGAAATGTCTTAACATGACTCCTACATATTAGTAGCAAATATAAATCTGCCTATTTGTAAAAAAAAACCACTGGCCTATAGGTAAGGTAGTCACTAAGGTCCAGATACAGTTAACCCTAAGGATTCAATGTGCCACATTAAAGGTGCAGTAGGTAAGTCTTCTAAAACTAACTTTCTGTCATATTTGCTGAAACTGACCCTATGTTCCAGTAGCACTACATGAATTATGTAATATAAAAAAAATCCAGCATTTTCTCCAATCAGGGCCACAGGGGGTGTCTATCTGCCTGTCAATCACTGCTCATGCACGCACACACATATAATAGGGTTCTCGCCTCACCTTCCCCACGCACAAGCTGCAGAAAGGTTTCCCAAAACACGGGTGAGGTGGTTTTTCAGGGGTGGCGTGAGCTCCGGGATTTTAAAGATCTGAAGAACGATGCAGACGTAGCCAAATTTCTTCTCGACAGGTAACATAATTACCATGAATGATTTATCTTTCACTTGGTTATTAGTAGTCAAAAGTCCACAAAGCTACGTTGGTGAGGATGATAGTAACGTTTGCACAGTGGTCGGTCTGATATGATGCTGAAATGGCTAACAGTAGCCTGCTAGTTAGCATCGTTTTACTGTTGGTGAGTAAAGTTAACATTGTGTTAGTGTTTAGTTATTGAAAATGTTGTCTGATAATGGCTAGGCACTAATGTGAACAACAATCTTTTGAATTGATCCAATATTGAGCAAGAATGCTATAACTGGCACCCACGAACCGGGCTGGTGTGTAATCCTATAGGGCAAATGCACATCGCCAATTTCCATCCACTAACAGTTCTGTTTTTTGCCACTGACAAAATCAGATTATTATTCTAAGTGTCTGACTCCATGTAAATAATCACTACTTTTAGTGTCAAACTTTTTGTCAAACTCCCTTGTGTGGGAGGGGCTTAGGAGACGTTAGGGCTTCAGCAGAAAGGGGGGAGGGACTGAGAAGTTGTCAATGTTCAAATTTGTTGGCAAAGTCCTGGATCTTCACAATCTTACCTACAGCAGCTTTAAAACATGATTTATAATATCATGCCAACAAGTATTTTAATAGCTTAGTATTCTATGCACTAAAAAGAAAGGCTTTACACTGCCCACACATTATTGTAGGCCCGGTGTAATATGCAATTTAATTTGATACACTATATATAGCAGGGGGTCCCTGATCCGTCTCTCTCAATTAAGGGGTCCTTGGCTTAAAAAACAATGAAGACCCCTGTATTACACAGTGAATATTGAAATCCTCCAGCCCTAGTGTGTGTGTGTTGCTACCTCAGCCAGCAGGGTGGAGATGATGTGCAGAGGGGCCTGGTGGATGGACTCGTCCTGCAGCGGCGAGGTCAGAGCCATGTCCACCAGCGCTCGGATCTCCTTCAGCACCACGTCCCAGCGACTCGGGTTGTTCAGGACCTTGCGGTACTTGTAGATCTTTTTCTGTAGGAAACAGAACGTAGAATACATCCGGAGACGACCAAGAAAAAACATCTGGAATATCGTTATTTTTCTGTCGCTGCTGCCTGCACTGTTCTGTGAAACCAGCAGTTCAACACCTCTCATTTCATTAAAGAAATAAATTGTGTTTCAAAAGTGTGAATTTTGTTCTTGTTTTGGGCCTCTTTCATGTCACTATTTCTCAAATGCTTGTTGTGTTGGCACTGAACATGAGTGTGTGTGTGAGGGCACATAGGATCAGAGCTTTAGGGGTGCCTGGCACACTTAAAATATATTATTCTTTGGGCATTTTGGCCTTTAATTGATAGGACAGCTGTAGACAGGAAAGGGGGGAGAGAGAGAGAGAGAGGGAAGACATGCAGCAAAGGGCCACAGGTAGGAATTGAACTCTGGGCCGCTGTGCTAAGGACTGAGCCTTGGTACATGGGGTGCACGCTCTACCAGGTGAACTACCAGGGTGCCCCACCTGGCACACTTTTAACGTCATTCTTTTAAATGTTATTCTACTGTGCTAACTGTGCATTTTAACATCATTTTGGACTACCATGATAGGGGGAACACTGAATGATGTAACTAGAAAGACACCAACAATTCTTAGAAAACCTCCTTTAATGCTGAGCCACAGGGCCGTCACTACAAAGGGCAGGGGGTATTACACATTCAATTGGAGACGGAAAAGCAGACATTTCCAATATGCAGTATCAATAACTTTGAAAAAGAGAAATTTGTTTGATTTTGTATGGCTGACAAGCACTATTTTCTGAAAATGGCTCAGAATGTTTTTCTGAATGATCTAGATATCTAGATTTTGGGTTTAGTTTCACGATGCTGGGATATTCCTAGAGCAGAACTCCTTAGCTCACAATACTGTAAATTAACACAGACACAATTTCAACAATTATTTTTTGGGCATATAAACAGGAAAAGTTTGAAAAGAATCAGAGCTGTGTGAACCTATCATAATACCTGGGCAGTGCTTTCTATAGACACACTTCTGTTATATATAAATATGAATCTGCA
Organism: Perca flavescens; assembly: GCF_004354835.1. NCBI lineage: Eukaryota > Metazoa > Chordata > Actinopteri > Perciformes > Percidae > Perca > Perca flavescens. Next base: position 364,718 of record NC_041338.1, on the reverse strand, counting down.
ATCATCTTCAATATGTGTGGTAATCTTTATAAAGTCAAAAAAGGAACAATAAAGCTGACATACAGTACACAAACGATGTGTGTGTGTGTGTGTGTGTGTGTGTGTGTGTGTGTGTGTGTGTGTGTGTGTGTGTGTGTGTGTGTGTGTGTGTGTGTGTGTGTGTGTATTCACGTGTATGTGTATGTGTGTGAATGGGGGGGTGGGACAGCAACCTTACCTTCCACTGCAGGGAGTGAAACCACTGGTCCCTTAAGTAGCTGTTTGCAGCCTGTAGCGATATAAAGCAGACATAAACGATTGGTGAAATGGGATCTCAGGTAACAGAAAGCAAACGTCCAGACAAGGATTTCATGTGATTTGCTCGTAGCCCCTCAGTCAACTACAGCCTGAAAGAGATCTGTGTGAAAGGTTAAACGTTTTCTTTTTGCAACAACTTTTGTACAAGAACCTGCTGATTTCATGTTGACTTACTTTACTTACAGTAACATTAGTCTTACATCATCAGATTGCTGTACATTCATTGTAGATTATACTTTTGGAAGTCTTGACATTTACAGTTGCAGACAAATTTGTGAATGCAACCCTCTCCCTCTAAGGAGGAGGCTTCTTAGTAACACACTAATTTCACTTTTAAATAGCCCTATAAGTACTATCTGCCGTGAATGTTGTAGTCATGAATAATGAAAATAAGCAGTGACTGGATGCAAAGCACAAAATGAGTCACTATTTGCCAAAGAAAAAATGTATGCTGGTCGGACTGTTACAGGTGGAATTCTAAACATTAAAGCTTCACTAATCAATATTTTTATAATAACAATGGGTCAATGTATAATGTGAAAGTGGTTTCCGCTGATTCGGGCAACGCTGTTTTGTTGTATGGTATCATAGCAACGACTATGACTCACAACACTGACAGATTATTTCCGGTTTAAAAATACTCTTTCAACTAACTCAAAAACTCTCTTAGTGTCTTTCGCAATATGTCGCAGCCTTTCGAGATGTGTTTATTGCGCAAGTTGATACCGCAATATCGATAAAAAAATTATATTGTGCAGCCTTAGTGTATGCTAAACTTATCATTGTCATTATTTGAACAGAGACATGCCTACTGATACCTACCTTAGAGGCAAGATAAATAAAATGGTTGAAATAATTGACTGACATCTTTTGAAACTTCTCTGACTCCACAGATTTAGGACATTGTAAACTGAAAGTACAACAACTGCAGAGGGACTTTAAAAATGGCATCAAGACAAAGAACCAGGAAAAGAAATAGCGCCGCCATTCTTTCCATCTGCTTCCAGCGTGTTTGCTCTTTTTACCACCTGTCCCAATGTTTGTTAACAGTAAAATAATTGATCGCCAGCACTTTAAGGTCAGACCAGTCTAGGTGTGGTTTGTACAGTGGGGGAAATAAGTATTTGACCCCTTGCTGATTTTGCAGGTTTGCCCACTTACAAAGAATGCAAAAATCTACAATTTTAATCATATGTACATTCTAACAGTGAAAGACAGAATCCCAAAGAAAATTCCAGAAAATCACATCATATGAATTTATTAAAATTGATAACCATCTGATGAGGAAAAACAAGTATTTGACCCCCTGGACAAACAGCATGTTAATATTTTGTAGAAAAGCCATTATTGGCCAGCACAGATGTCAAACGGTTTTTATAGTTGGTGACAAGGTTTGTGCACATTTCGGCAGGGATGTTGGCCCACTCCTCCCTGCAGACAGCCTCCAAATCATTCAGGTTCCGAGGTTGTCGCCTGGCAACTCGAATTTTAAGCTCCCTCCAAAGATTTTCAATCGATTCAGGTCTGGAGACTGGCTAGGCCACTCCAGAACCTTGATGTGCTTCTTCTTCAGCCACTCTTTTGTTGCTTTGGCGGTGTGCTTAGGGTCGTTGTCGTGCTGAAACACCCATCCTCGACCCATCTTCAGCTCTCTCACTGAGGGAAGGAGATGTCTGTCCAGAATTCCACGATACATGGCCCCGTCCCATCCTCCCCTCAATACGATGGAGTTGTCCCGTCCCTTGGCTGAAAAGCACCCCCAAAGCATGATGTTGCCACCACCATGCTTGACGGTGGGGATGGTGTTCTTTGGGTTGTACTCGGTGTTCTTTGCCCTCCAAACACGACGAGTTGAGTTGAGGCCAAAAGTTCTATTTTGGTCTCATCTGACCACATCACCTTCTTCCAGGCCTCTTCTGAGTCGTCCCAGGTGGTGAATGGCGAACTTCATGCGGGCCTGTACATGTTTCTTCTTGAGCAGGGGGACCTTGCGTGCGCTGCAGGATTTCAATCCATGACGGCGTAGTGTGTTACCAACCGTTTCTTTTGTAACTGTGGTCCCAGCTGCCTTCAGTTGATTCATCAGTTCCCCCTTGTGGTTTTGGGATGATTCCTCACCGTTCGCATGATCATCAGGGACACCCCACGAGGCAAGATCTTGTGTGGAGGCCCAGACCGAGGGAGGTTGGCGGTGGTGTGGTGCTTCTTCCATTTCCTGATAACTGCACCGACAGTTGATCTTTTCTCTCAAGTTGCTTTCCGATTCTCTTGTAGCCCATCCCAGCCTTGTGCAGATCAACAATCTTGTCCCTGATGTCCGTAGAAAGCTCTTTGGTCTTGCCCATGGTGGTGATGTTGGATGCTGGTTGTTTGGGTGTTGACAGGTGTCTTTTATACAGGTAACGAGGTGAGGCAGGTGTATTTGATGTAGATAATTGGTTCGGATTGGGGCTGTGTCTTAAAGAAAGACTAACTGGCTTGTAGGAGCCAGAATACTTGCTGTTTGTCCAGGGGGTCAAATACTTGTTTTTCCTCATCAGATGGTTATCAATTTTAATAAATTCATATGATGTGATTTTCTGGAATTTTCTTTGGGATTCTGTCTTTCACTGTTAGAATGTACATATGATTAAAATTGTAGATTTTTGCATTCTTTGTAAGTGGGCAAACCTGCAAAATCAGCAAGGGGTCAAATACTTATTTCCCCCACTGTATTTAGAGAAAGAAATGGTACATGTTACAGATGGATTAGAAGGGACAGTGTGTGTTCAGTACAGTAGGTAGCCTTTGGTTTTCAATGAATTAACTGATACAAGATGTATTTCAACGTGCTACTGTGAAGGAATTTAACTGTTTTGAGATAATATTCTTACAAAAGACATTCTTGTCTGCTTAAAAATGATGAACTCTTGATAACAAACCTCTATTCCCCCATTTGAGAGAAGGCCCTGGACAAGCAAACTACGGAGTCCCTTTTGTCACAAAATAGTAAAAGTAACTGACGTCAATAGAATAATTAATAATAACGCTCCTGCTGACTCTGGAGTTGATTCATAAATCATTCTGCTATGAAAATATGTTGCATTCATTGTTACATGTGTAAATGCAAAATCCAAACAATAGTGAGTGAGTTTTTTTAATTGTTACAAGTGATGCAGCAATTCAGATGATAATGCATGATGACCTGGCCTCATCAAATTTATACCCACAGGAAACCACATCAGCCATGTAGAACAGAAATAATTTCCTCAGTGATTGAATCATATTTATCAGTGATTATTGTGTCCTCTCATACTATTCGTAGTGCATCACTGTGTCACTGTCTAAACTCTCATGTTTAAAACATTTCAAAGAGGACGAAAAAATGATTTCAGCGGTTTAATGAAGGAATTATTATTTCCGTGCACTTCACCCCTACATTCAAACAGTGAAGGGGTAGAACCCTGGTAAGTTTGTGCTGATTTGTTATTATTATTATTCGTTGTCTTATGCTGTAGCTCAAATTTCCGTGAGCTGGAAGGAGCTAGAAAGAAGAAAACCTCTCCCAATAACTGGAAATGATGTGCAAATGCTTTACAAGACATATGAGCACAATCGGCCTAATGGTGGCACTGTAATTAACGCCCAAAATGCGATTTTGGAACGGCCACGCCCCTCACACCGGAAGTCCGAGTGACTTGAAATTAGTCACACATACCCAGCTAAATTTGCTCTACAGAAAAGCAATACACCATAAAAGTCCACCATGACAGATTTCTGGCTATTTTGCATAATGTGAAAAACATTCATATGACTAAATCTACTTTTTGGATTTTGACTCTATAAACACCATTGATCAATATGTTGTGTTATATGTGTGACTGAGATACACATTTCTATCATAAATAAGCAAGACTGGACAAAAATACTTTGCAAAGGGCGGGTGGGGCTTAGCAGGAAATTGGTAACTCATTAACATGCACAGCCTCAGTACATCCACTTCCTGTTTTTTGTAAAAGCATATCTATTCACACAAATGAAGAGATTTAATGGGACATTTTCCAAAATACTTTGTCGAGAAAAAAAAAACGTATCTTGATCTTCAAGCTCATATTACATTAAATCAGTTGATGCCATCACCCAAGTGTATTTGCTGCAAGTTTATCAAGTGCAACACACAAAGAAGTCCACAACTTCCTGCGCAAACATATACACATATCATGTTTTACCTTTCCTATTTTTTGACTTAAGCATAAAAATGAAATTACGAAAAACAAGCTGTTACTAGTTTTGTGTTGGATTTATAAATGAATAACAACATAACAAATATTTTTATAACATATTTATAATTTTGAATATCAAAAAAGAGAATCACTAACGTATCTCAAGCCTTTATTGTTCCAACCTGTATTAACCCTCTGAGGTCTAAGGGCCTGTTCACATATCTTCTTAAATGGACCTTTTTAGGGTATTTGCATGTGTCTGATCCCCATGTGTTTCATATCAAAATGGTCAGAACAAACTCAGCTGTATAGTGATGCCCAATTTTTTTCTAGAGCAACGTGTGAAGACATAATTTGGCGCTAAAGCTGAAACGTTGATGTCGTCTTTTTGAAATTCCTCAAATCTCTTTTGAAAACAAACATTAACTTATGATGTGTTGTACGAGTTGTTTTGATGCTTGAAATGAATTTAAGTCTTAGGTTATAGATGATTAAAACAGTAAATAAATGTCTGAAATGACATTTTTTTGATATCGCTTTTTGAGTAGGAGTGTTAACAGCTGACGTCCAAGGATTCTGGTGTAAAAGGATTTGGTTAACTTATTAGGTATGTTTTTTGTTTTATTAGAAAAGCAATTAATACAAGAAACATATGATGAACATAAAATGAGAATAGTAAGGACATAAAATAAATAATACAACAGTGCATGCAAAAGTAAAATCATATTCCGTCAAAAGCGATTTGGGAAAGAAATGCCCTATAATTTGCAAAAGCTTAATTCTTTTCTGTTGTAATAAACTGATGGACCTGCGTAAATAATTCAATTCTAGGAAAAAAATAAGGTAGTGAATAAGAATTGTTTTGTTTGTGAATATAACATTTGGCATATAAAATAATGAAATTAATCCGATATTCTAGAGCGCCATTATCTGGATAACATAGAAACATTTAATATCTCTCAGGTTACAAGAGTAGAGAGGGTTTGTAAGTTCAAAGCAGCAAGACTCAACAAAAAGTGTCAATGTCTGTGAGTTTAGCAATACCATAATTAGCAGAGTATATTTTATGTAACATTTTGTAATGGCCTTCTTTAGCCTTGTTAGAAATACTGTACTTATAAGGTCTTAAATATGTAGCCAGTAGGTTATTTAAGACAACAGCAGACAGTTGCCTTACCTGCAGCAGGACGGTTCCACCAGGGAAGCTGAGCTGGACACAGTACTTTGGGGCGTTGTCCCATGAGAGGAGCTGCAGGTCCTCTATAGAGCTGTAGGACATTGACGTCTCCATATAACCAGTGGGCTGGAGAGGAGAGAGAAAGCAGGAGGATATTAGTCTTCCACTGTCTAACATTTACACTACATACTGTATATTTAAACAGAGCCGTTTTTACTGGCAGAGAGCTGTAAGGACAAAAAGAAATATATCCTGGGCTAACCTGCCCTGGGTAAACACAAGGCCAAACAAAACCTCCAAATACAGCCGAATGGCAAACGCTGCTAAAGAGTACACAGAGTAATCTTTATCAGCTGTGGTGACATTTGATGTCGTTCCAGGGGAATAGTCATTGAATGCTGAAATAAAGTGGAAAATCAATTTTGCAAAAGCCATTAATCACACAAATACACAAACATCACGTAGAAAGACATTGCTCATGTAGCTTTGAGTCCACACACACACACACACACACACACACACACACACACACACACACACACACACACACACACACACACACACACACACACACACACACACACACACACACACACACACACACACACACACACACACACACACACACACACACACACACACACACAGCTCAGATCCCAGTCTCATCGTTGTGGGAGCTGCAACTAAGTAACAGGCCACAACCTGTTTGCTAGTCTCAAAGTTATTACAGAAATGCTGACAAATGACCACAAGTTTCCGGACTCAGGAACAGAAGAGTCTTTAAGAGAGAAAAAGGGGGGGGGTAGAAAAGAAGAATCTAAACAGATAAAAATAACGAGGCAGTAAAGTAAAAGCCACGAGGAAACCGAGCCTGCGTTTCTTCTAGCCCCCAGGAGAGGTTTAAAGAGAAATATTTAATGCCACAGTTTGTTTATAATAAGTAATCGGTAATAATGCAGCAATGGCAGAAAAGGAATTACCAGTTGATTTCCCAGAAATTAGCGTCACTGAATGACTTGTTGATGGGAGACTAACTACACACTGTGGGCAAGTGGGCCCTGCAGACGTCATGTACACTGGCTTTGGCTGCACCCTAATTAATCCAAATTAAAAAATACAGTAATAAAAATACGACTGTATCTACATGAAAATTACTGATGATATGGATATTACCAGGGCCACACAGAACCTGCAGGTGCAGAATTTTCTACAGAAAAAAAAAAAAAAAAAAAAACCTGAATGTTAACTAAAAACTGTAAAACAAAAAAACCTGCAGATTCCGTTTGGGTCTGAATATTTATGATGATTAATCTTAATATGAACAAATTGTCTCATTGCTTAGCTAGCTTCAGTTCTTTAGTGAATGGGTTGCTCATATACATAATACAAAAGGAACTATATCCATCACATTAAAGGTAGACATCCAATAACTATTATTATAATGATAATAATAATGATTGAACTATAGGACTGTCAAGCTATATTCAGTGTTTCAGTAAAACCGGCCTCCACAGGCTGTTCTGTCCTCCCTCCCTGCTTCTTTTTCTTCTTCTGCTGCTTTCAGACCGATAAACAGCCTGTCACAGCTCCGCTCAACACAAACACATCGGAGTGGTTCCATCGGTGCTTTCCCCTGGCGTCCATGTGCAGTGGAGTCCAGCAGACAGGTGGTTCTCTTTATTTGCATCCATCTCACTGTCATGCAGCCCCTCCCCGCCCCCCTTGTTGCTGGCAAACAAACGCGCTATTCCTTTATTTACACCTCCCTCTGCGGCGGATAGATCGAGCTAGCTCCTCTGTTGCACCCCCTACACACACACACACACACACACACACACAATCCCTGTTGTGAAACTGCAGCACGCATACAGGATTTTCATTACAGACGACGTCCAGGGCAAATATTGGTTCTAGACCAGATGTCTCATTTCCTTGGAAGAGTAAACGTCAGCTCAGGTCCGTCTATTTATCTGTCTGTCTGTACGCTGCCAAATAGTGTTATACGTTGGGTTTGAGCTTGAGTTGGATGCACAGGCTACACTAACGCAGACAAACCGCAAAATTAAGAGCAGAATAGGAAACTGTGTGCTGAAGGAGGAGATACATGGTGTTTTTGAATAGGCAGAGGCAGAGCAGAATGGAGACTTCAATTTTCTGATAACCAGCCGAGGTTACCATAGATACTATTCTGCACAAGAGCATGCTGTGATTGCCTTCCTCCCTTTACCTCTCTCTCTCATCCTCTCCGACTCTGTCTTCTGTCTAACTTCTGTCTCTTCCTGTTCTGCCTTTTATCGTGAAGGAGGCTACAGCTCCTCTTGTCTCCTCTGCTCACTGCTGTGTTACCATAGAAACAAGTGGATGGGGCTGTATGTTATGTTTTTGTTTTTTTGTTTCCAGGGAGAAGCAGACATGGAGCAAGGAATAAACAAAGAAAGAAAAGAGGAAAAAAGAAAGAAAGAAAGCATGACCTCGGCACTGTATTAAAAAAATATATTCAATACACCAATGCTGATCATATCACTGCTAGACAACAATAAGGTGACATATAAAATATGGCTGTGCAATTAATCCAAAACTCTAATTATTAACTTTAATGTGTATTTTTCTAACCATTGGTTTCCATTCATTTCTGTAAACTTCAGCAACATTCACAATCTGTCACAGTGACTGCAAGCTGACTTTGATACTGTATGGATATGAATAGAAAGCAATGGTAGGCATGGAATGTGTAAAAACATTAACAATTCTACAACTAGCAATCAACACTGATGCACTGTAGACATTTGATTACTGCTGAACACAAGAACATGTTTAAAAAATTAAAGGATTAGACTAGAGATATTATATATATATATATACATATATATATAAAGCAAGCCGAGAGTTCAGTTCATCTCCAACGAGCCGAGAGTTCTGTTCATCTCCAACGAGCCGAGAGTTCAGTCGCCGGCAGGGCAGTCGGGACTCACCCGGAAATGGCGAGCAGGATGAGGTGACTAGAGTCTCTCAAAATCTGACGAAAATCTTCTAAACTGACCTTTGTTGATCTGAAATGAAGACAGATTCAGCAACTGCACGGCCTATTTGTCGCTTAAAATGTTTTCAGAAACATGTTTCAGTGAACTATTTTAGTACAATATGAGATCGTATTCTGAACGGCCGCCATGACAGTCTGGCTTTGGATTTCCGGAGAAAACAAACCCATGTGACGCGTTCGTCCAATCAGCTGCCGGTTTTCATTACTTGGGCAACAATACAGAGTAGCGCCGCCTGCTGTTATGGAGACGTATTACGTTTCTCAGCCGCCACATCAAGTAAACAAACACAGCTGCGTTAATTTCGTTAATATTTTTAAATATTAAAACATTTACGCAAAAATTAACGCGTTCATTTTGACAGCCCTAATATATATATATATATATATATATATATATATACACACAGTATATATACACACAGTATATATATAACTATATAAATACATACAATGTTTCTGCTCCTGAAAAAGCTAGAACGGTTTATTTGCGATCTAAAGGAGAGATACTACACTACCCACAATCCTAAGCATAGCAGCGACATTTCTCATTGGTGGAAGTCGCTGTTACCGTGGAAATGTTAACCGCACCCGTGAACGGCTAGAGCGAGCTGCTAGCGCTGAAATGTCTGATCGGTTCTGTACAGTCACTGCTGCTCCATCCTTCTTTTTCTCCTCTACTTCCTCTTCCCTTCTTTCCTATCTTTTCTTCCTTCCCTCTTCTGCTTTTTACAGGACTCCACTACTTCTTTTATCCTTCTTTCCTTTGAGTTCCCCGTTTCCTTCTGTCCTATTATTTTCCTTATCTGCTCCCTCCTCTCCTTCTCTCTTAATGTCTTCTTGATATTCATGTCTCCTTGTTTTACTCCTGTTTCCATTCTCCTTTTCTCCTCCCTCTCTCCATGCCGCCCCCTTCTTTGTCTCTTCTTTCCTTCCTTTACGCATCTTATTTTACTCCTGCCCACCTTTATTCCCCCCATCAAGCCTCATCTGCTCCGTTTGTTCTCTTTCTCTGTTTCCTCATTTTCTTTCTTACTTCTCTTTTCCTTTTGTTATTCCTTCTGATCATTCATGTTTCCTCCTTTTTTAAACATCTCTGGTCCCTCTTTTTCATCTCTGAATCCAAACTCCAAATATGCCCTTCTTTCCTTTTTTTTACCCCCCTTCTTCTTTCCCTCCTACCTTCTTCTTTTACTCCTCTGATCCCTCCTTTCCTTGTCTTTCTTCCTTCCTTGTTTCCTCATCGTCCATTCTCCCACGCCCGCCTTCTTTTACTCATAAACCGTTCCCTTTCCTTCTCTACTCCATTTCGTCTCCTTTTTTTTTATGTTTATGTTGTTCCATCTATGCATGAGCGCCTGCGTAACAAAAAGAAAGCAGGATGTTACACATGTAACCATATCAACCAAGACCGAGACGTTGAGGACACTGACTCAACTTTAGTTCTCATGAAACCTCCGTGGTCTTCTGCAGCCAAACCACAGTGTGACAACAACAACCCTCCTGCTGAAGACAGATAGGGAGATAGTGAGAAAAGTGCACATTTCTTCCTGTTCCTGTCATCATCAAACAAAATCTATTTCACATCCTGGGCCACCCCCGGTTTCATATTTACCAATAATCACACAACAGTAGTTCCCAAACAAAAGGACATTCAGCGGTGGCCCAGCTTTAAAGGGTGACCGGGGTGATACGATAGTTCTGTTTGTCCAAAGACTCTTGGTGGGACCAACGCATTGATCGCACACCAACATAAACATGTCATAATACTCCGTCTAGGGACACAAAGCGCAGAACTCATGCCAGGCTGCTGGACTCGTGTGTGACGTCACATGAACGAGTCCCTTTCCGGAACAACCCCAACGCCCTACTTCTCCATTTGCTGAGGAACAACCAAATTGCTCATTGCAAACTTGCGGATGGAAAAAAAAACACAGTTGACCTACAGTGCACTGTCATGAAGTCATGCAGGACTTGGTAGAGGAGGGTTAGGTTAGGGGTTAAAACACAGTTCCAGTGAACTAGAAATTAATAACAGCTCCTACAAATTATGACCATATATGTTATGCTAATGAACTTGTAAAGTAGTGCTGCTCCAGAGACGTCCCAGCCTTCAAATCCTATCCTACAGACTACAGAAAACATCCGTGTTTGGTACAGACCCTCGCAAAAAAAGAAAATCACACTATAATCATTTTAATTTGAATATTTTTCAATAAAAATAAGAATAATGATACAAAAATGATCATTCCCTCCAGTATTGTGAATCATATTGCAATCACAATATCAGTCAAAGTAATCGCAAAGTAGATATTTTCCTCATACCAACCCTAGTATTTATATAGTGCTTTTCTAGTCTTTACCTCCACTCAAAGCGCTTTTACATAGTACAGGAACTGTTCACCATTCACGTACATTCATACACTGTGGCCGAGGCCGCCTGCTCATCAAATAAACACTCACACACATTCACACTCTGATGGCGCAACATCGGGGGCAACTCAGGGTTCAGTGTCTTGCCCAAGGACCCTTTGGCATGGGACTGCAGGGCCAGGGATTGAACCACCAACCATCCGATTGGTAGGCGCTCTACCACCTGAGCCACACCCAAAAATTCTTGACACTGCATGTCACATAAAAAGAAAAACTATGTAGCAATACAGCACTATGAGAAACGAGCTCAGTACACAACGATTAGATGGTTATATGATTAGTCGACAGTGGTTTTTTTTAACACAATTATTCATGCAACTTTTCAAGGTAAATTTCTTAAGGTTTGTACTTCTAAAATGCTAGAATGTGTTGCTTTTTCATGCTCTGTCTCATTTCCATGGACAGATTGACCCACTAAAGGGCCCCACATTCAAGTTTGATTGGTTTTGGTTAAACACAATGGGCCCTATTTTAACGATCTAAGCGCACGGCGAGTGTGTGTGTAACAAGCATAGTGTGCGCTCGCTGTGTTTAGGCCTAGGAGCATTTTACTAATGCACTGTTAAAATAACAATAAAAAGCTGCACTATTGACTTTAGACCAGGTTGTGATGGTGTGATCACTTCCCGCTGCCTCAAGATAGCAATACGCCCAGAATGCACCTGAACACACCTCCCTGTAAGACCAGCATGCCCAGAATGCACCTGAACACACCTCCCTGTAAGACCAGTACGCCCAGAATGCAACTGAACTCACCTCCCTGTAAGACCAGAACGCTCAGAATGCACCTGAACACACCTCCCTGTAAGACCAGCACGCCCAGAATGCACTTGAACACACCTCCCTGTAAGAACAGTATGCCCAGAATGCACCTGAACACATCTCCCTGTAAGACCAGCACGCCCAGAATGCACCTGAACACACCTCCCTGTAAGACCAGAACGCCCAGAATGCACCTGAACACATCTCCCTGTAAGACCAGCACGCCCAGAATGCACCTGAACACATCTCCCTGTAAGACCAGCACGCCCAGAATGCACCTGAACACACCTCCCTGTAAGACCAGTACGCCCAGAATGCAACTGAACTCACCTCCCTGTAAGACCAGAACGCTCAGAATGCACCTGAACACACCTCCCTGTAAGACCAGCACGCCCAGAATGCACCTGAACACACCTCCCTGTAAGACCAGTACGCCCAGAATGCAACTGAACTCACCTCCCTGTAAGACCAGCACGCCCAGAATGCACTTGAACACACCTCCCTGTAAGAACAGTATGCCCAGAATGCACCTGAACACATCTCCCTGTAAGACCAGCACGCCCAGAATGCACCTGAACACACCTCCCTGTAAGACCAGAACGCCCAGAATGCACCTGAACACACCTCCCTGTAAGACCAGCACGCCCAGAATGCACCTGAACACATCTCCCTGTAAGACCAGCACGCCCAGAATGCACCTGAACACACCTCCCTGTAAGAACAGTACGCCCAGAATGCACCTGAACACAGCTCCCTGTAAGACCAGCACGCCCAGAATGCACCTGAACACACCTCCCTGTAAGCGATATTACGAATCCCACTATGGCCACGCCAAGACCCGCCCTTCAATAGCATTCACACACTACTATTGGCCAGGCGTCCATGCTTACATGTACAGGTCCTATCCCCTGACCAATCCCCTAACCCTAACCTTAACCACTCGAGGTGAAATGCCTAACCCCAACCAATCGAGCTGCTTCGTAGGGCGGGTCTTGGCGTGGCCATAGTGGGATTCGTAATTTTGCTCCCTGTAAGACCAGTACGCCCAGAATGCACTTGAACACACCTCCCTGTAAGAACAGTACGCCCAGAATGCACTTGAACACACCTCCCTGTAAGACCAGCACGCCCAGAATGCACTTGAACACACCTCCCTGTAAGAACAGTACGCCCAGAATGCACCTGAACACATCTCCCTGTAAGACCAGCACGCCCAGAATGCACCTGAACACACCTCCCTGTAAGACCAACAAAAACGGCAACTAGAAAAACCGAGACCAGCGACAACAGAACCAATACAATAATAATGGGTGTAGTAGAAGCACAGACTGTAAAAATAATGAACTTAGCATCAGTGGAGTCACCCATTGGTTTGAAGCCAGCAGTTTGCACTATGGCCGTCACCATCTTGGTATTTCAGAGCCAATAGTGACCATATTTGGACAAGAGGGCAGAGCTAGGGAGAATGACGTGGCTAAGCCAGTTTGGTGCATGTATGGTTTCAATGGTGCAGCGCTAAGCTAAATGCTAAAGAGGGAGCCCAGCTCTAGCAATACCCAAACAAAACTATAAATCAGATTGTAAAGGCCCTTGCATGTGCAGTTTTGATTATCACGGGATGTCACAGTGGAAAATAAGCCTAAAATTGTAGTGCTGTGAGCTGTGGTTATATTCTGAAGTACAGCAGGTCAACGTTCAGTATTGTAAAACATGGCAGACCAGCATAAACCCACAGTTAAATCACAGAAGTGAAGCAGTGGTGGGAACACGCCTAAATATCATTGTACTGTTAAATAAATAAAAACTGAGTGAGCTAATTGTTTACGGCAGAGCTCTAGTTCTCAAGATATAAAACTATATTATGTATAATCCCAAAGTAGTTCATGCCTAATGTTCCACAGACACAAAGTCAATCTACATGCGCACTGTTGGGTAGATATGTAACAATACAAGGAGAGCTCACACTACCACATAGGAGAGAAAAAAAGAACTTGTCAGACCGAGATATTAAAGTGCAGAGATATGGAGGAGTGACATCCTAACTGTTTTGCATTGGTCCGCTTGTGCACGTCATTTCATTCATGCATACTGATAATGGTCATTTTGTATTTTAACAATTCAGCCTTAGTTTGATTGGAGATTAGGGACTCGCTCACATTTACATTCCTTCTTCACATTTTAAAATAACACAAACAGAACAGATAAATGGGTTTGTTGTTGCATAAGATACAAATTGTCATGTCAGCTTACAAAAAGAAAGAGAAACTTTAACAAAGTACTTTTTTCCTTCTTAAATATAGTCTGATTCGGCCAGCCTGACATTTCAAGGGTGGTTTTCTCAAAGTAAGGCCCCAGTTTCACATCTCATGGTGGTCTGACAAGGCCACAGATGAATGGGCTTTAGACGTCATTTTGAGTAGGCTGGACAAGACATCATCTGGAGTTCTTTTTCAACATCAGCCCTTTTTTCACAACTGATCAAAAATACTTTCCAATTTCGAAAACTGAAAAAGCACACTTCCTGAACACATTTGAAGCCATGCAGCAAGTGTAACTTTAATAATAATAATAATAATAGGCTTTTAACTTTTAATTAATAATAGGCCTTTTTATATTCAAACAGACTTGTATTAGAGATCTTTGAGCCTTTATGGCTAATTTTCCTTGTTTTCTTAAATTTTAGTAAGCCATTTTCTTATTTCCTGATCTGCTGTAGCTGCTGTTTGATGTCAATGGAGAACCTTTTTTGAATCGGTTGACTCTATACATGTAGAAACTATCAGCACATCACATAGTCATGTCACACTCCCCACCCTCTCATTCATTAATTCATTGTAGCCATGCTTCTACTTTTTTCGTTTTGTTCAATCTGTGTTAAGATACTGTTCAGGCTTTTAGTTTCACACATCTGCAGCAAGTGTTGAGTTTTATTGACAGTAGTTTAAATATATTATAACTATTCTAAATAGTTGCTAAAGCTTTCAGGTTTAAAGGTGTGATAGACTGATTATATAGAGTATTTCACACTGTTCCTTATGGTCTCCTAATGGGGTATGTAACATTGGTTGGGCTGAAAATGGCCTGGTTGATATATTATTGGCCCTTATGCATCCCTGTGTTTTGGCCCTATTTGTAACAAGAGCTTTTCTTCCAAATATGGTATGCTCGTGAATATTTAGATGAGCTGCGCGCTGATTGGTTGAGCGAATTGCCATAGGCAGACATTAGAGATGCGCGCTGATTGGTTGAGTGAATCCCCAATACACACACACATTAGAGAAGCGACAGAATCTCATATTCCAGACACTGCAATGTTTCATTACCAAATTCACTTCTGAGACTTTTTTATGTGAGAAATCAACTATATAAAGCTCAAATGTGGGCCGTTTTACGAAAACTAATGGCTAATTGCAAATATGGTAAGACTGTGTGTCGGACTTCAGCGGCGGTGCTGCTGCCTCGCCGCCCGGCCAGCCTTCACAGACCCTGGCCTGCTGTGAGCTCCGTTACGGCTGGCAGCCCTGACAGAGCTCCAGGGCCTGTAACTCCCCTCTTCCTGCTAGCTAAATGGCCCGTTGTGTGAGAGTGAGAGCGCGGTCAGCGAGCTTGTTACACCAGCAATCTCTTACCACATGTTACACACAATGTCATGCCACTTAGCTATACAACATATACCTAAATGTCTTATAAAGCTTACAACGGTGTCCGATTTCAAGTTAATTAATATTTGTGAAGTTTAGCTAGGTGTTTCGTTAGCTGCGACTGTCCCTTAAATCCTATCTATGTGTAGCTACAAACCACGGATAGTTAGCTTCATTTTTGGTTGTAATTCAAGTATATTTACAGTTTGAATTTCGTCACGCCACTTACACATCTAACTAAATGTTTTATAAAGCTAACAACGGTGTCCGATTTCAAGTTAATGAATATTTGTGAGCTGTAAGGGTTGCGTTAGCTGCGACTGTCCCTTCAATCCTAGCTGTGTGTAGCTGCAAATCACGGATAGTTAGCTTCATTTTCGGCGTAATTCCAAGTATATTTACAGTTTGAATTTCGTCAAGCCAGTTATACAACATCTAACTAAATGTCTTATAAAGCTAACAACGGTGTCCGATTTCAAGTTAATGGATTTTTGTGAATTCCAGAGGAATTCTAAGAAGAGGCTAGCTATAGCTTGCCTCCTCTAGCTATAGCTCCATCCAGCCGCAGGCTCTATCAATGAGACTCGCGGACAAGAGGCGTGTATTTCACCGATCGTTTGTTTAAATAACTCAACACATTATAATTACACACATTAAAAGATTAAATGGAACCTGTGGTAAGAGATTGCTGGCGTAATAAGCTCTCTGACCGCGCTCTCACTCACACACACCGGGCATTAGGAAGAGGGGAGCTGCAGGCCCTGGAGCTCTGTCAGAGCACCAGCGTCTAGTAGTCCATTTGCCAAAAAACGGTGACTCAATCCAGTCGTAACGGAGCTCAATCCAGCTCAGAGCAGGCCGGGGTGTGTGAAGGAAAGCAGGCTGGGCGGCGAGGCAACAACACAGGCAGCACCGGCGCTGAACTCCGACACACAGTCGGACAAAATTTGCAATTAGCCATCCATTTTCGTAAAACGGCCCATATTTGAGCTTTACATAGTTGATTTCTTGCATAAAAAAGTTTCAGAAGTGAATTTTGTAATGGAATAGCAGAGATCTGACCTACATTCGGAAGACTACCTGATCTCAGGTCAGTTGTGTAGCCTATGTAAATGTTGGGGCGTGACCGTTCTCTTAGTACACCCATGGGCTGACAAAGGTTCCGGTTTTTGGGAGGTTGACGTCAACTTCCAGCTTTGTTGGGATTCGCCCGTTTTCAGCGGCAGTTTCAAAATATGAGATTTTCATAGTAAAGGGGTGTCAGTGGGACTTTGAGCTTCTATGTATGTCCTATTTACCCACCGAACTGTCGTTATTCAACTATGACAGGGTAAAATCGGTTTTGCATTCTATCACCCCTTTAAAGAAGGAGTTGTGTGTGTGTGTGTGTGTGTGTGTGTGTGTGTGTGTGTGTGTGTGTGGGGGGGGGGGGTCACATCATCGTCTAAACCTCCCATCAGTGATGGAAGAAGTATTCAGATCCTTTACATAAGTAAAAGTACTAATACTACTTTTTAAAAATACTCTGTTACAAGTAAAAGTCCTGCGCTGAAAATGTTAGTTAAGTAAAAGTATGTAAGTATCATCAGGAAAATGTACTTAAAGTATTAAAAGTAAAAGTACTCAATGCAGAAAAATCCTCTCATCCTCAGCTGTAAGTGTAGGCCGTTATATTGTAAGCGAGTTTCATTTATAATATTTTATAAACTACATGTGTTTTGTGTGCAGAAATCTTAATGTGTAAAGTAACTAGATGAATGTAGTGGAGTAAAAAGTCCAATATTTCTCTCTGAAATGTAGCGGAGTAGAAGTAGAAAGTGGCATGAAAAGAAAAGACTCAAGTAAAGTACAAGTACCTCAAATCTGTACTTAAGTACAGTACTTGACAGGGCTCGAGAGTAACGGTTGCCCAGTTGCCCTTGGCAACCAGATTGAGTCTATTGGTAACCGCTTGAGCCCTGCTGGAGTAAATGTACTTAGTTACATTCCACCACTGCCTCCCATTACAGAACTGTGGGTCTCTGATTGGACCGTTATGTCGAGCTGAACCTTTAAACTGCAAACAGGGTCACTGCTAATGATCCAAAGGTAATGACAGACTGCTGGTAAAAAAAAGGCAGCTAATGAGAAGAGACCAGTGTTGACTTTAGGTTAGTTTTAAAGTGTGACACATAAGATGAACTGTTGGTTCACATAACCTAGGTCTGGTTCCCACACGACGCCACAGGCTAAATATCATTCAACCTCTTCTCAGCTGTCTTTCATCATATCGCCCTCTCATTACTAACTCAACTCTTCCTCCACCCTGCTTTCTCCGTCTGTCTTTTTTAAATGTTCTTGTATCCACATATCACACATGTTCCTGCCTTTGACAACAGCTTGTTGGATTAAAGGGTAACTACTGTTTTTTATAACCTGGACCCTATGTTCCCATGTTTCTGTGTCTAAGTGACTGATGGAACAACAATCTCTGACATTGGTCCAGTATTAAGAGAGATCGCTGCAGTTAGCAGTCAGTGAAACGAGCTACAATGTAAGTTAATAGGACACCTCAGAAAAGTGCTGGTTTTGTCACGGACAGGCTCAGATTAGTGTCTGACAACATTATGGAAAGGATTTCTAAGGAGGTAAACCTTTCTGTTAAAGAGTTAGATCATTTTTTAAATATAAAAACATCCGCAAAATTACGTTCACTAAACCCACCAGACACCATGTAAATAAACATCATAAAACACACTTCATTCAAAGTCAACAGAAACAAAATAAAACTACGTCTTTCCACTTCTCCAACCATCACAACTCTAGTTTTGGTTGAAATAAACACACAGTTTACTGATTTACATGTGGAAATATGTAGCACTATACACGTTAAAAGCATTGTTTTTTTTAAATGGAGTCTGGTGGGTTTAGCTCTAGCGACTTCAGACCTGTTTCTGGTTAAACAGAAAGAATCTTTAAGAGGTTTTATAAAAGTAGGGATCCTTTCCATAATTTTGTCAGACACTTAGAATAATAATCTGAGCCTGTCAGCAGCAAAAAAGCACTTTTAGTGGACCAAATTGACGATGCACATTTGCCCCATGGGGTTACATTGCAGCCTGATCAGTGGCTGCCGGTTACAGTGTTCACGCTTAATACTGGACCAATGTCAAAGATTGTTGTTCCATCAGTCAGGTTGAATGAGCTTTGTTGGTTTCTGTCTGTCTACGTGCTCGTTCTCATCTTTGCAGATTGTCTTACTGTTATGCTGACTGTGGTCCAGAACAACAGTGAGAAGCAGAATGGCTTGTAATGGAAAATGCTTTTTCTGGAATTTATATGACTTCTCGTCATCCACTTTATCAGATGTTGGAGCTCATGTAAGAGGCCCATCTCACTCGGAAGCTATCACATGAGCAAGGACAAAGAAACTAACTAATTCATGATAGGTTTTAAATATGAATTCAAAAGTTCTAAATAAAAAGAATAGTTTGACATTTCTTGTTCAGAGTTCAGATGAGTAGATCTGTCATGTCTGTCCATTAAATATTAATCTAAAGCCAGGAGATGGTTAGCTTAGCTTGGCTAAAGACTGGAAGCAGAGCCTGGCACTGTCCAAAAGGTAAAAAAAAAAAAATCCTCCTCTTAGCACCTTTAAGATCCCTAATTCACACTATATGGTTTGTTTTATCTGTACAAAAAGCCAAGTGAAAAGGATCGTGGTTTTACAGGGAGTTTTGGGCCGGACTATTTCTTGGCTGGTTGCAATGACTTCCTTTTTCGGAAATAGTTCCAGCACAACCCCAGCTTGTCATTTTTTTTATTCTTTTTTCTACAGATTAAAAAAAAAGATGTAATGTGTTTATCAGTGAGCTTTTAAGGTGTATATATAATATGCAAAGAAGATGTGCCAATATAAAATGAACATGTCATTTGTGCCAGTGTATGTTGTCTTGCTACCATAAAGTGAAACAGCTGTGCATAAATCACTAAAGCATGCAAACCATAGGCATAGCGCAACCAAGTTTTATAGCACTCAGCTATAGAAGGGGGTGTGTGTGTGTGTGTGTGTGTGTGTGTCACTTTCCATTGCCCTGGCTTAATGTTTTTTTTCATCATTGTTAAAAACAAGCCTCAGTTTCCCTGAAAGACATGACTAAAACAGCCTCAGGGGAGAATGACCGCTGCAGGGCTGCAGTTTTTGGTCCCTGTCAAGAGCTTGCTTCTTGCATACTCTCTTGTTTGGTTTCTCTGTTTTCCTTCACGTTATCCATCACTCGCAGACACACATAACAAGGCAGAATGAGGGGAACGAGTCCAAATCCAATCTATTCTAAATATCATAAATCAATATGGCAGAGAGCACCATCATTCCTAACTATAACTCAAATCTTTGCCAAATGGCTGCATTGTTCAAACAAAACTGGGAGGATCCAGTATTTGAATATGAACATGCACTGCAGCCTGTCCTGGAGGCTTGCCCAGAGCCTTTCAAAGCCTTATGTGTGTGTGTGTGTGTGTGTGTGTGTGTGTGTGTGTGTGTGCGTGTACTGTACAGTATGTGTGTACGTGTTCATAGGTTGTAGTCACTGCATGTCATTTCTTTTCCCTTTATTTGCAAAACCAACACCACCAACAATGTCGGGCAGCCTAGTTGTTGTGCTGCTTCTGCTTCGCGGAGCAGCGTGACGTGCTGATCTGGATGTATACGTTATCCACAACATCCTCTGGTTTTGCTTCGGTGCGCGCACACACTGAACACACACACACACACACTTCATTTTAGGATTTAGCCTTGCAGTTCAAGAGTGCATGTTTCCCCTGCCTTTGTACAGCCTGTAACCAATCAGATTGTTCTATTTATGCCTAGTTTATGTAGAGACGGCTGAGATTGGGATTAGGGCCATTCGTGGGTTTGAGGCCTACTTAAAGAGAACAATGTAGTATGATGTGTTATCCTACCTCAGTTGTAACTTTATATTCTTTTTTATAGAAGTAAATGGAACTACGATAACTTGGCTGTGGCACTATACATACCACACAGATTCAAAAGCAGCGGGCTGTCACTGAGTGCTTAAAGCCTTAGTGCATAACTTTTTGATATTAATGAACGTCCATTGGATTTAAGCCACTGCCAAATGAGTTGATACAAAGCTAATTAAGACTATCAGCTCCACACAACTCTCTGGATTTCTCATGTTCAGAAAATGATGTCATCCGACGACTTATGAGCGCAAAAAGATAGAAGATAACTACCTCTTCTGAAAAGCCCATCATGTTTTTGAATCCTCCGTGTCGATATATAGATATTGCTGTGTAACCAAGGGTTGGCTAGTTTGTTGTTCCGAAACCAGGAGCATTTACACAAATTCTTCCGGTCAGATTTCTGACCAATGAGAGAATAGTTTGCTCCCACATTGCATCTGTTTACAACTTTGAGACTGCTTTGGACTGCTCTTGAACGTTGCTGTGTAAACACAAACGAACCGAGGGACAAATGCAACAATTGTATCATTTCATTTTAGCCCCTGAATCAGAACAAAGCACCTGAGCTAAATGTGTAAAAATGCGCTGACGTTATTCAGCCAATTAGCTGGCTTTGCTCTCAACTTATCTATAATCTCATTGTATGTAAATGCAATGACAATAAAGGCATTCATTCAACTTGTGCTACTGTTACATCATATTTGAGCTTTTATCTTTTTCCTTGTCACGTGTGGCCTCTGTGTACAAGTGTTCAGCAAACATTACAGCCTCACTTTAATTCACATTATTTGCTCCAACAATTAGGCAGTTTGGATTTTGTCACTGCTGGTACATGACAAAGTAATTGATTTTGTGCTGGTCTTTAACATACATACAGAATAGCTTATAGTTTTGCAGCATGATCAGAATGTATGATCATCAGTTTCTATGATCTATGATCAATTGGAGCTCCATTTAGTTTAAAGCTCCTTCATGCAGTGGAGTAGAGGACAACTCTGTGTGCTTCCTGTGGGAAATAAAAAAAAGACTTGTTGTTCCCCTACGTTGTAAGGTTAAAACTTTCTCACCTCCCACACGTCGCGCCACAAATAACACTAGTAGGACCAGTATGCAAATACATGAATAATAACTTCTCTTTTGTTTCACATCATTCTGCCAAATAAAATGTTTAATTTAAAATATTTGATTATTCTTTGCAAATCACCGAGGATCACACTAACCCTAACTAAAAAAAAGTACCATTGTTGAAATTGACTGCTGATGTGGCTTCGTACGTGATCATTAGACACGGCAGACGTGACACTCAAGCCTCCCTGATAGATTTCGAAAAGGCTCTGGCCTCACGCCTTGCTACCTAAAATGAGCCCCTCATGCTCCCAGCACAACCAGATTCCTTTCATCTCGGGCCTTTTGTGAGCGATGCGCAACACAGGAAGTGCTTGCTTGCTCTAGCGCCCTTCTTACGCAAATGTGATGTAAGTTAGGTTTCTGACTACAGTCTTGGCAGGCAGTCCTGGCAAAGGAAAAAAAAATGAGTCACAACTCATTCTCTCACACACACACACACACACACACACACACACACACACACACACACACACACACACACACACACACACACACACACACACACACACACACACACACACACACACACACACACACACACACACACACACAAAGAATGGAGCAGCATCCATCCATATGTTGATTCCTCCTTAAATGAGGTAACAAATCTAAAAAAATAACTGCATTTATACAATGTCATTTTCTACACTAAGTCTTAAAATAAGGCAAAATAATTTAGCAGAATTCACTTCTTCTTTTTTTCAAATTCATTGGTTAAAACAAAAGTCACACAGTCGGCGAAACAGAAGTCTAAGTGGACCAAACTGTGACTAAGTTTTGCTCATTACAAAAAACAAAACCATGGATATAGAGCAAACATCGCTTCGTCGTTTGCACAGACCTTTGAAAAGAAATCGTATGTTGTGCAGCTGCATGTAAACAACATTAGTGGAATATTCATTTTCATTAGCCATGTAAACAGCTTAGTCTTTTTTTGGAATAAGGACAAAACCCTGAACATTATGTGCATGTAAATGTATAAGTGAGACACAGGTATGAAGTGTTTTGCTCATTTGAGTGAGTTTTGGAGGTGAGATGCACGTTGGTAATGCAGACAGTACGAAGAGTTTTGAAAAAGTGGTTTAAGTATTGACCGATGCTTGTTAGCAATTGAAAACTGTACGTTTTGGAAAAATGAATATGTAGTCCTGAAACAGGATTCGTGAGGTTTTTGTAACTGAAACTAATGAAACCCTCTTGGCAGCCACGCTAACTTTCACAAAGCTTTTTTCTCACAATCATCTCAATTATTTGCTGTGCGTGGGGCTGCTGTTGGAGACACAGAGTCAACGCTCTTTGCCTCCTTGTTGGAAGTAGTCTCTCTGTAAGAGAGCACAGCAAATTGGTCAGCATTGTTCTTCTGCCCACATAACCACTCCGCTCGAAACAGAGCACAACAACTCCACTCAGGAAATGCACATTCATGCTTCACCCTGAATAAAACTCTCTTCCTCATATTTCAGCCTTTACAGAGCAAAGAATATGCGACATTGTCAACAAGCCAACTCGCAGACATATGATCGCTGTATGGGTGTCACCATACCGAACAAACACACAGTCAACAGAATTTCTGGATAAATCACCCACATGATTGATTTAAAACAAAAGAATGAGCATTGGCATCATAGTTTCTACCACAGCGGTCTATACAGATACATTTCCTGCCATAAATACCAAGCAGACTGCAGTTCACTTAAGGACAGCTTATGATAAATGACACCATTTTGACTAATGTTCATACTCTCTGCTATGATTACGCAATGTGCAGTGCTTATGGCATTCAAGGATGACTTTAAAGCAACAAAGTGCATTGTTAGCTTACAGGACATTTCCACTAGTCTCTGGGGGTTTTACAGGATCATTTATGACAGCCAGTCCCCTGCAGTCAGTGACATTTGGCATTTGGCTCTTTGAAGCAAGCACAATAAAGCACCTACTATAAGCATGTGAGATCCTTTGGAAAGGTACTGCTTGAAAAGGACTATCTAGTAGCAGTAGCCAACAAGAAATACTCCTCATGTACAGTAGTTTGAGAAAATAAATCTTAACTAGCTAGGTCTAATAACTAGCTTATTCTGGAAACAGTGGAACGCTCTCCCCACAACTATTAGAGAGTGCAGTAGTTTTTGTCAATGTTGTCATTAAGATCTGATAATGCCTCTCTAAAGAATCGGTACTTTGGTACCAAGTCGGCACCAAAATTCTGAAAACGTGACAGTACTCATTTTTTTACAGTACCGTAGGTACCGGGGACAATCCTTCTGGACCTGACAGGGCCAGTATATACGCCTAACATTACAAATGTTGTAGTCCGCCGCTAAATGCTGAAGAAAAAGAACGCCGACCAGCACGGAAAAACAAATAATAGCGCCTCATCTCTGTGCAAGGTGCTCACCGACGGCTTGACCGCGTTCAGCTTCTGGCTTTACCGTGCATCTACGGCCTGGAACTCCCAAACCACAAGGGAGTCTATTTCTCTCTGCGTTAGCTCCGATAGCTGACATTAGCTAACTTTAGCGCTTGTTTTAGCGGACCTCTATAGCGTCAGTTAACTTTAACCATCCCAGTTTTATGTGAAAAACAACAACGGCAGAGAGGCACGTGTAACTAATCATACTGGCTGTCTGGGAGTTCAAGGTGAACTCGGGTAAGACGTTACCGTACGCTGGCTGTGTGGTGATGCCAGGCGTCAGAGCAGCAGAAGACTAGCGTTTTCTCCAGATCACATGTCAATTCTTATGTAAATCTCCTTGCCCCCTCCACTCCACACCCCAAAAAACAGTTGGAACTAAAAAAAAAAACAGACACTGAAAGAAGAGTGACATGACGCTAATTACTAGTTTGAAAATACTGCTAACATTTGTTTACTGTAAACTGACAACAATATATGAGCATGCCAAAATCATCTGTGTCTAAAAATGACCCTCAGACCCCAGTGGGTTAAGAGATGTAGAAAGAGCTTTTGCCTAATTCCTGCAAGAGATGATTTCCTGCCTGTCACTGAGGGCTGCTGTTGACTGGCCAAAGGTCGAAGGCTGCAATGTTTCCCACTGCGGCCACAATCAATAAAGAATCAGTGAGATTAGTGGAGCTCACAGCACACAACTTAAAACCTCATCTAGGAATGTGATCAAAGAAATACAAAAAACAACAGCAAGTAATTTCACTGGACATTAACCGGAACTGTGAATTCTTACAAATATACACAAAAGACCAGTGGTTCTCAAACTTTTTTCAATAATGTACCCCTTCTGAATTGTTTCTTTAAACCAAGTACCCCCTGACCAGCGCTAATCATTTGCGGTAGAAATAAAAGTGTATATAAAGAGGAACAGTACAGCGCTGTCAGCGACAGATTTACTAAACCACAGCCTTGGAACTGAAAAAAAACATTTAAATGCTGATGAGAAAAAGAGACAAAAACTGTAAAAAAGACAAAAATCTTGGAAAAAGATGGTAGAAAGAAGGAAGGAAGGCAAGAATAGGTCAAAATAGTATCAAAAACTTCAAAAACAGTGGCATAAGAAGAAAAAAGTGAGAAACTTGTAAAAAGTAGAAGGACAGTAGAAGGAAGGAAGGCAAGAATAGGTCCAAAGAAGGCGACACAAATGTCACATTTTTTGGTAGGAAAAAAAGAAATTCTACATAACAAGGAACAATGTTCTGGACAAAAGCCTTGTAACTAATAAACTTTTTGTTAAATATTACACGTACCCCCATTTGAGTAACACTGCAATAGACTGACACATGCTGCACTACCTGTCAAAATAATTTTTGCTGATATGTTGGCACTCCTGTTAGCACTCAACCAAGAGTCTAATTTGGGCTTTACAGTGTGAAATTCCTTACAAAAGTTGAACTTGTTAAACATAAGCCCCTCTCACATATGCACTGGAAAGCTGAAATGATCTAGACATTACCCGGAGGAGCTGTATGTGGGAACACAAATGTCTAAATGAGTTGGATCGTCTTTACCCTGCCAGAGGCCTACGAAGCAAGATTTGGCCTTAACAAGGTAACTTCAGGTTCAACCCTGTATCACAACGGTGGATCACTTGTTACCGGGTTAAATCACCGTGGTAACTTATGCTGGACTCGGGAGCATTATGGTTATGTTGGAGATCAGAGATCAACCGGTGTAAAAGCACCGCCTTCTGACCAATCAATACTCAGTTGATAACGGCGTCATCGTTCTTAGAAGATCCGCTGGAGCTCGGTGCGCGGAGAGAGAGAGAGAGGTGCACAGCAAAAGACAATTAAGATTCTTCACATGTAGATACACTATGAGTACATACTAATACAATATCACTTAGACAATTGCATCAAGTCACGACTCAGAAAGGCTTTCCTTCCATCTATTGCTCTCCCTTTCATTTAACCTTATTCAACTATAAACATCTGAGCAAAAGATATGACACACTTATTTATTCATAAAAATCTACTACACAACATAGTTTCCTCAGTATTTCAGTTAAATTGCAATTTGCAAGGTAATTATAGCAAGTCTGGTCTCTGTGAGCTAATGTACCTGACCCATTTTGACCACAATTCCTTAAATATTTCTGATAGCATTCTCGTCAGACAAAGGAACGGCAAGAGACTTAGTTATTTATGACAAAATTACAAACTGGCTATTTGACACAGTGTACCGCATTATGTCCTGCCTTCTGCAGGCTCTACCTAGCGCCACCACTCGCCTAAACCAATATATACCAGTATTTCCTGTAAGTGACAACACGTCTGAGAATGACAATCTCCTGCTGTGTGCTACATGAGAAAGAGAAGCTTCTGACAACGTCAGGACCTGAGTCGTCACTGATAAGGAAGTAGGAGTGCTGCTGAGGGCAGCTTCTTGTTCGGTTTTGCAAGCACCCGCTGCCTATTACTTGACTCCCATCTGTGGAAGGCCCTCCAGCAGTTGATCTTTTCATCAGCAAACATGTTGAATACAAAGTCGGGTTTTGGTGTCATGCCTTCTACTCAACACTGTAGCTGTTTGGTTTGGTCCAAATCCATAATACACAGCCAGTCCAGGTTATCCTGCCAAAACACTTTCAAGGGGACCAGAAGACATGATAGAATTGCTCTCCATTGAAAGTTAGAGATGCTACTGTTAAGGTTGTTGACAACAGAAATGAATAAACGTTGTGTATAAATGGATAACAAAATGTAAAGTTCCTAGTATTACAATGACGACAGCATATACGTTGACCATTTATTGTGCCTTCTCAACACATTCTCACTCCCATCGCGTCAAAAAGGTCAGGTGCCTTTGGCGTTTGTTATTGACCCAAAAAGTCTCCTTGGTCGGGACTCTTGGAATCACTTTTTGACGCTCTGGGTCAGGACGTATGTTTAACTGACATGCGGCAAAAGAACTGAACAGTTAGGTTTAGGAAAAGACGGTGGGTGGGGTTACAAAATGTACATTTCAGTGACACGCAGCACAAGAATGGGACACAAACCCCAGTTTCCTGGGTGAAAGTCCTGTGTTGTTGTGGACATATTGGAGCATTTAGCAGCTAAGGAGACAGACATTTCCCTCAGGAATTGGTAGAGACCAAAACCAGAGCTAAAAGAAAGGGAATATTGGAGTTACATGCATCAGGTGTTCAGAAACACGACTCCAAATGCCCCATATCTGCTGAATGTGTAAATAGAAAACTGTTTGCTCAGAAGTTTGACATACCAACCTTCAAAGACACACATAATAAAAATAAAAGGTTTATGTCAGTGCTGTGTTTACGACTGGCTTCTGCTGCGCCCAAGTGGCCAAAAAAAAATGAATAATCAGTTATCACAGGTTAGAATTAACTTTTATTGATGGATGCTAGGAATAAGTAAGTTTGGTGGATACACAAGTTGGAACATCAGCTATCACTCAACATTGTTCATGCAGTCTACCTCATTAGTCTAAACTATTATCCCATTAGTCATAAAGCTAATCAACAGATTGTATCGTATGCTTTGATGGGGATGCCAGAAACTCAGCAGTAAAACTCAGCTTGTAATGTGTGTTAAGAAACAGGAACTAAAGCCAAGGAATCAGCCATCAAGCAGTTTTATCATAAGCCTGTGTATGCTAACAAGCTAACGTGAAGCATAAGAGCCAATCAACTGCTATGGAAAAATACATAAATTAGGTTCTTGACATGAAATCTGTACAGTGGAAGAATCTACCAAAAACAACTCATGTTCTTTTTAAGTAAACAGTTTGGATTCATGAAGCAGTATCGTTATTTGGTCGCCAGGAAGAAGCCTCCATGACGCTATGATTTATGATCTATTGTCATCTACCCAAGCATGTTTCATAGATTATTTGATTCATAATAAATACCCTTTTAGTGCATTATTGACTTATATCATTATGTTACACCCACAACAACAAGCACATTTATACAAATAATCAGTGTTGGTGAAAAATGTCAGTGATCAGTACTGTATAAGGGACCACACCAAATCCATTTAGATGTTAAGAAAAGCATTAATTAATTAATGCATTTACCCATAAAAGTCCTATATTCTTTAATAACTTGTATTAATATTCTTAGGGTTATGTGTACAATTAATTCAGCTGAGGTATTGAGATTTATAGTGGACTTAAAAGGCTTCAATCTCCTGTGGACAAGCAGGTAAACCAGGTTTGGGTGCGTTTATAAGCCTTTTCGGCAATAATAACCGTCTCCAAGACATTGCACACTGCAGTAGGTAACTCAGCACACTCCTCGAGGTGTGATAGGCAGACATCCAAAAAGCCTCGAACGAGGTGTGTTGATAAAACAATGGGCCTAGCTTTGTGGAAAATGTCAGAGATGTTGATAATAACAGAACAGGAAATAAAGGCTTTTATTATTTTTGGCATTATTCGGCTGAAGTACTTATAAATACAATTGATTACCGCAGCCATGGCTTCTTTCTAGGGGTGTCGCGATACCAAAAATCCAGTAGTTGGTGCCAATACCAGTAAAATAACACGATTCTCAATGCCGATTTCCATACCACCGTAAAAAAAAAAAAAAATCATAACAAGACATACAAAACATGTGCAATAGAGCATAGAACAACATAATAAAGTGCAATTAATGGTCATAGTGCAACAACTAGTGTCCCCAGACATATTCCAGACTTCCAGGCATCTTTTCTAAAGCTACTGTGACCGGAGACGTAACTAACCCCTGGTAAATATTGGAGATGTATTTGAAAGATGGAGACAGCGTAGAGCCCAAAAAGACGCACAGTTGGCTAATTTCCTCCTGAACAGGTAGCTAAGCATTAGCTTTAGGCTAATTTATCACAACTACAAGGGACGGGTATTTTATGTAATTTCAACATTTGTGTACTCACATTGAATTATATAGCTAGAGTACCCGAGTTGGTTACTTGCAAAAACGATTGAGACCCAGCCAGTAAAGTGATCCCAACTGGTGCTGGCTAACGCCGCCATGTTAAGGCCTAACACAAATAATTGTTTGGTTCCGGTTTCCAACCGACCCTGTTAATTTATGTGCGACCCAAAAAAAATGTATGAGCTTGGGGAAGAAATGATACACAAATAAAAAAATTGAGGCAAACTATTTACATTTTTGTACAGCAATCTTGCGATGCAAGACGCCTGTTGTCCTCCAGCAATGCTGGAAGAGGACCCGATGTCGCCGCAGCGGCACTTAATTAATTGATTAATTAACGTTGCCGTGTCCAGTTTTACGGCGGCAGCAGCAGCAGCAGCATGCGGACGGACGGCGCCTTCAAGCAGCCCTCGTCGGCCACGGCGGCCAGCTACGGCGCCGCCGGGGAGCTTCAACACGTTCAACAGGGCCGATGAAACCACTCAGGAACTACATGTTGTGTTTAATGTTGTTCAAGATAACGGCAACGTAGCTAACAAACAGGATCAAATGAAAGGTAGACACCCTTTAGAGTGCTCTAACGTTACAGCTAGCTAGTCCCTGGGGCTCAATGGAGGAGGCTAACAGCAGTGAAGCTAATGACAACTTCACAACACAATACAAGCGTTGCATTATGGAAGATAGACGGGATTCTGAACAGCGATGCACGCGTGCACACACACGCACACGCACACACACACACACAGCAGAGCCAATGTGTGTGCATTAGGCTACTTCACGCAGCACATGTAACTGATTGGAAACAATACAGATTATGCATTATTTACTGCTGCTGGCGCAGATGAACTAACGCTACACTTGTTACTGTAAGTAGCCTACAATAAACCCTCCATGATTAAAGAGTCAATACTTATCAGTATACCCACCTACCTGTTGTAGCCTACAGGCAGAAACATGTAGAAACCCATATCTCAGTCTGCTCTGTCCACTCTCGTCCACCGCGCTGTGCAAACACAGCTCTACTCTGCAAATAGCGACTTTTTACAAACGAGCTAAAATGAAAGATGTCAGTTTGTAGTCTAACTGTTTATCTTAGTTTGTAATGAATCTTGAATTTTGGACTAACTCTTGTAAACTTAGCTGCTGTCTAAACGAGCCATCCTCTCCGCTGGAGCGGTAAGCCTGTGGAGGTATTTTAAGACCAAAACAGAGACATGTGGCTACTTAATATGCACGTGAATGACACCTCACCATGTTTTCAATTTACTAAGCAACAACTGTACATGTAGCAACAGGTAGGCTAGGCTATGTTAGACAAAAATAGAGTAGGCCTATCCATCGCACAGTAGCGCTACTGTAAAGAAAAAAAAAAGAAAAAATCCTACCTATCCCTTGCTGCCACTGGGGAAAAAATAAAAATAACAAATAAAATAAAGTCCCTATCGACCCATGACCTCAACTGACAACCAACTGAGAACCAAACTATTTTTTTTATGCCTAACCCTAGGAGCAGGCAAGTTTACAACCATTGACATATATAAAATGGACCACCCGAACCCGTGTGACTTTGGCCACTTGTTCGTGACCTCCTACTTCTGAATGTATGGACTGGACCACTCTGAAGCGTATACTGGCCCATCAGTTCACCCTAGCATCGGCGCTAACGGTGCCTAAAAAAATGGGCATCGTCGGTGTTTTGTTGTTTTAGACAAGGCAACACATAGACACCTGTTTGTTATGGGGATGCAGGTTGCTGCAGTATGGGTTCTCAACTGGTTTCATGTCACACACCTAACTGACCCCTTAGACCCCCTGCTGCAGGTTTTTATTTCCATGGACTAATAAGAGAAGATCTCTGTTGTTAAATCATTTAGATTCAGAGTTCAAAACCCCTAAAAGCCTCATTGGGCCAATTAATGACCATTGAGAGACACACTACATCACAGGTATCAAACTCAAGGCCCGCGGGCCAAATCCGGCCCCTCGCAAATTTTGATCCGGCCCGCATATCAAATTAGGTTCACAATAAATGTTGGCCCACCTAGTTGTGTGCCACACCAAAAAAGACAGAAAGCTGTTTTCAAACTGCAATTACGCAACACTCAAAGCAGAATTTGGCAAGTTTGCCGACTTTGAGATTCCTGCTGAACCGGTGAGTTATCATATTCAGACCTGAGAAACAGGTTGTTGGGAGTCGGCTGTCTGGTAGCATACTTTAAAAATGTAATCATTGTCTGGCTTGATTTGCTAAATTCTATCATGGCTAAGGAACTTTTTGTAGGGCTTTATGTGGAGGACCAAACTGAAATGAGAAGTGAGAAGGCTATATGGGACACACAATAATACAGTCAAATAATTTACTTTTTAGATTAACAAGAAAGCATGCCATTGATGTGATTCTCATATTTCAGTGTGGCCCTTAGTGAAATATAGTTTGACACCCCTTGCACTACATTCACACATTTCAGCAACCTCTACTTCACCCCAGTGTAAGAACCACAGGTACGGGTTAAATGTGTGTGCACATGGGAAGTGATGGAGAGGAAGGGATGTGGGGATAGGGGGGGCGGGTGTGGAGAAGTGAAGGCTACAGTATATTATCAGCAGGAAAAGCTGTGACACGCTGCCTTCTTGTAAACTGCGTCAACATGGCAACAGACTGCGCGTTATCTCGGTGCGCGTCTGCTGCGTCCAGACAAGAAAAGACAAACACCAAAGTTGCCTGTGGAATGTGAATCTCTCTCTCTCTCTCTCTCTCTCTCACACACACACACACACACACACACACACACACACACACACACACACACACACACACACACACACACACGGCTAGAAAGCGACTCACGGTGGCCGAGGTCAGGCTGCTGTCTGTGAGCGCGAGGTGGTGCGGTTCCCATCTCCGCAGGAACTTGGAGGTGAGGATCTTGCTGAGGAAGGTGCGGGGGTGTTTGACCACGCATACCTGGATGTCCCCCTCGTGCAGCAGCTTGTATCGCATCCCGCTGCTGCTGCAGTGGTGCAGGCTTCTCTTGCACGGCCCTGCGCTCAGCTTGCTGTTATTATTCCCCTCCGACATCTCCCCCAGCAGAGGCTTGTTCTCCTCGCACTGATAAAACTGGTTGTTGTGGAGCTCGTTGGCCCCCCCGCCGCCGCCGCCGTTGAAATCCATAGTTAAGTAATCCAACAGTTTATTGTTTCCAATTGTTGCTGTTAGGGAGGGGAGGGCGAAGGCGTCGACCCGCTACACGAATCCTTCATGTATATATAAAAAAAATACAAATAGATAAGGTCGTTCGGATCGAGCTGGAGAGGGGAGGGGGGTTGGGGGGTGGGTTACCTACCTACCAACCGCTAGAACACGACCTGAGTTACAGTAGACGCGGCCCAGGCAGGCGTTTTATGGCCGGGTATCCAGACGGGGGAAGCTTTTTATGATACAGTGAAAATAATCCACCATTTTTCTCCCCGCACAATGCCCCATAAATTGTCTCCACGGTGCGCGTCTCGCCTCCAGCCCCCTCCTCCTGCTCCACCAACACCACCGAGCTATTCAATATGTTAGGGCCATGGCCTGATCCATTCCGTCCGCCCCAGCGCCAAATACAATAATCCACAGCGAGGAACGCATGGGAGTACTGAGGAAACACGGAGGAACTATCCAATGGCGGCGGCTCTAGGCTCCTCCGTGAGGTTTCGTGGTCATAACAGGCTCACTGGCACGGTTTCCTTTTATTCAGTCTTTTCTCCCCCCGATCTGGGTGTAAAGGAGCCAGCACTCTCCTGGCAGCGCCGCCGCCGATTGGTCCCTGCTCGTTCATGTGATACCGGAGTGACGTCAATGGGGAGGCGAGCGGATGAGCCGTGTGTCTTTTGCGCTTGACTGTCTGCACCTCACCTCCTCCCCCCCTGCGCACATAAAAACATGGAGGAGGGAGCAGGGACTTCAAGTGAATCCTCTTTCTTTTCTTTTTTTTCTCTCTCACTGGAAGTGATGTTGACGCCATCCACTCATCGGGTTCCAGGGAAGGGGATCACTGGCGGCGCTCATGCATCAACAAGTGGGTGAGAAAATAATAAACTCTTTTTTTTTTATTAAAAGGAAAGAACTGCGGATGTTATGTGCCGCAGGTAGAGTTTTCTAACCTCAGAAACCTGCGTGGCCAATCATTTATAGTATATAGACTATTAGTAACCGATGAGGCAGGACAATAAAACATAAAGCATATCTTGGA
This sequence comes from Perca flavescens, assembly GCF_004354835.1. NCBI lineage: Eukaryota > Metazoa > Chordata > Actinopteri > Perciformes > Percidae > Perca > Perca flavescens. The sequence continues at coordinate 331,495 of NC_041338.1, read as the reverse complement.
GGAAACATAATGAAACATAATGATACATAGATTGCTGATTCTATCACAAGCAATTTTCCTTATAACTACCACTGATTGGTGGCCATGGTTTATTTACCACTACAACAGTACATGTAATGTATTTACTAGAGCTGCAAAGATGAATCGATTTAAGTTTAAAAAAGGATCTTACTCTCTAACAGAAAGGTCGACCTCCTTAGAAATCCTTTCCATAATGTTGTCAGACACTTAGAATATTTATCATAGTCTGTCAGCGGCATCACGAGCACTTTTGTGAAGGTAAATACAAGCTGGACAATTACCCTATTAACTTACATGTTTCTCTGACTGCCGGCTGCAGCGATCTCTCTTAATACTGGACCAGTGTCAGAGATTGTTGTTCCATCAGACACTTAGACATAAAAACATAGGGACATAGGGTCCAGGTTATAAAAACAGTAGTTACCCTTTAATGCATAGTTCAATTCAAACATATTTGAAGTCTTACCATACTGGGATCATCAGCTTATAAAATATAAAATACCCACCATATGTGGATTTTAGTTGTAGAATGTAAACTCCACACAGGTAGCTGAAACCCACAAATTCACCATAAAATAACTGGCATGGACGTGCCTTTCCATTGTTTTTCAATGCAATTGTGCAGTATCTAAAATTTGCTTTGCATTCTGTCTGAACACACAAACACAGGACTTCAGAAGATTTTTTTTTACTCTTGATCCTTCCTCTACTACCATTCGGCTATCAATGTCATTTGTTTGGTCAACATATTCATAGTGTGTAATGAATATTATAGCCTCTAGGGCATTGGTCTTCAATGTTTTTAAGCTTCCCTTAACTGAAAGAGAGACTGAGCAGGGACCCCCCTACTACATATATTGTATATAATGTAGTTGCATATTAAATTGGGCCTACAATAACGTGTAGGTTGGCCTAAAGCCTTTATACCTTTTTTTTGCCTAGAATACTAAGCTATAAAAAAAATAATTGTATATATGTGGCTATCTTAGTGACTTCCTTACCTATATGCCAGTAAGCCTATCATCAATAGGGATTTATATTTGCTAATAACAATAATTTGGAGGCCCCCCTGCAGTGACTCTGAGGACCCCCTTGGGTCCCGGACCCCCTGTTGAAGATCTCTGCTCTAGGGGACATTAGCTGGCTTTAGGCTATCTAGTCTCAGTGTTAAATTCCACCAGATGAAGTTTGGACTCAGATAGGATGAGTTACAGTACAGAGAGAGAAGCACACCTTGCCACACCTTTGTAGGAATTATTGCTTTAGTCATGGATACTTCAGCCGGCCGGATGTGGAACAATACAAGGCCCTGAAGTCATGCCTTCCACTTAAAGAAGCATCACTACAGTCACTTAGAAATCAGACAATGCTAATGTTTCCTGCACAGGGACTACAGATGAAAATGAGTTCATAGCTAACTCTGGTACTGCTAAGGAGCTTTGCATTGTCCCGGTCTAAACAATAGATACATAAATAAATAATAAATTATATCGGTCTGATTGGTTTAATGCTTGTGTACAGCCTTCCTTTCAAAAGTTTGGACACACTTTCTCATTGACTTGAATGGGTCAAACTTTTGACTGGTACTATATATATTTCAGTTGTTACTCTCACATAAATCATACAATATTACAGAAATGTGAGATGGCTAGTGTAAAAGCACTGCCTACGGTCTATCTGTGTGCCGAAGGGGAGGGCCACACGTATGATGTGTCCAATTGCAGTTCTTGGGAAGACCTGCCCTTCAATAGCATTTGCGCTACAATTGGCCAGGCGTTCATGTTCGCGGGGGGTATCGGAACCCAATTTGTTCAGATCCTGTCCCCTGACCAATCGGCTCTTTGAACCCTATCTACTCGAGGTCAATGCCTAACCTCCACCAATCGGGCTGCTTTCTAGGGCGGTTCTTGCCTACAACTGCAGTTGGATCCATAATAACGCGAGGGCCACACATGTGGATGTTCGGATTTCCGGGTAGGTTACATTTTTTACAATCCTATTTCAAGGGTGCCAGCGCGTGCACCCTTTTCTAGTCCCACCCCTGGGTGGACAATCAAGTAACCGAAGATCAGACGTGTCAGTCCGTTTTCAGGCGGCGTGAGAGTCCCCTACAGTAAACATCCCTGTCTCTATCGCTGCCAAGAAACAAGATAGTTTGGAAAAAATATGAGGTTTAAAAAACAAAACATAAGCGCTTAACTGGCCAGGAGTTTGTGTAACAGCTGACTGCTTCCTGCAGCGTGCTCCAGCACAAAGCACAGTCACTTGTCTCATTTCTTTCAGTCTTTCGAAAAGGAGCGGAAAGAGGAAATGTCGAGGTCATTAAAACGATCTGACGGACAACAATAATTGTGAAATATAATTCATTGGGGGGTTATAATGAACACAACAAGTCACACAAATGCTCCATTTAAGTGACAATCCCTGCACCGAACGACCCTGCCGCGAATCGCCGGATCGCTTGGTTTGGTCTGTATGAAGCCTAAAGAAACCAGACAATGATTGTGGTTTAACTGATTGTGTCTGCTGGGCTGAAGACTAGGACCTCAGTTTAATTTTGCTGAAAAAAAGCTTTTTGCCATCAAGGATGTTACATCCTTAATTCACTTTAAAAGGGAGTCAACGGCAGAGTGTTTTCCAGGAACAATGCCCCAGTTCCCTTTCATAGGAACTGCACAAACTAAATTCCATTCACCATCATTGCATTGAGGTGTTGGCAGTAAACTCATAGATGTATGGGTATAAAAAATCTGGGCATGTGGGAAATAACGATATGCATCCCAACTGAAAAGTGCACTTCAGCTCAAACCTGGCTTATATGTTATGCACATAGTGGATGATATCATCTGCCAAACGCGGGTGGAAAAAAATCACTAACATAACTGTTTTGAAACTCCCAGAGGAGCGAGGCCATAGAAACACAGGTGAGTGTGCAGCAAGGTGCACAAGTCTGTACGGAATGTAAGTGGCAGAGAACTCAGAACAACAACCACCACCTCAGTCAGTTTCAGCTCCGAGGTTTCCACATGTTCCCGCCGGGACATCCCACAGTTCTCCTTAAGCCTCTTTTTGTTCCATTCTGCCCACAATCCCCCATCAGCAGAGTCCTTCCTGTCGCAACACCACCCAGGCACTCTGGAGACAAGTTACAACACGGCGACCAGCGCGCCGGCACACTATCTGCTGTTGTGTCAACAGTCAGTGACGGCCAAAGGGGAAAGAAATACGTACAGCAAGAATGTTATGTGTCACAGAGCCAGACTGATGTGTTGATTTGGCAATTATGGTCATTATTTTGTTAAATATCTGTCAATATCAAATCAGTGCTGGAAATCCACAACAAACATTGTTAAATAGAATTTGTAAATTTGTGTTTTGAAGATTTATGTAAAAAAAAAAAAATATATATATATATATATATATATATATATATATATATATATATATATATATATATATATATATATATATATATATATATATCATGTACATCACAGCATCAATGGACCTTACACAATTTGATTACATACTGTATTATAGAACTGTTTAATACATCACTGAGCACTGATTGTTTGTGGAAAGGAAGCCCTCTATCTGAAATGATTCCAAAGAAACATTTGATGAGATTCCGTATGAAATGGGATAATGAAATGAGTGGGAGAGGCTGATACTTGCTCATCAGGAGCAGTTAGGCATTCAGTGTCTTGCTCAAGGACACTTCGGCATTCTCTGAAAAGAAACATACACACCTATGCTCTGCTGGTCATACTAGTTGTTAACATTTGTAACAAATATTACATGGCAATAAAGCAACCTATTTTTTTCTGAAACAAGGCCGATTTTTCTGAGATTTGGCACCCGGAAGACATCAACCAATCACGTTGTGTTGTTTACTTATGAGGATCATAATATAACAGGACGCTGTTGTCTGACTGTGAGGATGGCAAACGTTATTACTGCCAGAGACACTCTTTCCGTACCTTTCACAATAAAAGCCCTGGACACATGCTACACTTTGTAACGGTTTATCAGAGGGGATTAAATTCACTCAGAATATTTCGCTTAAAGGAAACTTGATAAAATAGTTAACAGTAGCTTAGTGTTAGCTTTTCCTGCTTCGGCTTCCCAAAAGTGGTCAGACAGCACAGGGAGAGACGGGGCTGGAGTCTCCGGAGGTAACCCCTGTTTCCACTCAGACCGCATACCGTCACGTTCTCTCTGGCTTCAGCAGAGTCCCCAGAAGGACTGTCCCCGACAACATCAATAATATCTGATGTGATAGGATGTCGACTTCCTACTGACCCCATTGTTTTGTTACTTAATGATGACTCTACTTGGGAGACAGAAGAAAGTTTGGCTAGCCGGCTCAACCGCAACTAAGAAAATGATAGCTCAGCGCTGGCTCCCTGGCCCGGGTTGTTTGCATTTCTTTAAACCAATCACAATCGTCTTGGGCGGCGCTACGTTCCAGATGCAGCGACGGTGGCTCTGCTAAATACTCTCAGGAAGGAACTTGTTTTGATGGAACATTTCCAGACTGCAAAAGAAAACTCTACATACAATATTAAAAGGAAGTTAACTATTGACACAATCCAGTAACGTGATTTATTTAAATTAGCTGATACATGGTTAAACCTCATTGGCTCTTACCAGTTTATCGCTGTGTATTTTGTCCATAGCAAATCCCCGTTAATCAGTCCCAAAAAACGTCCCAGTTAGAGGGGAAAGTTTGCTGAGTTTCTGTACTGCTATACATGCAGATAAATAGCGGCAGTACCTCGAGGCCCGCGTTTACCTGCTGCTAAATCTCCATTGGATGACTCGCTTCAGAAGGGTTGAAAGTTGGAAAATCCCCTGGAGGCCAGAGGGCAGATTTTAGACAATGATGAGCAAATGATCTGAAATTATGACACATGTAGAGACTGAAAGCAGATGTTTCTTTTTTTGTAGTGTCCAGTGAGGAACATTGATCATTTGACTGATTTCTGCACTGTACCACACAGCTGACTAGTATCATTATCAGCCTGACAGTCCCCAACCAGTGTAGCATTGATCACTTTTGGCAACTGTTAGCTGTAGAGTATTTCAGTGTAAATCTAGTTTTGTACCCAGTTCCAAAGTGCCGTGTCAGCAACCCCTCCCCCACCCACACCAGTCACAGAACCCAGGTTAGCTCAACACTTTAACTTAATTACCTCCATCCTGGTCATACTACGTAGTCCTGTTTGTTAATCTCCTGTCTAGACTGTTCCTGACGGACACAAACATACAATGTATCCTGCTCATACAGACACACCTGGCCAGACCCCACTAGGCTCCCATTTAACCCTTGTGTTGTCTCTCCGTCAAACATGCTCTTGTTGTCCTTCCAGATCTAAATTGAAAATTAACTTTTTTTACTGCTTTTTCCGATGTTATGGTCACTTTTTTTCGATGCTTTTGTAACTGTTTCTGTCACTTTTATCAATGCTTTTTAAAATTCATGGTCAACACCTAATTTATGTGACATTATATCAATTCTATAGGTTAAAAAAAGCTGAAATTATGAATTATTTTGACTATTAGTTAAAATCAGAGAATGTTGAGTGGATCACAGACTGTCAAAGTTAAGTTAGGATACGGGTTTTAAACTATTTAAAAAAAAAAATGTAAATGCTATAAAATTGAATAAAATACCCAAACTTTTATGGAAATAATCATAATTTTTTTTTAAATGTTGTATGGGTTCCATACAACGTACATCCATGTTATTTTTGGGCAATTTGGTTGAAAGAAACCCATATTTCTGATATTAAAAACTTTGACAACAGAACAACACAAGGTTTAAGAACTACACAAAAAGCATTGTCTGTTCATTTTCAGCATACATTCAAAGTTTTTTAGAAGCAATTTTGCAGAAGCACAACTTGATGTGGTGAGCAGTATTTTAAATGCTGATATGATATTTAATGAAGGTCTGAACTGCTGGACTGAACACAGGAAGAATTCTAGCCCCGCTAATGGCAGAGCAAAAAGACATCCATGTACAGTACAGGCCAAAAGTTTGGACGCACCTTCTCATTCAATGCGTTTCCTTTTTATTTTCATGACTATTTACATTGTAGATTCTCACCGAAGGCATCAAAACTATGAATGATTACATATGGAATTATGTACTTAACAAAAAAGTGTGAAATGACTGAAAACATGTCTCATATTTTAGATTCTTTAAAGTAGCCACCCCTTGCTTTTTTATTAATAAGGGAAATAATTCCACTAATGAACCCTGACAAGGCACACCTGTGAAGGTAAAACCATTTCAGGTGAGTACCTCATGAAGCTCATTGAGAGAACACCAAGGGTTTGCAGAGTTATCAAAAAAAGCAAAGGGTGGCTACTTTGAAGAATCTAAAATATAAGACATGTTTTCAGTTATTTCACACTTTTTTGTTAAGTACATAATTCCATATGTGTTCATTCATAGTTTTGATGCCTTCAGTGAGAATCTACAATGTCAATAGTCATGAAAATAAAGAAAACACATTGAATGAGAAGGTGTGTCCAAACTTTTGGCCTGTACTGTATCCATCTCTAAAACTGCTCCTCAGATCTCTGCAGGGTAAATCCAGACAGCTAGCTAGACTATCTGTCCAATCTGAGGTTTCTGTTGCACGACTAAAACTACTTTTGAACATACACATGTTCCACCAATTTTATTACCATTTAGCAGAGGCTCTGTGGCTCCGTCCGGAGCTTAGCACCGCCCATGACGATTGTGATTGGTTTAAAGAAATGCCAATTAACCAGAGCACGTTTTTCTCCCATCCCAGAATGCTGTGTGGACTCGCCAGACCTTCAAAAAAACAAAAAATCCAGAAACAAATGGGATAAGTCATAGAGTTAACCACAGTGTTGTTTTAATTGCTTTGACGTAAATGAATGACACACATGGGCAACATCTTACAAAACTTCCTCATGCATGAGTAACAAAAGTACAAACTGAAACAACAGTTTCTACTCCTCGTCTTTCACAACACAACTTTGGTTAAAGCTATACTATTTAGAAGTTTAGAGTGCTATTATTTTCTCATATGTGTGCTCCAGTGTATCACAACACAGATAGACATAAGGTGTTAACATGGGAGAACAAGCGTTGTTTAGGATACAGAGCAGCTCCAAACTTAATGTAGTATTTACTAAATGATTATACACTAAGGCATGTCCCAGTCAGGCCTCAGCAGACTGGTCCTCCTGCTTTCTAGACGTCTGACGAGGAGTTCCAGGAAATCCTTGATTTTAAGCTGATGCGTCATTTCAGTTTTTCTGACATGGTTTGAACACGGGTTTGAAACAGTGGCAAAACTAATCTTTTTATATATTTTTCACATATTAAAATAATAATTTTTCTTTTCTGTTGCTCTTAATTGAACAAACCAGTAACCGTAGAAAATATTTTAGTAGAATTTTTGTTCACAGTTGAGTTGTGGTCTAATGTTAATCTGTGTGTTAAAAGACCTGCAGCCTGTTGCACCAGCTGTAAGTTGATAGCTTAGGTTTGAATATAGTGTGGGTGTTACACTATGAATTAGTAAAAATAGGTTACACCAAGTGTCATTAGTTCAAAAGTCAAATAAAAGAACATCAAAGCACAACAGAAGTAACTAGAGAATGCATTTTCTGAAGGAATTGCGGTGTGAATGCTGTATGTTGAAAGGCCAACGCTACCCAGAATGTATGAAAGACGTGGAACATTTTTAAAGTGCGTTTCTCTCGGTGCATGTATGAATTATTAGATAGCAGTTGAAAATTTATGAATTTGTCTCAACTTTTAAAATTCCATTGATTCACTTGAATGGGAAGTGTCTCAGAAAACGTTGAATGTTTTGGAAATTATCATAGTTATGGAAAATTTGAATAAAAGCAAGAATGTCCTAATGGTGCTGAACGTTTTGATGATGAATGAAGTTTCTATGTTGAAAAATGTGGCCGGAGTTAATGTGCAAAAAAAGGGTACGGAAAAATAATAATGAATACATAGAAGAACATGGGCTTTAGAATGAAAATATGCAGAATTTAGTGGAAGGTTTTTTTTATGTTCTCGGGGTGGAGATGTATTAACATTCTGAATCTTCTATATATTTTGTTAAAAACAGTTTAAAATCGGCAGAGGTGTAGGAGTTCTACAGCCTCAGATTCCGCGTGGGCCTGCTGATGAGGTGATGTTAGGCTGACAAACAGGTGGATTATCATATGTTGGCCAGTTCAAATTAACAAAATTGCATTCTCTATTTTAATTGACTAGTTAGCAGTGGCTGTCTAATAAATAATTGCTGAATAATGCACAGGATGGAATTTCACTCTGCACAACAATATTTTGATCATGGTTGACTTAGTGCAGTTGTAGACCAAGTGGAAATGGTGCGCCTGAATGAAGTGGCGGTTTTGGGGAAAACTAAGTAGTTAAAATGTATCCGTTAAAAATGACTAAACTTAAGGCTACATTTACATTGCTACATTTGTTTTTTTTTAAAAGGTGCCCTGCCATACAAAACCGTTTTTTACTTGCATTTTTTTTTAAATCTCTTCAATCTCTTTTGTCAATCACAAAAGCTGGTCAGTCTGACATCATATTGCCTGAGCTCATTACTATTCAAGCTGCAGGCTTTCTATACCACGCTAGAATGCCTTGAAACAAGGTAACCAAGGCATTTTTTTCACAAAAAAAATGTTACAGAGTCCATGGTAGAACTTCAGACATTACCACAAAGTCATGAAATACGTGTGGCAGGGCACCTTTAAGCAAAGTTTTCAGACTAAAGCGAACTCCGTGCACAGAAGTGGTTTTATCTCCAGTATTTGAACTAATCTCTGTTTAAACTAACACGCCCAAACCAAAATATCTCATCATCATTCTGGTATACTGGACATAAACAGGAGGCAGCGTGGAGACTCCTCCTGTTGCTGATAGTTGCCATGCTGATGTTAGTAGCTTTAGTCTCAGAGAACGAGCTGTCGTGACCCAATCAGGCAGCAAAACGTTGGCGTCAGTGTCGCTGTTGCCAAAGGTCTCCGTTTTGGCCGTTGAAACTGTAACACAACCCCGCAGATTCCAAACCAAAATGGGTCAGAAGAGTTTCCTAATGTCTCCGGTTTAGGGGCTCGGAAACACCAGAGCAGGGGGAATGAGAGGAGGAAACGTAGCAGAAGACATTGGGTTTTAAACCAAAACGTAGCAGTGTAAATGTAGCCTTGTAGGTTCTGCTGGTGCAACAGGATACCTTCTCTCACTTTGAGAGTTCTAAACACCATGTTTTAAATGTTGGTGCTGGGGTTTGTTTAGCTTTGGATCCAAATTTGCGTTTAAAAAAATAAAAAGAATATGCTTATAGGATTATTATAGAGGTGGTAGTACACTCATTTCTCACGTCTTTCACACAAGAACACATGAATATATAAGTATTTGTTTAAATTGTATATTATTATCATCATCTCACATTTTTGTGACAATATTGTTTACATTCTACCCAGTTTATGGATTTTTAATTTATTGGTCAGAGCTGAGTTTTAACCCTGGAAGTGCCGTGTGTGGAATGTGTGTGAGGTGTATAGCCTTTCTGATACCATGAGACGTGTGTTTTTAATCAACACTCTATGAGCACGCTCCACTGAGTGTGTGTCTACTTTCTATGTGCTGTCCCTGAGCTGAGGACAGACAGCAACAGCTGTAACTCACACAGAACAAATGGGGTCAAGGGATGCCAAAACTGTACTGACTGGAAAGCCAGGTCAGAGGTCACGAAAGTGTCACTCGCAGCAACGTCTATTTCTGAACAGGCTAGGCCCCAGACGGCTTGGTCAACAATACAAAAAAATAATAAATAAATGATTATCAAGTAAAGCACTTGTGCTCCAATGTGCAAACATTCAGTTAGTGTGAAAATGTAGAAGTCATCTGTCCACGAGTGTTCGCAGTGAAGGAGATGCTGCAAGTGTTATTATTGTATTTCACTGTCTCGGTGACTCATGATTTCAAAGGAAAATCCACTCTCAGATCCTCATCCCGCCATCCCAGAATGCTTTGTGGACTAGCCAGACCCTCCTCCGCAGCGCTGTGGAGGAAGGTCTGGCAAAGCGAGGCTACACTGTGTGATTTGGCACTTTCCAGGACAAAACTGAGAATTATGAGAGGAATGTGGTGAAACATTGTAGGACGATTTAATGCTCTGGTGACCAAAGACAGCCAACAAGTCCTCCAAATTCAACAACATTATATAAGTGGTTTGTGAGCAACACATATAGACGGTTTCTGATCCGACGCCACTATCAGCAGGACATTGTTTGTTTGTGCCTTCCAACACCCATTTTTTATTTGACGCTCTGAAAGATATGGATTTGGGTTAACATGATTAATTTGTTAAGGCCAGTGTAGGGCTGTGCAATAATTCAATATGTACGGGATAATGTAGAGCGAGGCGGTTGTTACAACAGGATGACAGGATGATCAGGACTTGAATCTGCCTGAATTCAGAGAGCAAATCACTTAGCAAGTGTAGGCGGCTTAACAGTCTCCCATGCTTTCAAGTCAGACTTTTTGTTGACCCATCCATCCCCGACACCTCCTCCTTTTATGGCTCTATGAAAACCTCACGGTAGCTCCCCCTTTGCTGTCGATGGACAACAGACATCATTCCCCTAGAGGGCTTTGTCATTTGGACGTAACCAGATGTAGTTTTTGGGGCATTTGTCGATGCCGTCATTTTTCTTGGGAGTCTCAAAATTCGGTATGAAAATTCTGAAAGAGTTCCATGCGCCAGCTCCAGCAACCCACGTCAATAACCATCCAATCCAATGCAATGCAATAATTAAAAGAGTCACAGATGGATGGCGGGAGTTAATAACGTTTGGCTGCTTGCATATTTCTTTTCTATTTACTTTGTAGCACTACAATTTGAACAGCCTGACAAGTTCCAAAGTTGATACTGTATGGTCTGACATAGATTGCCAGCAAGTTTTTATTGGAGCCAACTTGCACAGGATCATTGTTATTGTGCAGAAGACTCCATTGCTCTCTGATTCTAGGGGACTGACACAAAGTCTAGAAGATTTCCAACCCTTAACCTCCACTGCCGCTGTAGCAAATGATTGTCTTGTCTTCGATTGGCCAGAAAGATGAACAATACACCACCAGACACTAAAATACTAATTGCACGGAGGTGCTTTTAAAATCTCAACCATAATCCAATATCTAATAATGGGTTTGTTAATTTATCAAGTCTTGTTTACAGTTTAAATCCCTCACCAAGCAACAGATCACCAGTAAACATCACAAATGAGGATTGTCCATTTGAATAAAAAGCAAAAAAATAATCAAACCCCATGTTAAAAAGAAAAACATATATAGGGTTTATAAAAAATGCCATAAAACCTAAAGTGTTAAAAACGTGTTTGAATGAACCTTTGTCCCGTCAAGTCTAAGTGGAGTATAAATCCCTAAACGGAGGGTCACAATTCTCAATATCTAGCGCCTATAATACTTTAGTGTTCATTAAATCCCTAAACCCAGACCTACAGCAGGTAGAAAGCACCAGTGTGCAAAAAAGTAGAGTATGGAGCCGACAGTGGGCCACTGCCTGGCGTCCTGAACTCAGACTCGGATTCGGAACATGCCCTGGCTCAACTGAAGGCGGAACAGCCGACAGTTGGCGATGCGTAGGGCGGCGCAGGCCGTTTTGGAGAGGTCGGTGGGTAACATAGGCTTGGTGCGTTGCCACGTCCCAGTGCTGCGGCGAAACTCCCGGATGTAGTCGAAGCTTGTTCCTGTACGCACAAGAAACACCAACCTTACACATTCAAATGTGGACGTTACTGTAACCCTCCGTTGTTGGTCTACAGGTTTTTCTTCTTACTGACCTGTGTCTAGGTCTCCCACAACGTAAATGCTGGCTCCGATGGGCACCGCACCGTAAACGAAGGATGAGCTGGTCTGGATACACAAGGACTGGTCATCCAGGAACATCCACCTGCACCACAACACAATTACGGAAAAAAACAACATATTTCTCTGTAATTTCATTGACAATTTTCTTGATTGGTTTCTTGATTTTCAGATTATAACTCTGATTTGATTACACAGAGTGGATTCTCTGTATGAATACTTTTTAACCTTGTTTATTTATGTCCTCGTGTTCCCACCCAATGAAACGAAACAAAATGTAAATATTGCATACAGCTATTCCATATGCATTTCCAGAGCTGAATTATATAGAACAGCTGATATTTTGTGCTTTTAGCAATTTCATCTGAAAACAAGTTCTCCAAATTTCAAAGTCTCCCAAGAACTGTATTTTGGTCTCGAAAGATTATCCGACAAAACAAACAACTACTTTGTGGTAGCTTTTAAAAAGTCCATCTGTTAATGAAGATCATGTGATATGGTAAAAAGCTCCAAAACAGCAACTAAATGGCCCTTGTGTTGAGATAAAGATCAAGAATGATCTTTGACAATCAACATTTAGACGACAATGGGAATCTAAAACCCAGAAAAATCCTAATAATAATAATAATAATAATAATAATAATAATAATAATAATAATAATAATGTATTCAAATAATCTAATTATAGTTTAGGAACTGCCTTTTAGGAGTAGCTTCCCTTTCTGCAGTATTTCCTTACTGACCTCCTCATGTCGTCATGGTAGAACTCAGACTGGCAGGTCATCATCTGTCTTTGCTCGGGGTTGTCTTGCTCCTTGCTTCTAACTCCCCCGAACACATAGAGCTCCTGGCCGACGCCACATGCCACAGACCCAAACCTGACCAGGAAAATAACGGAAAAATTGATTGGGAGACTGGATAGCCTCGCATTGCCAGCGCCGGAGTATGGTCTGACTACACCGCATTCGCTATTCTGGTATGGAGGGAAAACGCTCTGGTTTGTTTGTTTGTATTTCTTTAAACCAATCACAACCGTCCTGGGTGGCGCTAAGCCCGGATGCAGCATTGGTGCCCTTGCCAAATAGATAACCGAGATAGCGGAAAGGGGAGGGACATGCGCCGGATAATAAGACATTTTATTTAATGGCACCTTTCAGGGTCAAGGTCAGGTCTATATCGACGAAATTCCACTTTTGGGATTGTTCAGGTGCCGGCAGTAATTCCACTGGATGTCCCTCTTTTTAGGCCGGATGTCCGTGACCTTGCTCTTTCTTTGTGTTGGCGTTCTAACCTCCGGTGGATTTGTGAGGACTATGGTTAACTGCTCCTCAGATCTCTGCAGGCTAAATCCAGACAGCTAGCTAGACTATCTGTCCAATCTGAGTTTTCTGTTGCAAGACTAAAACTACTTTTGAATGTTCACATGTTCCACCAAAACAAGTTCCTTCCTGAGACTATTTAGCAGAGGCACCGTGGCCCAGTCTTGTGCTTAGCCCCGCCCAAGACGATTGTGATTGGTTTAAAGAAATGCCAATAAACCAGAGCACGTTTTTCTCCTATCCCAGAATGCTACATGGACTCGACAGACCTTCCTCCGCAGCGCTGTGGAGGAAGATCTGGCCATGTGTGAATACCCAAGGTCCGACTTTATCCCAGAAATGTACATCGGTTGAGCCAGATGGATAAAATAACAAGACAGGAATGTCTCCTATTGGCTAAAAAATTGTTTTTTCTTGATTTGTCAATTCCTGCAAATTAAGACACTATCAAAAAAAACAAAAATTATTACTTTATTGCCATAAAGTAATCTTGCTTTGCAACATTTCTCACAGAGACACCGCGGTGTAAGTTGTCATTGTCCTCTATTTTGAAGTGTAGAGATGCCCAGTATTGACATGATAAGGGATGATCAAAGGTTTCACGGCACAGTGGCTAATGCAGGAAAAACATGGCAATACAAAAGAGTCAAACGTGATCAGATAAGAGCTAAATGAATTCTTTCCAAACCAAGAAAAACACTTAACTGATCTGACTTTGACAGCAATGCTTAACTTACAGAAGCATAGCAATAAACAAGCTCCTTAAAAGGAATGTTTTTCAAGTTAACAATTGGGTTGAAAGCTGTGCAAACAAAAAGGTAACTCTCCAGTGCATGATGTCACACACCTCCTCAAGGGTTTAGTGTATACGTTAGCTTGATGTCAACTTATTTCCCTCATACATACAGTACATGGTACTACGAATCAAGAGATATGCAAACCGAAAGACGTTTCTTCACGTCTTACATCAAGGGTTCTGCTGTGACTAACAAGTGTACATGCCATGGTTTTGATATGAGAGCCATGATTTCAGTATGGTAATATAGTGTCATCTGAGGGAAACGGAAACTACTGATAGTTCTGAGAGAGCGACAATGACCATGGAGACGTGTTTCATTTCCTGTTGTGCAATACAAACAAGTCCAAAGTTAAGGATCCCACGCTGAAGTTAAATGCTTATATTATACAGCAAGTGCGTATAACTTGTGACAAATATCTTCAATGGACAGAAAAGAGAAGATAACAAGAAGAAGAAAACCAGTATTCAACTGACTTGTGCATCAGCTGATCAAGTTTTAGATCCTCTTTCTTTTGTCCTGCTCAGACCACAAAAGCTAATGCAAAGAGAGTTTGTGTTTTACCTTCTCTCTTTCAGAGGACAGAGGCCTGTCCACTGCAGGGTTTTGGGGTCAAAGCATTCAACAGAGTCAAAGAGCTTCCCGTAGGAGCCCCCACCTATAGCATAGATCTTCTTATTCATGGAGGCATAGCAGCCGACCTGAAGGAGAAAACAGTCACAGCACGCGGGGACAGGAACATGAATCACTTGGTCTAAGGTAGGGCTGAACGATTTTGAAAGAAAAAAAAAAATCTAATTGTTATTTTTCTGCCAGATATTGCAATTACGATTCGATTTGTGATTTAAAAACAAAGTTCAACATTGAACATGTCATGCAGCATATAACATGAGACACCATCAAAACTGCTCTATATTCTTATGCAAGGATGAGAACATAGATATAAGTGTTCTTCTTTAAATAAGCATGGAACATTGAACAGTCAAACACAGAACATTTATCACAAAAGCTAAAGTTATAATAATAATAGTAATAACAATTCCAATAAGAAATATCAGTACTTTCCTGTAAACTGAAAAGTCTGATCTGCCTCAGTTCAACAGCAGCATCTACATATTGCACTATCATGTTAAATAAAGTCATTCAAAATAAATGAAAAATCCCCTGAAAATAGAACATTTCTACAGTAAATATAATAATAAAAAGGAATGAAAAATGTTAAACCAAACATTCAACTAAATATTCACATTGGTTATACTGTGAAGTGTCTTTGAGTACCATGTAAAGCGCTATATGAATACAATTATTATTATTATTGTTATTATTATTGTCTCCTAAAGAGGCATGGCAGTGGCAGAGCCCATGTGACAGGGATACAGGAAACTACTCTGAGTTGGGATGTTGTGGTTCTAAACCGTCTCTGGTGTGGCCAGTGTGCAGGAGAGAGATATGTCAGTACATGTCCCAAATATGAAGACTTAAGAACCAAATATTTCAACAAATTTGAAAAACATATACCAGGCTTCACTATCTACACTGAGGACAAAAAGCTTCCTTTTTTATTAGGGGAAGATAAAAGCACGGCATGGCTAGCAGCTTCTTCTCCTGCCACAATACAAGGCTAAATAAATAGAGAATTGTATTTATATAATCATTTTTATTTTTCTATTATTTTGTTTATTTGTATTCTTTATTTATTTCTTTATTTATTTATTTATTTATTTATTTATTTATTTATATATATATATATATATATATATATATATATATATATATATATACATGCATATATATATATATATCAGACATGCACAGAATTTTAGTATCTGCATTTATAATCAAAATTATCCTGTTTACTAGTATTATTATTACTAGTATTATTACTAGTATTATTATTATAATATCAGATGTATTTACTCCTTGTTGTTGGTTATATGTATGTTTGTTCTTATGCTTTGGCAACACAGATGTATTTTTTGTCATGCCAATAAAGCAACGAGAGAGAGAGAGAGAGAGAGAGAGAGAGAGAGAGAGAGAGAGAGAGAGAGAGAGAGAGAGAGAGAGAGAGACTCCGGTGTGCTGGATGTCGGAGCAGAGTTTAGTTTGTAAGTGATCCAGTTGTTACAGCTCCGTTACAGGGAGATTTGTTACCAAGCTGCTGAATAGAACAGCACAGAGGTTAGCCCCACACTGAGTGCTCCCCGCCACAGTCTGCACGTCATTTAGGTCACATTATTTCAACCAGCACTTGTTAAAATAACGTCAGTCCATATGCTAAAACATACTAGCCTCGTGAGACCGTCCTGATCTGGCGAGCTCCAGTTTTCCACTCGCAGATCAGTCTGGCATCTTGAGGCAGAGAAAATTTGGAGCCGTTAGCCAAACGACCGGGCCAATCAGCGTTGGTTTTGAGGTGATAGACAGATGGTTTATCCAATCAGCTAACCAGTATTATCAGACAGCGGTAGCCCTAATTCTGTTAGCCGCTCGCTAACGCTTTTTTTCTCTTGGATCCTTCTTTTGGAATATGGTCCGTGAACCTGAAATGGTGTCTTTTATTCCTAAATTCTTGTTACACAAACGGCAAATATCCTTTACCGACATGTTTGCATGCTGAGCTAACGAGCTATGCTTTGCCTGCAGCAGCAGGAGCGGGCTTGTGGTTGTATTTTCATACGCTTCATGGATCTGATTGGTTGATTTGGCCCGTCTATCACCAACATAGGTGATAGACAGATGGTTCATCCAATCAGCTAACCAGTATTTCCGCCCCTTCCCAAAAGTTCTCCAACGGAAAGTTCCCAGATGGATATGCCGAGCAAATGCGAAGCAATCCATCTGGGGGAGTCAGGTTAAAAACATACCACCAATAGAATGAAATAACATGAGCAGTACAACTGTTATTCAGATCTATCTATATTAACTATTTTGATATTCATACTCGCAACAGATGTGAAATATTACATATTTCAGTTATTTCAGCAAATACTTGGTGTTCTTGACTACTGATTATGTTAAATAAATACTACTCAGTCCTGTCCATGATTTAGTTTAATAGGAGCTCCAATGTGAGTGTGTCTATTTAGATTGTTTATTAATCGTTACCCAGGTACAATGTGACAATTAATTGTGATATTGATTTAAGGTGATGTTGCCCAGTCTTTGACAATATTGTGTCCAATTCATCAACGGTGTTAGATGTTCTACTATCCAGTCAATGTGATATTTTGGATGTGTGTTATTACCTTGCGGATCATAGTCATACTGGTCTGCATTCTCCAGGTATTGAAGTGAGGGTCAAACACTTCAACGGTTATCAGCTCGGTTTCTTTGTTCTCTCCTCCGAGAACGTAGATCAGACCGTCCAGCTCCACCACCCCAAAGTTCTGACGAGGCTAGTGGATGACAATCAAACCAAAGCCATGTCAGTCACACATCAAATGCTCCATTCACGTGTTTTAAACATTTGAAATCACACTTAAAAGCTCAGGTATGACACCAACATTTGCTTTTATGTCTCAAACTGTGATTTTGATTTGCATTTTAGATAGTGGTTTAAAGCTGGAGCGCGCAACTGTTTTACATTAATGAACATCCGTTACATTCAAGCCATTACCAAATGAGTTGCTAGAAAGCTAATTAAGACTATCAACTCCACACAACTTACACACAATATTGAAGTGTGATTTTCATACATAAGTATTGTTGAAAAAAAAAAGTTAAACAATATAAAGACAACATGATAAGAATCACTTTTCTCTACAAAGTGTATGAATGTGTAGTCTGTTGAAACTCTGCTGACACCTAGTGGTCATGCATGCTGAAGAATGGTTTTGATCACAGCATTTCATCTCCATTTTACATTGCTCTCCATTTGTTTTATGTCTGGAACCGTGTTATTTGTGCTGCTGCCTGTCTTGGTCTGGACACTCATGAAAAAGAAATTTCTAATCTCATGAGTCTTTACTCCTGGTTATATAAAAGGTTAAATAAATATTAATAAAAAAAAATAAAAAGTCAGAGAGCATGTGCTGTAACATGGCTGCAGGAATGCACTTTGTATGCTGGACTGATAATTTATCCTGCTTAAAAAGGGCATTTAAAGCATTAAGTTCTTTAAGTGTCTATTTGATAGAAAGATTGAACTGAGAGAGGACTGAACTGTTTATAGTTAAATACAAGAAAAAAGGGGAGAGAAATTGGACAGAAAAAAAAAAAAAAAATCTACTGCACAGAGGGATAGGTTTACCTGCTGAAAGCTCAGCGTGAGGGCAGTTAGAGAAAGGGGGGTGTATACCTGTAGCATTGCGGGTATGGGGCTCCAGGTGTTGGAGTCAGGGTCATATTTCTCTCCACTGTCTAGGACCGTGTTGTGTTCATCTGTACCGCCCATCACAAACAGAAAACCCTCTGATAGACAAGAAACACAATGTCATTAGTCCGTTCCATATTTGCTGTCTCACTACTAATACTAAACGAATACTCATAAGCCCTGATGCAGATGAGAGAATTATTCATTCTTGTCAAGTAATTCATTGAAGTATTGCATTTTATCATAATTCAGCATAGAAAATTTGCTTAGAAATTTAGTAAATACTGGTTAGGATAGAACATAATGTAATTTTGCTAAATAAAACATCACATTCATTATTAGTTTAACTTGTTTTCATTTTAAAGAATTGTATATCAGAATACAATACACATGTTCTATAGACTCAGTCTGCCACTTTGATTAAAAACAATTCAAGTGCTGGTTCCATGGTAGCAGAATTTTGGATAGTCATCATGGCAACATGAATTGATCATGTGGCAAGGGCTGGGAAGATTGGCACAACAGGCAGCCAGGTGACAGGACTCTGACCAAATGGAAATCACAATGGTTAGATTGACAGCACTCTAGCCCAATGGATTGAGGGGGCGATGCCTCCCCCCGTGCCCTCCTTCTAGCCCCGCCCCTGTCCAGTTGTGGTGTATGTATTTCCGTGGTCTAGCCAGCACTGACCGGCAGCGACCACGCCGTGGCCGAGGCGGGCGACACTCATTGGCTGCAGCTCGATCCAGGCCTGTCTGTTGGCGTCGTAGAGCGGACACATGCAGCGCGTCACAGCGGTTGGCTTCCTGCTTCTGTACAGAACAAAACCCATCAAGGACTGAGAGGTCAACTCCTTACTAATTTAACCTCTATCTCTGCTTTCAATCTAAGAAACATCATTGTTTTCTCTGTCATAGTCTTTTCTCCAAAACACTTGTGGAGTGAAGTGGAAAAGCAAAGTTCACGATAATAGTGATGCTGGTGATAATTCAATGAAATTCATATAGGATGAAAATGATAAAAAATAAAGACGGTGGACATAACTCACTTGCGATCCTCTCCTCCGGCGATAACAATACACTCGGAGTAGCCTCGGGGTTTGAAGGCAGCGAGCAGAGCCTCCCCCTGCAGCTGACCGTCCACCAGCACCTGCTGACAGTACTCTCTGATCACCTCCCTCATCAGCGGCTCTCCCATGGCCTGATGGGATACCATGCAGCACACAACGAGGTAAGCTACGAGGTAGTTAGGCCATATAATATAATAATATAAGCATACATTTAAATGTGGACAGCATTTTAGAGTTTCCCTACCTGCTCTCTCAGGTAGCTCACATCCAGGCCCTGCAGCCACACTGCAGACATCACTTCCTTCATGTGTACCTGCCAATACAGATAAAAGACTCACTTTTTGGTTTATGGAACAAACACAAGCTTGCAGCACTTTAGAGACAAATACATTCACTTATTTATTTTTTTCCCACAAGAGGTTATCCAGAAACGTATCTTAAACTATAGTGTTTATTAAAGGCCAAAGCCAATTTGTGACTTGTATTCATTGCAATGTTACAGATATCGGAAGCTAGTTTTTTTTGTATCACATATATTTCAAAGCTTACCTACCATAAAAAGATAATAAAAACCAACTTATTAAATAAACAGTTTGGACTGGTCTACACTTGATTAAAATTAACTTTACTCCAATGATGTAATGTATAATGATTGTAAAATAATTTTCATAACCCCCTTTCTCCACTCTGAAGCTGCAGTACGCGTCACCCACCCTGCGATCCTCGGAGTCATGTGCGAACCATCGCACCACCGCCTCCAGCACGTGCTTTTCGTTGCCCACGTTCAGCTTCTCCATGGCCAGCAGCTCGCAGAGCCGGTCCGGGGGCAACTCCCTAAACTCCTCAGTGCGCGCCACGTCGCTAAAATGTGTCTGCAGGAACTCGGTGGCGGCGTAGTGGACGTGGTAGAGGCAGTAGTGCAGAGAGAAGAGGCGGATGCCGATGCAGTTCTCTGCGGTGATGCAGCTCTCTAAGAACTGGCAGCACAGGGACTTGAGGTCGGACATGAGGAGCATGTCTGACGCCTGCACCATGTCCTGGATGGTCTCTTCACTCAAAGTGATCTGTGTGTGAAGGACAGGCCAAATGGTGAGCAATGACATTTTATCAGGATAGGCAAGAAACGCTCTCTTACACATTCATGGACCAGTTCTTTTTTTCTTTAGTTAAGGAATTGTATATGATGGAAAACCTCTCTTTTACTCATGTTTTCATTATATCTGTAATGTACATATCATTTTTTTTTTTTTCCTGGCCCGGAACTAACCGATCTCTGTACTCGTATACTCAAATGTCTCATTTGCTGATCTCATGTATGTGGCATTTGTTAACGGCGCTACCATTTTTAGTATTCTGGTTTCTCTTTGTGTATGTATATATATATATATATATATATATATATATATAGGCAAGAAACAACCCCGGGTTACCATTAGGGCTGCACAATATGAGGAAAATATGCAATAAGGTTTTTGAATATCGAGATAACGATATTACTTGCGATAAATTGCGATGTGTTTGGTGAAAGTGCAGCCTTGGTAAAGTTTTTGCTCCGTCATCTTGGTGTGAGCTACAAATTCACCTTAAACTAGATTATTTTATTAGCATGGAGGATTTTAAAAACATGATTTAGGACTTTCTGACCACTGAATGCACACATCCTGTTACTGAACTCCGATCACTGATTGTTTGATGTCCTTTGCTTTTTGCTTTAAGTCTGTCGTTTGTTTTTATGTTGAAACTTTTCATGCTGCTGTCTTGGCCAAGATTCCCTAGTAAAAGAGACTCTGAATCTCAATGGCAATATTCCTGGTAAAATTAAAGGTAAAATAAAAAAATAATAAACAGATATTAAAGTTTACTCAGTTCTGCATTCCTGCTGCTTTATTGCTTGTTGAATTTACAACAAATGAAAGATCAAAATAATTTTTTTATTAAACAAATTAAACATTGAATGGACTACAAAAGGCGCCACTGAAAAAAGAATGACAGTTACATTTTAAAGTGCCGTTTTCTACTGATATTTCGTTTCAACTAACACAAAAACATCTCCAAGTGTCTTTCGCAGCCTTTCAAAGTAGGCTCTTTGGAGATGAGCCAGGCCTGTACAGAATCGATCAACGGCGATCGCCACCCAATGCATGCTGGGTAGATTTGTGTCCGACTTGATCCTGACTTGCTCTGATGTCATACACATGTGGGCAACGATTACCTCACGAGATCGAGGTGGCCACAGTTCTGAGATGCAGGCAGTGCAGTGGCTTTTCACCGACTGCAAGACCCAGGCGGACCCAGGGCATGATGGGAAACGCCAGCCTCTCAGCTGATCGAACAGCTGATTGGTTCAGAATCAATTCAATGCGATGACGTTTTATATCAACTTTTTGGGGATTTGGAGGGATTTTAACTGCTGTTTGTCTGGTTTAAAGGCTTATTCTGTACAGAACACATGTAGTGTGGCTGATAGTGATGTTTAGAAGTCAGAGAGACTAAATCTGTTAAGATTAAAGATCATCTACAGTCTGTTGTTAATTAACATCAGCAACAGATCACCTGTAGAGCATTTTGAGAGCTACTCTGTCGTAATAAAAACAACTGGAGACTATGTAAGAGCTGATATATGGGTCTGATAACATTTTATTAAATCAGAATCTGACCACAGTGTTCAACCTGAAGGCTGCTGGAATCGGCTGTTAACTGCCCAACTTGACAGCAGATTTTTGTCCCCGCCCCCGGCTGCTGCCTCCTGCTCTCGTCTACTTTACAGGCGAGGCGCAGTTCATCTAGAACGAGCCTAATGTGTTTATTGTGCAAGCTAATACCGTGATGACGAGAAAAAAACGATATGTTGTGCAGCCTTAAAACCTAAGCATGTCACTTTGCTGTTTTAAATACTCCACACTTACTTCACCACTGAAGATATAGTCCAGGATCTGTTTCATGATGGCCATGGAGACGCCCTGCAGCTCGATTCTGTATGTAGACCCATCATCCTTTGGGGGATTGTAGTTCAGCTTGGTCCTAGCAGGAAACCATTAACAGAAATTTATATTTCACAAAACATGAAAACTAGAAACCTGATGCACTTTTATCACTCCCAGCTCAGCTGTATCATGGGACAAGCCCTAGTGCTTTAACACTGTGAAAACCAGCCAAAGATAATTATATTTTTTATAATATTTTTTTACTTTCTTTAAACGGCTATTTTTGTATCTTAATGTGTGAGTATGTGAATGGGAACGGTTTTCTTTTATGAGAGACAGGAAAAATGCTGTTTCATGTGAACATGCAATGACAATAAAGTAGGGCTGGGAAATATATCAATATTATATCGACATTGATATATGAGGCTAGATAACGTCTTAAAATGTTGGATATCCCAATATTGTGATATGACACGTGTTGTTTTTTCCTGGTTTTAAAGGCTGCATTTCTGTAAAGTGATACAATTTTCTGAACTTACCAGACTTACTAGCTGTGTTATTATTGGTGAATATTGATCAAAACTCTCATTGTGTTAATATTTTGTGAAAGCACCAATAGTCAACCCTACAATATCGCCGCAATATCGACATGATACATTTGGTCAAAAATATTGTGATACATATCGGCCCAGCTCTAAAAAAAAAAAAAAAAAAAAAAGGGATTCAGTCATTCACAAAAGGTATGATCATATGCGGGCTAGTGTGAATGAGTGTGTGAGACCTGATATAAGGGCTGGCAGCAGCCAGGATGTTTTTCTGGACAGGAAGCTCCTCTCCATCAACCACCAGCAGCGCATCGTGGAAACTTTTCTCCTGCCAGAAGGTGCGAAGGACCCGGAGCAGTTTCTGAGAATGTTGGGGGTCCGAAACCTTAGAACCGGTTTCAGTCGATACAGAATCGGGCATGTCCAGGCTTCACTTTAAACAAATAAACAATGGACATTTGAATTAGGCCTGCACACCATTAACAACACTAGTTTCAATACAAACAAATGGCTTTAACAAAGGTTAACACCACAATGTAGTTACATGGCGAGATGTGACCACAAAATCCAAACTGTAATAATATATTGTTAAGTAAATTACAAGTATGCCAAATACTGTGGGTGGTGGTGGTGGGGGAGAACATGTCTTACACTGACATGTTCTTAAATGAACGGTAAGTTTACAAAGCTGCTGGTGACATAAAGGGCTAGGCTAGTAGCAAAACAAGCGCCATGTCCAGAAACAGTTCCTATGTCTAACGATACAATGTATCAACATGACTTCCAATTCGGCAGCGGGAGAGGTAACTAAACCAACCGAAGTCTTATGTGGTTAGCCAGCAAATGGGAGAAAGCTACGAGCACATTAACGAAGGCTTGAGCCTACACTGTAACGTTATGTGTTTACAATGGTTCACATTTGTTATGTCATGTTTTTTTCTTTTTGTCAATTCAAGTTCAGACTGTTTGAGTGTCTTACCTTAGGACAACGAAATGCGCTTTTCTTTTCTTATGTGCACTGACTTCACCTTCCTGCATTTAAGACAACATGAATCACTCCAGGCGAGAATGTTGTAAATGGACGTGAAGACATGTATTATGCTGCATTCATGGTCAAAGGAAATGTGGTCAATACGTTACTCCTGTTTATAATTATATGAGCTATAGATCTAATATTAACGATAAACAAACATATTCACATAAGATGCCGTTCTAAGGCCAACTATAACCGATTAGTTACATATATCTTTAAACAAGCTGGGTAAGAAAGAACACGCCTTTTATTGTCACAGCTGTGTTACTTGTAGAATTCCTCTGGTACCTGAATGCAGCATCAGCTAGGCGGTACCAATAGGCTACTTTAATGGCAACCTGTGAACCGACAGTATTGCGGATAAACTACTTGTGTAATAAATATCGTTAGATGGTAAAACACGCATTTTCAAACCAAGATAAATAAAACGTTCTCGCTGGGTCATTGTCTGGATTTACGAAGTGAGAAACAATAAAGAATCGGAACGGGGCCACAAACATAGAGGCCACAAAGCCAAACCACCAGCACAAAGTCATCGGAAATATAACACTAAACAGTATTTCCGGCGTGAGTAAAACCTCCAACGATGTATGGAGTTGGTATATTTTGTTTAATATAAATTAGCTAAATAAAATGAATATGTGATAATGCATTGGTAAATATATATATATATATATCTTTTATAATTTTTTTTTCATAGTCATATTGGTCTATGCAATACATCCACTATATCGACTAACATGTGTGCTTTTATTTTGAAGGAAAACTCGTCTTCATTCTAAACTAAAGTAACTGTGTGCTATCTATCTCTCGGTAACTTGAAACACTTGAATTGTCGCCGCCATAACTTTGGACAAACGTAAATATTGTTATGCTTTGCCCAGGATTACACAAAGGTAATAGTGCTGACTACGTGTGTATGATAGGCTTTTATTATGCTATGCTAGCTAAGGGAGAATAATGCAACATCGCTATAAAATTGCCCGTTTATAGCGGATCAGATGTCAGTAAAGTAACGTTAAAGTACGTAACCACTCCTAGCAAAGTGTTTCGCGTTTGAGTTCAAATTTCTTCCCACGATTAAATCAGAACGTCATTATTAAACCAACACATTACTATTTTATAATGGCTCATAGGTTGGTAACGTCATATCTTTTGTTTCTAGCTGCCATGGCGATGTTGTGATGGAGGAACCAATGAGCATGGGACATGATTGCCTGACGGAACATAACTGGAGACACACAGTTTGAAACTACAAACCCTATACTGTCTATGTACAAACCCAACCATGCATCGAGCTGCTCGGAGCAGACTGTCTCCGTGGATAGAGAGTCTGATCCTGAGCTATGGCAGTCCGGAGGGGAGCAGCAGCAGCAGCAGCGGGCGGCTGAAGGCTCATGTCATCGGGGTGGGTCAGATGTCTCAGTCCCAGGCTCAGGGCTCCGAGGGCCCCACCGGGCTGCTCTTTCTGTCCGATGGGGAGCTCCAGATCCCTGCCATTCTCACGGCATCAGCCTGGGAGCATCTTCAGGACCAGGAGGACCGCGAGAGTTTCACCAGCCTGGTCAACAGCACGGTGTGCCTTCAGGACTACCGGCTGCAGTTTCACATGGCCCTGGAACAGACGAAATGCAGATTCTACTTATCAGTTGGAGAGCTGGCTACGACCGCAGCCGGTCCAGTTAAAGACAACACCCCTTGCAGCACAACACAGCCCTCCATCAGGCTGAAGATCTGTAAGACATGGAGAGCCCTGCTGGGTCAGGAGACACAGGACTCTCAGAAGAGCCAGTGTGGCTTTGATCTGTCAGAGCTGCTGGGGGAGTGGCAGCATGACTGTCTGCAGGCTGTGCTGGACGATGTTCGGGAGAGGCTGGCGGTAGAGAGCAGCCGCCTTGTGAGCCAGCAGCCCTCCACCTCCACTTTCAACTCATCGCTAACCCGCCCAGACACATTCACTGCCACAGGCTGGTGTGTTGACCGGCTCAGATATAAGGGAGGGAAATGTTTCAAAGTCCCCATAAAGTGTCTTCTCATCCCGGAGGAAGATGCTCAGCAG
The DNA here is from genome assembly GCF_004354835.1 of Perca flavescens. Taxonomy (NCBI): domain Eukaryota; kingdom Metazoa; phylum Chordata; class Actinopteri; order Perciformes; family Percidae; genus Perca; species Perca flavescens. Next base: position 305,502 of record NC_041338.1, on the reverse strand, counting down.
CTGCAAACGCCACCGGATGTTGGAAGCAGGACAACGAGTGGACTTTCTGCTGCCTCTGAGGACAGTAAGAGAGATTTACCTCAAGTCGGCAAACCTACAGAGACCACGCAGCCTTCTGTTGATGATGTAGAGTGGATAATAGCCGAGCCAGCATTTGTAGAGAGAGATCAAGACGCCAGTGAGAATTCCCCTTGCCCTGGGGAGGACAGCATGCTACATGAGGACATGATCCCAGCCATGATTGATAGCGACACCCAGACTTTATCCAACCCTTGGGACATTTTTCCTCCACCAGGTGACACCTCATCATCCTCTGATGCATCCCCGAAAGCAACACCAACCCAGTCACAGCACCATCCCACTGCTACCGAATTCAAGTCTGCTCATTCTGTGATCCTAACCAGCACGCAGCTTTCTGTCCACAGCTCCAAAGAATCCCGGCAGACATTAGAGTCCAGCAAAGGGGAGCGCAGCTACCTCCCGCCGTACCAGAAGCTGCCACACTCAGCAAGCTTCCCCGCCACTGCTGCTTCTTTAACTTCAACTTCTGCGAGTCCGACAGAGCCCTTTACCGGACCATCAAACCTGTCGCCTGCCCCAGACCAACACCACACCGACACAGCACAACCAAATCTTCCAGTTTTGGACCGAGAAGGCCAGATTTTGGGAAAAGACACAAAAGTGACTGTTGAGGGAAAATATAGAAAGGCAAAGAGAAAGAGAAGTGAGCCCACACCAGAAGCATTGAAGGCCTTAGTGGAGAAAGAGGAGGGAGCTGAGATCAGTAGAAGCCCTCCGTCTTGGCTCTTTGACACTCAGGTTGGCCCCGGGGCCGAAGAGGGCAGCAGTCATCAACAGGGTCCAACTCTCTCCAGAAAGAGTCCCAGTGTTCACAGCGACGGCATGCTGTTCTCTTACTCTTACCAAGTGTCAGGACAGAATCTGCAGGATTTCAGTCGCTTCACGGTCGCAGGGTCCCTGCTGCACTGGGCCGTGAAATACCTCGTTGTCCCAAAACCAGCAGATAATCCACAGGACACGTCAGGAATGTCCAAGCAGACCAAGTTCACTTCACTTTAGGTTCTCTATGTTGATAGACCGAGATCTTCAACAGGGGGTCCTCAGAGTTACTGCAGGGGGGCCTTCAAAGTAGTTTTTAATATTTGTTTGAAAGTGTTTTGTTGTTGTTTAAATTAGAATATGTCTGAAAATGGACATTAACATGAATCCAACATGTTCTTAGCAAAGATGAATCGGCTTATTTAAAAAAAAAAAAAAAAAACACTGAATTTACACAACATTAATGATACGCTGACAAAGTAAGGTAGCCATCATGGTAGCCATCCACGATACAGTTCAGCTTAAGGACACTGTGCCTTCTACATGTATGGTTAACATTAAAACATGATGTATGCACATATACATATTGATCCATCCATTTTCATCCATCTGGCCCAGTGTAATATGCAAAAACAAAACATATATATATATGTTTTTTTATATAACATTTTATATGTATATATATATATATATATATATATATATATATATATATATATATATATATATATATATATATGCATGTAGTAGGGGGTCCCTGCTCAGTCTCTCTTTCAGCTATGGGGTTCTTGGCCTAAAAGCGTTGAAGACCCCTGGAAGACCTGTTTTTGTTTCGGTTGGTTGTTGTTTTCAGCTTGTCAGATATTATCTCTAGTTATAGTTATAGTTGAGTATTTTGTACAGTATGTGTGAAGCACTGAGTAAAAAGTTTTAAATTTGTAAACCAATGTTAATACATGTTCACTGAATATTTTAAGCTTGTTCAGCGTGAATAAATAAAACACAAGTTCCTTTGCTGTCTTAATGAAACTAGAAAACCTTTTTTTGGGGGGGCTTTCAGCGTGGGCCGCTCGATTAAGGAAAAAATCCTTATCAAGATTATTTTGGTGAGTATTGAAGTCACGATTGTTTAACACAATTCCTCATTGACTTTTGGAAAGATGTTTGCATTTATTGAATTTAGAAAACAGTGAAACAGTGAAACACATCAACAGTGATAACACCTGGAACGGTGACATTTCCTGTAATACTTTTCCCGTTTGAACTTTTTTAATTTTTATCCAGAACAGAAGACAAAAATAAGTTTTCTTGCAAAACGTAATGTGCAAAAAAAAAAAAAAATCAGTTACTCTGTTGTGATCACCAGGAGCCAAAATCTTAATCACTATTAAAATTCAATTAATTGCACAGCCCTACTTTCAGCTGAAAGGGGAGAGAAGGGGGGGGGTGCGGGGGGACGACATGCAGCAAAGGGCCGTGGGTTGGATTCAAACCCGCAGCCGCTGCCAAGGACTCAGCCTACATGGGGCTCACGGTTGTCCCAAGATTTTAATTTTAAGGTGACTTATTTATTATATATAATGAATGATAAAAGCTTAGTTTATTTCACCAAATTCCCATGTTTTATCTTTTCTCAAACATAATGTTCTATTTGTCCAGTAGATGTCACCAGATACCACATACTGTATATGTGAACTTTGATTACAAATGGGATGAGGTTGAGATGCAGAGTTTATTGCAAAACTGTGAAAATTGCTCACAAATTGTAATCAAAATGGACACCAGACTGAAATCTCAACATTGTAACAACAGTAATATAATACAGAAGACTAATTCAGCCTTTAGCTAATAATCATAGACACAGTGACTGTAGTTGCAACAATGGATTAAGTCGGTATTTTTGCCCACAATTTATTCTCATAATTGCAAAAATGTTGATCCTGCCCGCATATCAATTTAGATTCACAATAAGCTTTGGCCCACCTAGTTGTGTGCCAAACCAAAAAAGACAGAAACAGGTTGTTGGGAGTCGGCTGTCTGGCATACTTTAAAAATGTAATTATTGTCTGGCTTGATTTGCTAAATTCTATCATGGCTAAGGAACTTTTTTGCTGTCTTTTTTTGGGTGTGTGAAATGTATGAACATTTTATGGGGAAACCATATTATTATTCAAATCTAAGTAACGTGTCTGGAAGGGATCTTTAAGGTAGCCATACAGCATGGATATGCTTAAGATCAGCATCTTTTAGGGTAAACTCAAATCAACTTAGAGCAGGCAAGAAAGAAAACACATCTGGAAAATCTTTTTTGATAATAATAATTGATAATCTCCCTGCCTCTCAGGTCATGCTTTTTTAATCATTAAAAGAGCGGGAAACAGTAGCCTTGGCCTTTGATTCGATTGCCTGGTTAGAACTATTTCTTAAAAAATGGTCTTTTGCACATCCCCAGACGGTAAAGTGAGCTGAGACACTCAACTAGGAAATAAAAAACTGGAAAATCTATTGCTAATTTATTTGAAACATTACTCAAGCTCCTCTGAACTGAAAGCTTTGTAAATTATGTGAAATGATTTCTCACACTGATCATGCAGTGTTGATCAGGGCTGTAGTTAAGTCCACCTCTGTCAGGTCCAAGACCAGGACTAGTAGAGACCGAGTCTTGAACGAAAGCATATAGTGCTGGACTCGGGAGTCCAACGGCCAAGTCCGAGACAACAGAGTTTGGTGAATTAATTGCAATTTTGTTAGCTCACTTCAGTTTATGTGTCTTAAAGCCTATAGCATTAACACTGGGATAGGTGGTTAACTGCCCTCTTAAAAACTCCAGCTGCTTATGTCACAAGCTCCTTTTGTCTGCTGCACGGCTGATAGATATATGCTCTTGCATTAATATCAATTCTAAAATGTGTCTTCTGTAGTATGGGTGGAAAGAAATTCCCCTGCAGCTGCCCTTTGAAAATGCCAAATCCTGCCTGCTGCGGCCTGTACACATCTTATACTTGCATGTTAGTTTAGTTTTATTTGCTAATGAATCACCGTCTGCTGAGAGAGAAACAGAGTAAAAGAGCAACTTCTGAGTTTATCCACTGAAAGCTCCAAACCCCTAATGTAAGCAGGAGCCAGCTGTGCGCACTTGTAAAGTTGTTATAATCCTCGTTTGACCTATAAACAGGAAAATACATAATATAAAGCATCATGCTCACATCTACAAATAATACTATCCATGTTGTCCTTGTAAGGTAATACAGTCCTAAGTGCCTGCAGCTTCTCAAAGGACAATTAAAACCCCACATCTCATTTAGTTCAACTTTGAGCCAACACGGGACTTTATCCAACGAGCTGATATGGCTCTTTCTGAGTGACCTACAGGTTAGTGTTGTGTATCAATGAGGATGTTCTATGTGTGGTGTAATTGCGTGTTTCTGTAATTATGGACAACAAAAATCTAGCAAGAATTGTAAGGGATTTGTTTGGAATAAATATCCTAAAACAAGGGCCACACTGGAAAATGAGAATCACATCAAGGGCCAGACATGTAGAGTTTATTGACATGCTTTTAGTTAATCAAAAACGATAAATATTGTGTGTCTTATATAGTCTTCTCATTTCAGTTTGGTCCTCCACATAAAGCCCTAAAAAAAGTTCCTTAGCCATGATAGAATTTAGCAAATCAAGCCAGACAATGATTACATTTTTAAAGTATGCTACCAGACAGCCGACTCCCAACAACCTGTTTCTCAGGTCTGAATATGATAACTCACCGGTTCAGCAGGAATCTCAAAATCGGCAAATCTGCCAAATTCTGCTTTGAGTGTCGCGTAATTGCAGTTTGAAAACAGCTTTCTGTCTTTTTTGGAGTGGCACACAACTAGGTGGGCCAACATTTATTGTGAACCTAATTTGATATGCGGGCCAGATCAAAATTTGAAATGTCACAGTGGCTAAATACAGTACAAGAACAACATCCATGAGAATAAAAATCAGTTAGAAGTCAGAAGCTACTCTGTACCTACTGACTCTGCATTCTATTGGTTTTCAATCAGAATCAGAATACTGTATTGATCCCCTCAGGAAAATTGTTAAGTTGCAGTTGATCACAGTCAAATTTAAGGCAAAAGTAAGAGTAAGAAAAAAATAGTCAATACGTGTGTAAAGTAAAATAGCTAAAGTACAAGAAATAAAAAAGTTACAGTAAGTAAAGTTAGATTAGGCTGATGCTATTGGAGTAACCAAATAAAGGACAGTGTGACCATAAGCAGCAGCAGTGAACATTTCAGACTACTGGAAGGTTTGGCTTTGTATACACATATTCTTGCTTGTCATTTGTACAATACATTTGTTGCATGACATGGTGTGTGTGAGAATGTGTGTGTGTGTGTGTGTGTGTGTGTGTGTGTGTGTGTGTGTGTGTGTGTGAGTGAGTGAGTGAGTGAGTGAGTGAGTGTGTGTGTGTGAGTGAGTGAGTGAGTGTGTGTGTGTGTGTGTGGATGTGTGTGAGAGTGTGTGTGTGTGTGTGTGTGTGTGTGTGAGAGAGTGTGTGTGTGTGTGTGTGTTGCTCTGTTATTTAGTATTATGTGTATTAGCCTGTTAGTTTAGTGCTGCTCTGTCATTGTGTGTATGTTTTAATTGTAACCTGCCCAGGGGTGGGACTGCAGATGAAAATAAGCTTTACTACATCAAAATAGTCAGATTTATATTTAATACATTATTTATATATTTATATTTAAATAAATGCCTACACCAAATACAAATTGCACTGAGACACAAAGGATTACAAATAAAGGAAGAAGATATGGATACTATGAATAATTAAACCAAACTGTACTAAAAGGAATGGAAACGGGTGTCTTGTATCATACTTAGAGTATTTATGAAATATGTGACCTTGTTATGTTTGTATATTTTGTATTTGAACCAGATGGGAACTAAAGAGATTGAAATTCCACCCTGACTAGTTCTACAAAACAAATCTGATCACAAAGACCACTTACTTTGTTTAAGTTTTTCCAGAGCTGTCAGCCACATCTCCGGGCTTTCATCGGCAGATAGAGATCTCAGCGGGAGGTGGGGATTTTACACTGCACAATTGCTGATAAATAGTTAATTTTTAGTCTAATTGTGTATGGTTTGATATCTTAAAATGTGAGCAAACAATTAATAAAATAGTTAATGGACTGAGATACCAACCTTCATCTCTTATCAGAGGACACAAATGTGACGTGTCAACAAGGTTTCCATCATGTACTGTAACTATTCAGGGTGGAAAAAAGAAGGCTTTCCTGTCAAACAATGCATGCTGGGAAGCATGCTAATGTATTCATCATAGATCTTTAGAAAATGATTTTGAGTGAGTTTTAGTGAACACTCAGCAGGACATTTATTAAACCCATTATTTCAAGTTGCAAGACTTTCAGCAATAATAGTTCTGAAATTGGTCTGAAAATGATTTTGATTTTAAGGTGACTTATGTATTATATCAAATTGATGATACAAGATTAGTTGATTTCACCAGATTTCCATATTATGTGCATCATCAGACATTTCTTATAATAATAATAATTCAAGGGAAATGAAGATTTAGACTGTAGTAGTTGTCCCAGTGTTACTGTGATAATATCTTGTCAGTCATCCATAATTTACTGTGTCCTCAGATCTTTGAATAAGAACGTGGTGTGGGCCTGACACGAATTAAAAGAAACTGTTTTTTTTTTTTTTCTTTTATACACTTTGTTTTCATTCGAGCAACTCCCAGAAAGGACTCGGCACTGTTTGCTTGTTCTCTCTGTGTGAGCAGCTCTCAGCGTCAGGGGTGGACGTGATATTTCAAACAGCACATCAGTGCGTTTATGTATTGGGTGCCCGGAAATTTTTCCAAATAAACACAGCTTGATTCGACCTGGGTGGGCAGACTTATCAAGCGACTAATTCTATAAACAGATGAGGGAATAACCCGGCACCTCATTGGTTGTTGGGCGGGGGGGCATGAGGGAGTTTCAGCGCAATGAAATTTTAATTAATGTGGGTGGGCTGAGAACACCGCCGACTGTTTATGATGGACAATTTATTTCCCAGTGCAAAGTCAACATAACATAGCAAACGTACAACAATTATTAACATTTTTCTGGGGGCCCTCATGAGGCTGGGGAGTCAGTCAGTACCGGAGAGGAGCTCCGGGAGCAGGCTTAACTTTCCCCGGGACACAGAACAACTTCCCCGGCGTCATGACTCTCTACCACGGCCGTCTGCCGTCTCTCGGAGTGCCATCGGCTCTGAGCTTCTCCGGCCCCCCGCTCATCTACTTGTACGGAGGGGACAGCGGAGGGGTCGTGCCTGCTGCCCTGAGCTTCATGCCGGCCCGCCAGGAGCCTCCGCAGAAGCCGCCCTACAGCTACATCGCGCTCATCGCCATGGCCATCAAGAGCGCACCGGAGCAGCGCGCGACGCTCAGCGGCATCTACCAGTTCATCATGGAGCGCTTCCCCTTTTATCACGACAACAAGCAGGGCTGGCAGAACTCCATCCGCCACAACCTCTCCCTGAATGACTGCTTCATCAAGGTGCCCAGAGAGAAGGGCCGGCCCGGCAAAGGCAGCTACTGGACCCTGGACACCAAGTGTCTGGATATGTTTGAGAACGGCAACTACCGTCGGAGGAAGAGGAAGACAAAGAGCCAGCAGGACGCTCTGGACTCCAAAGCCCGCGGACACAAGCGCACGAAGGGCCCGGGCCCAACCAGGGACCCTCAATCCTCTCTGAGCCATCATACTGACTCCGGGGCAGAGGAACCAGCGAGGCAGGATGCGGAGAGGATGGAGACACAAGGTGACGCACAAGCGGTTCTCGTCCAGTTTAACCACGCGGAACTGTCGCAAAATCCCTCCATGCAGAGACCTAAAGTGTCCCCTAACCAAGACACCCTCGGGAGGATGCGTGACGGCCCCCAGCCTACATGTCCCGCTCTGAGACATACTCCGCTGTGCATGGACCACCGGGAGCCAGAGGAGAGAAGGTCAGCGTTCAGCGGTAGAGAAAAGGAGAGAGGTCCGCTCTGCGCCGTCAGCTGCACAGGAAACACAAAATTGGCTGCACTCGCGCGGGACAGGCCGAAAGGAAATGTACAGAGCAGGGATAAATCGAAAGCTTTTAGCATCGAGAGCATCTTGTCGAAAAGTGAAGACGAAATGCGCAGCAGCGTCCTCGGTTTGTCAACGGAGACATGCGCAGAGCGCTCAAACTCCGAGTTCAGCTCGTCCGTGGTGCTCGGTGCTCGGCCACATCAGTTGTACCAGATGGGATTCCCCTTCTGCTCTTACCTGTCACTCGCATACCCCGACAAAGTACTGCATTTTAAATGAGTACAACTATGAATTTCAAGACTTTAATGTATTTACGCACGGATGCGTGGAAGTGGGACCTCTGTAATTAGCTTTGCTTGATGAGTTACTACGAGAAATCGTAATGTTCTGCTCTTTTCAGGATCTTTGTCATCCTCATCTTCTACAGAAATATTCAGACAATGACAAACAGCAGCAGGGAGTCTTTTAGAATCATGTTACCCATGCGTAATTGTCAGTGCTTGTTGTTTGTGGCTATTATTCCCATAACTGTTGCTCCTCAAAGTAAGTCTATGGCTGCGCAATATCATGCTTCACAAAACCAAAAGGTAAAAATATAAACGGATGTTGTCATTGTCGTGTGAATATTAAGGCAAAGCTCATATATAAAGAGTTTCTCTCTCCATTCATGATGATGAAAACCTTTAGAGTAAATATGTTATGTAGTAGTTCAGGGAAGAATCTTGAAAGTCATGGCTGGGCCTGTGTAGCCTATGAACTCTAGAGATGCCACACAATATGAGAGTAAAGTTTACTACTCAATAATGTAACCAAATGCTATTTTACATTCCACTCTGCTCTGAATTCCATGTGCAAAATAAAGATTAGTTTGGTAATAAAGTGACAGCATGATTTATTTACAATTGTGGGTAAAATAGAAGATTGTTGCTATATGTGAACGAAATGTCACCTAAAGATTTTTCTTTTTTATAACAAAAAGAAACAGATTACATAAATAGGCCTATGCCTTTATTTTTGATTTTTTTTTTTACTTCTGAGATATAAAGATAATGATGTTCATTGAGTATTGCCAGGCCTCAACTGTAGAGGACTTTCAGGTTTGTTGTCCTGCATCCCATTATTCAAAATACATGATTTATCCAAAGTGAGTGGATGAAGAGATCAGGGAGTAATCCAGGATGCTAACATTATTTTCTCGCCAGCATCAACTTCCAATTATAGTAAGATGCATCATTAAATAAGGAAACACAGACAAGGATTACAAACAAATCCAATATCAGCAATCATTCAATTAACATGACTCCAACAAACTGCCGACCCCTAAGCAACATTTAGACTCATGATGAAGCCACTGTGAAGGAGAATTGCATTCTAGTCTAAAACAGTGCCTAAAATGGGCCAGTACTCACCAGTACTCAGTACCGGCACTTTTGATTTATGTGCACGAGTACCCTTACAGGGGCAGGAGCAGCGTGACATCGCGGCTACAGCAGGAGCTTACGGCTGGTGGACATCGTGGCTGGTCCGCCAGCGATATTACGAATTCCACTATGGCCACGCCAAGACCCGCCCTTCAATAGTATTTATTGGCCAGGCGTAACCCCATTGGTACAGGTCCTATCTCCTGACCAATCGCCTATCCTAACCTTAACCACTCGAGGTCAAACGCCTAACCCCAACCAATCGAGCTGCTTCGTAGGGCGGGTCTTGGCGTGGCCATAATGGTTCGTTTTCTCAGATCTAGTGATTGTAGTCGGACTCCAGCTTTAAGTCTTGTCATTAAGCTTTCTGAGTGTTATTTATGTATTATCTGCTCAAGCTTTTCCAGTGTTACAGACAGATATGGAGATAATAACTGTCCAAAAGGATGTGCAAGTATGTTTTTATTATAGACCTTTTCATGGCAGACATGTTGACACGTCATAGCAGGAACAGCCCAGGTGGATTCAAACACATTACTGATGGCTGCATTCCACTTATGAGAGACCCTGGTATTAAACCATTACTGATGGCTGCATTCCACTTAGGAGAGACCCTGGTATTAAACCATTACTGATGGCTGCATTCCACTTAGGAGAGGTCCTGGTATTAAACCATTACTGATGGCTGCATTCCACTTAGGAGAGGTCCTGGTATTAAACCATTACTGATGGCTGCATTCCACTTAGGAGAGGTCCTGGTATTAAACCATTACTGATGGCTGCATTCCACTTAGGAGAGGTCCTGGTATTAAACCATTACTGATGGCTGCATTCCACTTAGGAGAGACCCTGGTATTAAACCATTACTGATGGCTGCATTCCACTTAGGAGAGGTCCTGGTATTGTGCATGCTGACTCACTGAAATCTCTTACTGGGACACTTGATGGAATTGAGCCATCATTAAGGTTATCAATCTCAGCTGGGCTTCTCCTACTATGACAAGTTAACATGTCTGCTGAGAGAAAGCTCCATGTGGTTTGTCTTTTCTCTCTTTAGTTCTTCTTGTCTTTAAGCTTTCTGAGTGTTATTTATGTATTATCTGCTTGAGCTTTTCCAACTCTACAGACACAGATATGGAGATAATAACCGTCCAAAAGGATGTGCAAGTATGTTTTCATTATTGTGGTTTGTATTTTCTCTCTTTTGTTTGTTCCAGAAGTGTCAAAAAACGTAAAAAAAACCCCCACCAAAAATGGTGAAAGAAATCCCCAAAAAGAAAAAAAAAGAAAAAAAGCAGACTTTAATGTTTAATGTAACGTTTTATTTCCGACATTTGATGCTTCTTTAATGTTTTTTCTGGCTTTCTTTGACATTTTTTTTAACATTCCTTTACATTTAGTTTCCTATGGGTTTTCCTGCATTGTTTGACACTTTTTGAAGTTTTTTTTCTTTTTTTAAATATCACAACTTTATTTTCTTTAAATCATTTTCTTTGATTTTGCTCGAAATGAAAAAGCTCATTGATCAAGAATCTGAATTGTGACACCACTTTGGAAAATAGTAGAACAAAGGTGACAAAAACCAGAAATTGCAGAAAAAAATTCAGGGGAAAAAGTGTCAAAAACATAGAAAAATGTCTTGTTTTCAGATGTTTCTGACGCATCTTTTAACGATTTAGGCGCTGTTTTGTTTGTTCCATAAGGGTGTAAAAAAGTTACTCATTACATACTTTTCAGAGTCATTCATTCTCCTTCAAATGAAGCCAGCAACCCCGTTAAGCATCAGCTTTAAAAAACTCCAAATCCTTTATTTGGGGTGTAGCGTCAGCATCCAGCATTCACACTGCAGTTTCTTCAGAAGTTATATTCTCTAGTTTAGCACGTTTCTTCCTAAAATATCACAACTTTTTCCTGTCCCAGCTCCAGCTGCAGGGAGGAGCCTGACGATGGTACCAGACGACCGAGTGACACGGCAAGCTGCCGAGAAAGGAAGTTGGTGAGGAAGAAGAAGAGGATGAGGCGGAAAGAGCGGGAACGGGAGAAAAAGAAAGTCCTAAATCAGTCTTTCTCAGAAAGGCTCATTTAGCCATTCCACTCCAACTTGTTGCAGAATGACACCTGCGTGAAATCCGAGAGCTGCGCTGACAGCATCATTCCAAACCGAGAGCAGCCGGGTCTAAATATAGGCCCGGAGCTCAGACACAGCGTTTGAAAAAGCTCGACTGTGCAAGGCTGGAGCTGTGCAAATCAGGAATGTTTGTTGAAATAAATAAACTTCCCCACATTTGAGGAGAGGAACTCACAATCACAAGCATTTCCTGTGTATAGGATTCTTTTGGCCAGACGTGTAAATAAAACCTGATGAAAACCTCCAAAGGGAAGGAATGGAGGAGAGGAGAGCAAAGAAAAGAAGTATCGGTTTAACTGAACCCTTGGCAATTTGTCTCTTTTGGGATTTGGGTGCATTTCGTATTAACACATGAAGCACTAATAATTGGCTCCCCTTGCTCTTCATCCTCCAGTGATCTCCAAAGTCTTCTAAAAGCAAAGCCAATTAAGACATGTTAGTTATCAGATGGTCTCTGTGAGTGTTTGAACAGTCAAAGATTCTCATGAGAAAGCGGCTCAGACAAAAGGGAAATCCTCTCAGATTGATTTGTTGTTAGAGAAAACAAGCTGTGCTGTTGGGTTGTGGTCCGAGATCTTCAACATGCACCGAGCATTAGCACCAGTCTGAACTCTGGAGCAGGCACATGGAGGAGAGTCTGCTGCTTTTCCTCTTAAGGCCAAGGACCCTTTTAACTGAGAGTGACAGATCAGGGACCCCCTACTAAGATACAGTAAGATAAGAGAAGATAAAACTTTGTCTGTTCACACAGAAAATGTTCCTACATCGTCTGCTCCAACAATCAATGGATAACAAAAAAATATATATCTGTATGGTCATCCAACAGATAACACCCTACATATATTGTATAAAATGAAGTTTCATATTTAACCGGGCTGACAATAACGTGTAGGGTGGCCTAAAGCCTTTATACATACCTTTTTAGTGAATAGAATACTAAACTATTAAAATAATAATTATTGGCATGATTTTATAAATAAAGTTTTAATATTGAATATACATTACATGTGAATCCTTAGAAGAAAAATAAATTCTGATAGAAGAAGTTGGTTAACAATGTTTTATAGAGAAGGGGTGGGATGAAATAAGAGTATACTTCTTCCCATTCCTTTCTTGGATGTGTCAAAAAAGTGAAATAAAAAAATCAATCAAGTCAAGTGATTTTTTTTTTCCTGATGTATCTATGTTATCTATATCATTATTTTCTGTATGACCTGGTTTTCTGTTTTCTTTTACATGCATTTCAAAGTAAGAAAGAAAGGAGTAACTGTGTGTGTGGATGGCTACCTTAGGGACCACCTATAGGCAGGCAAGCCTATCATCCATGTTTTTTTACAAATAGGCTGATTTATATGTGCTAATAATATATTAGATTCATGTTAAGACATTTTAAATTTATAAAAAACTAAAAAGTAAATGTATAATTTGGTAGAGCCCATGCAGTAACTCTGAGGACCCATTGTTAAATATCTCTGCTCTAAGCACACGGCCTGCTGGGTAAGGTGGGAAAAACTTAGATTCTGGAGTATGCCGAGTACATTAATCAGACCAACTCAAAAAAAACAGTCTTTAGGCTGTACTCTCATTTATACATACTTTGTCTTTGTTCTTCAACTTCCTTTTTTTTTTTTTTTTTTTTTTAAGGATTCTTTTTCGGGGCTTTTTCCCTTTATTAGACAGTGGATGGATATGAAAGGGGGAGAGCGAGATAGGGAATGACACGCAGCAAAGGACAGCAGGTGGGATTTGAACCCTACGCCTCTCAGCCAACACGGAGCGAACGCTCTTACTGGGTGAGCAGAGATATCAATGCTGGGTGAGCTAGATGCCACCCCAGTTCTTCAACGTCCTAAAGAAAGATGTGCTTTCAATTTAAAAGCTCAATCAGATTACATATTTAGATATTGAAGATATTAACTGCTTTATTCTCTTAGATCAAGTTTCTTCCCTGACTTTTGTGATTCTTTTACTTTGTCTTAAAAATGAAAGCTCTTGCTTACGATGTTAACAGAACTCATGCTTAAATACCATCAATGGTGAAAGAAGTATCCAGAGCCTTTATTTAAGTAAAAGTACTAATACCACAGTGTAAAAACTCCAATTCCAATGAAGTTGGGACGTTGTGTAAAAAGTAAATGAAAACAAAATGCAATGATTTGCAAATCCTTTTCAACATATATTAAATTGAATACACTACAAAGACAAGATATTTAATGTTCAAACTGATTAACCTATTGTTTTCTTGGCAAATATTCACTCATTTTGAATTTGATACCTGCAACACGTTCCAAAAAAGCTGGGACAGTGGCAACAACAGACTGGGAAAGTTGAGCAATGCTCCAAAAACACCTGTTTGGAATATTCCACAGGTGAGCGGGTTCTACACACGCTGAAGGAAGATTTGTGCGTCGTGTCTGACGCTGACAGCCACTGCCCAAGCGTATTTTACCAGTTCGGAGTGAGAATGGGTTGTTCATGACTGCAAGCGATCTCTGTTCTTTTCAAATGCAAATGGATACACAGTTTGGATACACTTTTGAACGTACATATGTTCCACCAAAACAAGTTCCTTCCTGAGACTATTTAGCAGAGGCACATTGTGATTGGTTTAAAGAAATGCCAATAAACCAGAGCACATTTTTCTCCCATCCAGGAATGCTGTGTGCGCCAGACCCTCCTTTGTAGCGCTGTGGAGGAAGGTCTGGACATGCAAGACTATTCTTCTGTTGAATCCAAACAAGCCAGAAAATGCATCACTTCCTGTTTGACAGAGGATTCTTCCCAGGAAAAGACCCACCAGACTGTGTGTGTGTGTGTGTGTGTGTGTGTGTGTGTGTGTGTGTGTGTGTAGAACATCAAATGTAAAAGCTTTCATCAGGTTGAATCACTGCTCTGTTGTAGTAATCAGTCATAGAGAGTATTTATATGAAAAGGCTGTGGGTTATTACATTTTATCTCCAGACTGGCTGAGACGCAGAATGCAGAAATGTTCAGCACCTTCCACAACCACAGTTCAAATAATGTCAACAATCAGTTTTTATTGCATAATCTTTGTTCAGAGCACATTTCCAAGTGTAACAGGAATCATTGTATTACCAACTAGCTGTATTTTGGAGACTGGGGTTTGTAAGAAACGTACATTTCATAACCCTAGCCTATGATCTTTTCCTAAACTTGCTGTTGCCTTTTTCTTGTCCTAAACCAACTGTCCCGTTCTTGTCCCGCATGTCACGTAAATGTACCTTTTATAAGCCCACCCTATAATCCACCATCCTTCCCTACATGTAACTGCGTCAAAAGTGACGACAGCAGTCCCGACCCAGCACGTTTCGATAAAGCACGTTTAGCGTCAATAAAAACGCCAAAGGCACCTGACCAAGCGTCCGTATTTTACGCAGTGAGAGTGAGAATGTGTTGTTCTTTACTTTGTGCACAAGGTAACTGGCCATGTTGGTGTGTCTGTTGGTTGGTCCACCACTAAAATATCTCAACAACTTTTAGATGTGTTGCAATGAACTTTGGTACCCAGAGGATGAATCCTACTCACGTTGATGATCCCCTGACTTCTTCTCTAGCACCACCATGTGGTTGATCTTTGTGGTTTTGAGTAAAATGTGTCGACGACTATTGGATGTGTTACTTTTGTTTCACACACTTGTGGTCCCCCCAGGATGAATTGTAATCCTGTAATCACTTTGGAGATTCTCTGACTTTATTCTCTACTTATCATCTGGTTCAACATTTTAAGTTGTCCAATTCTTTGGTTTATGACCAAAGTGTAATAAATAAATGTCACAAATAGTGGGGCATTTTTGGGGGATAACTGCACATTAGTTCAGAGCATTTTGAGCTGACTTTAAATATCTTCATCGTGACTAATTTTTTAGACAGAGCTGACCTACAGTCACAGAGAGAGAGAGAGAAATATAGCTGCAACTCTGGAAAGTGGCATTGCCTGCGTTTCATGTGCAATCAAGTCCCAGCTCAGTGCTAAATCACACGGTTTAAAGCTTGCTGGTTCAAAAGGGCTCCTAATCCAAGTGTTTATTATATTTTTTCACTCTCTACATAAACCAGCTACACTTGTCCAAATACACACTCAGCACCGGGGGAGGGCGGGGCCATGATGGAGATTGATGGGCTCGGTTCAGGCCACATTAGCTGCTAATCAAGTTAGGTTTCCTGGCACCGAGCTCTATACATCATAATGTCCTCCAGATCAGGACTAATGCTGTTTACAACCTGGACACAAACCCATACAGAGAGACTACAGTACACAAACATGAACACCTGTAAAATCTCATGAATCGAAATACAACAGACCTGCAAAAAATCTTAACTCTAATATTCAGTTTGTGTTGACACTGTGTCAGAGACACGACGGTTGTTACTGAGGCTGTAGCTTGTGCATTACAGTAAATTGTAATTGCATTGCAGAGATTGTAAAATGTCCCCTGTTTATCCCTCCAGTAGTCCACATCGTTCCACTTCTGGGATTGCTCTGTTGCCGCCAGTAATCCGTCGAATGTCCGTCCCCTTCCTCTTTCTTTGTGTTGGCGTTCTAACCTCCGGTGGATTTGTGAGGACTATGGTTAACTGCTCCTCAGATCTCTGCAGGGTAAATCCAGACAGCTAGCTAGACTATCTGTCCAATCAGAGTTTTCTGTTGCACGACTAAAACTACTTTTGAACGTCCACATGTTCCACCAAAACAAGTTCCTTCCTGAGACTATTTAGCAGAGGCACCGTGGCTCCGTCTGGAGGTTAGCACCGCCCAAGACGATTGTGATTGGTTTAAGGGGGTGATAGAATGATTATATAGGGTATTTTACAATCTTCCTTAAGGTCTCCTAATGGGGTATGTAACATTGGTTGGGCTGAATATTGCCCGAATGCTATTTCATTAGGCCCTTAACTACCCTGTGAATATGGCTCTATTTGGAACAAGAGCTTTTCTTCCAAATATGGTATGCTCATGAATATTCAGAATGAGCTACGCGCTGATTGGTTTGAGCAAACTACATAGAAACACATGGGAGACTGACAGCAGGTCTCATTGCAAAGTTATACATTGTTTGTCGGGCTATTACGTTAATAAATTCATTTCTGAGACTTTTTTAAGCGAGAAATCAACTATATAAAGCTCAAATATGGGACGTTTTACGAAAATTGATGGCTTATTGCAAATTTGGTAAGACTGTGTGTCGGAGTTCAGGTGCCGGTGCTGCCTGTGTTGCTGCCTTGCTGCACGGCCTGCCTTCCTCCACAGACCCCGGCCTGCAGCTCCCCTCTTCCTGCTAGCTAAATGGCCCGTGTGTGAGAGTGATAGCGCGGTCAGCGAGCTTGTTACACCAGCAATCTCTTACAACAGTTCCAGTTAATCTTGGCTGGCTGTCAGCATAACTAGCTATATTTACAGTTTGAATTTTGTCACGCCACTTATACAACATATCTCTAAAGGTCTTATAAAGCTAACAACGGTGTCCGATTTCAAGTTAATGAATTTTTGTGAACAGTGGGGGTTTCAAGAAGCTATGACTGTCCCTTCAATCCTAGCTATGTGTAGCTAGCTACAAATCACGGATAGTTAGCTTCATTTTTGGCGTAATTCCGATATATTTACAGTTTGAATTTCATCACGCCACTTATACAAGATCTCCTAAATGTCTTATAAAGCTAACAACGGTGTCCGATTTCAAATTGATGAATTTTTGTGAACAGTGGGGGTTTCGTTAGCTATGACTGTCCCTTCAATCCTAGCTATATGTAGCTAGCTACAAATCACGGATAGTTAGCTTCATTTCTGGCGTAATTTCTGTATATTTACAGTTTGAATTTCATCACGCCACTTATACAAGATCTCCCTAAATGTCTTATAAAGCTAACAACGGTGTCCGATTTCAAGTTAATGAATATTTGTGAATTTCAGAGGAATTCTAGGAGGAGCTAGCTCTCATTGATAGAGCTACATCCAGCCGCAGGCTCTATCAATGAGACTTTATTTCCCCAATCGTTTGTTTAAATAACTCAACACATTATAATTACACACATTAAAAGATTAACTGGAACCTGTGGTAACAGATTACTGGCGTAACAAGCTCGCTGATGTTAAGAAATTCTCTAAAAGACGTGTTCGTTCTGATTTCTGGAGGAGGAAGGAGAAGCTGGGTCGAATTGAAAGTTAAGCAAAAGGTTTAATGAAACTGCATGAAAACGACAAGACAAAACACAATCAAACATAAAACATAAAACACTGCAGCTGACAGCGGACTGATCTCATGCTTCTCCTTGCGGAGTTACAGAAGAACAGTCATGTGACATGACAAACAATAGGCTGTAAACAGCGGACTTCAACGTGCTTCCCCTGTCGGGGTCACAGATTGAAGTGCCGAAATCACCTCAGTTTCCGAATTCTATTCCTGTGGAATTGTGGGTCTCTGATTAAAGACACACCTCTGATTTTAGGTTTACCCCAGGTCACAGACAAAGGTCGTTTCACATGGTAGTGCCGATTCTGTCTAATCACGTCTGGCCCTGCAGGGAGTGGCTCCCCAAAACCAGAAACAATAGTTACCTTTCCTGTGGGGACAATGAGTCTTCTTCATATGCTAAATGTCAGACATGACCTGATTCATTCTTTAGAAGCTAGGTTTTAGGTGAGACACTCAAATGCTGTATTAGTGTACTTGATTAAATTTAGCTGCAGGCCCCATTAAACATTGTTTTCAAAACATAAGCCGGGTTTTAACTTTTTAACTTCAACACTGACCGTGCTCTCACTCACATACACCGGGCATTTAGCTAGCAGGAAGAGGGGAGCTGCAGGCCCTGGAGCTCTGTCAGAGCACCAGCGTTTAGTAGTCCATTATCCTAAAACCGGTGACTTTGAGCGGGTATGGAGTGCTGTGGGCTGCCAGTCGTGACGGAGCTCCAAGTACCTCAGAGCAGGCCGGGGTGTGTGAAGGAAGGCAGGCCAGGCGGCGAGGCAGCAACACAGGCAGCACCGGCGCTGAACTCCGACACACAGTCGGACAAAATTTGCAATTAGCCATCCATTTTAGTAAAACGGCCCATATTTGAGCTTTACATAGTTGATTTCTCGCATAAAAAAGTTTCAGAAGTGAATTTTGTAATGGAATAGCAGAGATCTGACCTACATTCGGAAGACTACCTGATCTCAGGTCAGTTGTGTAGCCTATGTAAATGTTGGGGCGTGACCGTTCTCTTAATACACCCATGGGCTGACAAAGGTTCCGGTTTTTGGGAGGTTGACGTCAACTTCCAGTTTTGTTGGGATTCGCCCGTTTTCAGCGGCAGTTTCAAAATATGAGATTTTCATAGTAAAGGGGTGTCAGTGGGACTTTGAGCTTCTATGTATGTCCTATTTACCCACCGAACTGTCGTTATTCAACTATGACAGGGTGAAATCGGTTTTGCATTCTATCACCCCTTTAAAGAAATGCCAATAAACCAGAGCACGTTTTTCTCCCATCCCAGAATGCTGTGTGGACTAGCCAGACCCACAGCGCTGTGGAGGAGGGTCTGGCAAAGCGAGACTATCCTTCCAGTGACAAGGAGACCTGAAGCTTCTATAATGTCACCAATCTGTATTTATACAGGTTTTTGGATTTCAGGAGGCCAGAGTTGCTCTTATTACCTCTGCTTTTTGGTCAAAGTAAAGACCAGTGAAACAAACAAGAGCACTCGTATTATGTTCTTCAAGTTCTGTACTTTGGCAACAATACCGTTCTACCTTGCTGATTCATCAAATTCAAAATAGTCAAAGTAGTTCAAAGGTATCTAGATATGAGCTGAAATCATAGAAATCTAATCATATTAAAATACATGTGATTCAAATTGTTTGCAACTTAAACATGACTGATTATTAACGGGTGAAGGGAACAATGAAGAATATAAAAACACAGATGAGGAAATGAAAGCAATGGGAATTGAAAAACAAATGTGATAAATCAATTATTTGATTTGATACATTTAAAGGCAACCACATAGCTTGAGAGTTTGTTTAGCCGAGTATGTTAGTCCCTCACGCACATATATGTATAATTTAATGATTTACACGGCATAAATCATGTATTTCAAAATCAACCCCCACAAACCTTTCTAAAGTGTATCGTGATTATATCGACGTTCATCACTTCACCTTTCTATCAGTTATTTTAGTGCCGGGACCCCGCACAGGGTCACCAGATAAATCCAAATGTGGTTCAAGGCTGGACAAAGCCGGGGAGACCACACATGGAGCTGTATCTAAAACAGGTTTATTTGACATAATTAAATGAGAAAGGAATTTGATAGAAGCCAGGGGAGAGAGGAAGACAGACTGGCTGACTGCCTGCCACCAGCTTATAGCCAGACAGGTGAGCTCAATCTCCATGACGACCAGACTCCACCCACCAGGCTCCGGTCCAGAGTGGGTCATCCCAGCAGTAACAGGACTTAGATAGTAGATAGAAAAGAAGAAACTAATCAATATTGACATAAATATAAATAATATAATGTGATGCTATATATTTTTGCAAAGCTATTTCATATTTCATTGAAAATAACATGATGTACTGTATATTACACAACTATTTATTATTTTTGGAAAATTCCGTATCCATAAGAAAAAACGACCAGGAACCAAGCCAACTTTCCTGCACTTTATTAATGAATTTCAGCAATATAGCACTCTTCTATTTAATATTAAAAACAAAAAAGCCATTAAGACCTTTAAGTTATTAAAGGAATACGCCACCGTTTGTTGAAATTGGGTTATTCACCGTCTCCTCTATATTTTATATAGGGGAGCAAACACTTTTTTGTCTCAGTGCATGCATTGTCTTAGTCCAGCAGCGCCGCCTTAGCTTAGCTTAGCGTAATGAATGGAATCCTATGTTGCCGTTAACATGTCGTGAGTATAAGTGACCCAACAACAACAAAAACAAAACCTAATTACTTCTTGTTCACAACGAGTAAAAATAGCAATGCAGATTAAGACTAGATGATTTCCCACACTCATGCCAAGTTCTATTTACCTTGGAACTCCGAAGCTGGAGCTGGGAATGACGTCATACCCGAGTTGAAAAGTCGGATTTTCATTGTTTTCATTAGCTCTGGCCCGGTTAGCTATTGTTAGCAATACCAGTTGATAACAACACATTACGCCGTTTTTTGTGCATGCAAACAGCATAAGACATGTCCACAGATAAAGTTGGACATGCCTGTGTGAACGACTGATTTAGTGACACAAATAAGACAGAAGTTAAAGAAACTTTATGTTACTGCAGCTTTCACAACTGTTGATACAGGGGGCAGCCATGTTGGATTTTGAACTCGGGCTACTGTCAGGTTGTCCGAGTTCTGAGCTCGTAAGCTCATCTGAGGTCAAGGGGCGTGTTTCCGACTTTGACCTTGTTAAATAGAACGCGGCATCACACCACCAGATCGTGTTGACTCTCATCCTCACGTTCTCGGGCTGTTGAGCAATCGTAACCTCCTCCTGTCGTTCTATTTCTAAATCACGCAGCTCCTCTTCTGAGAACTCTACTGGTTTGTAGAGCTATGCTTCTGGATCTGGACTGTCTGAGAAGTCATCCTCTTCATCTCTCACAAAATCTGCCATGTTCATCGCCATTCACTGTCTACTGTAGGAAAAATAGCCAGCTAATATTCACGCCGGTGTGTTGACAGAAGTTGGGGGGTTTCAGGTGCTGTGTGATATCTCTGTGCCCGAGTAGCAGTGCTTCGGCTGTAGTCTACTTCCACCCAATATAGTCCCAAATCAATATCTGCCTAGGAAATCATCTAGTCTTAATCTGCATTGCTGCAGGCCACAAGAAGTAATTAGGTTATATACAGAGGAGACGGTGAATAACCCTATTTCAACAAACGGTGGCATATTCCTTTAAATGAATATAATATGAAATGATATGACACATAATCTGGCATTATGACATGTAAATTTATATTTTTTGTATTGCCTTTTCTTTTTCTCCCTGTTCTGTAATGTCTATTCTATGCGTCTGTGTGTGCCTTTGTATATTAACTTGTGTACAATAAAGAAGTGAAAAGAAAGAAAACCCAGCTCTGCAACACAAACAGACTTTTCTTTCTTGTGAAATACTGGAGAGTTTTAGTATACAACAATCTGAGAAAGGACAATTCAGTATTTGGTTGAGTGTTCACAGCTCACAGTCATATGCACCCGCTGATGTCATAAGCAAGCATCACTTGGTTTTAAAGGGCCTTAAATGATACATGTCATTTACCATAAGATAAACCCATGTCTGGGACTGTTCATGGTGAAAATGTTTCTATTTTTTTCCAATTATCATTGCGTTTATCAAATCCCTTCAAAAGGAATCAGGTCACTTTTCAGTGCACATATCTTTTCAAATCACTTACGGATCTATAACACAATTGCTCACAATTAGCACATTCATGCTTCTCTAGTTATTTTTCAGCCCTACCAGCTCAGCTGCCTTTTTCAAGATTATGAATGAATTAAAAAAAAAATTGTAAAACTGTGGTTCTGTTTCTCTGCCTGTTGGATGGTTAACCCAAACAATGGTATCATTTCTGCATATTCAATACACAAGCATATACTAGTGCAACACACAGAAACAAGTATTTATTGTATGTTTAATATGAGTGTGTCACAGTTAAAGCCGCTTTTCCCAAAAAAAACAAAATCCTAAAGACAAAACCTTTCCAATGCTAAAGACAATGGCGTCATTCTGGGCTTTACTAACTGGCTGCTGAAACACTGCTCTCATCAAAACTTTTCAACATTTCTGCAGCTTTGCTTTCACCAACTGTAAATAAATACCCACAGTCTCATGAGGCCTGTGTATATTTATGTGTGTGTGTGTGTGTGTGTGTGTGTGTGTGTGTGTATATGAACACTGGCAGGAGGACTTGTACACAGCAGCAGGATTACCACCCCCAGACTGGGACCACCCTGACTTTAACACTTAATCCGGGAGGAAGTGGAGCTGCATCACAGGCTCACTTAGGACCACCGCCCCCTCTGCACGCACACACACACACACACACACACACACACACACACACACACACACACACACACACACACACACACACACACACACACACACACACACACACACATTTATGCAAAGTAGGAACTGTGTTGCAATGGGACACACATATGCAAACATATACGCAACTTAATTTGAGCATCTAAGCTAAAACAAACCACTTAAGATTTATACTGCACAGCTGCTCTTGTACAAGTCCAACATGTTTGCTGAATGTGTTATTGTCAGAGTGACTATCAATGCATCATTGTTATGTTTGTATGCACAGTGTTGTTAGAATGTCAATGTACAAGTATCACTGACAGTGTGTGTCTATGCGTGTGTGGGTGTGTGTGTGTGTATGTCTCTTATTATTAGGAAGAAAGAGTTGAGAGAAGTCTCCCTTGGTAATCATTTTTAATGATATAAATTGGTTATTAGTGATGTTTGTCTTAGAGACAATTTATAATATAAATAAATTACAGTCAAGTAGTCTCTTATTGCAACAGCAAACAGTTACAACAAATAGAAGATGCAACAAAGACAATAGGATTACAGAACACCAACATCTCATATATACAGAATATCATGTATAAGGCTACGACAAAACAGATGTGGCCCTAAGTAGAATAGAAGTGGGCCTAAACTTTTTCAGGACCGCAGTTGAGTTGCAGTCCCTGCCCTCTAAGAAGGCCCTGCTGACTGAGGAATTATTGGAGAGGAGTTTGCAGGAGTTTTATATATATATATATATATATATATATATATATTTAAAATATATATTTAAATAAATTAAATTTGATTAAAATAATGTATCAGCTGTAACACCTGAACACAGGTGTTCTAAACAGTTAGCTAAAAGTAATCAATACATGAATGGTCAAATTAAGGAGCTAAAAATAATGCATAAGCGACTGAAATAGTTAGCTAAAACTAAAATGACTGACTAAACAGCTGAAATAGTAAACTATTGACTTAACAGTTCAGATAGGTAACTACTGACTAAACCCTTCAAATAGTTAGCTAAAATGACTGACCAAACATTTCAAATAGTTACTGAAACTAAACTGTTGAAATAAATAGCTAAAAGTGCTAGATAAACAGTTGAAACGTTCAGCTTTAGTCCCCAGTAGTAGTAGTAGTAGTAGTAGTAGTAGTGTGATTGCTGACCAAACCAACCTCAACATTAAAAGTCCAGTTGTATAAAATATATATATATATAATAACTAACAGGGCTGTGGGGGAACCAGTGCTGTAGCTCGTGGAAAGTGACAAAAGGTGACTAGCATATTGCATGACTGTGTCGTTTGTATTGAGGTCTGGTATTAATTAGATGAAGGAGGGTGTTCATGGTGTGACGCTGCTGACTGGCCTTTCACAGCTCATTACATGGTGTCCAATCAGAGAGCAGCCAGCGTGACTGCTGTTTATTTATACACAGAGCTGGAAATGGCACTGTGGGCAGCCCATTGGACTGCTACACAGGGTCCCAATCAACATGCTCATACTGACACAGACATATACAAGCATTCACATATGGCTGTGTAGTATTTTCAAAGGCTATTCTCATTTTTCACCCTGAATTTATATCATCTTTACTGCTGCAACAATATTTTTCAAAATATCAATAAAGTTTCATTGCTTTATAATTATAGTAGTATTACATTTCATATTGCTTTTTGAGTTTTAAATATGAAAGGGTGAATTGTACAATGAATTACTACATTAGTTAGCGGCTTTGGCTAAAAATATTATTGGTCTTAATCTCAACACACTTGCTAACACGTTAAGGAAAAGCACGTCACACAGATCCAAGAACAGTTCACAAAAAGTGACATGAAAAAATAAATTTATTACACTATCAGCAACTCAACATCATGACAACATGTCCAGGCAAATGTAAGCTTAGCACAATAAAATAGCTAACATCTCTATTCGACACATACAGCAGATAACACAGGAGCAGTTATTGAAGATTCCCAAAGGTTTTATCAATCAGTTTTCTCTCACATTCTCTGTTCTTTTTCCTAAAGAAAGTAACAGAGGTGAGACATTGGAAGCAGTAGAAATCTAGTCTTGCTTTATCAGATCTATCTCGTGCTAGAGTATGGTCTGGCTACAGTCTGGCGTGTGTCTTTATCGCAGCAATATACATCAATTGAGCCAGACTAGTAGTAATCTAAAGCACTACATCTGGCGCATGGCTCACACACCGGATGCCGATCACCTTCTAACTCCATTCACTTTGGGAAACAACAACAAACTTTGAGCTAGCAAGCTACACGCTGAAAACGGCAAGTTTTGAGAAAATATGTTTAGGGCATTTCCTCTCTAACTGGGAGGTTTTGGGACTGATTGGTGGGATTGCTGTGGACAAAGTACACACAGAGATACACTGGTAAGAGCCAATAAGGTTTAACTATGTATCAGCTCATTTAAATAGCTCACGTTACTGGATTGTGTGAACACATACCTTCATTTAATATTCCTTTTCTTTTGCAAGAGGCAAATGTTCCACCAAAACAAGTTCCTCCCTGAGACTATTCTGGAGAACCACCTTCACTGCGTCCGGAGCTTAGCACCACCCAAGACCATTGTGATTGGTTTAAAGGTGCCCTGCCACACGTATTTCATGACTTTGTGGTAATGTCTGAAGTTCTACCATGGACTCTGTAACATTTGTTGTGGAAAAAATGCCTTAGTTACCTTGTTTCAAGCCATTCTAGCGTGGTATAGAAAGCCTGCAGGAACACTCAGCTCGATCTGTGTTCTCATTAATATTCAACGAGCTAAGCTGCTTGACTCTAATTGGCTAACAGCTAGCCAATGAGACCCTGGCTATCAGCATCCTTTACCCAGCCCAACTGGGTGAGCTAATGAATAGTAATGAGCTCAGGCAACACCACGTCAGACTGACCAGCTTTTGTAATTGACCTGATTTCTCTGCTTATTTCTTTTCAGTGGCTAGAGGTGACAGAGGAGGTAGCAGTTCATTTTCACATTCACCATAACACAAACACATATGGACCTAACTAAAAATACAAGGAAAAACGGTTTTGTGTGGCAGAACACCTTCAAAGAAATGCAAACAACCCAGAGTGTTATTTTCTCCTATCCCAGAATGTATCTGTGGAATAGCCAGACCTAACTCTACAGCGCTGAGATAGCTCTGGCAATGCGAGACTAGCTACAGTATTACTCAACACTGTGTGTGCTAAAATGTTAGCATGGCACCCCAAAATGAATCAGGAGCAGTGGACACTGTATCTTCACAACATGAGTTTATCAAAAGGGCAATCACATGAAAAACCTAACGTACTACTTTAATGACCAAATGACACAAAGTCAATACAGTTTAAATGGTCTTTTCATCTAGGCTACAAAAGACAAACTACCATCAACATTTCACAACAGATCTGTTCAAGAGAGAGGGGGCACTGGCCATGCAGAACATTTGTACAAGGCATCAATATAACAATATTTAATAGATATGAGAGTAGAGATGTTGAGACTAAATTTAGTGCAAATGGCTCATGCTGAGCTAAAAAGTACAATATACAGATCAATACTTCAACCAAGCCCGAAGGGTGTACACAGAAGGGTATACAAAGTTGCAACATGGTCACATCAGGAATGAAGGGTGTTTAGCTATCGCGTACGTAGTCTAAGAATATGTTTCAAAGATTTAGAAGTGGACTTAGAGCACATGCAAAGGGACACCTGAGAGAATTGAAAGAGTCAATAAAAATGGTGCAAAGCAAACAGAGGTTTACAAGGCTGTCTATGGGATTGGTATGATTTGTATGAATATACTGCATGTAGCTCCAAACATGTCACTCAGCTGGGAAGGAATGATTTACATTTACATTGAAGATTATTGCACAACACGATATGCAAATACTTTGAACAAGCATGTCAGAGGTTGGATTTATGGGGGCACTTCAGGGTCATAACTACAGTTAGATACAGTTGTATGTTCCTCATGGACACAATGTACAATTACATCTATTGTTTATACATTACATTTACCTACAGTTCACAAACAGCAGCACGTGATAAATTCTTACAGATATACAGAGAAATATGTACAGTATTTACTAAAATGACTTCATCCACAGAGATTAACACAGATTATCACTCTGAAATGGGATTCAACCTGCCAAAAAGTGCATCATCCTGGCCTTCAAATGTAGGTAACCGTATTTCATTATTGAAAAACACACATTGATGCGTTCTGGAGCCTAAAGCTAAGGACTATTGAATTTAGGAACCTTTCATTGAGACATGCTTTAAATAAAGACACAATGCTACCCCTAAGTGGTAGGATGAAGTAATACAATTAGGAAATGTCACTTCACAGTTCAGTTACTCATTTTGCATTAGCTTGATGCTGTTTGCACCTGCTAGATAGATATACAGATAGATAGCATACATATGTAGCAGGATAGGAAAGAATGTGTACTTTCATCCAGGCGATATGCTAAACTATGCATTGTATAAATTACAGCTCAACCAAATGAAATTAAACTGCTACTTAGGTCCATCACTGAAAACACATAGCATTACAATAAAAAAAAAAATTGTGTGCAGAAGAGTTTTTTATCTGGGAATAAGTAATAGAGTGATCAGTGCAGGCTCTGCATTAGTGTTTGGTTGGGAAATCTAGTGTAGCATCTCGAGATAAAATACATTAACTTTCATGGAAGGCACTTTGAAAAGATATGTATAGTCTCTAAAGATCCCAAAAAGGTGAGTAAAGGTAAAAGTGAGTACGTAATCAGAAGGAAGACTTTGGTGCTTTTTTCTGATGGATAAATAGGGTTTGCTACAACTATGGCACAGTTCAGTACAGCCGGATGTTGTTTTTCAGCAGAGCAACGCACAAATACAACGACAGTCAAACTTAGAGTTGGTCACCGGGACGTTGTGCTGTCAGTCTGTTATGTGGAGACTTTGAAATGCTGCGGTCGTCCTCAAACTCACTCCGCTGCCATTTTCTCTATGTGGTCACTCAGCAACTTGTACTGTTCTGCAAACAAACACACACACACACACACACACACACACACACACACACACACACACACACACACACACACACACACACACACACACACACACACACACACACACACACACACACACACACACACACACACACACACACACACACACACACACACACACACACACGTTTTGAAGCTCCATTAGGGTGATTTTTGTATAACTAAGAGCCCATTTCCACATGGTATTCCCATACAATTTGTATCCATATGCATTGCAATTGCCTCTCAATATGCAAATAACAAGAAATCTACAAGAAATCAGTCCTATCACAGCCAATACAATTTTTTAATTTTATGTTAAAAAATGTTAAATAAGACTCATATACATCACAATACTGCACTAAGTACTTATATCTTTATAAATACTATTTAAGTAGGTTGTACATTTTTATTCACTACTTGTATATACGTTTGTACATTCTTTCCTTTGTATTTTTTTTAAATCTTTATTTCTGAATAGTGGTTCTTGTATTCTATCCCTTTTATTGTGTCTTATATTTTGCTGCTGTAGCACTGAAATTTCCTAATTTGGGATCAAATCTAATCTAATAAGATGTAGCTTTCAGACTGACAGTCAACAAACATGGTGTACCTCAGACCAAGGGATGCAGTGTGCAAAACAGTAGAAATACGTCATTCAAAAAATAAAGAAATCTACAGTAGCAGGAAATGTACTAGCATGTTTTCCAATGGAGAACCAGCCTTTGTTGGATGCTGTTGTGTTGCATTGTTTCTCCAACACCCTTGTATTGGATGGACTGGCTTCTTTCAAATGAATGAGAGGGCTGGGTTTTTCACACAGGGCTAAACCCGGCTTAACTACACCGATGTTAGTTACTACTCTGAGAAGGTAAGCACACAGTGGGGAAGCATGGTTGCACTTGTTCTTGCAAGAATTCCCTTCAATCTCTCAAAGTGATGTTGCTATAGACATGTTGCTATTTTTTCTTTGGAGAGACGGGTTTGTTTGCATGAGATAACAGCACAAGTCTGCATTTGTGGACTAATTCTTTTTTTCCGGAAACAAGTGGTGAACATAACCTCGACATATCACCTTTTAAGTTGAACTTGTTAGCAAACAGCTGCTTATTTACACATCCAGCACGGAGAAACATTATCGTTCTTTTGGAGTCGTGTTTCTGGCCATCTGATGAATACATAGTCAAATATTCGCTCTGCTTTTTGTCTCTATAAATTCCTGATGGAAAAATCTTCTTTAGCTTATTTAGTCTGCTACTTGGTGCTGAGCAGGTAGACAGCTGTTTTTTACAGCTTTTTCTCTGAAAATGAGACTATATGAGTGGTGAGGGTGAACCAAAACAGTAAACAGTGAGCTAAAACTCACTATGAAGTTCTGTGAAGCCAAGGGAGCTGCAGAGTCATGATGACAATGCTTGGTAGGTTCATCACTTTCACATTGCATTCACATTATTATTTTATATGCTGTTATCATAAAAAATATAAATAATAGCTGCTTAAAGAATGTGTTCACACTGTAAAAATGTCATTTTATCCTAAACCAGATCAGAGATCCAGATGCAGATCCTATGCTAATGTCAGGTGTAAAAAGATAGCTTTAGAGGTTTCCCTCTCTGGTCACTTTTGGTATACGGGATTAAAAAAATCAGACAGGATGGCGAAAGTGAGCATGCTGTGAGGATTTCTGGGTATTGTAGTTTAATTCATAAGTTATCTACTGCTGCTATTGGCAGGTGCAAAGAATGAAAGGATCCAGTTCAACTTAGAAATGGCAAATTGAACTGTGAATCCTTGAAGTTCTTCTACTTCTGCTGCTCATTCCAAACACAAAGACTACAGCAGCTTTTACTTTCTTTGCCAGTAGGAGGCCACATTGACGTGTCTACATATCTGCAGTTCTTTTTTTTATAAGAGCTGTAGACTGGCATGTGTGGAAATGGTTTGACAATGATTGAGCAGCTCATCTCCTGTGGAGAACCTACAGCTTGCAAATTGTGAGTTAGTGAGTTTGCTCGTAGATGTAAATTAAAAACCTAATTCAATCTGGTGCTTTATATCCAAAAATACCAAATAAGTCAATGGGCTGAGAGCATAGACTGTTGTAGTGTTTCAGTGTTTAAGGATTCCTTAAAGGTGTTACCTTCATTCAGGTTCCCAATGACGGCCTGCTTCTTCAGGAAGTCATTGCAGAGCTTCTTGCTGAGCCCAAATGCCAGCATGTTATGAGTGAATGTCCTGAAAATACACAAACTCATCTCAGTACAAATGGAAAATATTGCAAACCTACTAAATGTTCTGTATTTACAGTTTACAAAAAAAAAACTTGATAGCTCAATAAGTAGCAAAAGAAATACATGTGGTCCAATAATATATGACTGTCTGCAGTGGCGCCGGCAGGATTCTATTTCACAGTACGCAGAAGAACCGCCTGCCCGCTGAAACGGTTTACTGCGCCAGAAATCAGCTGTTCTTATAATATTTAATGTGTATGAGAGTGTGCTTCTAGCGTACTTTTATATATCATGACCAGATCATGAAAATATTTGACGGAAGTATGTGCGCATTTACGCATTGTCATCATTAGATGCATGTCTCAGAAAAAAATGTGAGAGAGTATGATGGGCTTATGGTGTTGTCATTTATACATATGTTTATTTGATTTATGGTTTATTGTCTATTTTGTTATTATTCTGTTGAATGATCTTGAATATTGTTGTTGTTAATGTGTCATATTTACTTGATTTTTGTTTGGGTGGGTGGTAAAAAAAAAAAAAATGTTAATCACAAAAAAGTGGCGCCAAGAGTCCTGACCAAGCGCGTCTAAACATGGCGCTAAAGGAGACTTTTTGTGTCAATAACAAACGCCAAAGGCACCTGACCAAGCGTGGCTTTGGGACGCGATGGGAGTGAGAATGGGATGTCTCAGCTCCAAACCGAAGCCTCCATGTGCTTTATTCCATTGTATTAGTACACAGACAACGCTGGGGAAGCTTCCTCACCCCAGCTGGCCGAAGGCGATGTTCTCATCGATTTTGGAGCTGTCGTCCCTCTCCTCCTGGGTCATATGACACCACTTCTCCCTGCAGCACAGACACAGTCCCAGTCAGGCTTTAAATTCCAAAGTCTCTGCAGTATGTAACCTTCAGCTTCTCTACAGAAACAGGCCAGAGGTGGGTGTCATGCTGACTCTTTACAGCAATACCACAGACATTCATCTTTAAACTGGTGGATAATGGAATCTTCAACTTTTCAGAAGTCTGTGAGCTTTTAAGATTAAAAACCCGCTCTATTATTATTTACATAAAAAAGTTTAATCCATGACATCCATCCCTGTAACTGCTCATTTTGTAATGGGATGCAAAAACTGAGATTCCATTACACATAAAACACATAAAACAATAAGAACCACATTAACCAGCCACCAGCAAAAAAATAAAACAACAAAGGATTCATTCACAATAATGTATTTTGTGTTGTCTTTGTAAGCTGCAGATTTCCCTTCGGGGACAATAAAGAATATCTTATATTATCTTAGATTTGCACTGTGTATAGCCTAACTGTAAAAACCTGAAAATTTTTTCCATGCATGAATTGACCAACACGACTAAGGCCATGAGGCTTGTCAAGAAAGTAAACTGGGTAAAGAGAGGATGTTGCTTTACTGTTTACTACTTCATTATTTTCATTTTTGCCACATATTACTGAGGACAGATGTGACTGAAGAAGTTTTCTTTGTCCTGAACATTAACACAATGCTACTGCAGAGCATGTCCAAATGGCATGGGCAGCATATCCCTGCAACAAATCCACAGTGAAAACATAAAAGCAAAGCTAGTAAAAAAAAAAAAAGTCAGCAAAGGGAACATGCAGATGGAGGGAGAGGGAGAGAGATTAACAGTGTGAACATGCAGTGAGCTGTGAAGAGGCAGAGAAGAATGCAGTGGATCTGCTGCTCTAGATAGAAATACCATGCCAGACATACAAGGTCTCTTAAAAGGTCCCATGACATGGTGCTCTTTGGATGCTTTTATATAGACCTTAGTGGTCCCCTAATACTGTATCTGAAGTCTCTTTTATATAGACCTTAGTGGTCCTCTAATACTGTATCTGAAGTCTCTTTTATATAGACCTTAGTGGTCCTCTAATACTGTATCTGAAGTCTCTTTTATATAGACCTTAGTGGTCCCCTAATACTGTATCTGAAGTCTCTTTTATATAGACCTTAGTGGTCCTCTAATACTGTATCTGAAGTCTCTTTTATATAGACCTTAGTGGTCCTCTAATACTGTATCTGAAGTCTCTTTTATATAGACCTTAGTGGTCCCCTAATACTGTATCTGAAGTCTCTTTTATATAGACCTTAGTGGTCCCCTAATACTGTATCTGAAGTCTCTTTTATATAGACCTTAGTGGTCCTCTAATACTGTATCTGAAGTCTCTTTTATATAGACCTTAGTGGTCCCCTAATACTGTATCTGAAGTCTCTTTTATATAGACCTTAGTGGTCCCCTAATACTGTATCTGAAGTCTCTTTTATATAGACCTTAGTGGTCTCCTAATACTGTATCTGAAGTCTCTTTTATATAGACCTTAGTGGTCCCCTAATACTGTATCTGAAGTCTCTTTTATATAGACCTTAGTGGTCCCCTAATACTGTATCTGAAGTCTCTTTTATATAGACCTTAGTGGTCTCCTAATACTGTATCTGAAGTCTCTTTTATATAGACCTTAGTGGTCTCCTAATACTGTATCTGAAGTCTCTTTTATATAGACCTTAGTGGTCCCCTAATACTGTATCTGAAGTCTCTGTTATATAGGCCTTAGTGGTCCCCTAATACTGTATCTGAAGTCTCTTTTATATAGACCTTAGTGGTCCCCTAATACTGTATCTGAAGTCTCTTTTATATAGACCGTAGGGGTCCCCTAATACTGTATCTGAAATCTCTTTTACATAGACCTTTGTGGTCCCCAAATACTGTATCTGAAGTCTCTGTTATATAGACCTTAGTGGCAAGGTGGAGGGTGGGGGTGTGGCCTTGACCAACTGCCACTTTGCTCATTTGAAAGCCATGATGTCTCTCTCTCTCTCATGTGTGGGCCAAATTCTCTGGGTGGGCAAAGCAGAGAAAGGGGAGGTAACCTTGCTCCTCATAAGGAGAAGATTCCTGATTGGTCCATCTGAGCTTTCATTTTCTCAAAGGCAGAGCAGGATACCCAGGGCTCAGTTTACACCTATCACCATTTCTAGCCACTGGGGGAACATAGGCAGGCTGGGGGAACTCATATTAATGTTAAAATAAAGTGAAATTTTCATGCCATGGGACCTTTAACACATTTAGGATATTAAGAGTGGGTGTGATCATAGAATACCTAGGTGAATCACATCACCTATTAATAGAAAAGTTGAGAAGAGCCGTTCCGTGCTGTGCCATGCAGTGGAAATGCGGCATTAGACAACCACAACAACGATGCCAGAAGAAGCCAAATGAAGAAGGATGAAAAAAAGCACAGACATATCATAACAAAAACCAGTGAATACCTCATATAAACAGGGCTTGGTACCGAATTATTTTTAGGCACCGACCAAATTGACGCTTAAGTATCGAGTATCGAAAACCTTGACATTCAATACGCAATTTCAATACCTAAGGAGTAAATCTCATCAGCGCCAGTTAACCAAAAAACACGCAGCATGCTTCTACCAAGATCTAATGTCTGTGATAGTCATG
Organism: Perca flavescens; assembly: GCF_004354835.1. Classification (NCBI taxonomy): domain Eukaryota; kingdom Metazoa; phylum Chordata; class Actinopteri; order Perciformes; family Percidae; genus Perca; species Perca flavescens. Next base: position 272,218 of record NC_041338.1, on the reverse strand, counting down.
GTACTGGTATCTGTATTGTTTTTTTGTTTTTTTTAACAATACCCAGCCCTACATATAAAGCTAATCAGCAAAATAGGGTACACTTTTGAAAAAACAACTATTATTCAAATACAGTGATCACACACAGTAATCCAATTATAATTACAAGCAAACCACTTCCGATTTATAATTCTAGTGATGTGGACATCATTGGCCTTGCTGTGATTAAGCAGATTATATCTGTTATTCTTACATAACACAGTCTCCAGTCTGGGGAGACTGTCCTATCACTGTTCACTGGAGCGCACCGCACAAACTGCAAATCAGACCCCGGGCGACTCCCAGACCTTCACCACAGGGCTAAACACCAAGCTGCTCTCACATCAAGCTGCTTCTGTCATCTCTTACAGCTCGCAATCATTCATCTCAGTCATCCTAGATGTATGGAAGAGGATTAGGGCCACATGTGAAAACATGGAATTCTGAGAAAAAAGTCAGAATTCTGAACTTTGTTTTAACACTAGCACTCTGTTGCATTTGTGTTTATTATATACTTATTCTGTACAGTAGTACTTGTTTTTAGTCAGGGCAGTATTTATGAGCCAGTGGAACAAAAGTCTGTTCATATGTGCACTCTGTACAGTATGTACAGTCAAATGACAATAAAACATGTATCCATCCATCCATCCATCCATCCATCCATCCATGTACTGAAAAAACAGTGGGCTGGGATTGCCTCCACAGCGCTCTCACAGGCTGTTCCCCAGTATGTGAAATACCTGTTTTTTCTGCGCCTACATGCATAAACATGCACGTGTGGCCGGACCGGGTATCAAAACCAAGAATCAACACGATCTCTGCTCAGGACACTATTCCTCCACTATCACAAATATGCGTTTGCTGCTATATTAATCTTCTGAATATCGAGTACAGCCCCTTTACTGTACCAGTGTATCCCCGAAGGAAATTTTGTGCACAATTATGTGCATTCAAACTACCGCACACGTGTGCCACTGGGATACACTGGTACAGATCGGAGAATATGCAGGACACTTTATTACAGACGGAATACTCCACACACTACGCCTGCTTGCTATGGGGACCAGCAGTGTTGCTCGGTGCCTCTGGCCGGTAAAGGGAAATCATCAGCGGGGAACGCGGAACGAGTGTGCCGGTGGAAAGCTAACGCTAGTCGGCCACCTGTTCATTAGACAACAGACTGGACTACATCCACCTTCAACCAAACTCCCAACGAGTTCAGAGACTGCTGTGTTTTTGTTGCTGTGGAAACATGGCTGAACAACAGTGTACCGGACTATCCAGCTACCAGGCCTGCTGCTCTGTCGCCGGGTAAGACTAGCTAGTGGAGGTGGGCTGTGTTAACACAGACTGGTGCTTGTATCCAACTAAGTGCTAACTGCTGGTGGAGTTTGTGACTGTTAAATGCCGACCATTCTACATTCCACGCAAATTCACGGCTGTGTTTCTACTCTGTGTTTACAGCCCACCAAGCGCTAATGCTAGTATGTGTTAGCTGAACTTTACGGAGCCTATAATGTGTGTGCATTAAATGTTTCGCATGTCGTTTTTATATAATGTCGTTTTTATATATTTTAAATGTGTAACACTACTTGAGCCACGGTGAAACATTGTGTTGAGTTGACTGTCTCACTGTCTGTCTGTCTGTAAACGGTAGGCGTGGCTTGGGATTGGACTCTAAAGCAGCAAAGCAAGTGCATTCTGGCTCATGTGGATCTTTCATCCACATGAGCCAAAAACACATTTTCTGGCTTTTCTTGGCCTAGAAGGCACCAATTTCTAAAATAATTTCACATTTCTACTACATAAGTGACCCAATGTAAAGATATATTCATCTTTCCAACGGTGAAATATCCCTTTAATGCCGCCATCAATCTGTGACTGATCCGAACGGGGCCCTCATCAAAAAAGACACTTGCCACCGGGCTGAACAACTTTTCTGGGGGAAACACTGACAAGATTTGTGATGCAATTGCATAGCATGTGCCCTTCTGCACCTCTCTGCCTGGATTCTAATGTACTTTTTCTCTTAGTTAGACTAGGGTTTGTTTCTTCTTTAGGGCAGTGGACAAATAGAAGGACAGACCTCTCGTCTTTCTCTTCATCCTGCGTTCCCCTGCTCGGCAGCAAGGCACAAGGAGACAAAGGGTTAAAGTCAACATGCAGAAAGAGGGAGAACAACAGCTAGTACACAGGAAGAGAAGAGAAGAGAAGAGAAGAGAAGAGAAGAGAAGGTGGGGGCATCAGGAGATTATCAGCAGTAGTGGTTTAGCCTGAAGCATACTGAACAGCATGGTGTCTCTTTGCTAAAGCCAGCAGTACATCACTACAGGATCTCTCTATATCAAATTTGATCCAACAGATACAGTGACACTGGAACAAAAACACACAACAACAACAACAACCCACTTATGTTTTAAAAGATACTTTTTTAATCCATACCACATTGTAATAAATTTGTATTAATATATATTTGATATTTATCTATCTGTCTCGATTCCGATCCAGACTCACCTCGTGGTTGGTGATCTTTTTGTCCTCTCACAATGGACGGCATCAAAAAAACGCAGCGTTCCAAAATCTTAGAGTGTGCCTGGCAGAGAGAAGGGATAACATATTATAGTAACACACATCTGGTTAACACAGCCACATCCAATTTCTCCAGGCAAAACATGAAGGCAGATGGCAGACTAAGCTGCAATATGATTCATACTACAATGCTTTGATGCATGCAGTCATTTCTATAACATCTAATCAAATCACACTCTACTTCAGTGGTTCCAAACATGAGGGTCAGGATGTCCTTAGATAAATCTGAGGGGCCACAACATGACTTAAAGTGGTAAGAAAGAGAAATATATTTCTGTCACACAGATTTCTCTTAAATTCTTACATTTTATCTTGAGAAATACATGACATTTTTAGCCCCCTATAATTAAAGGTCCCATGGCATGAAAAGTTCACTTTATGAGGTTTTTTTAACATTAATATGCGTTCCCCCAGCCTGCCTATGTTCCCCCAGTGGCTAGAAATGGTGATAGGTGTAAACCGAGCCGTGGGTATCCTGCTCTGCCTTTGAGAAAATGAAAGCTCAGTTGGACCAATCAGGAATCTTCTCATTATGAGGTCATAAGGAGCAAGGTTACTTCCCCTTTCTCTGCTTTGCCCGCCCAGAGAATTTGGCCCACCCATGAGAGAGAGAGAGACATCATGGCTTTCAAATGAGCAAAGTGGCAGTTGGTCAAGGCCACACCCCCACCATCCACCTTGCCCCCCTCCCTCTGCCAATTTCGACCAGCTGTTTGTAACATAAAAATAAAAGGGATTATGGATCATTTTATTTCTATAGCTTGTAGCGGATTTACCAGCTGACTTCTCTATTGGCTGTTGAAACAGGAGATGTCTCTTACGTTCTAAAACCAGCCTCTGAGTAGCAGTGGGACCATCAGCTGGTTTGAGTTGAGCTGAGACGGGCCGGTTCAGACCGCTGAAAGTACTGCACTTAAGTACAAATATTGAGCTACTTGTACTTTACTTGAGTCTTTTCTTTTCATGCCACTTTCTACTTCTACTCCGCTACATTTCAGAGAGAAATATTGGACTTTTTACTCCACTACATTCATCTGTTACAGCTTTAGTTACTAGTTACTTTAGTTACTCCACTACATTCATCTGTTACAGCTTTAGTTACTAGTTACTTTAGTTACTCCACTACATTCATCTGTTACAGCTTTAGTTACTAGTTACTTTACACATTAAGATTTCTGCACACAAACACATGTAGTTTATAAAATCTGATATTTTATATAAATTAAACCACCCAACAATATAACGGCCTACAAGTCCAGCAGAGATGATTAGACCATTAAACACTTGGTTGATTGACACAAGTGTTGTGATCGTTTCCAGTTTCTAAAATGGGAGGATTTTCTGCATTGACTACTTTTACTATTAATACTTTAAAATACATTTTCCTGATGATACATACATTTACTTAACTAACATTTTCAATGCAGGACTTTTACTTGTAACAGAGTATTTTTACAGTGGCGTTACCTGTCCAGCACCAAACAAAATGCTAAGTTACAGTAGCAACTCGCTGGTGAACATAGTGAAGCATTCAACTTCTCTCATCACTCTTGTTTCCAGCATAATAATAATAATAATAATAATAATAATAATAATAATAATAATAATAATAATATGTTGCACAACATAATGAGCTTATGATTCAGGAGAGTACACGGTGAAGGTCAGAGCTCCTGTATCTGTTCTAAGTGGCCAGATTTTCCTCAAATTACCAGATGGGTTGCTGCTTCAGGTGGGTGTACAGGTACACTTTCTCTCCTTTCTTAACCTCTGGAGCCTCAGACACTGGGATGGAAGAGAACACACACTTATTCAACTCAATTCATTTCTAACTCACATTTGGAAACATAACAGAGAAGTTTAGCAGGAGACAAAAAAGCTGTTTGATTTACCTGGTGATTTGGGCTTTGTCTCAACTGGGCTTTCCCCATCCCTAGAAATGAGAATGCAGTAGGAAAAAGAGAAAAGAATATTAACTATATACGACGCGGTTGCAAAAAAACCCTCAAAGGATATGTATCTGCTCACTCAGTCTTAGGAGCCATTGAGCCCCTTAGCTTGCTCTCTAGGCCTCCAAAGAAGCCCTTGACGTCAGTTTTAGATGTGGTTTTGAGGAGGCGCTCAGCGGCATCCTTCTTCACAGACAGCCAGGAGTTGGCCTTGTTGATGTACGAGTCCAGACCAGCTGGAGGACCGCCACGATCCAGCAGCTCCGAGGGAGATGGCTGGGACTTCCCTGAGCAAGACAAGAGCAGAGAGGTCAAAGTCATGGCATCATTGAAACCTTTTTTTATGTTTTAAAGCCCTACAAGGCAAATGCGCTTGAACAACAATCTGTCTTTTTAACTTGATGTCCCTGTGGTGTCCTTGGTCTAAGGCATCACAGATGTCAGCCTGACAAACAGTGTAGAGCAGGGGTCTTCAACGGTTTTTAGGCCTGAGAGAGAGACAGATCAGGGACCACCTACTACATATGGTGTATAAAATGAAGTTGCATATATAAAACTGGGCCTATAATAATTTGTGGGTGGCCTAAAGCCTTTATACATACCTTTGTTTGCATAGAATACTAAGTTATTCAAATAATGTTTGTTGGTATGATTTTGTAAATCATGTGTTAATGTTAAATATGCATGTGGCACAGTGAATCGTTAGGAAGAACTGGATCTGTGGGTGGCTACCTAAGAGACTTGCCTTAACTAAGGACTAGACTTGACTTGACATAACCTGTGACTTGATTCAACAATTTAATGTCTCAAGTCCACATCTCTGGTACAAATTGTACAGTTGACAGACATCAGCTTACAACATTTACCAAAAGCTACATGTTGTTTTAGCCTCTGAGGGAAGGTAATCACAGGTGTTCATATTCTGAGACACCATGTGGCATTTAGAAACAATGTGCCTCAGTGAGCTAGAAATGAAAACAATTAGTCCATCAGCTTTGGATGAATCAAATAGACTTCTAGCCTGCAAGACAAATAACTGTAAACATGAACACATTACTCTTCCTTTGGATCAGGTATGTTTTATTTGTAGTTTGCAAGCAGACCTTTTGTAGCCATTCACCACTGTGCAAAATTGCCTATAGTGCAGGTTTACTTTATGTGTTAAAAAAACAAAATGATAGCAGACCTGACTGCAGACGGATGTTGAAGCAATGTACTGTGCCACTAATCACTCAAAGCTTCCTGCTTGCACAAACACTACCGTCATGCAACCGCACAAAGCCATTGCACATGTTTGTGGTGTTGCTGCAGAAGAAACCACAGGGCCAACCTGTGGTGCTAACACTCTGAATAACCACTAATGACAGATATTTATCAGGTTTTCTTTTGCTGTACAAGCATCTTACCAGAAAATGACTTTGGCAGAAGTTTAAAGTCTCCTTTTAGAATATTACTTCAGTAAAAGTCTTAAAGTATATGATATTTAAGTAATTTATGATATTAAATTTACTATGTAAGTATTAGAAGTAAAAGTAAAAACAAAACTTTGCTTATGAACTTTATTGTGGCTTCCTCATAGTGAAGCCTAATATTCAGGGTTTCCACACTTTCTTAAACATCAAGTCCATTAAGAAAAAAACAGAAACAGAATTTGATTTTTTTGTGAGAAAGAGTCTTTCACTCCAACATACAAAAACATTTCTTGTAAGTAACGAGTAACTAAGATGCTTAGGGGAGATGTAGTGGAGTAAAAGTAGAAGTTTCCAGAAATATAAATAATCAAGTAAAGTACAGATACGTGAAAATTCTACTTAAGTACAGTAATGAAGTATTTGTACTTAGTTACTTTACAACACTGCCTTTCAATGTGTCCAATTGAAGGCTCAACCTCGCTGTGTTTATGTTAAAACAGTTTGAAAAGAAAAGTCCCTCTAAGGGCCCAGACACACCAGGGACACGATAAGCCAGCGGTCCGAGTTGGGCAGACAATGAGCGGCCTTGTTTTTGCAGCGTGTCCCGCCACGGTGTGTCCCACTGCTAGTCGAACCTTGCTGGCTTTTTTCCGGCCGATTCGACATGTTGAATCGGCGTCTGAGCTGTCAGTCTACTAAAATTACACTAAATTAGTTACATTTTACAACTTAATGTTTCATTCACACACTCTTGTCACAGCGTAGGAAAGTAAATTGCTATCGCCAGATAAGTGACAACTTTGTTCGGCTCATTTTCTGTAACCAGTGTAGCATGAAAGCAGGTTGGTTGGAATTAGCAAGCTAGCTAACTAGCCAGCCAGCTGCAGCGTGACAAACATGCCGGACACAGAGTTTAAAGACGACAGAAAGATTGAATGAGACCTTACCACTATAGTAGTATGTGAAGCACATAGTCATGAGGTTTTTGGCTGGGCTGTAGTCATCCATCTGATAACATCTGTGAACACACCATTTCTTTAGAGATGATCCTGTCATGTCCTCAAAGTTAGAATTAATGTAATTTACTGGAACTTTTTCACTAAAAGCACAAGTAGGTGATATACAGTATGTTTTCGTATTGTCAGCAAATCCTATGAAAAGACACAGCCCACAATGAGTTTATCCTACTAGTAAGTGCTGTCGGTGTTTCCAAAGCATAAGGCATTATATTCCTCTGTGCCACAGAGCTCAATTGTTGTCCAAAAACTATTAAAAAGGCATAAATGAGCCACAATGTTACAGTGGGTGACATGTTCCTTCATTACCATGGAACCCACACACACACACACACTGTAGTTAATCCCACATACACCATCCTGCTGCCAGATACACTCAATAGAGCATCAAATGAGTATTAATCCGACACTGAAAATAGTCCCCATAACTATTTTCCTCCTTGGTATTAAGAGCTTTTTGTATTTTCATGGGCAAAGCTGACATTATCAACTTTATAAATGATCACGGGCCTTATCCTTCACAGTCAAACAGGATTAGACAATTACAGTATGTTGGTGTCAACAAAGTCAACCACATACAGTATGGACTCACTCAAACAGGACAACTGCAAAAGACTGCACCAGTCTGTAGAAGGTGGCTTCACTCACACATTTAGAGTGGCAGCGCTGTGAAAACAGTAGGACACCGAGTTAGAAACATGTTCAGGAAATCTTGGTGTAAAGACCCCAACAACTATCACTTAAGTTGCATAAAAAAGCTTCATAGATTCAAAAAAAGGTTTTCACTACTTGTTTTTATGAGATATTTGGGTTTGATTTCCTGCATTCCTGTAGGCTTTTTTTCACTCAAATGTGTGACTAAATTCATGTATGTAGGTGCCCAACAAGAACCTGTAATTCCTTGGCCAATGCATTTGGAATATTGCAGTTATTTTTTACTTAAAAGGTCACGTATGACGTCTGACTAGTTACCATTTCATAATTTCCCCATATTCACCTGTGCGCTGACGTATTTGGCAAACCACTCCCTGCCTTTGCCATTCTCTCCACTGCACAGCTCTCCAAAACGAGCCTTCTCTTCCTGGTCAAAGTCCTCCCTGTGAAAACATGGTCCAATAACTCATTACAGCACAGAAAAGACAGTCGCTTCACAGCTGGTTTTTATTAACTTAATGATGTATCAGACTGACTTTACTATTCAGAGAAATGACTGTGTTCCATTGAAAGTCTGACACAGAAAATTAACTAATAAACAGAAAAAATTGATGAAATGATCAAAAATGATAAGATAGATCTACATACAAGACTTGTGAACAACAATGAAAGAAAAACACGCAAAATTTAGCTGTATTTAATTTAATATCATATGATATTAATATTATGTATGGTTAGCAATGTCAAGATGTGTGCAACTCAGCAGTGGCACACATTGTTTCCATTTCACCAAGATGAACTCAAGCGCCAAGTTGTTAATCTAGGAGACTTTGAACAGTAGTAGTTCAACATTTTTTAAAGAATATAGATGATTTTTCCCCCCTCTTTCTAGTATTTGTGCTAAGCTAACCGGCTGCTAGTGGTAGCTTCATATTTAGAATACATTACAGACAGGACAGTAGCATCAATCTCCTCATATCACTCTCAATAAGAAGTGCACTTTCTCCACAGAGTAATGACCTTAAGAACCAAACTGGTGAGCTAGAAGTCACAGTGTCATGGATCAAGGATGGATCAGTCATTCCACGCATGCTCCCTCAACATCTATTGCTGATATGAAAAGCAAAGGAAAAGCAAATGTGAAAAGCTGGGGAGGCTAACAATGGGGTTTTTTTCTGGCTCCACTTACACATATCCTTTTTCACTTTTACTATGTTACTATGCATTTATGGGTATGTGTATTGATTTGACGTGTATATTTATCTATTGATTTGTATGTGCTTTTGTTTCCACTGTCAAAGCACTTTGTAAACTAAACTGTTTTTAAAGGTGCTATACAAGTGGAAATGTATGTTTTTCAGTAGCAGTCAGGCAAGCTTTGTACTACTGAAATACCAAGTCACACAGTGGTGAACAGCATCACAACAACAACACAGGAAGGGCTAGAGATGATTAGGGATCTACTAACAGGGTCCTGTCATAAAGGATGACTAGACTGTCCCAAAGAAGGTAACGAAAGCGTAGGTCATCACAAGGAGACTGCAGACTTGGAATTCTCACAGCAAGAAGTTAATTATTTCAAACAAGATGGATTATCTGTAGGCCACCAGATGGCAAATTACCCGACAGAGATACAGTACTCAGCACGGTCACAAATGATCGGGCCTGCAGCAAAAATGCCAGAAAAAGTTCAATAAATGTCTGTGAAATGAAATACAAAAGGTAGCCTGATATTTAGAAGCGCCCTTTAAACATTTCACCCTGCTCACATTTGATTTCTTGTCAAATATTCATGCATCGGTTGGACTGCTGTCCCCCATGGGCTTCTGCTGGTGAGTCAGAGGAATCTCTGACCGGGTGAATGTTTTCAAGTTATTCCGGGTGACAAACATGGAGCAGTGTTGATCTGAATATAAGTGAATAGACAGCCTAAAGCAGGAGAAATTGCTGGCAACACACAGTCAGGAACAAGGAAAAAGTGGTGACAAAACAAATCACTCCATCAACAAACTAGAATTACCACCTTGCATTTGTATGCGCCAACCAGTGCAGTAGTTGCAGTTTATATCCACGTCTGTCCAGACTTATATAACATACAGTCTGTAGTGACGACTTTGAAGAAGTTTAATAAATTATTAAGTGTTGTATAAGTGTATTTTTTTGGCAAAATGTGGATCCTTTACACAGATCTTCAACCAAGCAGCACAGAAGATCTATAAATCACAGTTTCATGGTGGTCATCCAAGATTAGTGTCATGGAATCAGTATCCGACCACACTCTACCCTTCTGTCCCTGAGTTATAGTACAGTTAGAAAACGCACTTTTAAAGTTGACCTTTGACCTTTTGGATTTTAAATGTCATCACTTCATTGTTTCATCCTATTAGACATTTGTGTAAAATTTTGTCATAATTTAGCGTAGAAATTATTGAGTTGTGGCCAAAAATGCTTGTGACCATTGTGCCAAATTTGAAGCATTTCCCTCCAGCAGTTTCTGAGATATGATGTTCACAAGAATGGGACAGACAGAAGGACGGACTGGAAGACGGGGCGGTAGGGCTGCCACCTCTTAGTCGATTAGTCGACTAATCGGTCGTTTTGGTCTTAGTCGACTAAGAGTTCTTTAGTCGATTAGTCATTTTTTATGCTTATTCATGCTTAATTATTTATTTCAGGAAACTTGTGAGCACATTTATGGTAAACACAAGATTTAAAGTGGTGCTTTTGCAGGATTAATTGTGGAGAAACTCAGTTTTACAGATGGTTAATTAACTACATTTATATTGTGCTTTTCTAGTCTTAACCACCTCTCAAAGCTCACAGCTCTGTCAATTAAATCAACTAATCGATTAGTCGACAAAATCCTATAAGTGTTAGTCGACTAAGAATTTCTTTAGTTGAAGACAGCCCTACGGGGCGGACAACCTAAAAACATCATGCCTCTGGCTACGCCTGTAGCTGTCGCAGAGGCATACAAAAATAAAACAACCAAAACTGGAAGAAGATGAGGAGGGTGAGGACAGCAAAGTTTCGAGAAGGCCTGCTGTTAGTTATCAAATAATGGGAAAGTGTAAGAAATACACAGTTGTGCACTCTTCTGTGCTGAGGAGCTACCATTAAGGTTATTGATGCCAGAGGGTTCAACACATTGTCTGAGAGTCACATAGCTGAGCTTGGCCTTCCTGGCAGACCCTCAGGTCCATCTAGCGCTCTCTGAGATGAGCTGATTTAGCTGGGGGGCACCTTCAGCCTTCAGCTCTTCCCCTGCATCCATAATATGGTGGCAGCCATCTTGCCACACAACGGGTCTCCTTATTGTACTGTACATTTACCAATGCCGGACACATTTCTGATTACATTTCATTGACCTGCACATTTCAGTATAACTCTACGTAACACATGGGCACTATCGATGAGGACTCGGACTCCGTTGCTTGCTTGTCGGTTAACAAAAATAAAATCTAAAGTAAGCATCCTTACCACACATTCTTCTTCTTTGTCAAGACCTGGTTGCCTACATTACCCACAATGCAACTCCACCAGCCACATTTCAGGAGATTCAGGTGTGTTATGCTAGTTGTGGCTAAAGTAGCCTTGTGCCGCTAGCCTCAAGGAGAGATGAGGAGTGGGTTACAGAGGTCTATTTTAATACATTTTCTGTCAAGTGACTAATCAGTGAATTGACTAATTATTTCACTGATATACAATACATATTTGCAAACATTTTTTATGTGTTTTATTTTTGTTTTATCTCTTTTAAAGTAGGTTGATTATTAGGAGATAAATAAATAAATAAAATGTATACATGTGATAGTGTAAACAGTACCAATGTATTTTTTTTCTATTTTGACAGATATTCCTTCATCTTTTTATCTGAAAATGTATTAGTATTTACAATACTGAGTCACTGATGCTTATTACTATTACTACATTTACTTTTTAGTACTAGTATCTAGCATTCTGCAAGAAATTGCTATGCTTTTGTTTAGAGAAATAATGGTCTATTTCTTCAGTAAAAAAAGAAATGGTTACAATTTTGTGCAAAAGTGATTATAGCATCTTTCAAATTATTATGAGGGAATTTTGCTTTCAATTTGTCAATCATGTTGCTCTTGACTGATGTAATGATTCTTTTAAGTACACATACAGTACATATATTAAAAAAAATAAACAGTTCTCCCTTACTTTCCGTGAAACACCTTCTCCACATAAGCCTTCATGAAGTGCCTCCTCTCCACCGTCTGAGTGTCAGCGTCTTCTCCACTGTGAGCGGACGAAGAGGACGACCTCCTCAGCTCCCACATGTGAGAAGGCGGGTCCATGTCGTTCTCGCTGTCTGCCGACTCTGTAGCATCGCTGTCATGGTCTCCTTCCTCTTGGTGGTGTTGGCGGTGGTGGTGAGTGCTGGGCTTATTTGGCGCTATGGGCTCTGGCAGTAAGGGCTGCTGGTGGACTCCCATTGAAGGGGTCTGCTCTGGTGAGAAAATGTCTCTATGGCCTTGGTGTTGGCCTCCATCTTTGCTTACAGCTGTGGCCTCTGAGGGCAGGTCAAAGTCTATTAGGTTGTCCACTGCTACGCCCTCCATGTTGGCAATAAGCTCTGCAATAGTGTTTTTAGAATGAACTATTCAGTGCTCTGCAGGAACATGAGAGTGGTCGCAGATGTAGGTCCTAGTTGGAAGTTTCAACTGTATTATTGGGTTTTGGTTTTGGTTTTGATTTTGCAGACCCTCCCAACCCCTGAGGGTGCCGACATCAAGTGAACTCACAAACCCAATGCATCTGTGAATAAAGGAAGGAGATAATTAGCATTGTGTTCTTTTACATTCAGTTCAAAATGTACTAGGCAACCTAATAGAGCTAATGATGCTAGTTAGTTCCTTTTTATTCCCATATATCATGCAGATAGCAGGAAGTTGAAACCACTGATGGAAAACCAGAAAGACAGGAAACTCAAATCTTAAACTTCGTATCTGGTCTGTCAAACTATTTCCCACAATCTGAAACTCTATCTATTGTGTCACAGCATTGTACTCAACATTGGTCTGATTCTAGATACATTATCCAGATATAGCACAGTCTCATACTGCAGACTCCCACACAGGGCTTGCCAAGAACTTTTAGGCCAGACCCCGTCCTTCATTCACACACATCCTGCACTCTGTCCTTGAGCTAATCTGCTGTAGCCCCTTTGGTCCTCCGACTGAACACACACACACACACACACACACACACACACACACACACACACACACACACACACACACACACACACACACACACACACACACACACACACACACACACACACACACACACACACCCGGGGGCTACTGTATGTTTGGGTTACAGCTTTCAAGATGATTAGGTTATATAAGTATTTAGACCCAGGGTGACACAAGACACACACAGACACACACAGACACACACACAGCATGAGGGCGGGGATAAACACACATATGCACATAAGCACACAAACATGTATATAACATGTAAAAATATCAAAATTAGAGCTGCAAAGCTTAATCGATTGTCAACTCTTAAATTAATCGCCAACTATTTTGATAATCCATTAGTCGGTTTGATTCATTTTTTAAGACAAAAGTAAAAATTCTTTGATGTCAGCGTGTTAAATGTGAATATGTTCTAGTTTATTCTCTCCTCTGGGACAGGAAACTGAATATCTTTGAGTTGTGGACAAAACAAGACTTGAGGACGTCATCTTGGGCTTTTGGGAAACACTGATCCACATTTTCTGACATTTTATAGACCAAACAACTATTTATTTATACTATACTAATAATCGTTAGTTTCAGCCGTAATCAAAATGAAGACATGATGTAAACAAATTATCTCATTGCCTCTTTTTCTTTTCTTAAAGGTCCCATGACATGGTGCTCTTTGGATGCTTTTATATAGACCTTAGTGGTCCCCTAATACTGTATCTGAAGTCTCTTTCCCGAAATTCAACTTTGGTGCAGAACTACAGCCACTAGAGCCAGTCCCACAATGATCTTTCCTTAGTATGGGCCAACTGTGTCTGAAGCTATTAAGGAGGAGAGGGGGGGGATGGAGGGAGGGTGGGGGGTGTGGCCTTGACCAACTGCCACTTTTCTTGTTTGAAAGCCGTGATGTCTCTCTCTCATGGGTGGGCCAAATTCTCTGTGTGGGCAAAGCAGAGAAAGGGGAGGTAACCTTGCTTGTTATGACCTCATAAGGAGAAGATTCCTGATTGGTCCATCTGAGCTTTCATTTTCTCAAAGGCAGAGCAGGATACCCACGGCTCGGTTTACACCTATCACCATTTCTAGCCACTGGGGGACCATAGGCAGGCTGGGGGAACGCATATTAATGTTAAAAAACCTCATAAAGTGAAATTTTCATGCCATGGGACCTTTAAATCCTAAAATTTCTGGTCACCTCATAACTGTGTCATTCTGGAGGAAATGTTATGTAGGCTTCTTCAGCCACAACCGTCAGGCTTTAGACCTGCTCATTGTAACTGCTGCAACTACTGTTGCTAATCACATTGTTACCTCCCTTGATGAAAAGCAACATTATGCTGTTTGTAAATCTATTTTAAATGCCCAGAAAACATTTTCTTACATAGCTTCTTACCTACATGAACACACTATTCATGATGGGAACAGTTTTTTTTTATGTAACATAAGAGATTTCCAGTGTTGGGCAGTAGCAGTGCTACAAGTAGGGGCGTTACTAGGTTAACTACATTTGTCTGAAGCGTTGATGTTTTTTTAATAAAAAAGCTTTTCAGTAGCTTAGCTTTATTTTTGATCAGGTAGTGCGGTAGAATCCACACAAGCTACATTTTTCTGAGCATTTCTGAAGCTCAAGCACAGCAGAGCTGTACGAAGTCTCTATACAAAATCAATAACTACCATACTTTGGTGGTTAGTCAAAATTATTTGTTTAAAATGTATGTGTATATAGCTACAGAGTGGGCCTTGTAAAAGTATTACTTTTTAAACCGCCAATCATATAGATAAATAGATAGAGTACAATTATCCCACAGGGATTACTGCAGCCACTTGACTTACATTTAAGTTTCTCAAAATTAACAATGAGCGAATGAGTGCACCATAAGTTAACAAGATGCACCTGAAGGCACCATGGAGTCCTTTCGGAGCCCACATGCTTTACCGTTGTTTTTTTACATAACTCACAGGGTTATTTTTAAGAACAATTTAGGGAAGGCAAAATGTTGCCTCAGTGGTGATTTCAGAGAAGCAGGAGGATTTTCCAGTTGTGTTGTTTTAACTCTGGCAGTGGCCACAGTGTCTAGAAAAGTCAAGCTGCAGGCTACAGGTAAGCTAACATTACCCTGTGTCTTTAGCTGCATGCTACCTGTGGTAACCAAGTGTTGTTTTCTTTTTCTTTTTTTTCCCAGACATGTGCAAGTAGGCGGGGGTGGAGAGAGAAATAAATACTGGGGGAATTACAAATTTCTGCTTTTGATTTCGATAGTTGAAATCGAAAGCTCATTTCAATCTATTTTTGATTTATCTTGAAACTTTTAACACTAAACTGGGGAAGACTGGTTTTTGGCCACTATGCACCTTACTACTGGAAAGAACTGCAAAACAAAAAACTCAGGACTTTAAAGTTGACTGGTATGGTTTGAATTGTGAGTGTTTGTGTGTGATGTTACGTGAAATTTGTTCTCAGGTCTCTCTTGTAACAGTCATCTTGATCTCAATAAGGCATCCTGAATAGATAAAGCCTAACTTTCATGTTAAAGAGGCAAAGTGAGATCTCAGTTCAAACAGTCTTACTGGCGATACTGGAAGTGTGAATTTGATGCCTGTCACATTAATCCTCCCAGCTTTAATCTGGAAGCCTGAGCCGAGCTGAGCAGGCGGCAGAGCCCCTTAGTAAGTCACGATTCCCTGCTGAGGATGGATGGCAGCGGTACAATCACCTGCCGGCCAGTGAAGTCGTTTGGCGTGATTAATGTGTCCTGTCCTTCTGTCCTGCCACGGCCGCAGCAAACACACACACACACACACACACACACACACACACACACACACACACACACACGGGACTCAATAAATCTGCGTTCCTTCGATCAGACCGCAAAGGCTGCAGTATTTCTGCTCCCACTAAACACCCCTCCTCCAACACACACAGTAACCCCACACAAACACAGAGTACACTATCATAAGAGTATACTGAAAAGATACTGAAAAGCTGGAGTGATTTGGTGGAGAGGATCTCTGCTTGTTGCTATCAGCTGTGCAACACAATAGCATCACAAGACCCGTCCTGCGCTCTTTTCTCATCTCCAGTATGCTGCATTTAGCATAATTTACACATGTAAGTCAGCGCTGTTATGCAACGTGTCCCCGTGCCTCTCCCACCCCCAGGAAATATTATTCACCACACCACTTTTCCGCAAAAACATCAGTTGAGCAAGATATGAGCGAGGTGTTGTCACCCTCAACACTCCATCTCTGTTACTCCGGCTTAATGAGCCACATGCGGCAAATGCAAAATAATAAATCAGCTTTTCTTTTGTGTCAGATACAGTATTATAGAATATCAATTCAGCATAGGGACAAGGTGCTTTCAAAGTCCCCTTCTCAGGCCACTAGTCCATTAACCAAAGTGCCCTCTCAAGCATTCCTGAACAAAGCTCAGCCTGATGGGGGTGGGAACTTATATCCAACTTGGGACTTCCCTGACCCACAATCCTTTAACTTCCTTGTGTGATTTGAGAGGGCAAGTTGCTCAGTATCACCATTATTGGGTCTACTGGGATGTCTGAGTTACCAAAACAAAAGCAGTGAGTACATTCTTTGTCTTGCCACTTTTGCTACTTTGGATCATTATGCTCCACAGTTGGAAACAAGCCCAGTCCTCCTCTTAACAACATGTGATTTGAACCTTCTCTTCCATGTAAATGATTTTAAGGTTGTTATAATCCCATTCCACACGGTCTGACAGTATTATAAATATATTCTCTAACCACTTTTTCAACTCTTACTTGTTGTGTCATTTTATACACAAAATTCACGAAGTTCAGCCTGACATATGTGGCATCTTTGGAAACTTTAGAATCTCCACTTGATTTCAAAATAAAGTTCTGTGGTTTTGAACACTGTCTGGTTAAACAGCACGCCGATGACTGACACATCAGCAGGTCAGAGTTGTGGGAGGGGTTTTAAGAACATTTCAATACCATATTGAAAAGTACTCAGTACAAAAAAAGTCCTGGATTAAATTTAATAATGTTTTGTTTTCATTAAATGTTGTGAAGCAGACGTGTTGTAGATGCAACCGGAGCAGAGTTAGTGGTTATTCATTTATAACGTCGGCCCTACAACTGGCCGGAATCATTGCACACATCCTCTCCAAGGAGTGCACCAGCTATAAAATGCCCCGGAGGAAGTTCATGCGGCAACTGGCAGAGGAGCTGAGAGCGGAGGTTATGGAGGAAAAAAAGGGAAGCGGCACACGGTCCGAACAGCGGCGCATGGCGCTGCGCAACGCAGACACCAAAACGGAGGCAGTACAGGTTAGGTTATAAATGTTCAAATAACATACTTTTAATTGTTATTTGGCTGTGAATTATGTTGAATGAATTTCTCCCAATATGTTTTGGGACACGAATGTATGGAATGTATGAAATAATCACGGTTTAGCCTACTATGCCATGATATCAGGGGCGTTGTATTGAATCAACAGCCACGTGCAATTTAGCTAGCAGGTGAAGGTGAAACTAAAAATGTTCAAGAACTCCAGACTAATACAGGCTTAAATGGACTGACAACATAAGTTATATGACTTACAGTTTTCAAGGATGCACACATGCCATCTTTTTCTTTCTCCTTTTTCTCCTAGTGGCACGCATGCCCACTCCCGTTGTGAAGCGCGTGTCCACGTTCTGTAACAATCACTGCTGATAGATGGCTTTTTGTTTTCATTTTCTACATTTTTGATACCGTGGCGGGAGAAATCTAACCATGGCGGACCGCCACTTGCCAATCAACATAGAGGAAACACTGCAAAGAGAGACATACCTCCATCTTTAAAATACATTAACAAAAGAGGGACATACCTCTATCTTTAAAACACATTAGCCAAAGAGGGACATACCTCCATCTTTATAATACATTAACCAAAGAGGGACATACCTCTATCTTTAAAATACATTAACCAAAGAGGGACATACCTCCATCTTTATAATACATTAACCAAAGAGGGACATACCTGCATCTTTATAATACATTAACCAAAGAGGGACATACCTCCATCTTTATAATACATTAACCAAAGAGGGACATACCTGCATCTTTATAATACATTAACCAAAGAGGGACATACCTCCATCTTTAAAATACATTAACCAAAGAGGGACATACCTCCATCTTTATAATACATTAACCAAAGAGGGACATACCTCCATCTTTATAATACATTAACCAAAGAGGGACATACCTCCATCTTTAAAATACATTAACCAAAGAGGGACATACCTCCATTTTTATAATACATTAACCAAAGAGGGACATACCTGCATCTTTATAATACATTATCCAAAGAGGGACATACCTCCATCTTTATAATACATTAACCAAAGAGGGACATACCTCCATCTTTAAAATACATTAACCAAAGAGGGACATACCTCCATCTTTAAAATACATTAACCAAAGAGGGACATACCTCCATCTTTATAATACATTAACCAAAGAGGGACATACCTGCATCTTTATAATACATTATCCAAAGAGGGACATACCTCCATCTTTATAATACATTAACCAAAGAGGGACATACCTCCATCTTTAAAATACATTAACCAAAGATGGACATACCTCCATCTTTAAAATACATTAACCAAAGAAGGACATACCTCCATCTTTAAAATACATTAACCAAAGAGGGACATACCTCCATCTTTATAATACATTAGCCAAAGAGGGACATACCTCCATCTTTAAAATACATTAACCAAAGAGGGACATACCTCCATCTTTATAATACATTAGCCAAAGAGGGACATACCTCCATCTTTAAAATACATTAACCAAAGAGGGACATACCTCCATCTTTATAATACATTAGCCAAAGAGGGACATACCTCCATCTTTAAAATACATTAGCCAACATACCTCCACCTTTTGCGCTTTTACATTCAGTGGCATTAATGAACGTGACGAATGTCAGCGGGAGATTACTCGCGACTGCCGGCAGATTTGAAAGCCTGTTGAAAATGGAGGATCACGCCTATTCTCTAGGACATGTAACGGAGTCGCTAAGGAAGTTAAAAAGAGAATTAAAACGACAACGTGACAGGCAAAGCAACAAGACCAAAGTTCAAATTGGAGTGGCTTTTCAAAGATGGAAAGAGCTGAATGAGGAGCAAGGATTTTACAAGGGGAACCGAGGTTGTCCGCTTTCTTCTCGACAGGTAATTCTGCCTATTTGTGTAAATTCAAAGTTTTATAGTTGCTTGGCTAACTATAGCATGGTTGTGCATAGCGTCGTGATTTCCCTGGCAGACAACTCACGTCAGACTAGGTTACAGCTAGAACAGCTGAGTGTAAACAATGGAGATACTAAGAGATCATTTCGGTTTCATTGACATTGTTCATACTGCTCAGAGAAATATATTAAAAACACAAACCTCCGTTGCTTCTCTCCTTTGTCTTTGAAGGGCTTCCACTCTCTCCTCGTCATCTTTGGAGAGGGTTTCGGTCTCACCGAGGTCTTTACCTTTCCCTCATCCTTTAGCTTTCCCTCACACCTCCGTCACATCAACTGATCTCTGACTCTGCTCACGGAGAAAAATATGTAGCCTACGCTGTAAACATTGCCTTACACTATTAATCTCGTACAATATACAGAACGGACGAAGACGCACTGGAAGCCATGTTAATCTTGGCATACGGCCATCGTAGGAGTTAGAACGCGCTCGGAATGGGGGGGCTAGAAAGTAATATTCAGTTGGTTGTCATATACAATTTCACCGCTAGATGGGAGAAATTCTTACACAATGTAGCTTTAAATAGGTAAAGTACAACTACAACATTACAATTTAAAAGGATCATTCTGGTTTATTATAACTTGAGTCCTATTTTTGTACTTTTGACCATTGCTCTGGTATTTTTTTAAACAATGTGTTTATTGTCTCAGTCCTTTCCCCTTCTGGAGTTCAACACCTGCCTGAATCTAGGTATCCTGTCCTGCAGTTTCCCTCTGTCAAAACTACTTAGTTAAGATCAGAAAAGACCCAGGGCTCCAAACTATCTTTTTTCACTAGTAGCACAGTGGCCCCCAACTAAATATTTTAGGGGCACAACCAGAAAATTTAGGGACACACACCGTAAATCAACATGCTAACCAAATATTCACATTTCTACTAATTTCCACTGTATTACTAATAAATACTTTGATAATAGATGCAGAAATTACAATGTGCTGTTTCAAATTTAGTGTAACTTTTGAAGATGCAACATAGAAAGTAAACTGTTTTATTATTGTATTTGTATATTATTTTTTAGCCTGTTTTATTTTCATCGTGACCGTTTTTAATTGCTGTAAAGCACTTTAAGATGCCTTGTTGCTGAAAGCTTCTGTAGAAATCAGCCTGTCAGTCAGTCCCCAGGGCATAGAAACCACTATTGTGCCTAGCTGCTCGTCGCCGAGGAAGTGTAACGTCATTAGCACCGCGACCGTTTTCGGCTCGCCATTAATCTCATATCGCAACAAACGCTGTCTGCGTGAAGTTATGAAAAACTGTAACCACACCTGAAACCACTTTATCGGCATTTCCGTGACTCACTGGGACTTCAACAAAACTGCAGAGCCCACGTAGTTTGCATCGTCTGCTGCTCTGCGTGTGTGCGAGTGTGTGTGTTTGTGTCAGAGCTCTGCTCTCTGTCAATTTTCAGAGAGGACAGATAAGCTTGCGCTTACGCGCTCTCAGGTACCTAAATTTCAACGTTTAAAAAAGGGGGCAAATTTACTGGTCGCACACTCAAATTTTGGTCGCAAAATGCGACCATTTGGTCGCAGTCTGGAGCCCTGAGACCGTGATGTGAAGAGAATGTGCTGCCTGATCTCTGCCATCAGATGGCGCCCGTTCAGAGTCAAATGTTTAGCTCCGCCCACACATTTAGCCCAACCCCGATCTGCGTACTGAAGTAAGGGGCACTTGAAATGAAGGCCAACAGCCCCTCCAACGGATGACGGCATGGAACACACTGAACAGACTCGAGTCACACCCACCCGAGATTATTGGGTGGGTGTGTCAGGGCCTTTAGGGCCAGTGCTTGGCCCTTGGTGAGTGTGTTATTTTTAGCACAGCCCTAAAGTATCAGGCTCCAAACTGATAGTGGGGTAGCAGTCCTCCAGCTGAGGGGCATCAGACTTTTTACAGGCAGCAGGGAGTGAAGTGTTCTAGGTGCAGGAACGTTAGCCACGGCCACTTCTAGAAGAGCTTTTCTAGTGGCCCTAGACAAGATTGGACTCTATCAGAAAGAACTGTTTGCATAGGTATTGGCTCAACATGGGGGGGGGGCATACATTACACATCATTTCCTGCATTCTGGTGAATTTTTCTGCAACAATTTGCCTTTTCTGAATCAATTTATGGTTCAATGTCTTTATTTATTATTATTTTGAATAATTCTCCTGTATTGTTCAAAACTTAACATATTCAAAACATCACACGTGAGAAAGAACAGAGATGTGCGCTGCAAGGTAAAGACAGTACCATCCACTATAGGGGGGTCTGAAATCTTTGGGAAACATATTTACAGGTAAGAAGGATATGGACTTGTTTAGAGCCCCTTGAACGGTTATTTCTTGTTTTTCATATTTTTTAAATCTACATCTTCTAAAATGTGTTTTATGGAACAATATAACTTTATAATTGTGCATTTAAAGCTCAGTTTGAGTACACAGCAGCACAACAGTGCCAGAGGGCGATAGCTGAACTGCACGGCCGCACATCACATGCTACAATAGGTGTGTGACAAGCAGAAGTGGCTGATGGCAGATAAGTTAGATGTAGAATCTCAGCTGAGGTTGGCCAGTGGAAAAGCTGAGGACTGCACTTACAGATGTAATCTGTTCATCCCCAGCAAAACTCTCAACACAACAATGTCAGTAAACATGAAAGCAATGCACTCACAGAGTATGGTGAACCTTAGCACTGCATCTACCAGTAACAAAAAAGAAATTACAACATTATGGTATCATTTTCTTTGCAGTATTTTTCAGTTCCTTTAGACTTATGTGACACACAATGTAGTCAATCCTCTCAAAATACAACAACACACACATCTCTGTGTGTAACATAGTGTTCTTCCTGCATGCCTCTGCGACGTGTAGACAGCCAATCACACGCATTATTAGATCTTGGGAGAAGCATGCTGCATGCTTATTGGCTCACTGACGCTGATGAGATTTATTATTTAGGCATTCATATTTTGGTATTGAATGACGAGGCATTTTTTGATACTGGATACTATGGAGGCAATTTGGTTTGTGCCTAAAAAGTATCGAAGTTCGGTACCTAAACCTAACCAATCCAACCAACAAAGGCAATGAGTACTAGCCAATCAGAGGCAGAGTAGGGCGGGACATTCCTTTGCCATCCTAGGAAACGCAAATTCACAACCCACGAAGCTGCTACAGTTGAAGTCTATGATGGTTTATGAACAAAGTCTTGTACCAAAGTCTTATGTCTGTTTTCCATTTTCAAAATGTTCTTATATGCCAAATCAAATGCTTTCATGATTCATGGCGTAGCTGCTTGGCTTGATTCAAGGCATAAAACTCTTTATATTTGCATTTTCTTAAATGTCAATGGAGATATTGAATGGGGAGCAGTTCAAAAGAGTGGGCGGTCACTGTTGAGCTCTATGACAGCACGGAAAGGTCAAAGAAGTTAAAAAAGGGCACTTGAGCAACCGGTTCAATACCAATACAATTACAACCGCTTGACCTAGCATGTCAAATGCTGTTTTCTTCCCCCCATGTCCTTCGATTGTTGCTTTTCAATCACAACCTAATATGTAACATTTCATGCTCATATGCACAACAAAGCCTAAAACTAACCATACACTACAGAGTAGGGGTGTAACCATCCATCGATCTGGATCAATATATCGATCCAATCCTCAACGATCCAATATTATCGATACAAAGTGAAAATATAGATACATATACTCATCTTTAAGATATCCCTTTATTTTGAAAATCCCCCTTTATAATTTGTTTTTATTAAAAATAGTAGTTTTTTTTATTTAAATGTCTGGAGGAGCTTAGTAATGAAATTGTCAAATCATATTTTAGTTGCTATTGTAAAAAATGTAACAGATTGTGTTGAATCGGCTTATGATTCGTCTCATATCCGTCGCAGGAAGGGTAGACTTTTAGATATCAGTAAATATTGTATTGTTGTTCTAAGAACCAATATACTATTGTATTGTGATGTAACTTGTGATTTACACCCCTACTACAGAGTTCAAGGTCAGTGGTCATATTATCCCAGAGGGGCAATTTGTGATAGAGCCAGCAGCCAACACATACAATCATTACAACAATACAGTGAGAGTTAGTCTATATCCACCACATTACACTTCTGGGATTGCTCTTGTTCTGCCGGAAATTCCGCTGGATGTCACTATTTTCGGATGTCCGTCCCCTTCCTCTTTCTTTGTGTTGGCGTTCTAACCTCCGGTGGATTTCTGAGGACTATGGTTAACTGCTCCTCAGATCTCTGCAGGGTAAATCCAGACAGCTAGCTAGACTATCTGTCTGCACCGTTGCTCCATCCGGCGCTTAGCAATGCCAATAAACCAAAGCACATTTTTCTCCTGTCCCGGATTGCTATGTGGACTAGCCAGATCCTCCTCCTTCTTAAAAACTCTTGCTTTAAATGCATTGGAGAGATTGTTCAGAGTAGTACCTGCAATTTTCCTACACCCTTTCACAAACAAAGGTAAAAGTAAGAAGTGATTCAAGTGATGGATGCTATAAAACCAAGGAGGAAGTTCTCCTCCGTGTGCACCTCCAGATAACACCAAAAAACAATCTACAGTATATCTGTTAACCCAAATAACTGGAGCCCCAGTAATATTTTGTCAGCTTTGCCAATGGCTATTAAAGATCGCGAGGTGAACAAAAATGGAGCCAGATAAGTAGTGTGAATGCGGATTTCAAAGTGTAGTATGGGGGTTTGTGATTAATCTAGACATCATGACTGTGTAATAGCTTTAGGCAACATTCTTTTCTACATATGTGTGTGCAGTGTTGACTATATATGGTTATTACTTATTATGTACTGTTTTATATAGGACTACGTATATTCTCTGACATCTGCTTGTGTACCTACATCACACCTGACTCAATTTTAAAAATCAGCTCATTTTATAATGCACTCCTTGCAAATCAAGAAGCGACATTCTCAAATGCGGTATATGTTGCAACCCCTCTGTTCTTAAATATTATCAGTAAAATATAGAAAGAAAGGGCTAAATCTGTGATGTTAAATTAATCTTTCTCAATAAAAAAAGAAAGGATTAAAAAAAATATATTATTATTTGACACAACTGATTTAGCGGATTATGTTAGAAAAAGCTTGTGGAAATGACATGTAGACAATCTACAAACGTCTAAATGTTCTACAGATACAATGTGCTTGGTAGATGATACATCAACCGAATATAGATGTATCTCGATACCATAATCAAAACGCTTTGTTTCTTTAATCAGTTGGTAGCCTAAAATAGCCTATTTCTCAATAAGCAATCCAACTTATATTGCAACCTTACTGAATGACCAATCAACAATCTGCCGTAGCCTACATTAATTATAGATACAAAGAGTTAAAAACATATGAAAGACAACCATAGTGCAGATATCTTATTACTGAGCCCTGAGAGGGACTGGGCGCACTGACAGCTCAGAAAGGAAGCAGCGCTGAACAAACACAGGCTGACGTTTCCTGTAACGTTAAGCACTGGCATGTTCAGGCAAACAGGGATACCTCACGTCACGTCAGGACCTTCAAGTGAAGCCAAATGGCCCACTACGCATCACACACCTCCAACTAAACCAATATAAGAGCCACAATATCACAAGAACAGGAGAACTATCCCTTCGCTGTGATCCCACTACCATTCATACAAACAGAAAGCTATGCAAAATGGCGTTAACGAGGCGTAAAACAATACGTCTCGAATGTGTGAATTGATATTTTATGAGACGAGAACATGAGTAACAGCTGTACGTACGTGAAAAGTCCCGTGCTGGCTGGAGACAAGAGGAGTGCTGCTCACTGCTGTTTGGGTGTCGTAGCCTCCACTGTGGTCTTAAGGGAAGAAGAGCGCAGGCGCAAAGAGAGGCGAACACGACGAGCGGGGAACCCAATGACGTCGACAAGCAGCCAAGCCAATGAGCCGTGGTGCTGCAGGAATATTACCGGATGTTTCCTATACAATAAAAGCATGGTGACTCGAGTAACATCGTAGTTTTATATACAGTCTATGGTAACATCAAATTCTATTTTAAGAAAGGTTTTGTTGTTGTTGTTATTATTATTATTATTCCCTCCACTTACGCAATTTAATGCATTCCTTTCATTTTAAAAAGATGGAATATTTCATTCCATAAACAAAACGGAGGGTAACCTGAGATTAGATTAGGTTTGTTGATTTTTTAGTCCAATATTTTAAAAAAGAGAATGATTAATTCTCTAGTATTGATATTTGAATATTTATAAGATTAGATGAAGGAGTTTCCTAAATGTAGCCTATGTAAAGTTTTTTATTTGTTGGAAAACCAAATAAGTTCTAAATCTAGGCCTACATTCCAGTGATTATCTGCCATAACAACAACTTGTTATCTATTCCTGTTTATGATATGACTCTCTTTAATTGCTTACATTACTTTCTATATAATAGATATATTTCTCAATGGTGAATTTTAACACGCCAGTTTGCACATCCTTTGAATATTTTAAATGGTGCCTGAACTTTATATTAATCTACCCAGTGGAGGTGGGCTAGGTGGCAAGGGGCTCTGTCGGAGCCACAACAACGCATCTTCTCAAGGACTTGGGGTTTCAGGGAGCCAGAATGCACAAGGCATCCAGGCGGCAGTCGGAAGAGGTGGAAAAGGCCAGCTTCTAGATCTGAGCTGACATGACAGGATCAGGTGTGGGAAGCAAGCAACTCCTGATGAACATGCAGCTAACTAAAGTAGACACCGGTGGAGGTGAGGCAGGCCTAGAGCCATGCAGAAAGAACAACTACCTGTACAAATTAATATGGAAAACCACTTGAATTTCCAAAATTATGGGAAATATCACTCTCACTCAGGACCCTACGTCATTTTCTGCTCTCAAAAATCATTTTAAACTGCATCTACAAAGCAGGTGTTTTAACAAAAGACACATTTTGTTTCTTTGCAATGAAAGGGTTTCTTTTAATAACAGCTATTTTACAAAACTATTGTCAAAAGCTTAGTATATCCATTCTGAAATAAAGATAAAGTGGTCCAGGCAGTAATTAACATTATGTTTGGTGAGGAGGCATGAAAGGTTTCAAACTTGGGACCAATACAAATGACAGCAGATATCAGTTTCCAGGTTCAGCTGCTGCTGCTGCTGCCAACTGTACCAGCTTCAGAGGGAGGGTAACAGTAACAAAATGGACCCTGTCCTTCTTCAGTTTCTGTCTCACCGTCTGCATCAGGCCCAGTTCCATGTACTCCTGCTTCTGCATGTCATACTGAGGCCAAAGGACAAGCTTTGGACCGTTGGGAGAGCTGAAGAAATAAAACATGCCAGCTTCAGACATTAGGGTGGCATAAGCAGCAAAGAAAATCATCAACAAACATGTTTGCTACTGATTTTGTATGTTCATTTATTTGTCTATGCATGCTTGCAACTTTGAAAAACCACATACAATTAATGTAAAGCATCTATTTCTGTATCAATTCATCTTCAATCTGACTCTATCTGTCTTGCTCTGCTGTATCACAGTATAATATTTTCAAAGTCTGCCATTGTAACATGTTCTGTACCAGTATGTATCAACTTTCAATCAAGCAGCCTCTCTGGCCAATGTTCCACTTATCATTTAATTAGACTTAAAATTGCATGAATTGACTTTTTCTTTACGGAACGAGCTGTAAACACAAGCTGTAAACTCCACACTGCCATATCAAATACAGTTAAACATCCAGCAGACATAGAGCAACACTAGCATTCAGTTGGAGTGCTAAGAGAGACTGAATAAAACATTAAAGTTGTGACTATGAAACCCCAAAAATAAGCTTGAGGATGCTAAAAAGCTCCATAGAGCTGAGTGGAACTTCAGAATCAATAGAAGTCAATGACAATTCTCTGTGGGATGGTCCCTATAAGCAACTCCTTTTTTCTGTTGTTAATATAAACATATTGATTAGTGCAGCTTTAATGCTCTCAGTGCTTACTCACCCACTACGGGCAAAATTGCTCCAGTACGCCATCATGGTCGTACAAAGTCTTTCATCAACCTTGGTAATGTTGCCTGAAGATGGGACAGGAGGAGTTTAATCACAAAAACAATATGGTCCCATTCATTCCTTAATTTTTTCCGCCAAGTCCCAGAAGTTGGGAATGAAGTGGTTATGCCTGAGCAGAGCCATCTAATCTGTATATATATATATATATATACATATTATGTAGAGCTGCAAAGATTAATCGATTAGCTGTTAACCATTCAATTAATTGCCAATTGTTGCCAAATGTTTGATTCATTTGTTATGAAAGTAAGTAAGAAAGTAAAGCTTCTCTTTTTTCAGCTTGTTCTGGGTTCTTCTCTCCTCTGTGACAGTAAACTGAATATCTTCGAGTTGTGGACAAAACAAGACATTTGAGAACATCTTTTTGGGCTTTGGGAAACTTTTTGGGAAACTTTTTTCACAATTTTTTTAACAATTTGAAGACCAAACAACTAATCCATTAGTTGAGAAAATAATCAACGGATTAAACAACAATGAAACATTTATTTAGTTGCAGCTCTAATATAATGGGTAGCACATTACAGACAACCTACCTATGATTTTTATATGTCCATTCCAGAAACATGCACCAAACATGAAGCCGACATCATCTGCATGATCTGCCTTCACAAAGCTGGGTCTGGTGTGTTTGTGTATCTCAGCACGGTATACAAACTCATACATGTAAACTGGAACACCCGCATCTAAATACACCAAGGAGATAAAAGACAAGAGGTATATGCTTAAGGATAAAGGTCAAAGATCAAGAGGAATTAGCTAATCGATGCAGGGAATGATCGTCACTGTGGCACAGGTGGTAGAGCAGACTTCTGCCAATCGGTGGTTCGATCATTGGCCCTGCAGTCCCATGTCAAAGTGTCCTTGGGCAAGACAATGAACCCCAAATTGCCCCTGATGTTGCGCCATCAGAGTGTGAATGTGTGTGAGTGTTTATCTGATGAGCAGGTGGCACCTTGTATGGCAGCATCAGCCACAGTGTATGAATGTAATGTTTGTAAATGATGAATGGTACTATGTAAAAGTGCTTTGAGTAGTCGTTAAGACTAGAAAAGCGCTATATAAATACAGTCCATTTACAGGGTGATGTATGAACCATAGACTGTATAATAATAATGGACAAAGCTTCTGGGCTTAAAACCATAAAGCTATAGTGCATAGTTGCTGTCTCCCCCATGAGGAATTCTAAGTAATGACAACAAAACTGCGCGTCATACAAGCTTTTTGTGATTGCGCACCACCCCCACCCCTCCTCCACACAGTTGCTAGTAGTCAAGGAGGACATGGAGGATTAAACAAACATGATGGACTCTTCAGAAGAGGTCATTATCTTCACTCCAGTTTCTGCTCGAAAGTCGCCAGACGCCAGAATCTTCTGAACATAGTCATACTGAGAAATCCAGAGAGCGTTGTGTGGAGCTGATAGTCTTAATTAGCTTTGTTGCGTCTCATTTGGCTTGAATGTAACAGACGTTCGTTAATATCAAAAAGTTACACACTAAAAAGGTCTTGTTCTGCGCTCTGCCAACCAAGCTAGCTAGCTGGCGCTAGCATTAGCGGGTAACTAAAGGGAAAGTCTGCTGTTTTTCGGTACTGCCATACAAACAGATGAATGGCGGCAGTACCTGGAGGTCCCTGTTTACCGGCCGGTAAATCTCCTCTGGATGACTCGCTTCAGAAGGGTTGAAATTCAGCAACTTTCCCCCTTTAGCATTTAGCTTAGCACAGCACCACTGCAAAGCTCCAACCTCTCGTCAAAAACAGCAGTCCCCAAACCAAAGGGTGAGGTCATGGATGCTACGTTCACAATTATATACAGTCAATGGTATGAACTCTGAGTTATTATATTGCTTTTCCTTTGGTTGAAATTAGATTAAAAGAGCATCAAGTAATTTATAATCGGCACCGGCAAAGTGCACCAACATTGAAAGAATTGACAGAATGTCTTCCTACACAGGTCTTTAAGCAATTAGTCTTCTGTGTGTGACACAAACATTAGTTTCCATTTATTTATAGAGCTGTCAAGATGCTCTTTCTGTGCCGTGCCCCTTCTGACCTGAGTGGTATCCGGCCACCGAGGTGACAGGAAACGTCATCAGCAGGTCTCCAATGACTTCGGTAAATGCGTCTCTGATCTCTTCTGGTGTTTTAGAGTCTTTCAAGTATTCATCAACGATGAGGCTGTTTGCAGAGGAGGCCTGAAATAGGGAGGAAGATTGGACCATTAGATTTCTCTTTAAGGTAGTGGTGTTTTTCTACAACAACTTCTCATCGACAAGAAGGATGACTTCATGACCTTTACTTTTTAATTAAAAATGGTGTAAACATTGTTCACATCTAATGTGATGAATATGATCAATGTGGTTGCCTGATGAAGACGACCTTGTTGGTCAAAATGTTGCAGCATTAAAAACTTTGGGACGTTGCAAAATTCTTTATGCTGACAACCTTTTCTATCAATGAAATGTCATAATATGATAATAATATAATGCTAATATAATGCTAATTGAACAGTTAATTATTTAAACTGTGTGACTCGCAGTCCATCATTGGACAGTCTGAAGAGCTGCAATGTATTTTGGGGCATTTGAGTATGTAGCCTACAGTAAGCTCACATTGCATAATTTTGCTAAGATTTTCTTGCGTACACAAAATCTTATGCAGTTGGAGGAACACAATACATACTTAATTTTACATCATACTTAGTATGACTAAGAATATGATGTTAGTATGCAATTTCTAACTGACCCCTAGACGTGTATTAGAATATGTCTGGAAAGAATCTTTAAAGGGGTGATAGAATGATTATATAGAGTATTTCACACTGTTCCTTATGGTCTCCTAATTGGATATGTAACATTGGTTGGGCTGAAAATGGCCTGGTTGATATTTTATTGGCCCTTATGCATCCCTGTGTTTTGGCCCTATTTGTAACAAGAGCTGCACGCTGATTGGTTGAGCGAATTGCCATACGCAGACATTAGAGATGCGCGCTGATTGGTTGAGCGAATCCCCAATACACACACACATTAGAGAAGCGACAGAATCTCATATTCCAGACACTGCAATGTTTCGTTACCAAATTCACTTCTGAGACTTTTTTATGTGAGAAATCAACTATATAAAGCTCAAATATGGGCCTTTTTACGAAAATGTATGGCTATTGCAAATATGGTAAGACTGTTTGTTGGACTTCAGCGGCGATGCTGCTGCCTCCCCGATCGATCCCCGAAGTTAATGAATATTTGTGAGCTGTAAGGGTTTCGTTAGCTGCGACTGTCCCTTCAATCCTATCTATGTGTAGCTACAAATCATGGATAGTTAGCTTCATTTTCGGCGTAATTCCGAGTATATTTACAGTTTGAATTTCGTCAAGCCAGTTATACAACATCTAACTAAATGTCTTATAAAGCTAACAACGGTGTCCGATTTCAAGTTAATGGATTTTTGTGAATTCCAGAGGAATTCTAAGAGCTAGCCTCCTCTAGCTATAGCTCCATCCAGCCGCAGGCTCTATTTATTTCACCGATCGTTTGTTTAAATAACTCAACACATTATAATTACACACATTATAAGATTAACTGGAACCTGTGGTAAGAGATTGCTGGCGTAACAAGCTCTCTGACCGCGCTCTCACTCACACACACCTGGCATTAGGAAGAGGGGAGCTGCAGGCCCTGGAGCTCTGTCAGAGCACCAGCGTCTAGTAGTCCATTAGCCAAAAACCGGTGACTTTGCGCGGGTATGGAGTGCTGTGGGCTGCCAGTCGTAACGGAGCTCAATCCAGCTCAGAGCAGGCCGGGGTGTGTGAAGGAAGGCAGGCTGGGCGGCGAGGCAGCAACACAGGCAGCACCGGCGCTGAACTCCGACACACAGTCGGACAAAATTTGCAATTAGCCATCCATTTTCGTAAAACGGCCCATATTTGAGCTTTACATAGTTGATTTCTTGCATAAAAAAGTTTCAGAAGTGAATTTTGTAATGGAATAGCAGAGATCTGACCTACATTCGGAAGACTACCTGATCTCAGGTCAGTTGTGTAGCCTATGTAAATGTTGGGGCGTGACCGTTCTCTTAATACACCCATGGGCTGACAAAGGTTCCGGTTTTTGGGAGGTTGACGTCAACTTCCAGCTTTGTTGGGATTCGCCCGTTTTCAGCGGCAGTTTCAAAATATGAAATTTTCATAGTAAAGGGGTGTCAGTGGGACTTTGAGCTTCTATGTATGTCCTATTTACCCACCGAACTGTCATTATTCAACTATGACAGGGTAAAATCGGTTTTGCATTCTATCACCCCTTTAAGCTAACTGCATCAGTTTACATTATGTGCAATGTGTTTTATTCCTGAAGACCTGCCAAAATAAAAGGGTGCTTTTTGCTTACTTTTTAAGTAATGTTTCTTTGCAGTATCTGACACTGATATTCACCAATGGATTGGCCACCGCCATTAACCCTTATGTATTTCAACATTTTCCTTAAATGATCATATTTATATTTATATATATCTATTAACTGTAAAATGTCATGTAAAATAATATACTAATAAGACAATAAATGAATGAATCAATCAAGCGATCAATCAATGATTATCATTAACAAGCAACAACAGCTATCATGGAGCTCACCCCTGTAGGGTTGAACATGTTCACCACTGCCAGCACAGACGTTCTGTTCATACCGTGTTCCCAGCCAGGAGGGGCGAAGCTCTGTGATCAACGTAAGAAAATGCTTCAAATTAGTTCAATGGTGTGAGGGTGTGACTCATTCAGTTCAAGATTATGCATCGCTTCTTTTGGACTCGCTCCAGATTGTTTAGAATTGGTCTAAAAGACACACCAAATTGTTGGAAATGTAAGACAGAGGACATATATATATATATATAGGCTATATAACATAAGTTAATTGTGAATAAGATAAATATGTGTTAAATGAAATAATTTATGGAGTTATGGAAAAGGTGTAGAAGTGTATACTTCTTCCTACTCCTTTCAGATTTGTCTATGTTTTTTTTTTTTGTGTGATGTTTTGTTTGGTTTATTTTTGATATGTCTGAAATAAATGTCTTCATTCATTCATTCATTCAGCCCAAGATGATTTGTTCTGTGAGATGGGTCAATCCTAAATGAGATGGATCAGCACATACAAAGCTGGGTCCACACTAGTTTGATGATAGCCAGACAGATTATTTTAGGATGGAAGAATGAAGGGCTGCCATCAATCCAGGAGTGGGCTTATAAAATGGATAGGGCCGGGGGGGTTTTGAAAATAATGTCATATAAACAGTTTACCAGATTGGATGTCTATACTAGAAAATTGGGAAAGTAGCTGAGCTTTCTGGAGAGCTCTTACGAAGCTTTGTGCTGGGGAGAGACCTGTATGATGGGCTTATGGTGTAGTCATTTATACATATGTTTATTTGGCTTTGTTACTATGTTGTTGTCCATGGGCCCACCACCTGTGGGAGGAACCGTTGGGGTCGGGTGCGATGCCACATGGGTGGCAGTGAAGGTCAGGGGCCTCGACGGACCAGACCCGGGCGGCAGACGCTGGCTCTGGGGACGTGGAAAGTCACCTCTCTGTGGGGGAAGGAGCCGGAACTGGTGCGGGAGGTGGAGCGCTACCGGTTAGATCTGGTGGGGCTTACCTCTACGCACAGTCTCGGTTCTGGAACCATACTCCTGGATAGGGGTTGGACTCTTTTCTTCTCCGGAGTTGCCCAGGGTGTGAGGCGCCGGGCGGGTGTGGGGATACTCACAAGCCCCCGGCTGAGCGCCGCTGTGTTGGAGTTTACCCCGGTGGACGAGAGGGTCGCCTCCCTACGCCTGCGGGTTGTGGGGGGGAAAACTCTGACTGTTGTTTGTGCATATGCACCAAACAGGAGTTCGGAGTATTCGGCCTTCTTGAGACCTTGACTGGAGTCCTGCATGGGGCTCCAGTGGGGGACTCCATTGTTCTGCTGGGGGACTTCAACGCACACGTGGGCAATGATGGAGACACCTGGAGAGGCGTGATTGGGAGGAACGGCCTCCCTGATCTAAACCAGAGTGGTTGTTTGTTGTTGGACTTCTGTGCTAGTCATGGATTGTCTATAACGAACACCATGTTCGAACATAGGGATGCTCATAAGTGTACCTGGTACCAGAGCACCCTAGGCCAAGGTCAATGATCGATTTCATAATCGTTTCATCTGATCTGAGGCCGTATGTTTTGGACACTCGGGTGAAGAGAGGGGCAGAGCTGTCAACCGATCACCATCTGGTGGTGAGTTGGGTCAGGGGTGGGGAAGACTCTGGACAGACCTGGTAAGCCCAAACGTGTAGTGCGGGTAAATTGGGAACGTCTGGAGGAGGCCCTGTCCGACAGACTTTCAACTCACACCTCCGGGCGGAGCTTTTCGTGCATCCCTGTGGAGGCTGGGGCATTGAACCCGAGTGGACAATGTTCAAAGTTTCCATTGCTGAAGCTGCGGCGAGGAGCTGTGGTCTTAGGATCTTAGGTGCCTCAAGGGGCGGTAACCCACGAACACCGTGGTGGACACCAGTGGTCAGGGAAGCCGTCCGATTGAAGAAGGAGTCCTTCCGGGATATGTTATCTCGGAGGACTCCGGAGGCGGTTGCAGGGTACCGAAGGGGTTCGGCGGGCTGCAGCCTCTGCCGTGAAAGAGGCAAAGCAGCGGGTGTGGGAGAAGTTTGGAGAAGACATGGAGAAGGACTTTCGGTCGGCACCAAAGTGTTTCTGGAAAACTGTTCGCCACCTCAGGAGGGGAAGGGGAACCATCCAAGCTGTGTACAGTAAGGATGGGACACTGTTGACCTCCACTGAGGAGGTAATAGGGCGGTGGAAGGAGCACTTTGAGGAACTCCTGAATCCGACTAATACGCCCTCTATGTTAGAGGCAGAGCTGGAGGATAACGGGGATTGTCGTCGATTTCCCAGGCGGAAGTCACTGATGTAGTCAAACAACTACACAGTGGCAAAGCCCCGGGGATTGATGAGATCCGTCCAGAAATGCTCAAGGCTCTGGGTGTGGAGGGGCTGTCCTGGTTGACACGCCTCTTCAACATTGCGTGGAAGTCTGGGACGGTGCCAAAGGAGTGGCAGACTGGGGTGGTGGTTCCTCTTTTTAAAAAGGGGGACCAGAGGGTGTGTGCCAATTATAGGGGTATCACACTTCTCAGCCTCCCTGGTAAAGTCTACTCCAAGGTGCTGGAAAGGAGGGTTCGGCCGATAGTCGAACCTCGGGTTGAGGAGGAACAATGCGGATTCCGTCCTGGTCGTGGAACAACGGACCAGCTCTTCACTCTCGCAAGGATCCTGGAGGGAGCCTGGGAGTATGCCCAACCGGTCTACATGTGTTTTGTGGATTTGGAGAAGGCGTATGACCGGGTCCCCCGGGAGATACTGTGGGAGGTGCTGCGGGAGTATGGGGTGAGGGGGTTCCTACTCAGGGCCATCCAATCTCTGTATGACCAAAGTGAGAGCTGTGTCCGGGTTCTCGGTAGTAAGTCGGACTCGTTTCAGGTGAGGGTTGGCCTCCGCCAGGGCTGCGCTTTGTCACCAATCCTGTTTGTAATATTTATGGACAGGATATCGAGGCGTAGTCGGGTGGGGAGGGGTTGCAGTTTGGTGGGCTGGGGATCTCATCGCTGCTCTTTGCAGATGATGTGGTCCTGATGGCATCATCGGCCTGCGACCTTCAGCACTCACTGGATCGGGTTCGCAACCGAGTGTGAAGCGGTTGGGATGAGGATCAGCACCTCTAAATCGGAGGCCATGGTTCTCAGCAGGAAACCGATGGAATGCCTTCTCCAGGTAGGGAATGAGTCCTTACCCCAAGTGAAGGAGTTCAAGTACCTTGGGGTTTTGTTCGCGAGTGAGGGGACAATGGAGCGGGAGATTGGTCGGAGAATCGGGCGCAGCGGGTGCGGTATTGCATTCAATCTATCGCACCGCCAGGACGAAAAGAGAGCTGAGCCAGAAGGCAAAGCTCTCGATCTACCGGTCAGTTTTCGCCCTACCCTCACCTATGGTCATGAAGGCTGGGTCATGACCGAAAGAACGAGATCCAGGGTACAAGCGGCGAAATGGGTTTCCTCAGGAGGGTGGCTGGCGTCTCCCTAGAGATAGGGGTGAGAAGCTCAGTCATCCGTGAGGAGCTCGGAGTAGAGCCGCTGCTCCTTTGCGTCGAAAGGAGCCAGTTGAGGTGGTTCGGGCATCTGGTAAGGATGCCCCCTGGGCGCCTCCCTAGGGAGGTGTTCCAGGCACGTCCAGCTGGGAGGAGGCCTCGGGGAAGACCCAGGACTAGGTGGAGGGATTATATCTCCAACCTGGCCTGGGAACGCCGATCCCCAGTCGGAGCTGGTTAATGTTGCTCGGGAAAGGGAAGTTTGGGGTCCCCTGCTGGAGCTGCTCCCCCCGCGACCCGACACCGGATAAGCGGACGAAGATGGATGGATGGATGGACTATGTTGTTGTATGGTCTTGAATATTGTAGTTACTGTGTCATCTTTTCTTGATTTTTGTCTGGGTGGGTGGAGATGACAAAGGGGGAGGGGGGAGGTTGGTATGTTCATATTGTGAGTTGTATGCTTTGTATGTTGTTAAAAACTAAAACTAAAAATGTTTTTCAAGATGATGTACAAATCCTTCAAGATAAAAAAAAAATCTTTTCAACAAAGAGTGATATGGAGATTAAGTGACACTGACATAATCATAGGCGTAATTTACTGGGGGGATGAGGGGGTTACAACCCCCAGTAATCAAAACTGGCAGGTGCAACCCACCCCAAATACCTATTATAATTTCCTTTACATAAAAAAAGACATGTGTACCATAACCTTGATACAGAAAAGGCACAAATTGTTGCAGAAAAATTTGCCAGAATGCAGAAAATGAAGTGTTCGATTTTGCTAAAAAGTGGAGATCTCAACCCCCCCAATGTTAAACCCAAAGTTACACCCTTGGACATAATTAAAAGGAGTATACTTGTCACAGAAGCTGGTATATGATATTATGTCTGAATAATGGAGTGAAAGCATTGAGAACTGTGTGACCTGAGGCAGGATCCATCCA
Organism: Perca flavescens; assembly: GCF_004354835.1. Taxonomy (NCBI): domain Eukaryota; kingdom Metazoa; phylum Chordata; class Actinopteri; order Perciformes; family Percidae; genus Perca; species Perca flavescens. The sequence continues at coordinate 235,961 of NC_041338.1, read as the reverse complement.
AACTCATGGTTGGTTATTCCCATCATCACTGGAACCTTCAGCACTTCTTTTCTCTTGAGAAGCTCCTCTGCTGTGTCAGTCAGAAACACGCCGTCCACCACGGCCCCCAGGTAAATTTTCATCTAAACACAAGACACAACTTACTGCTACTGAACGTCAATGGGTCGTTGTCCAAGTGGATGAAGGTAAACCAAATGAGTGTTTACCAGCCAAAGGGGTTCACAGGCTGCCATCTTGTGGCTAAAAGTTGGCCATGTCACTTGAAATTCTGGTCTGGAATTTACACTGAACCTTGACAAAATGATGATTCCTTTGTATGAGATTTCTATTAGTTCTTTCACCCTCTGTAGTTTTCTAATATACAAGCACCGTATAATATAGAGATAGACACCTTTGTGGCTAGTTTTGGCCTCCTAATTTAACTTAAACTACACTGTAAATACAGAAGGTAGATAGAAGGTAGATACAGATAGAATAAAACACACAGTCAACACAACTAAAGCTAAATACATCTATAACATCTACCTGCATATCATCACAATACCATTTACCTTTTTAGCTGCATCAACTAGCTCATCTTTACTTTTCCCCCTCATACAATGGACCAGTTCCTCTGTGCTGCTGCGGTCACATCCAGTAAGGTTGGCAACAATCTAGGTATAAGGAAGAGATTAATAAAAACCACACCGACATAAGTAAAAGTATCCTGCAAAAATAATTTTCTAATTTATTTTACTCTGGTACACATGTGAAGGTTGCTATAAAAATCTGCGAAAAAGCGTAAAGGGCACCCTAGAGAACACTTTATCAAGTTTTCTCCGCAGGGCACCCTAGGGTACTGCATCATGTTTTCTCCATTGAAAGGCCACTCTGGAAGGTACTTTATCATGTATTCTTATTTTAAGGGCACCCTAGAGAACACTATCATGTTTTCTCCACTAGCAGGGCACCCTAGAGAACACTATCATGTTTTCTCCACTGGCAGGGAACCCTAGAGAACACTATCATGTTTTCTCCATTGGAAGGGAACCCTAGAGAACACTATCATGTTTTCTCCACGGGCAGGGAACCCTAGAGAACACTATCATGTTTTCTCCACTGGCAGGGAACCCTAGAGAACACTATCATGTTTTCTCAACTGGAAGGGAACCCTAGAGAACACTATCATGTTTTCTCCACTGGCAGGGAACCCTAGAGAACACTATCATGTTTTCTCTACTGGCAGGGCACCCTAGAGAACACTATCATGTTTTCTCCACTGGCAGGGAACCCTAGAGAACACTATCATGTTTTCTCCACTAGCAGGGCACCCTAGAGAATACTATCATGTTTTGTCCACTGGAAGGGAACCCTAGAGAACACTATCATGTTTTCTCCACTGGCAGGGCACCCTAGAGAACACTATCATGTTTTCTATACTGGCAGGGCACCATAGAGAACACTATCATGTTTTCTCCACTGGCAGGGCACCCTAGAGAACACTATCATGTTTTCTCCACTGGAAGGGAACCCTAGAGAACACTATCATGTTTTCTCCACTAGCAGGGAACCCTAGAGAACACTATCATGTTTTCTCCACTAGCAGGGCACCCTAGAGAATACTATCATGTTTTCTCCACTGGAAGGGAACCCTAGAGAACACTATCATGTTTTCTCCACTGGCAGGGCACCCTAGAGAACACTATCATGTTTTCTATACTGGCAGGGCACCATAGAGAACACTATCATGTTTTCTCCACTGGCAGGGCACCCTAGAGAACACTATCATGTTTTCTCCACTGGAAGGGAACCCTAGAGAACACTATCATGTTTTCTCCACTAGCAGGGAACCCTAGAGAACACTATCATGTTTTCTTCACTGGCAGGGCACCCTAGAGAACACTATCGTGTTTTCTCAACTGGCAGGGAACACTAGAGAACACTATCATGTTTTCTCCACTAGCAGGGAACCCTAGAGAACACTATCATGTTTTCTCCACTGGCAGGGCACCCTAGAGAACACTATCATGTTTTTTCAACTGGCAGGGAACAATAGAGAACACTATCATGTTTTCTCCACTGGCAGGGCACCCTAGAGAACACTATCACGTTTTCTCCACTGGCAGGGAACCCTAGAGAACACTATCGTTGTCTCTACTAGCAGGGCACCCTAGAGAACACTTTCATGTTTTCTCTACTGGCAGGGCACCCTAGAGGGCACTGCATGATGTTTTCTCCATTTTAAGGGCACTCATTAGTGCACCGCATCTTGTTTTCCCCACTGGAAGGGCAGCCTTGTTCTTTTTTTTAGTTCATGTCAAACATGTGGGCACCAAGGGCGTGGTAGCCTTGTTAGGTGATAATACATTGATGTTGTGTTATGTCGTCATTTAACAAGGGGCCAAACAATTCAATTATTGCCTCTTTAAGTTATGTCAGTACAAATACATGTTCAAAACAATGAGCGTGTGTTTGATAGATATGCTTTTAAATTCATGCTAATCTACTCAGTTTACATATTACAGTACCTTGGCATGATCCAACGGATGGTTTGTAGTGTAGGTCCCGAGTGTTGCTACTCCACTTTGAAAAATTGCCCTGTGAAATAATCCTTTTGCTTGTGGAGACAGAGTCTGTTCATAAGGAATGATACATTACATATGCAATGACTTGACAAATGTATATGATAATAAATTCACGATGCACTCATAAACTAGCACTGAGGTTCACACATTTGGGTCAGCTAAACATGTTAAAAATGTGTAAATGTATGTAACTAACTTCTTCCAGTGATTAGTTTTCTTTACCAGTATGGAAGCACTGATGCCTCCTGCAGAATCTCCAGCGACTGTGACAGTTTGTGGATCGCCGCCAAAGGCCTCAATATTTCCTTGCACCCATTTCAGAGCTGTTAGCTGATCCAAGAAACCCCAGTTGCCCTGAGCATGCTCGTCTCCAGTGCTTTGAAACAGGAAAAGTCAAGACACATCCTTTTGGATTCTTAGAGAATTATTCACAAAAAAAGTCTGGAAAAAATGGTGAATGTGATACTGTGGATATTTTCAGTTTATTTCTTGAAACCAGACAGAAATGTGATGAGCAACACAATCCCTTACCTCAGGAATCCCAGAATGCCAAGGCGATACTGAATAACAACCATCACTATGTTTTCATAAGCAGCTAATGGAGCGCCATCATACTGAGAAGCTGCACCCATTGTCAGACCTCCTCCATGGATCCACACCATCACCTGACACATAGTACAGTATAAGATACAACCATTTGTAATGTGCCACCTACACTGTGAGGCATTATTGTAGGTCCAGTTTTATAAGTTTAAAATTAGCTGCAGGAAATTCTGTTATTTTGTCCACGCCTGTATACAATCATATATGATCTAGGTCTGTTTAACCTACCGGCAGTTTGTCCCCTTTTGTTGCCTCAGCTGGAGAGTATACGTTCAGATACAGACAGTCCTCTGAAAGCTCTGGTGGGCTGTATTGCATTGACATGGTCCTAGAAACACTCACAACTATTTCTGGATCCTGGATACACCTTCAAAAAGAGAAGAAGAGAGAGAGGAAGAAGTGTGTGCCATCCAGAGGGGGAAATAAACGGTCAAATCTTGTCATGTTCTGTGCTCTTCGTCGATTCAAGTCAAGTTTATTTATATAGCACATTTCATACAACAGGCGTAAACTCAATGTGCTTCAAAATAAAAGCAAGCAAGAAAAAATTCATGCATGACAAAAAACAAACAAGATAAGGAGGTATTACATGTATGGAAACATAAGATTAGATAAAAGGTAAAAATAAGATATAATCGTATTACAATAAAAATGGAATAAGATAAGTATGTATAATCATTATTTAAAAGGAATAATGATACAAATACACATTCTATGATAAAACATTTACCACACTTTAAGTCACCAAGTCTTACATGGGAGGCTGGTGTGTGCCGTCTCTCTCCCCCTCCCAAGGATCTGCATCCTGCGGAGCAGCCAGGCGGAGGGGCCCCACAGGGGGCCGGGCAAAGGGGATTCCTAGGTGTTGCTTCACCCTCCGCTCTGTACCTTTCACTGTAACGTATTCCCCTCTGATTCGGCCATTTTTCAGAGAGACCACAGGGTCAACGCTCCCTGCTGAAGATACAAGGATTTGTGATTGTGTTTAACTTCTCATTGCATGTCAAAGTAGAAAAAGCATAGGTGTAAATAATACAATGAATTCCATTTAGCTGCGTCAGTTTCAGGGTCCTGGTATTGTTCATTCTGGCTTACGGTCACCCAGTCATGGCTTACTAGGACACTTGAATAGAACAAAACCATCATTAATGTTATTATTAGTAACACCTTTTCATACTGTGATAATTCAAAATGTCTGCTGAAAAGTTATGTGAAAATGCTTCTCATTCAATTCTCTAAAAATGGCAAGTTTTAAACAAAATTTGGATCATGCAATAAGGCAGACCTACCTCTGCTTTTCATGGAAGATTGTAAAGATTTACAAAGAATATGTTAGATAATTTCCTTTCTAACTGAGAGGTTTTATAAAGAATATGTTAGATCATTTCCTCTCTAACTGGGAGGTTTTATAAAGAATATGTTAGATCATTTCCTCTCTAACTGGGAGGTTTTATAAAGAATATGTTAGATCATTTCCTCTCTAACTGGGAGGTTTTATAAAGAATATGTTAGATCATTTCCTCTCTAACTGGGAGGTTTTGGGACTGATTGGTGGGATTGCTGTGGACAAAGTCCACACGGAGATACACTGGTAAGAGCCAATGAGGTTTAACCATGTATCAGCTAATTTAAATAGCTCACTTTACTGGATTGTGTCAACAGTTAACTTCATTTAATATTGCATGTGGTGTAGTTGGGTGCAAATGTTCCACCAAACCATGTCTCAAGTTCACAAACCAAAGTTCCTTCCCGAGACTATTTTGCAGAACCACCATCGCTGGGTCCAGAGCTAAGCACTGCCCAAGACCATTGGGATTGGTTTAATCCTTGTGTTGTCTTCTCGTCATCCAATGTCCAAATTGACCTGGTCTGTTGTGCCTGTTTTATTAAGTATAAATTATCATCCAATTCTGTGTTGGATCTTCTTAGCCAACTTCATTCCAACTTCTCACTGCTAAATTTAAACTTATTTTTGGAATTAAGAAATTGGGGGGCACTGTCTTGCGATTACGGAAGACTTGTATCACGTGGATGCGCAGACAGTGTTGTCATCACTTAGAATTCCTCATGGGGATGACAGAAACTACGCACTATACCTTTAAGCTACCACTGGAGAGACCAAAAAGCAGCACAAGGCACAGTGCAATTTTAAGTAGTATTTTAGTAGTAGTATTTTTTATAGTTCATATTTACTTAGGTTATTACTTGTTCAAGGTTGTCTTCTGCACCAACTTGTGATTATTGCATCAGCATTTTGACATTTTCCATATCTAGCCTGCATCGATGTTTAACCAATAGAGAGCAGCATAAGCCAGCTAATGGTACATTTATTCAACACTCAACTGATCTTTCTTATTACATATATTAATTTGTGAATTTTGTTATTTGTATCTTGTATTTCCAACAGAGGAGAGGAATATGTAGCTGCAGCAGTGTTAGCCAAACCCACCGAATAATCAATGGAATGACACTGCAGTTTTGTTTTTGTTGTTGTTGTCTTTCATGATCATTTACATGTAGCATGTTTCTAAGTAACTTTTTGAAGTCCCTAACAACTCACTACGCATGTTCTAAACTAAAGCATCTAAATACTTCTTTCACTACTGGTTTCAAAAAGTTACTTAGAAACATGCATGTAACAACAACAAAAAATCATAACTGCAGTATCATTCCATGGATTATTGGGTGGGTTTGGAGATACGTAGCTCCTGAAAAGTTTTTAGATTGTTCTTAACATTCCTTGGGCTGCTAAGATATTGGAAAGTTCTACAGTGAACCTATGTATTTGTCATCCATAGCGGCTGGTGCATCAGAATGTAAAATTAAGTGTTTCCTTACCTGGTGTTGCTCGTGCTATTGATGTCAGCGCAAGAAGGAGATAAACAATGAACAGCACTGTTCCCATCCTGACCAGGCTCGAAGAAAAGACAGAGAGAATTACACTGGGCTTTCAGAGAAAAAGCCCTCTGCCCCTATCCTGGCCTCTGGTACCACCCTGCCAACACACACAACTCTAACTCTAACTCCCACACACACATCACAAACAAGCTCATTATGTCACAACCACAGCTCAGCATGAATAGTATAATCTCTATTGATTTAACCTCCAAAGCACCACAGGAAGAACTGTGACCGCTGAGTCAAAAATGATAAAGTCCTGCTCTTTGACCACTACAGCTCAATGCTGCAAACCACCAAAAAGTTGTAGAATATTTGGTATACCTTCAGATAATGTAGTAGACACACAATGTTCTCTTCCTTCTGAGAGGCACTAAATAAGATAGAATTTTTATGGAACAAAAAAGTTAGAACTCATTCAAATGTTATTTACTCAGAGATGAAAACTGACCGTAGGTAATTAACTGCTCACATTAAAGGCCCTGAACACCCACAAACATTTATCCACAAATAAGTACATGACAAGTTCCACATTACATAAATGCCATCATAGTGTACTGCAAGAGATCGGCTGAGGTTACAAACATAGATGTCAGAAGCTCTGGGTGTTTTTTTTGATAGACAATAATTTGATGAAACAGTGATCCTAGCCTGTCAATTCAAGCTCCCACCCCAAAGGTCAGGGGGACCTTTCTATAATCAGTAAAGAAACAAGTGAAATGGTGAGCTCTGAACTTGAGGTGAAAACAACAAGGCTATGTTGTTGTACATATTCAACCTCATTCTGCTTCATGGTGGATTCCCTCCATTAGCATGCTGCTTAATAGGAAGCTTATCTTGAAGCTGGGCTAGGCAGGGCTTTTTTTTTTTACGCTATTGGGCAAAAAGTTCACAACAACCTTTCAGCATAATAATTCATGTGATCTGAGAGAAAACTACACTTCTACTCTTCTTCATGGCTCTGCTTTCAGGCTTTAAAAAATCTTCCAAGACGAGACGGGAGAGTTTGGCCAATCACAGGTCATTTCAGAGAGAGGGCGTTCCTATTAGCTGTTCTGCAAATGCTGATGCACGTACACATTCCTTTTTTTTAGGGATTTTATCAGAATACATTATAGAAAATTTGCTTAGAAATATAGAAATTACTGGATAGGATAGAACAACACAATGTCATTTTGCTAAATAGAACACATCACATTCATTGTTAATTTAACTTGTTTTTATTTTCAACTAATTGTAAATATAATACACATTTTTCTGTGGGCTCTTAAGGCAAAACACTGGATATGTGAAAACATTAATTGGTCATGTGGGCTGGGAATGTTTTGGGAAGCTGCCTGTGCCCTGAACACACTGTAAAATAAAACGTGGTCTCTGAAGACAGCTCAGGCTCCACAGCAACATAACTGCGCCAACCTCACCCACCAAGGTATATATCCATTTACCAAATGGATAGGCAGCAGTTGGCAGAACAGCTGCCTATCTGCTGGGGGGGAGGGGGAGGGGGGCATCAGGTCCCCACTAGACCTGCCCCTGCAGCCTACACTGCAAAGCAACCCCAAAAAAGGAAGAAGGACTCATCAGAAGAGATTCTAAAAGAGCCTGGTGTAAACGTCGGAAAAAGCATTTTAGAGATAAAGAGAAAATGTAATGTAATAAAATAATTTTAGTATTCTGCTAAAGTTCATGTTTATGTAACTAGCTAGAACCTCGAATCACAGTATGTCATCATAAAGGGCTTTACAAAGAAAACAGGACAGCCATTCTCATAGAATTGCTGCTATATATTGGCATCAGGATCACAATGGGGATGATTGAAATGAATCACTAGTACAAGTCTAGTACAGGTTATTGTATCAAGCGCTTGCATATGCCCGTCCTCATAGAGACCAATGTTAAACCCCCATCACCTCTAGAACCTGAGCAATAACTAACCAGATATAATAGCTTTGCTCCAACACTGCTGCTACATAAACTCATTTACTGCATAGACCTTTTTCACAGCAGACATGTTGACTTGTCATGGTAGGAAAAGCACAATGCTTTGGATGGCTCAGTTCCATTAAGTGTCCCAGTAAGCTATTCCAATGAGCTAGTATGCAAAATACCAAGAGCTCCCATAAGTGGAATGCAGACATAAATAATGTTATTAAATACAGCTGTGCTTGGGGTGGCAGTAGCTCAGTCAGTAGGGAGTTAGGTTGGGAATTGGAGCGTTGCTGGTTCAAGTCCCCATATGGACCAAAGTATGGTGGTGGACTGGTAGCTGGAGAGGTACCAGTTCACCTCTTGGGCACTGCCAAGGTGCTCTTGAGCAAGGCACGAACCCCCAATTGCTCAGGGCGCCTTTCAATGGGCAGCACCCCCACTGTGACATCTCTCCATTAGTGCATGTAGAGGTACTGAGCATGTGTGTGTGTAATTGTGTAATGTGTATAATAATAACAGAGTGAAAACATTATAATTTCTCTTGTGGGATTAATAAAGTATTAATTATTATAAACTATTACTATTATTTTCCTGCTATGACATGTCAAAATGCCTGCTGTGAAAAAGATCTATTGCTCCTACAAAACCCCTTTCTCGACTTTCCCTCCACCTGATCATAGCCGCCCCTTCACTCACCTGCTTCACGTTCCCCTGATTAGTCAGCAGAATATATACAGGCCACAATGGCTGCATGTCATGGCTCCTCGACTCCTCTGTCGAACCAGAAGTGGTTCTGTCCCTCCTCGGTGAAGACCGTCTCAAAGCTCTTGAGCATCGAGGAGGGTCATCGAGGAGCTATAGGCGAGGATACACAAGAGCAGCCTTCCTGGAAGCCGTGCAGCTGAAGGAGTTGCTGACGAATTCATATGACGCTTCAGAGGAAAGGACGTCTCATCCCTCTAAAAACACATTTGCTCGTTGCCTCTCTCCTCCCAAGATTTCCTCTCGTCTCTCCCGTGCCTCCTCGGTGGGAGGGACTAAGACACAAAGAAGGGAGGCAAGTGGAGGACTCGAGGAGGTAATTTAAGGGCTATGAGATGCAGCTTTTGTCTCCACTTTGTCTTTGCCAGATTTTTTTATTTTGTTCTACCTGTCTTTCTGGTGTTAGTCTGCCTGTTTGTTTGTTCCTGTCTGCCTCGCCCCACAGTTTAAAGATTCTTTGCTTAGCCCCTTTTTGGATTTGTTTGCCTGATCTGATTGTCTACCTGCATTTGACCTTTGCCTTAATGAACTAGTAAAGTGAACTTGAACTACTTGTCTACATGCCTGTCTTTGAGTTGTGCACTTGGTTCCAGTCTTGTTTTATTTCTGAACTGTTGCAAGCTGTAAAATAGACTTTATTAATCCCACACTGGGGAAATTCCTGTGTTACAGCAACTCAAAAGAAAAAAGAAAAACAATGTACACACATCAGAATAACACAAATACACATTAAGTAGACATAGGAGACAAAATATATACATAAAGTATATGAACAAGAAAATAGAATCAGTTATAATAATAATAATAATAATAATAATAATAATAGTAATAAAAAACAGACATATTTACACAATAAACACCCTTATATAAACAGAGAGTATATATATATATATACAGATGAGTAAGTTGCTGGTGAATAGATATGACATATTGTACAGTTGGAGGTAACAAAGAGTGATAAATAAATAATGTCTGTATTTTACAACATTTTCAGATGCAAAGCAATACATTTTCTTTCAGAGCAACTTGTAAAATTGCTCAGAATGTCCAAACTGTGTCTGTGTTGTAGTCTGCATTTCTTCACATGCAACAACAAAAGATCTCAAAATGAATGTTTCTTGCCGTGTTGCCCTTTAAAAATAGACAGAATAATAAAAACATTAATAAGGTAATTCAATAGTCATCATATCTGTCATTCTTGTCAGGGATACGCAGTAGATGACTATTCCATTGGCAAAAAAGGTTATGCTATATTTTGCACAATGTGAATTAAAGGCATATTTCACCACTGGAAAGACGAATATATCTTTAAATTGGGTGACTTATGTAGTTGAAATGTGATTTTTGTTTTTAGAAATTGGTGCCTTCTAGGCCGAGAAAAGCCAGAAAATGTGTTTTTGGCTCATGTGGATGAAAGACACCAAATCCCAGAATGCACTAGCTTTGCTTCACTACGAGGTCACCCCAAGCCATGCCTACCGCTTACAGAGAGGCAGTCAACTGAGACAAGCCTATTGTGTTTTATTGTCATTTCAACCATATACACGAAAACAATGTTTCACCGTGGCTCAAGTGGTGTTACACATTTAAAACGACATTATATAAAAACGACATACGAAACAGTGCACACACATTATAGGCTCCGTAAAGTTCAGCTAACACATACTAGCATTAGCGCTTGGTGGGCTGTAAACACAGAGTAGAAACACAGCCGTGAATTTGCGTGGAATAGAGAATGGTCGGCATTTAACAGTCACAAACTCCACCAGCAGTTATAATAATACGTTTATTATATTTGATATAGCACCTTTTACAGACAAAGTCAGAAAGTGATTCACATGATAAACATTTGTACAAAACATAGTAAGTTCTAAAACTAAAAAGACTAAAAGACTAAAAACAATTACATACATGAATCAAAAGCAAATTAAAACAATTGCATCTTCAGCTGCTTTTTAAAAGCTTCAACAGAGACTGCAGAACGTAAGACAATAGGAAGAGCATTCCACAGGTTTGGAGCCACCACTTCAAAGGAACGGTAGTGTACGAATGGAGCAGGTCCGAGATATACACAGGAGCCTGACCATGCAAAGCTTTATAAGTCAGAACCCAAATTTTAAATTTGATCCTGAAGTTAATTGGAAGCCAATGTAATGAGTATAAAATCAGAGTGATGTGCGACATCCTGCCAGACCTGCTCAGCAGCCTTGCAGCAGAGTTCTGGACTAGTTGTAGACGGTCCTGGAACGATTTGCTGAGACAGGTGAAAATAGAGTTGCAGTAATCAAGCCGAGATGAAATAAAAGCATGAATGATCATCTCAAGCTCAGAATGTGAAACAGCTCCTCTAACTTTGGCAATGTTTCTTAATTGAAAGAAACATGTGTGGGTCAGAGATTTAATATGTTGATCCAAGTGTTATTATCAAATATTACACCAAGATTTTTCAGTTTGGACTGAACAGCTGAGGACAAGGAGCCCAGCAGCTGACTAATCTTGGAAGCTATAGTGTCCGGAGCAACAATAAGGACTTCGGTCTTATTTTCATTGAGCTGTAGAAAGTTGTTTGTGAGCCAATCCTTGATCGAATTGAAACATCTAAGCATTGCAGTGTTTTCTGGCTCAAAAGAGACATCCAGCTGGATGTCATCTGCATAGAAGTGATAAGCAATATCTCCAACTTGGCTAATTATATATCCCAGGGGGAGCATGTACAATGCAAATAAAAGCGGACCTAACACAGAACCCTGCAGCACCCCACAGGAAAGGGCCACAGTCTGAGGAATAGGGACCAAGAGACACAGAAAAACTTCTATCTGATAGATAGGAGGTGAACCAATCCAGGGTGCTTCCTGAGATACCAACCCAATGCTTAAGTCTTTCAAGCATGATGTTATGATCCACTGTATTGAAAGCGGCACTAAGATTCAGCAGCACCAAAACAGAGCATTGACCCTTATCAGAGGACATTAATAAATCGTTGGACACTCTAAGAAGAACTCTTTCAGTTAGCAGTTAGTTGGATAAAAGCACCCCATTCCTGCACCAGTCCGTGTTAACACAGCCCACCTCCACGAGTTTTATCCGGCAACAGAGCAGGGCTAGCAGGCCTGGTAGCTGGATAGTCCGGTACACTGTTGTTCAGCCATGTTTCCACAACAACAAAAACACAGCAGTCTCTGAACTCACGTCGGGAGTTTCCTTGAAGTTGGATGTAGTCCAGTTTGTGGTCTAGTGAGCGGACACTTGCATTGATTGAACAGGTGGCCAGCTAGCATTAAAAATCATCATTTTTCGTCAATAGAAGATCTTTTCCAGACCCACAATCCAGAGATCTCTGGTCTCAGGGGGACATGAGGGAGGGAGGCACGGTCATTCAAAAATACTAACGTGTTTCTGCTGATACAAAGATTAAGGCTAAATCGGTGAAGTATCCCTTTAAAAATACACTGACCACTGTCTGTCATCATGAGCTGACAAAATAGTCAAGAAATTTTTTTTTCAAGATTTCCAACTGACAAATGCAATCAGGGAATGGTGTCATAGTCCAAAAAAAACAGTCTGGAATTTGGATTGACCAACATTTCCAGTAAAGCCACACAAATCTCCAAAATGCTACCCAATGTGGGGTAGGAAAATACTAAATTCAAAAATAAATGTGTACCTAAGTGATACCTAGGCTGTCATTGCAGTAAATATTTGCCTTCAGATGTGGTTGAGACATACAAATGGATGCAAAATGAATGCTTTCATACAGGATATGAGGGCTCACTGACCGGTTTGAGGCAGTGTTGTGACCAAGTCATTTTTCGTAAGTCTCAAGCAAGTCTCAAGCTATTTTTTGGGGGCAAGTCAAGTCACAGGTCATGTAAAGTCAAGTCAAGTCCCAAGTCAAGTTAATCCAAAAGTGATTACTTGTGGCACAGACACAGCCGTTGTGATGGTCTGGTCCGACTAATGAGACTTCATCGGGGGTCTTTGATGTTGTGTTGCCATAGCAAGGATTGACTGCCAGTCATCCAATCATGACAATCACATACCGGGAGCTTTTTGAGTCGTCCAATCATGATTCACAGTTTGCACTGCTGCCACTACATAGCATACTTGATAGTTAGACAAAAACATGACAACGTTAAATTATATTTTTTTATATTTAATAGCTAATATTAAAACGTATGAATACACGCAAGTCATCCGAGTCATCAGGCCTCAAGTCACGTCTTAAGGGCCCTATCTTGCACTCAGCGCAATTGCCTTTGTACACCGACGCATGTATCATTCCTATTTTGCACCCGACGCACAGCGGACTTTTCCCTCCACAGAAACATGTCGGTAAATTAGGGAATGTATTTGCGCTCCTCGGGGCGGTTCAGCGAAAAGAGGAGGCGTGTTCCGGCGCAAACGTTACTTGGTGCTATTTTGCAGTTTCAGAAAACAATCCCGCCACTGACCAGGAAAAACCTGGTCTAAAGTCAGTGGCGCTAGTCTAAAGTCAGTGGTGATAGTCTAAAGTCAGTGGTACTAGTCTAAAGTCAGTGGCGCTAGTCTAAAGTCAGTAGCGCGTTATTCAGATGCTATTTTAGGGCGCATGCTTGGCCATAATGTAGCGTGTGCACAACGCGCATACACTTCTCTCATCTAAACGGACGCAGCAGTTCCCATTTTTGCAAACCATACATAATTACAAAGAAAAATATTACTGAAAATGTGCTTCAGGTGTTTGGATAGATCAGGAGGAACTTTACATTACAGTCCTCCCCAGCCCGGACAGCTCCCGCTGGCGTGCACCAGGCAAATCCACCGTTATAATAGCAATCCGCCATGGAACAAGCGCAGCTCCTCTTAAAGGGAACGTAACTGTTGGCAACTTATAGTCAGTTTTAATGTTAAAACATACATGTGACGATTCACTGTGTCTGTGGATGGCCTTAGTGACTACCTTACCTATAGGCCAGTATGCCTATTATCAGTGGGGATTTATATTTGTTCATGTTAAGACTTTTTAATTGAACTTCAAAAATGAACAATAATTTGGAGGCCCCCCTGCATTGACTCTGAGGACCCCTTAGGGGCCCCGGACCCCCTGTTTAAGATCCCTGCTTTAGTCACTGGATCTCCTAACTCAGGGGTGTCAAACTTATTTTAGTTCACGGGCCATCGGAAAATTGTTACGGACCCGGGAGAGAGGGGTAATATTCCGAGAAAAAACTCAGAATTTCTAAGATTAAAGTCATAAATTTATGGAAAAAGAACTCAGACATTCTCTGAGATTAAAGTGGTAAATTTTGAATTGGAATTAATTAGTTCTCTGCAATTTTCAAACTTTGCAAAGTCATCCAGTGGGCCTGATTGGACCCTTTGAAGGGCCAGTTCCGGCCCACGGGCCGTATGTTTGACACCCCTGACCTAACTGAACACCTATTGTGATTTTGGAGTGATGTGTTTTTACTACTTTCCATCAAACACCAAAGGAAAGGAATAGAAGAATGCTGTTCAGGGCGCCTGGGTAGCTCATCTGGCATCCCCATGTATAGAGGTTTACTCCTCAACGCAGCAGCCGCGGGTTTGACTCCGGCCTGCAGCACTTTTCTGCGTGTCTTTGCCCATCTGTCTTGAGCTGTTCTATAAAAATAGAGGCCAAAAAGAATCTTAAAGCGCTGCAGCTGTTCTGGGGGCTTTATTAACACACTTTAGATTGGGATTTCCTCTATACATACATTAACTAAACCAAGTAGGATATAGTTTCTGAAGATGAATCTCCTCCCATTTACAGACTTGTAATGTCAAACCTGCCAGTATGGCAAGTCTCCATGTTACTGCACTGTTAGCTCTACAGAGCATAAAGCATGTGATGTGCCTAAACACTGTAAGCTCACTGTGAGCTACAGTCATAATATGAAAGATAGCCACTAGGTGGCACCAGTGAATTTAGCTGGTTAGAAGCCAACTCCAGTTTATCCTGTTCATGTTAAAAGGCAGGAGCACATTTGGGAAAGCAAGTGTGTGACCCAGGGGTTGGTGGTTCACAACCCTGGATGGAATGAAACCTTATGGCATCAACCAGCTTACTTGAGTTATAATTCACTTACTTGGTTGTTTGTTGCTATATGCAAAGAAAATTTGAGATTTTCAGTAGTGAAGACCTCCTGCTATATCTGTTATTACAAGTTATGGATGTATACAAACCTTCAAACAAAGTTAAAATATTTTCACCTCATGGATTTTGGAAATTAAGTGACCTTTCAAAATGTAAATTGATTTTTAAATAGGTGCTAAATATACCTTTTGCCAATGAATTCACCATGTCCCTGCAACATTAAAATAAACCTACAGTATTAAAATGCTCAATTAGTATCATGACAGAATATCAGACAAAACAATAGTCTACCGTTGATGTTAGGGACTGAAAACAAGTATTACCTTTGTAAAGCTATAACTTCCATCTGAATCATCCATGCAGGAAACTAAAGCAGCCTGTCGTCAGCTCAAAAGGAAATCCTGGCTAATCTCATGTCTGTATCACAGTTAAACAAGAATACAACAACAAAAAAGTACAATGAAAGAACTCAACAATATAATGTATTACACACTTGATAACAATAATTTTGAATACCATAGGATACCATTAGGGTGACATACTGTTTAGATTAATTACATGAAAATCATAATTTGGCAATGGATATTTAAATTAAATGTATTTATTGTAGATACAGGATATGCAATTAACTTCTATATATAAATGATTTATATATGTTTTGATTTATTGTATGTAGTTGAATGATCATGCAGTTGAAGTATAACATGCATTTTATTTTGATAGACTAAAAACAAAGCATGCTTTACTTGGGATAAGTTTGAGTCAATAGGAGATGAGTGCGGTGCCACACGTCAGACGTAAGGGGCGTTCCAGAGAAGCGTCCTCTCCAGTCAGTAGTAAGCGTAGTTGACTGTGGCGCTCGAGCTCCATTGAGAGTAGCTCCCTGTTTCAGTGACTATACAGGCGGACGAGGGGGCGGACCGGCGAGAGGAAACTTCACCGAAAACAACCTCCATATATAACTGTTATTATTTATCAGCGCTAATATTTCTGACGACAGAAGGGTGTCTGCTGACAGACGCGCCAAGAGTTGCGCGAGGCGGCTCGCCCGGCCAAGGAATAACGTTAGCAGGAAAACGGAGAGAAAGGTGAGGTGAAGAAGAGAAAGAGGAGGACAGTGACAAGTAAGCGGACTGAGCCACAGGTAGCCCCCCACACGTTAGCTTTCGTGGCAGAAGAATCAAAGTGCAGACGGGTCATGCGGATTTCTCCGGTCGCTGATCGGTAAACGGTGCGGAAAAAGAGAAGAAGCAGAAAGCAGAAGAAGCCCGACCTCCGCCTGTCCGTCCGGTCCGAGGGAAGAGCCACCATGTCCCGGAGAAAGCAGAGCAAGCCCCGGCAGATAAAGCGTAAGAACCCAGCAGCCTCACTGGTTCTCATGTTATTGGGGGGGCGGAGGGGTTGGAGTGTGGAGGGAGCCACGCGCGCTCTGGGAAGAAGCCGCAGGTTTTGTGCGGCGCTTCGGTTGAATTATGCGTTCACTATAAAAGTTAATAAGTAGTATAAAACCCAAGTGTAACGCCCGACTGTCTCGACAGTAGTTTTATGACACCGTTTATATGGGGAAGCGTCGCCTAAAACACCACCTAGACCCACACACAAGACTTTGTTGCGCATTTGATAATATCAGAAAATTTAACCTTAAAGTACAAGTTCAATTGAGTTCAGATGCAGCATTTTCTCCGAAAAGCCGAGGGACGTAGCCCACCCTTTTTTTAAAGACCGTTTTTCAAAGCTATTTAAGCGCCACTTTGGCAGCCTTGCTATCTAGACTGTGGAGGAATACAGAAAAGTTTTCATTTATTAGCCTGTAAAGAATGCTTTGTCCATTGGCAGCTAGAACTGTAGCCGTGGCTTCCTGTTTAATTCTGTTGTGGAAACGTCAGTGTTCTCTGAAAAAGCCGATGTGAACAGAGATAAAGCAGCGATCCGATGTGAGCCCAGATAAAGATTAAAATTGGATCTTTTTTATTTGTTTTCTGTCTGAGGCAGCGCCGAGGCCGCTGGTGCATTTTCCCCCCTGGCTTTTCACTTCTCTTTTCCAGAGATGGGGCGTCAGATAGGCCGCCTGGCTGATCTCTCCTGCTGATAGCTGCTTACAATTGGATCTTTTTTTCATCTATCCCTTTAACTCAATAATGCAATAATGCGTTTGAAAGGCCTTCTCTTGGTCTGGCGATTGGCTGGTCTCCGTGCTTGACGAGTTCTTCCTGTTCATAAAACGTGGGAAGGTTTATCGCTGGTGACTGATGTTCAAAGTTGATATAAAAGCATATTAATGATGTTGTGATAGGCATTTTGCACACTGAGCTGATGAAGAGTCTCTGTCTAAATGTAATGTCATTATACTAGAGATGAAAGAAAAAGTGTTCATGTAGTCTGTATCTATTTGGAAGCCAGAGCTGGAATGGAAACATGACATCAGCAGGACAGTTTGTTTGGTAAGTTATCACATTGAGCAAATAATGATATCTTTTCATCAGTGATTGTGTCACTGTGTTCCTAGAAACGGGTGTCTAAAAGCAACATTTGGAGGCTGTTTGGTATCATCTTGCAGTTATATATGATATCAATCATTTGTAATTTCTGACCAAATAACCAGATTAAGTATCCTGGTGCAAGTGACAGTAGTGTATTTGCTCTTAGATGTTTGATTTTAGAAAAAAATCCATCCAATGGCAGTGACCAACCTTTCTTTTGTGCTGCAAATCTCAACTGAGAGTTTTGTTGAGACCAAAAGGTCAAAGGGAGCACGCAGCATTACATCATGTCACTGAGTTGTAGGGGTGGGGATCACCCGAGGCCTCACGGTACGATAGCTTCACGATACCTATGTCACGATACCATATTATTGCTATATTAAACCTTTTGCAATATTCTTTTATATATTGCAATTTATTACCTTTTTTTCCAACTTCAAATTTTTCCCAATTTCAAATAATGTCCCCAAAAGTAAACTTTTGTCTAAAAAGATACATCTCTTTGTTTGTTCATCTCACTTCAATTTTATTGCTGCAAAATCAGATTGTCAAGCAGACAAACTGACCAACACATATATAATAGATCCATATTTGGCGTCTGTGTATCAATACAGTATTGCACCCTCTACATAAATGATCTAGGTGATTGTCTCATTTTAATATCAGGCAGCTAGCAAGTAGTTTAATAGTTGTTGTTGAGTGTAAATGACAGGCAGCTTTCACACACATATCGTTGTTTAAAGGGACAGTTCACCCCCAAATCAAAATACACATACCTTGCTATTTATCAGTCTAAATAGTTTTATTGTGAGTTGCCCAGTGTTGGAGATATTGGCTGTAGAGATGTCGATCTTCTCTCCAACATAAGGAACTAGTTGCTACTTGGCTTGTTGTGCTCAAAGCACCTGGACATTTAAAAAAAACAAACTCAACAGCAGTGTCCCTTTCCGTAAATCATGACCCAATTACTCAGAATAATCCGCATACCTGGTTGTGAGCAGTTTCATGTAGGAACCATTTTCTTTCTTCCTAACTACATCCACCAACCGCATCACGGCGCATAAGGACGCATACTCATGTAAGAGATTCTCGTCTTCCTCGGCTGAGCTAGATAGCGTTCCAGCTCAC